>NW_022103928.1:56306893-56340894 GCF_000313985.2 Echinops telfairi
ACACACACACACACACACACACACACACACACACACACACACACACCATCATTGCATGCCTCAGTTTCTTCATCTTGAACCAAAATCCCTGGACAAGATTATCTCTCAGGACCTCCTGGTGTCTCCTCAGCCCCATAGGTGCAGCCTCTACCCATTTACCAGATCCTGTCCTGAAAAATATGTTTCAGAGGCAGTTTTGCCTAAGATTTTTATAATAATAGTATATCCCTGGGTCCCCAAGGGATCTAGAAAATATGTCTCAGCTTCTTCATAGACATATTTTCCTACCATAGTCACGTAATAGATTAGCTTATTGTTTTCTCCGAGTTAGAATGTTAGTTCCAAGAAGACAGGAATTGTGTTCTGTTTTGTTGCTATGACCCTGGGCCTAAAAAGAGCCTCATAAAATAAAGTGCTTCATATGAGGGTAAGGAGCCCCTATGGGCAACGCTGTCAGATAAGTGTTGAACTGTTACTAGCAAGGTCAGAGTGGTAGTTACATAATCTCGTGTCAACTTGAGGATATTAAGAGTGAAGGGGTGGAGTCTAGCCTGTCAATCAGGCCACAACCTGAAGCCTCCCTGTGGGCGTGGCCTTCTCATGAGGATTTTGGGAACTTCCTCTCTTTCTTCCTGGAGGCAGGTCACACACTCTCTGATTCACCTTCCTGTTGACAAGACGCATGGAGCCACGCTGATAGTAGCCAGATCCCTGGAGATGGAGAACCCACTTAGAGACCCACACCAGCACTGAGAAGCTTCCACCGCCACTGGATCCACAAGACTTTCCACCCACCAGCCTGTGATCTGCCTGTATTTAGCATCATTGAATGTGCTGTGTGAATCTAAAGAGGAATTTATGAACTAGTATCAGAGATATGGGCTAATATCAGACTTACAGACTTGATCTGGACCAGGCTGGGATGTTTTCTCAAAATACAATTGCTCTTTGACATAAAGCTCTCTCTTACACATATTTGAGTGTCTCTGGATTTGTTTTTCTAGTCAACCTGGACTAATGTAGTCAGTGTTTCAAACCCACCAGCCACTCAATGAGAAAATGATGAGACTGTCCTAAGTAGGATGCCCTATGAGTCAGAACCAACTCGTTGGCCGTGGTTTCTTATTATGAAGTTAAATAAAAAAGCATTGCTATAAAATCCATGGAAACCTTTATTAAACAAAAATATCCAAATGTAAAGCTACTGTTACATGACCTACCTTCCACCTAGCTCCAGTGGTGGGATTCAGGCTATTTGCACCGATTCAGCAGAACCAATACCTAATTGTTTGTTGAGTTTGGCAAACTGATTGTTATAATGGCACTTGTAATCAGGACTCTCTCTCAGGTGGGTGGCTGCCTAATATGAAAATCACAAATCTATATTCCTTACTCCCTTTTAATGTTCATCTGTACAATAGCTTATTCTAAGTGCCTGTATTAATATTCATTCTGTCCATACATAAAAAAAATTAGATGGAACTGTACATGTGATATTTTTTTATTTATTTCATAAAACTCATTATGCTTTTGATAAAATACATTTTCATTCTCTTGCATTTTGTTACTTCAGTAAACACACAAATAATGTAAAGCAGCGGTTCTCAGGGGTTGCCCAGTTCATAACGGTAGCAAAATTACAGTGATCAACATAATTTTATGGTTGGGGTGGTCACCACAAGATGAGGAACTATATGAAAGGGTCACGGCATTAGGAAGGTTGAGAACCACTGATGTAAAGAGAAAAAGTGCCAAACCACCAGAGGGTGACACGCCATCATTCATTTCAGCTTTGTTTTACTCCCCAAATTCACGTGAGATATTATGACTCAATTATGCAATTCCTCAAAGTGTTCAAAGTGCTCAAAATATTGTCAGAACAATTGCTGTAAGTTTGGCAGAAGCAGAAAGGGGTTTTACAAAGATGAACATAATATGTTCAGAAAAGAGAAGTCGCCTGTTTCTAATCTATCAAACACAAGGACTATTGTCTACCTGGCCTATCTCTAAAGGAAGGGGATCCCACGCTAACAGCGAAAATAGGCTTAAGGATAAATCGCACAGCCAATGGTGCTTGGATAAAAGCGAAGACTATTGCAAGTGAGGATGCCAATCAAGAAGCAATATGGAAATATCCTAAATATAGTTTCATTGTCATTTATTACTTAACATTTTGAAGTTCTTTCTTACAACATCGTCTAGTTTTGTGTACCTCTTTTATTGTTCTTATTTGAGTACTAAATGTATGAAATAATAAGCTACCTTCCGGTGTATTGGTTTTTTAAAAAATACTTGGAACGGCCATTAAGGTGGCAAACCAGTAGATCCCATCACTGTGTAGGCACGTGCACTTCTGAAAACACTGTTCCCATCGCTCTTCTCTTCCTCAAAGAATTCTGCCTTCTGTGATTGATATCGTGCCCACACAGTAGTTTAGACATCCTTGGGGAATTCAAACTGTGTTTCTTGAAAATGTTCCTTGAATTTTAGGACCCAAATGAAGGTTAAAGGGGCAAGATTCAGAAGAGAGGGTCAAGTTTCCCACGTAAATTCTTGTACGACAGCCCTTGCCACTCTCAAAGAGTGAGCAGGGGTGCTGTGTTGCCACGACAGAAGAAAAGCCCTCAGTACAACCTCCCTGACCTTTTTCTCACCAGTGCCATTTTCAATTTTCTTCAAAAATGTTCTTTAACAATAAGCCCTCATGATTGACCTAAGAAAATCTATCAAGATTGCGCCTTGGAAATAAAAAAAAGGAAAAAACCCCACTTACCATAACCTTCTGAAGGGGAGCCCTGGTGGTGTGGTGATGATGTGTTGGGCTGCCATCGGCGTGGTTGGCAGTTCAAAACCACTAGCATCTCCGAGGGAGAAAGACTCGACTTTCTACTCCTGCAAACAATTGCAGCCTCAGATACCCATACGGGGTCACTGTGAGTCAGCCTTGACTCCATGGCAGGGAGTTCGGTTCGGTTCGGTTTGGTTTGGTGTAACCTTCTGAGCTGACCTTGAATTCTACAGGCCCAGCAGATCCCTGGGAAGACTCTGTTTTAGCTGGATCTTCTTTTGAAGGAGACCAGGGTATGACTGAGAGAACTCGTCTGCCACCCACTGATGACAGACACGTGTTTAAACACATGTTATTTGGGATAAACCCGTGCACGTGTGAACTGTTACACTAATAGCAAACATACTTTACTTACGCTCATACCGACCTGCCGACGGTGGAGAACCTGCATCTTGACATGGTCGGCCACTTGAGATGTGCCTCTTCGGGCAAGATACGGAATTGTGCCTGAACTTTTGAGGAGCAATGGCAAGCTGTCCCCTTCACTTTCTGCCACAAACGAAAGGACTTGGCTGGCTACTCACCCGCAGCTGGGGCTCTACCTTCAGCTGGGACACCTGCAGACCGTCAGCAGAGCTTTCCGAGGAGGCCACGCCACCTGAGGGCAGTGAGGAACCGGACGCTTCAAAAGCTTCCTCCGGCTTCCAGTATCCAAGGTTTCCCCACCACCAATGTGGGGATTCCTTTAGAATGCCTCCAAGATTTGGTTCGTGATAAACACAGCATGGTGAGTAATTGTTAAAGGCGAGCTTTGTCAATCTCATATGCTATTGGACCGAACCTTACTTCTCCTGCCTGCTGGAATTTGCTCCTAATATATATCTTAGGAGCTCCTAATATATATAAATATATATATGCCATGCAGGCAAGTTTGGAGAAGGTCCGTCCAAAATTGCATGTGATCAAATGAAGTCACTCTGGACAGAAGGGAGACCAGGGGGTGGGGGGAGGGTGAGAGGTGGGGAAGCAGGGGGAGGGGCGGGGGAGACAGTGAATAAAGTTGGCAGGAAGCAACCATGACTAAATCCCTCTCATTTCAGTCAAACAAGCACGTGAGGGAATGCAAGCTTTAACACCGAATTTCCCTACCATGACTCAGGGCCCCTCTTTTCCAAGCCTCCTTCCCATTTGCTTCTTATCACTGGGTGAATGAGGAGTCACAGCCCTGGTCTAATCGCTAACCGGAGAGCTGGCGCTTGGGACACAGCAGCTGAGACCAGAGTCACAGAGAAGGCAGCTCGTCACCAAACCTGAGACAAATACTTGAGTCCTGTCTGGTGTGGTTGGGGGATCCTATTGACTTGGTCTGTTTTGTAACACGTTCATGTGAGGGCCAGGCCAGAGGAAAGGAGATATAAAAATGAAACTTTGTGCTTCAGCGACCTGGGTTGTAAAAGCCTACGAAGATGTTCCTCTTCTGAGACCCTCTGAAGCTGGAAAGTCAGAATGAGTCAAATCAAGAGCCACGTTACTGACCCACCAGCAAACCACCAGTGGCCCACACAGTCGGAGCTGACAATTCTCAGCATGCGTCCCTAGCTGAGAGGAGGTATGTAACCAACATATTGTCGGGGGCAGAGAATAGGCCCAGGGCATGCTGGGAACCTGCCTGCTGGCTGGCAGAGCTGCACCTTGTCCCACCCCACCGCCACTTCAGCATCTGTTCTGTTTGTTTCTCCCCCTGAAGAAGAGCTCGTCTTATCCGTGTCCACAGAGCAGGAAACCTGTCATAGTAAATGACCCACATTCTTTCCAAACGCCCTTGCTTATGGTGTAGCTGTGTTTTCCAGGGGCCTGAGCTAGCTGTCAGGGGAAACAGCCTTCTTGGCATGTTGGCTCCCCAATCAACACCCCCATCCAGGGGGAAGAAAGAAACTGGGAGAGAGAGAGAGAGAGAGAGAGAGAGAGAAGCTGGGCCTGGGCAGAGCCTGCGTGCTTGGTGATAGAAACCCAGGTGCTTGCATTTTGGGACTCCAGCAAAAGGCCTGAGTCACTTTCCTGGACAAGCGACCCAAGCCCAGGGTCTGGGACCTGGACCCCTGCTCCAAAAGGGCTGGAACCCTCAGGGAAAGGAGCAGGGGGAGGATAGCCCCGGACATCCCCTGTAGGGGATGACACAATCCTTTCTTTTTTTCTTTTAACTCACTTTACTGGGGGGCTCATCCAACTCTTATCACAATCCATCCATCCATCCATTGTGCAACACACTTCTTTCTTTCGGGGCCAGGCAGGCTCCACTGGCTTCCTGATTTCTAGGGTGTGCCCCGTGGGTTACCCAGGGTGGGTGGAGTAGTGAAGTCACTCTCAAATGTCCTTTATCGGATGCGGCTGCTTTCCCTCCAACAGAACTGCCAGGGTCCAAGATACCAGACACAAGGCAAAATGTGGGGGGTCTGTAACTTCCACAGGGGCTCTGGGGGCCTAGTGGGCTATGTTCACACTGGGCTGCCAACCACAAGGTCAGCAGTTCGAACCCACCAGCTGCTCCTTGGGAGTAAGATGGGTCTTTCTTCTCCTGTAGAAAGTTATCGGATGCCATGGAGTCATTCTGATTCATCGCAACCCTACTTACAACAGAATGGAACACTACCTGGTCCTGGGCCTCCTCACAACTTATGTTCTTATGTTCGAGCCCACGGGTGGTTGCAGCCACTGTGTCCACCCATCTCATTGAGGGTCTTCCCCCTGGCTGCCTATAGAAAGTTAGTCTCAGAAACCCACAGGGGCAGCTCTGCCCTGTCCTGCGGGGTTGCCGTGAGTCAGAATCAACTGTGTGGCAGTGGGTTAATGATTTACAGCTTCTGTGCCCTCGCCCCTGAGCAAAGGAGTTTTTTACTCGGGCTGACATGTGCAAACAGAGCAGGGGTACCCATACGCCGGTTTTGCTCAGAGCTCGTTCAGCATCTAGGGCAGTGGTTCTCAACCTGTGGGTTGCGACCCCTTTAGGGGTCAAATGACTCATTCACACAGGTCGCCCAATTCATCACAGGAGCAAAATGACAGCAATGAAGTAGCAACGAAGATAATTTTATGGTTGGGGGGCACCACAACATGAGGAACGGTATGAAAGGGCCGCAGCCTTAGGAAGGTTGAGAACCACTGATCTAGGGGTTGTCCACAGCACCCTGTGCTCTGAGCTAGGGCAGAGGAACAGGAGGAGGCCAGGGGTGAGGAAGGGTGCACCTGTTTGGCGCTCAGCTGCTAACAGAAGGGTTAGGGATTCATGCCCTCCCATGAGCTGCACAGCAGCTCTGGGACTCACAGCCTGGGAACCGCATGGGCTGCTCCACTCTGTCACATGGGGTGGCGATGAGCCAGGGGCCACTCACGGACCCCAGGAGGAGCAGGGGAGCTGCTCTGTGGGTCCCTGGGGTAGTAGGAAGCCAGGGCAAGGGGTGGGGGTCTGGTGAGGAGGCCAAGGCAGTAATCAGGCAAGGGTTCTGGAGTCTCAGATGAGATAATGGCACTGGAATAAGATGCAGTACAGTTCTGGAGATGTTCTGAATGACAGCTGTTTGGTCACCTCGCTTCATACGGGGCAGTTCTGACTTGTGCACGCCCACAGGCCATGTTGCTTTTGTTTGGAGCATAAACCTTCTGTCTGGAGAGGCAGTGTGGTGGTCAAGGGTTTGAAGCCCAGGCTCTGCACCTGACTGGCTGTCACTTTGGGTGGAGCACCGTCCTCCCGTCTCTTAGGTCCCTTATCTGTGAAATGGGAGTAACAACTGGCCGGCTGATCCCCCCTGGGTCAAGTGAGGTCATCAGGATCTAGTGCTCCGAGCAGTGCCTGCCGAGGTAATTCGTGTTCCCTGTAGGCGAATGATGGCTGAGCAGGCGCCCGCGCCTCCTGCTTAAACAAGGTTGGAGCCATATTCAAAAAATAGAATGTTCTTCATTATTGAAGCCCAGCTACTTGCATATTCCGGAAGTTTCCAGTCCCATTAAGCTGCAGCAGGAAGAGGTCAAACGGAGCCCTATTTTGAGTTAACTGTAACGTCCTCGCTTACATTTTATTTTTAAATACATTTTTTAAAGTATTTTAACATACTTTCTCGGCGTGGTCCTGGGCGCAGGACCAATGGAGACAGTCTCATTAAGCTAGCACCATCCCGTTCTGGCGCCCAGAGGAACAGGCAGCAGGCCCCGCAGCAGGTGGATGGACAGGAAACGGTACACACTCTGGCGGGTTCTCTATCCCCGGACTTGTCTTAAACCTCCTCGGGCTTCTGCCACTCCGGGGTCCATAAGCCATGGCTAAATGGAAAAAAGATGAACGAGAGCAAGAGAGAGAAAACTAGGGAAGCACTTAGGTGAGGGAGCAGAGCCTTGTGCCTAGGATCCATGGTAACCCCTTCTGTGTCAGAGCAGAATCACCACACACACACACACACACACACACACACACACACACACTGTGGTGGGGGGGGGGGCGTCACACGTTGGAAGTGGCCACACTGGGGGCTTTGGCTGGTAGCCCTCGGAGCCATCAAACTGCAGACTTGGGTAACGGAGTAAACCAAGGCTCTAGGGAAGTTGAGCAGGGCTGGATACAAAGCCAGAAAACCAGAGGGCATCGAGCCCCCATGTGTGCAGAGCAGAAAACCGTGCTCCGTTTTGGGTTTTCAACGGCAGTGGCATTTTGGAAGTGGATCACCAGGCCTTTCTTCTGAGGATCCTCTGAGTGAGTTCACACTGCCACCCTCTAAGTTAGTCAGGCTCTAACCATTTGCACCACCCAGGGGCTGCTGGGTGCAAAGCCAGGGTTTGAAGAGGCCACCAGTGCCATGCCGACTGCCCACCACACAGCACCATACCAGCCTAGCCTGCCAGATGAGGCTTCCTTCCTTCCTGTGTCTTGGACCGTCCCCCCGAAAGCAGAGGGTGCTTGTTCCCTGTCTCCTGAAAGCTCCCCAAGTATCCCCTGCCTATTGCTCTCCATTCCTCCTCCCTGTAGCCCTGCTTCGTTCCATTGACACCCATGACACCATGGACTGCTAACCATCAGGTCAGCAGTTCAAAACCACCAGCTGCTCCACGGGAGAACAATGAGGTTTTCTAGGACCTAGGGCTGTAGTCTCCGAAACCCACAGGAGCAGTTCTGTCCTGTCCCATAGGGCCGCTGTGAGCTGGAATCATTTGGTTTTGTGTTTACAGACTATGGCAGTGGTTTTCAACCTTCCTCATGCTGCGACCTGACCCTGTCATACAGTTCCCCATGTGGTAGTGACCCCCAACTATAAAATTATTTTCATTGCTACTTCATCACTGTCATTTTGCTACTGTTATGAATCATCATGTCAATATCTGATATGCAGGATATATTTCATGGTTACAAATTGAACATAATTAAAGCATAAGGATGAATCACAAAACAATATGGAATGATATATTGTGAAATATTTATTTCTAATGACAAATCAATGAAATGTCTTGAAGCATGGTGTAGCGTGGCATATCTGCAGGTGGGCAGACACGCCTAGAGACGGATAGAGGAGCGGTGTCTCGGTTCCTAAGAGCACCGGAAATATGTGTTTTCCGATGGTCTTAGACAGCCCCTGTGAAAGGGTCGTTCCACCCCCAAAGGGGTCACGACCCACAGGTTGAGAACTGCTGGACTATTGTGTGTCGCGCCAGAGAGACAACAGTGAAAGAAGCCCAGTCTGGCCCCTGAAGAGCAGGCCTGTGGGGACGTTTTCTCAGCCTCTAGGAGAACCCTGGGGCCCAGGGGTTCAGCACCCGGCTGCTGTCTGCAAGGCCAGCGGTGTGAACCCACCAGGCTCCCCGCCGTTGCAGCTACCTGCTCCCCTGGAGATTAGAGGCTTGGAAACTCTGGGGCCGTTCTCCCCTGTCCTCCTCTGCCGTCCCTTGGAATTGACTTGAAGGCACACGGTTGGGTTCTAGGGGCGACCCTGCTACCCCAGGGCTGGCTCCGAGTCTTAGGGCAACCAGTGGCTGGGCTGGAACCCCTGACGTGGAAGCCCTGGTGTGAGATCCGTTGAAAATAAGCTTCCCCAGGAAGCATCCTCCCAGGTGTAGGGACTGGACTGGGTGCTCTAATGTTCCCGAAAGGCCTGGCTCAGAGATTCTGGTGCTCCTGCAGATTGACTTCTCGGCGCTGTTGCCGGCGAGTCCATCCAACCTGTGGAACTGCCCTGTCCAGTCCAAGACTGTCCTCTTTCCAGAAGTCACTGCCCCCGCTGGCCGGACAGATCACTGCCGAGGGCTGAAGCCCCGCTCCATTGAGGCTTCTTGAGATGTTGCTGGCCCGGCCCGGCCCGGGGAATACTGCAGAGGCTGCCCTTGCTTTGGGGAGAGTTGTCATGAGCGGCGCGATCAATAATTACTTAACGCTCTTAGACATTTTCGAATGCTCGGTTTATTCACTGCAAACACATCAATCTAAAATATTATTCAAACTATTAAGGGCAAACAACTATAAGCATAAAGGCAGAGTAACAACTGTGAGCATAAAGGCATAATAATAACACTTCTCGCACATATCATATTAGCGCCATAGTCCCAATCAGCATTGCCTCATCGGTGTACTCACCCCAGGTAGAGTTGGAGAGAGCAGGAGTTGATGTCTCCTTGGTTCCTAGCTCTCTGAAGGTCAGTATCTCTACCTGGGTTTAAATGGACATTCTGGCCAGTTCTTTGACGTTCTCACTATCCCAGTCAAGTCTTATCAGGTTTCTCCAGGCTTTAGGTGGCTTGGCTAGTTTTTGGGCTTCGGCCGGGTCTCAGCCCGGTCTTATCAGGTCTCTCCAGGCTTTTAGGGGACTCGGCTAGCTTTTGGGCGTCGGTCAGGTTTCAGCTCAGTCTTATCAGGGGTCTCACATTTTTGTGGTGGCTCCTTTGATGCACGTGTTGGCCTGGGTCCCAATATTACATTTTATATGTGTATATATATATATTTTTTTTAAGTGGAGTTTCTTGTGCTTGTTTATTTGATGTGGCTCCACATTTTGCAAAGTAGTTCAACGTCTTGTAAGGTAGTTCAGCGTCTTGCAAGGAAGTTCAACGTCTTGCAAGGAAGTTTTATGGTGCTCTCATCAAGAGTGAAATCACCTCACTAGCCTATAGAGCCAAGAAACTCCCCAGGAGAGACACGTGCTTAGGACAGCATTTTCCTTACTGGCTTCTGCGAAGGCCCTCCCAACCGCCCCTCTCCTCTCCTGCGGGGGTGGCGAGCTGGCACCCCACTGGATTCCAAGTTAGGCATTTGGAACGGAGAGGCTGATTTCTCCATGCGGGCAACAATCTAATGACTATAATGGTGGAGAGGCCCTTGGGTAGGGGCAAATGGTTTGTGCTTGACTCCTGACCTAGCCCAAGGGTTCGAACCCCACCCTCCCCACAGTGTGAGGTAGAAGAAAGGCCTGGCCAGCGGCTCGCATCAAGATGACTGGTGCTGAGGAAACCCTTAGGGAGTCATTCTGCTTACTCCATAGCATGCAGGGTCGTCAGGAACCGGAGTCCAGGCAACAGCAGCAGGGGCAGGAGTAAGATCTGGGAAGCGCTCCTTCCCCTGCACCGCACTCTCCGTCAGAAACTTAGACACAGGAGTGGGGAGGAGAAGGGGGAGAGGGGATTAAGTTCCTGGCCTCACATGGACGTGAGCAGCTGGAGCTGATGAACACCAGAAGCAGGACTCCCTTTTTTCCCTACAGGCATCTATAATAGAGAGAGAGAGGGAGAGAGAGAGAGACCACAGAGGCTATGTAAATATAATTATTTCTAAGTAGAGTACCTTCAGCATTTTCCATTAGGTAGCAGGAGGTCACTGTGAGGTCAGCTGTCTAAATATGGCTGCAGATTCCCCTGAGTCAGCAAAGTGTATTAAAAAAATAAAAGTATCTTTGGGGACAGAAATGTCTTACCACATGTAAGTCAGTATCTCCAAATGTATGAGGTACTATATGTAGGGCTGTGGTTTCCAAACGTCCAAGTTGTTGTTTGTTTGTTTTGTTTTTCCTGAAGTAAGAAACGCCTTTATTCAAGAGAAATCTTCAACAAACCCTAGATGCACCCGCTCAAGGCAGCGCCTGCTAGACTTTCAGGAAACCCCAGGCTCCCAGGAAGCTAGTCCAGAGAACTGTGGCCTCAGGCTCTGCTAGACTCTAAGCCCAGGCCACCATCCAGAAACTTCTGTACCACGCCGAGCCTGACCACCAAACTCACTGACAGCACGTGTTGATAGGAGCAGACAGCCTCAGCTTTCTCCTGCAGGGCGGCTGGTGGGTTTGAACCACTGACTTTCTGGTGGGAGGCAGCACTTAACCCACAGCACTACCAGGGGTCCTTTCTGCATCACCCAGGGGTTTGTTGAAACAGGAAATGTTTCCCACCCAACCCCAGACCTCCTAATTCCAAATCTGTATCTTTTACCAGATCCCCTGGGGGTGGGGGGGTGTCCACTCATTTGAAGTTGAAGAAGCAGATTTGGGGAATGTATTTGGGCCCATCCTAAAGGCGGGTGGGGTGAGGCTTTCTTTTTGAAAGTTGGCCTTGGAGATTTTAGGCCTCAAACGCCAGCCACTGCTCGAAGGGGGTGCAGTCCAGGCTGGGCAACTTGTCCGCTCGGGGCTTCTCACCTGTGAAATGTGATCTTAACCAGGGCTCACACAGACAGTAAGGGGACACAGGGCCGCTTGGAAAGAGGCAGGAGGGCAAAGCAAGTCAAGGCAGAGGCCCTGCGTAGTGTAAACGCTTAACAACTTTAACTTCCAGCCCCAGAGTTGGAGGTTTGAGCCCACGGAGCGGTGTCTCTGAGTAGCATGCTGAAGACCTTCCTTCCCCCTCCGCCCCTGGCTTCACAGGGAGGTGGACGGTGGACGACGCGGTGGTGGTGGGTGGTGGTCTGGTGGGTAGAGTCCATGTGGACTCCCCGTGGCCCTACGTCCAACAAAACGAAACACTGCCTGATCCTGCGCGTCCTCACAGTGGTTCTCTGTTTGAGCCCAGTAAACACCGGAGCTGACGAGCGCCAGGAGTAAGTGTTGTTTCCCCCCAGGATGTCTAGACTAGAGAGAGACCCCCGAGGCTGTGTACATATGATTGACTTAGAGAACAACATCCAGTACTAGTAAGTCACTCTGAGTTCCTGAGTGCAGAAGCACGCTCCATGCGGTTACCAAAAGCGGATCATTGGGGTGGGGGCGGGAGGAGGGTTTGGCAGGCCTTTCTTCCTAGGGCCTTCTTTCTCCGTGAGCTGGACAGCCCGTCTTTTGTCTGGCAGCTAAGTGGGTTGACTATTTGCATCACCCGGGGCCTGTCTAGGCTCGAATGGATGGCCCACCCTACAGGCCGGGCTGGTTTCATCAGCCACAGAGCTGGGGAGTACGAATGCTGCTCGGCCTTCCCGGTGAAGGCAGGGTTGCAGCCAAAATCAGACACAAAATGAGTTCACACCCGGGGAAGGACAGGCATGAAGTACCACTGGGCCTGTGTTTTACCCATAAGCACTTACTCCGCCCTCTCCTGAGGTGCAGTGTGCAGACACGTCATCCCGGTCCTCCTCCCTCGCCTGAGATAAATGCCTGAGTACAGGCCGGGGCAGCTGCCAGGCCAGACCCCTGGAGGTGGAAGGGGGGTGGGGTGGGGTGGGCAGAAGGGTTTCACTGGGCAGCAGTGTGGTACCAACCCTGAACAATAAGTCTTTTAGGCCCCTAGTCCAGTTTAGGCCTGGGTGCAGGTTCCCGCCCACCGCCCTCCCCAGGGGCATTGGCCAAGCTCCTCACTTCAAGAGCAGCCCTCTCTGCAGGGAGGGAGGGGCTGGCTAGGCAGGAAACCCTCTTCCATCTCCTGCAACCCCCGCAGCCTCTCTGGTTTCTTGGCACCACCAGCTGTTTGATCTGAGTCCAGTGGTTTGCTCTTATAAGCAACAGAGGGAGAGAAAAAGAGGAGAGTTGTAAAAAAAAAAAAACAGATGCAGAGAATTACTAAATCTCCCTAGAAATTCTAAAACCTCAGCAGAGCTCTTTCTTGTTGGGCGTGATTAATTCCATGTCCTCTGGTCGCAGGACTGCCTCGCACAGCTGGGCCGGGAACAGTCAGGACCAGATGGGGACGAGGAGAGAGGAGAGAAGCGCGGGGTGCTGCGCTGCTGAGCTCAAGATGTGCACGGCTGTCCACGTCCTTCATGTCCAGACACAATAACAGCAACTAAAGATACCCCACCAAGCTCACGGCCCTTAGTTACTTCTGACTCACAGTGACCCTATCGGGCAGGATGGCACTGCCCCTGAACGTTTACGAGACTGTAACCCTTTATAGGAGTGAAAAGCTCATCCTTCTCCCACGGAGCAGCGAGTGGTTTTTGAACTGTTGACCTTGTAGTTAGCAGCCCAGTGAGTAAGCACTACTCCACCAGGGCTCCCAGAAGGACCTGGAAAACTACCGTCCACCGTGTGGGGCAGAGAGGAGCCTGGCAGGATGAGGCAGGCAGCCGACAGTCTCTTGATTCTGGGAGTTTCAGGTCCTGATGTAGTAAGTGAATAGGCTAAACATGTTGATGTAGCGCAGAATATCGTTATTGCCCTTGCAGAAGGCCGTGCTGAAGCGGTCCCCTGCCCACCCTTAAACTTGTGCAACACCATCATTTGACTTCCGGGTCCTCGATTCCAGTGCCAGGAATGAGCCGTGTCTGCAATGTAGTCTGCCAAGACACCCCGGATCCTAACAGCCCGTCTCCACTCTGCTAGAAGCCTCTAAGTCCTTTTAAGACTACCTTTACGGGAGCGTATCCTTCCCCAGACATCACCACCCATTGAGGACACTTTGGAGCAGCGGAATGCGTGCTAATTGAGTTCCTGAGAGCTGGCATGGGAATAAACGGGTAGGGCTGTCTGTGCTCCAGAACCCCAGGCCCACCTGTGACCTGAGAACCAGGGTCTGTCAAGGAACCAGCTCAGCCAGAGGGGAAGAGAGGGGAAGGGGCTTAGAGGTGGTGGTTGGCTGGAACCAAGAGGGAAAAAGAGTGGTGGTGTGGAATGGCTGTGGTCTTGAAATTAGCTTTCAGTCACTTTATCTGATTTCCTTGGCTATAAAAGGGGTGTTGTTGTGGTTATGAGAATACCTGTCAGTGTCATGATAAAGATAAAATAAGAAGACAGAGGGAAAAGTGATATTTCTTTTTTTAAAGTGATATTTCGTAAAGTCTACCTTTTATTTGGTGTTTTTTTTCAAATCAGAGGCTAATTAGAAATTAAATGAATAAGTTTTATTGACCAGTAATTCACATATCATACAATTCAATATTTTAAACATGTTAAAAAGTTTTAGAGCATTTTCTTCTTTCTTTTTTTGCTTCATTTTCTTCTTTCTTTTACTCAGTATTAGCTCTCCATCCCCCCTGCCCAACTTCCCAGCAAAACCCGCAAGAAACTATGAATCTAGTGACTATCTCTATAGATTTACCTCTCCTGGATCTCATATAAAGAAAAGCACACAAACGAAAAGAAGAAGCAACAACCTCAAAACAATAATAAACTAAAACAGAAAAACCTCAGTTGAAAAGATAACAGAAAATAATAAAAACTAGAACAAATTTAAAATGGGCCAAAGGGGAGAACAAATGAAAAAGTATTACATTTAACCTAACTACATCTGATTCCTCATCTTGCCAATGCGCTGTGTCTTACTGCAAGGCTATTCACATCCCTGTCAACGTCAAGTGGGGAATTCACCACCGGAGGCAGGGACCCTGCAAATGGATTTTGGTCTTTCACTGTCATCCAGAGCTTTCTGCAAACCAGATGCTCAGAATTTAAGCTCTAATACTATTTCCTCCTCCAGTCTGGCATTTTATTTTTTACAATCCCTGGATCACACAGGCTGGTGTGCTTCTGCCATGTGGACTTAGCTATCATCTCACTTAGATGACTGCTTGTTTGAAGATAAGTCTTTAAGAACCCAAATGCTATTCTTTCTGACAGTGGGCACCATCTCATTTCTTCATCACACTTTAAAAAAATCATCTTATTGGGGGCTTTTATAGCTCTTATAACCATCCATCCATCCATCCATTGTACATATGTTGTCATCATCATTTTCTCTTCACACTTCGTTGTACAGTCTCTTGCAATGTTTGCAGCAACCCTAGAATGGTTGTGACCCCATTTAAAGAAAAGCAAAAAGCTTTTGTTAATTTCCCTCGGTCCCTGGTGGCGCAAACAGTCTGGACCAGGCTGGTGACTGAAGGATTCACCTTTTAAATCCACCTGAGTGTCCCTGAGCGAGAACGGGCCAGCCAATCAGCTTCTATAAAGATAACAGCCAATAAAACCCTATGAAGCAATTCTACTCTGTAACAAACGAGTCTCCATTAGTTGGGATTGATGGGATGGCTGGCAGGTGATGGAGGTGAATTTTCCACTGCCCGGCTGCTTGATGCCATCCTTCCTTTGGGGAGGATATGTTTATTCCTGAGCTTCCCTAGGACAAGCCTGTTGGCCAAACACCCAATAGCCCACGTGTCCTCAGAGAAAAGTATGTTGATGCCCGGGCACCTGTTGGGTTGTGTTGAGTGTGACCTTCTTGGGAAATAGGATCTTTGAAGGTGTGACCAGTTAACTAGCGGTTGTACTGGATTGGTGTTGTTAAAAGCTATCAGTGGTTCTTACTCACACCACTCAGTGTACAACAGAATGAAACATCACAGCTGGACTTGGCTGGAGCTAAAGGGGGTGTTTAAGCTAATGGGGATTTTCTCAGTGACTCTTCCCAGAGATGTGAAGACAGAGAGAGTAATTTGCCCACAAATACCTGATAGAGTTGGGAGTCAAATCCAATCTGTCTCCAAATCACATATGTATATGAGGAAGTCTCCCCCCCCAGATTTTATTTTCAAAGCTATATATTTAATTAATTTATTTTTTTTACAAAACAACCTTATCACCTTCAAAGTCCTTTACATTATACTTAATACATTTGTCAAATCTGCAATTCCATCCTTGGAAACATTTTTCAAACTCATCTATTTGGTTGATAGCACCTTCCTCATTGTTTTTCTTCATCTCTTCTGCATCATCAAATCGCTATCCTTTCATGTCCCTCTTCATCTAAGGAAACAAAAAGAAGTTGTGTGGAACGAGGTAAGGTGAGTAAGGTGCTTGGGGCAAGAGAGGCATGCTGAGTTTTGCCCAAAATTGGTATATTGAGATGACTGTGTGAGCAGATACATTGTCATGGTGGCAAAACCGGTCCTCTGTCTGCCACAAATCAGGCCTTTTCATATCACACACTGTTAGCTATCTTTTCAGAATCTCTAACTACAAAACTTGATTAATAGTCTGACTTGGTGGAATGAACTCCAAATGCAGTATGAGTCAACACTGTCATCCATTCTGGAAGTGGACGGATGTTCAGAGCAAGATTTGCATCAATTGACATTTCACCTTTTTTGAAATGAGAAAACCACTCAGACACTTGAGTTTTTCCCATAGTTCTGTCCTTGTAAGCTGTGTTCAACATCACAACAGTTTCTGTGGCATTTTTCCCAAGCAGGAAACAAAATTTCACAGCCGCATACTGTTCTCTGAAATCAACCAATACAAAAAAATTAGGTTTGAGAGAAACTGCTTTATGGAAAAAAAACTCATTGTGACCAGAGAGAACCTTCCCAGACGATGCTACTGTATGCACTAACTCAGAGTGAGTTGCTCAGTGCTCACCTAGTGGGAAAAATGCATACTATGAAAGCTCCACCTGGCAGAGCTTTTTTGGGGGGGTTTATTTGGGGGAGCGTATCCCCTCTTATATATGCTATATTTATATTTTGCTCCCAGCTTCTCCAACTAGCTTGGGCAATTTGTACATTTAATGCATGAAATCAGATTCAAAAGGAGCCCTGATGGCACAGTGGTGGAAGCACTCGACTGCAAGGGTTGGTGGGGCAAACTCACCAGCTGCTCTGACGGAGAAAAGACCTGGTGATCCTCTCCCAGAATGATTCCAGCCCTGAAACCCTACGGGACAGTGCTGCTCAGTCCTGTGGGGTCCCTGTGAATTGGAATGGGCTCATTGGCACACAACAACCTCAGTAGATTGAAGTTGGGTTTGGGGGTGGGCTGGCAGCTCTTGCATCGCCAGTTGGCTACCTGAGCGAGAGCAGAACAATTGCTTCTCCATCGGAGTCTAGGTGTTCGTTTTCCATCTTTATCTGGCTGACAGCTTTACAGAGGCAGAATTAGTGTACAATGAACTGCGAATATTGAAAGGGATCAATTGCTAAGCGTTGACAAAGGCTCTTCTTCTCAAGAAGAGCCCTGAGTGGTGCAAGCAGTGAAGTGCTAGTGAAAAGGTGGGCAGTTCAAGTCTACCCAGAGATACCAGGGAGGAAAGACCTGGCAATCGACTTGAAAACAAAACAAAACTAAAATCAGCCTCTGAAAACGGCAGGGAGAGCCCTTCTCGGAGACACGGGGGGTGACTCTCAGCCAGAAACAACCCAGGGTGCATCCAGCTGGGCACGAGAGGGTGGCTGGTCTCTGCTCTCACAGAGCTGACCGTCCTGCAGAGATCAGGAAGGAGCAGGGACTTGGTGAGGGCTCCTGGGAACCAGACATGGGAACTTCTCCAGAAGTGACTCATGTTTCCCCCGTGTGCTTTGCTCGGAGGTTTCTTAGCGAACTCGCTCTCCAATCAAAGGCGCACAGGAGGGGTAATAAGAGAGGAAAGCAGAGAGCAAGCGAAGTCTAATAAGGAAAGAAGAGATGCATTCATAATGTGGATTCAATTAGACTGGAGGTGTTCGTTTGGGTCACATTCTCAGTGAATGCCTGGCCTCCCAGAGCCTTTCAAGCAAGGCAAAGCCCACAGGCCACCTGTTGCTTGAACAGGTTTCCTTCTCCCCGGAGACCCTGTGACTGCAACAGGGGGCATGAAGCCACAGTCAGTGATTTGGACTCCCCCGGGGGATGGGGGAGGTGAGGGGGTGATACAAAGTGATAAGCATCTTGTCTGCAGAGCATCATCATCAATGGTTCAATAACAGAGCCGAAGAACATTCGATGTTCATCTTAAGTTTGAAGATTGGCTCCTTGAGAACAGCGCACGCTGGCATAGGGTGCATCTTCCCAGTGCCTTCTAAAAGGCAGAGCAAAGGGAGTCCCGGCCCTCCTTCTACGGCTGTGTGCACGATGGCATGGGGGGTCTTTCATTCAGAGGTGCTCTCCCTCACTGGGCTTCATCACAAGAGAGCATGATGTGGATCAGGATTTTTTTTTTCTTGCATGTCTAAATCCCTTAGCAACGATCACGTCCATTTCTCTGATGCTGTTCTTATTCCCAACTGGCTTGAGCCCTGAGAGAGAATAAACCAAGCCAGGACCACCACCTAGGAGTCCAAGGCTTGGGTGTTTTGCAGCTAGAAGGCACCATCCTCACAGACATCCCCAGGAGGGGCTCAGGACACAGCTCCTCTGCAATATTGCTGCTGTGTGTGTTGGTGGGTCAGTGCCGACTTACAGCGACTCGTAGCGACATGCAGAAGGCGACGCTCTCATTCCTGCACCAGCCTCACAGTTGTCATTATGTTTGAGCCCGCTGTTGAAGTCACCGTGTCCATCCAATTACCCACAATTACCCACAAAGGTGTGTCGACATTCTCAAAGATTATCCGTCAAAGGCGAATGTCATTGTTGCTGTCGGTTCCCACGACGTCAGCTCCAACTCACAGCACAAGGCATACACCAGAGTGCAATGTTGTCTGGTGCTCACAGCCTCTGGTGTTCAAGTCCACCCCGTGGCTATTGTGCCAATCCGTCTCTCTAAGGGTCTTTCTTGCCATCGTTGCCCCTTTGCTTCACCAAACATGATGTCCTCCTCTAGAAGGACAGTGGGTCCATCCTCGCCACGACACATTGAAAGCAAGTAAGCCAGCCGATGTTCCGCGGCCATCCACAGCAATTTCATTGTCTGGTTTTCACAAGTCCCCTGGCAAGCCTTTCTTCCTCACCTGGGTTTGTCAGGAGACTCCCCTGACACCTCTTTCATGGGCGACCCTGCTGGTATTTGAGAAATCGGTGACAGAGCTGCCAGGGCCTCAGTAAATGAAAACCACCACAGCATGACCATGGGAAGAAGCCTGGTGGAAAACTCAATAGTTGGTACAAATTCAGATTTTAAGTGAGACAGATTGAGTACTTGCTCTGGGTTGGCCACAATGCAGAGGGATTTTACGAGCACGGTCCCACTTAGTTCTCATGAGGAGCTGTGAGGTCAGAACATTAGGCGTCATGCTCCTGAGCTCTCGTGGAGTGGGAGAGCCTTCCTGTCTTCTGCTTTTTGTTGTTAATTGGGCGTCTGTAGGGCAGACCCTCCGTGTGACATTCAGCACTTCATATACAGTTGGCATCGTCTCATTGATTACAGTTCTCTCAATGCAACGCCACTCACCCCACCTCCTCCCTGAAGTTCCCACCTCCACTTCTCCTCCTCTAACCCTCCCCTCCTTTAATCATTTTATTGGGAGCGCTTACAGATATCATCACATTCCATAGTTCAATCACATCAAGCAGTATTGTACAATAGTTTCAAAACATTTTCTTTCTTCTTGACCTCCTTGATATCAGCTCCCCTGTATCCCCTCTCTTGATCACCCTGCCCCCCCACCCCAGGTCACCTAACCCTTTTGACCTTTGTCCTTGGGCAAATGTTGCCCCCTTGATTTCAACTGGTTGATCTTTCCAAGGTGTGCATACCCCACTAGAGCCGTGGTTCCTCCTATACACCTGTCGGTTACCTAGTAGAAAACTGAGCCTTGGCAGGTTCACTCAGTCCCAGACCTAATCAGTGACGAAGGGGGTCATAGACTCAGAGGTTCTACCTCTTTCCGCCCTACCAGTAAGCCTGCTCTCGTTTATGATCTTGACTTTTGCTTCACCCTTTTCTCCTGCTCAATCTAGGATCTGCTAATGTGACCTCTTTCAGAGCAGTTGGTGGTGGCGGCCGGGCACCATCTGGTTCTTCTGATCTCAGGGTTGTGGAGACTGATGTTCAAGTGATCCATTCATCTATTGGACTAAGCTGTTTCTAATGTTTTTGATTTTCATCTCTTTGTTCCTCCTGATGGGAAGAGGCCAATAGTTGCACGCTGGCTGGTCTCTCGTGAACTGCCAAGACCCCAGTTGCTACCCACCAAAACAGGATATAGAACACTGTCCTTGTGACTCATTCCCTCAAAGTGTCTGAAAAGTTATGACTAAGAAGTTTTCAGAACTCTGCCCCTTGTATAGAGCCAGGTCCTTTGACTTCAAATCCAGTATCTTCCTCCCACCAACTATGTGTTTGCCAGAATGCAACCATTCAGGGGTCATTATTTTTGTCTCATCTGGGACCACCATACATTGTCATAATTGTCACCATAACCATACATCTCTTGCTCTCTACTGAACTTGCCCCCTCCCCATAAAAAGACATACTGAAATTCTAGTCCTGTGAGGGTGACCTTACTTGGAAACAAGACTTTTCTTAGTGACCATGCATTGGGCTGCTAACCACAAGGTCAGCAGTTTGAAACCATCAGGCACTCCACAGGAGAAGACATACCATCTTGGAAACCCACAAGGGCAATTCCACTCCAGTCCACAGGGTCGCTATGAGTCAGAATGGATGCAGTGGTTTTGTTTGGGGGTTGTTTGTTTGTTTGTTTTTGAGAGTATGGGGTGGATCCTAAACCCAGTCCCTTCAGAGTGGTGTCGTACAAAGAGGAGAAAAGACTTGGATGGTCCTAACCGCGGGACAAAGGTGAATGGACCGTCCTTCAACAAGCCGAGGAATGCCCTGGGCTGCTAGACGCTGAAAGAGAAGAGCAGTGGTCTCTGGAAGTGGCCAAGTCCTGAATTCAGACTCCCAGCCTCCAGAAAAGGAACCCTGGTGGCAATGTGGATTAAGTATTAGGCTGCTAACTACAAGGTCGGTGTTCAAACCTCTCAATAGATCTGTAATAGGAAGACACCGCTGTCCATTCCTGTGTAGATTTACAGTGTCAGAAAGCCAACAGAGCAATTCTGCTCTGTCCCATAGGGTCCCTATGGATCTGAATCGATTCAATGGCAGTGGGAACAAAAAGGCCCCAAAGCTGCAAGACAATAAATTCTGATCCTTTAAGGCCATCCATATGGGATACTTTTAATATAGTAGCGCCAGGAAGCTGAGGTACCACCTGCAGTCTGTTATTTACTCAATATTTTCCTTTAAGTTGACTCACACTCTTCCTTAAACACATTCGCTTAAGTACATAATGCAAATTTCATATTGCTACACCCAATGATGTCTTTTATTGGGCACCTTTACTGCAAACAGCTTCTGAAAAATATTCTAAAACTCAGATGTCGCTTGGAGAGCTGAGGTGCCCCTGCCCCGAGCCATGGTCTGTCCAATCACCTCACATGCGTACAAAAGCTAGAAAATGAATAAGGAAAGGCCCGAGGAGAATCGATGTGTGTGAATTGTGGCGTCAGGGAGGAAGACTGAGTATCCCATGGGCTGCCAGAAGAAGGAGACACCTGTCGTGGAAGAAGGACCGGCAGGATGCTCCTTAGAAGCGAGAATGACCACATGTCTCCTTATGAATTTTAGGAATGTTATCAGGTGGGACTAATTGAAGGACATCACGGTTGGTAAAATAAAGAGTGAAAAAGAGGAAGACCCGGTGAGATGGATTGGCACAGGGGCTGCAACAAAGGACCCTGGCATAGTAACCATTGTGAAGATGGCATTGGACTCGACAGTACTTCAGTCTCTTGCACATGGGATCGCTGTGAGTGGACCAACTCGGGGATGCTGCCCAGCAACACTGGCTTTGATGGCTCAGGTCCCTTTTTATATATTTCTTTGATTTATTTGAGTTCTATGTCCACTTGACCAGGATTCTCAGTAGTCTGGCAACTAGGTAATGTGGCTATCACCCGTTCTGTGATCTGATATGATTATCTTCCATTATTGCATACCACCAGTTTCCCCATGATTCCTTGGGCTTTGGAACCTCACCAGGCAGGTAAGGAAGGAGTGGGTGTACTCTAATATAGCTGTTGTCCCCTGAAGCCTCTGAGCCTAGGCCTGCCCTGTGCGCATTGAAAGCAAGATTGAGCCAGTACGGAAGAGAGCTGAGGCCACACTAGGAAGAGTCAGCAGTCACCTCTGAATCACCAATGAGAATCACTTACCATCACAGCGTTCAAGGCTATCTGAGGCCAAGTCTCTCTATACTCCCTAGCATGGGGTATATGGCCATTTGTTCCTCTTCAGGTGCCTGCAAGGTGGGGGCATCCTTGACCTCCAGCTCTCCCAAGTCCATGGCTTCATCATGATTTTGTTTCCTTGTTGTCCACAGCTCTTTTGTTCTAGAAGCTCCCTACCCTGGATGGCTGGCACCGTACCCTACCTTCCAGATTGTTCCTCGGCCTCATCCCCTCATCTTCCTCTCTCCATCAGGCTTACTCCCATCACACCTTGTTGGCCTGTTGGAGGAGCAAAGCCCTCCAGCGACCAGGAGGCGGGCTCCTGGGTCTCTTCCTGGCCTTTGACCATCCCCCATTGGGCTGTGCCTCAGGTGGACAGCCTGGGCTGGGAGAAGGAGGGCTGAACGAGCCTGCTACTGCTTGGGTTGGGGTTGGACGGGTTGGGCTTAGTGCCTGTGTGCGGCGCTCCGGCTCACATCTTCCAAGGACTTGCTGAGTCTGGGAGAGTCGCTCTGGGCATGGCTGTCCTGGAGAATCCCAGCCCTCTCTCCACAGAATCGAAGTCAGCCCCTGTGCTGCTCACCTCCCTGACTCAGAGGTTGGTGACAGGGTACAGGAACCCCCAGGGCTGTGGGAACCTGTGTGCTAAATTGCTGCCGGCCCTCTCCGCCATGGTCAACATCTATGCCTTGCCCTCTAGGAGGTGCTCACTGGACAAAGGTGCTGTCCCTTTCCTGCCCCACCCCCAGACTGCTCTCTGCTGGAAAACAAGCCTTCTCCATGGTTCGCTGGCATCCCGGCCTCATCCCTCTCAGACCCCAGAGGAGCGGTCTGGACGCAGCACATGGACTCCAAGGTGAAGCTTGTGACCTGGCCCCATGGGCGATAGACGGTCAGGAGGAGGGTTGACACCCCCCCACCACCACCACCTTCTGTTGGCTCTTGGAACCTGATCTCCCCTCTTGCTAGCTGGGTAGATAGATTGAACTGCTGCCCCTGCATTGCCCAGAACCTTAGAGCCCAGCTATAACCAGGGAGGACTTCTGCAGGGAGGCAGCCACTGGAAATCATCATAGAGCAGGGTCACTTTGCAGCAGGTCGGTGCTCGGGCCAAGGATGATGGGGCCAGCCAGAGCTGTGTCGTCACGGAGACCAGCTCCAAGCTGTGACTGCATGGAGCAGCAGCAACCCCCACCTCATGCCCTGTGCACTGTCTCTGACCTGCCCTTTTCTTCAGTGAGGATGACTGGCAGAAACACAACTCACAAAGGCTCACCTGCAAAGGAAAATTGCGTAGTTGTTAGCTGCTCTGGTTCAGGGTCCTGAGTTTCCACGGTGCTCAGCGTTACGGCAACATGCACACCTGCACTGGCAGATGGGGCTGGCCACGTTGGATAGGAGCTGAACCCGAGCACCCTCAAGTCCAGGTGAACCCGGCCACTGGGTCCTCACTGCCTTTGGAGGAAGGTGAGGGTAATCGCAAACTTCAGGCAAATGTTTATATGGTGCTCTACCAGGACCCCCATCTTGCCCCCCACTCCTTTTTTTCCCTTTTCCCCACTGATTAATGGGCATATTATTTTGAATATTAGCCTAATATTTTATGTTAAGTTTTTCATAAATTAAATTTTATGTGAGGTTATTTAGATTCACTTCTAGTAGATTCAAATATTCTTTGTTCAGGTCATATATATCCCATAGTAAACAGAAGGTAAATACTGATATATGCTAGTTTTTTTAAAAATCAGTTTATTGGGGGCTCTTACAGCTCTTATCACAATCCATACATATATCCACTGTGTCAAGCACCTTTGTACATATGTTGCCATCATTTTCAAAACATTTTCTTTCTTCTTGAGCCCTTGATATCAACTCCTCATTGTTTTTCCCTCCCTCCCTCATGAACCCTTGATAATTTATAAATTATTATTATTTCATGCCTTACACCAACCACTGTCTCCCTTCACCCACATGTTGTTTGTTCCCCTGGGGGTGGGGGGAGTTATTTGTCGATCATTGTAATTAGCTCTCCCTTTCTCCCACCTTCCCCCTACCCTCCTGGTAACGCTACTCTCATTATTGGTCCTGAGGGCTTTATCTGTCCTGGATTCCCTGTGTTTCCAGCTCTTACCTGTACCAATGTACATGCTCTGGTCTAGCCGGATTTGTAAGGTAGAATTGCGGTCATGATAGTGCGGGGCAGGAAGCATTAAAGAACTAGAGGAAAGTTGTATGTTTCGTTGGTGCTATACTGCACCCTGATTGGCTGGTCTCTTCCTTGTGACCCTTCTGTAAGGGGATGTCCAATTGTCTACAGATGGGCTTTGGGTCTCCACTCCGCATTCCCCCTCAATCACATTGATAAGCTTTTTTGTTCTGGGTCTTTGATACTTGATTCCAGATCCCATCAACACCTCATGATCACATAGGCTGGTATGCTTCTTCCATGTGGGCTTTGTTGCTTCTCAGCTAGATGGCCGCTTGTTTATCTTCAAGCCTTTAAGATCCCAGACACTGTATCTTTTGATAGCCGGGCACCATCAGCTTTCTTCACCACATTTGCTTATGTACCAATTTTATCTTCAGCGATCATTTTGGGAAGGTGAGCATCACAGAATGCAGGGTAGTTAGTACAAAGTTTTCCTGCATTGAAGGAGTACTTGAGTAGAGGCCCAATGTCCGTCTGCTACCTTAATACTTAACATATACATATATGTACATAGATCTATTTACCTATCATTATATATAAATACATTTACATATGTACATGCCTTTATTTAAACCTCTGTAAATGTCCTTTGCCTCCTAGTTCTTTCCTCTATTTATTTTTACTTTCCTCTTGCCCCACTGTCATGCTCAGCCTTCATTTGGCTTTTATTATTTCCTTTTGGCTACATTGCACTTGATCAACTCCCAGCAGGCATCCTATGCCCTCCTTGCCATTGATTCTAGATCATTTGTTGTTCCCTTGTCCTCTTTTTAAGGGGTCCTCCCTTTCTCCCACTACCCCCTCTCTCATGTCACCTGGAACCATCAGTCCCATTGTTTTCTCCTTCGGATTGTATATCCTGCCAATTGTATCTAGATAGACTTGCAGAGACAATAATAAACACAAAAACTAAACAAAGCAAAACAAAACAAAAAAAAAACCCAAAGGAAAAAAAACCAACCCAACGACACAAACCCCAACAGCAACAAACAAACAGGTCTGTCTGTTGACCTTTCTGAGTTTTATGATTGAGTCTGATGGGGTGCCATGCCCTGCCCCCCAAAGTCTAGTTTTTGGGTTCCTCAGGGACTTCATTGTCTTGCTCCCCTAGCGGCTCTGGAGCACCCCCATAGTGTTTCATCTCAGTGTGGTGGGGTCAGATTGCTGCCTTCACTCTTACACAGAATCCACCCAGCTGCCCTCAGAGGCAGGGGTGCCTCCCTGGGATCCTGCTTTGAAATCACTGAGAGGGCTTCTCGAAGCTGACCCAGTCAGAACTCACACTCAGGTCCCTAGATTCCAAAGCAGGTCTTTTCACGTCACAATGAAACAAAACCATGGACCTTGCTTCAGAGTCCATCGTCGCTCATCGTGACCCTGTAGGACAGAGTAGGACATCCCTGGGCATAACCATCTGTAGGAAAAAAGATGGCTTCTTCTTTCTCCTGTGAAGCAGTTGGTGGGTTCGAACCACTGACCTGTCTCTTGGCAGATGGGCAGTTAACCACTGCAGGGGTTCTTGGTTTCATTATCTTCTGTACAAATGAACGCAATCCAAATTTCATTTTAGCATTGACAAACAAAGCTAGTTGCCATCAAGTTGACTGGGAGTCCCGGCAGCCGCACATGCTTGTCTGAGTCAGAGCTGTGCTCCAAGGCATTTTCAATGTTGGGCTTGTTTCAAAGGAAATCCTCTGGGGGAGACGATCACCGCCCACTTTTGGGTTAGCTGCCCCGCACGCTCCCCATTTCTAGCACCTCTAGTGGCGGTGTAGGTTGCGTGTTGCAATTCAAACGCAAGGCCAGCAGTTTGAAAGCACCAGCGGCTCCACAGGAGAAAGAGGAGACTTTCAGTTCCCGAGAAGAGGTACAATCTCGGAAACCCACAGGGGCAGTTCTAGCCTCTCCCAGAGGGTTCCTGTGTCAGTCTCGGTACATGGGGGAAACAAATCCACAGAAGCTCATCTGCATATAAAAGAGAGTGTTATATAAAGGGTAAGTGTACATTAAGGAAGCATCCCAAGCCAGTGCTGTCCAAGCCCATAAGTCCAACATTAACCCACATGTCCAACACCAATCTACTTAGTCCTCCTCCATCTCACAAAACACACACAATGATGCCGACTACAGGAAGAAAGCCAAATCAGTGGGTGTGGAAGCATCTCAGCGCAGGCAGGGGTCTCTACACGACTGCTCCAGCACCCAGGGCTGCATCGGGGTAGGTCCATGTGGCTTCTCCTTAGGGATGTCTTGCAGGAAGTGAGCCTTGCCAGCTGAAGCAGGGAACTGGCTAAGGCAGCTGCACCCTGGTCTGACCAACAGAGAGCAAGAGACCCGACTCAGAAGGCGAGGCTCACCCAGCCATTTATCCCTCCGCCCTTCAATTAAACCCACATGTGTTTATCGGGCAGGTTGGCACAATAAACTAACCACCTCAGTCGCTGTGAGTCAGAATGGACTGGACAGCAGTGAGTTTGGCAGGGAGCCCACCCCAGGAACCCGTGGAAATTTCCATGATGTCATAGACCGGGAGGGCTGGGTGGGGAATGGGATGAAGAGATGATGTAACTTTCTGAGACTTTTAAACGTTTTTGTTAAAAGATCGTTTTATTGGGGACTCTTACAGCTCTTAGAACAATCCACACATCCATTGTATCAAGCAAATTTGTACATATGTTGCCATCATTATTTTCTAAACATTTTTAAAATCAATTTATTGGGGCTCATACAATTCATCATAATACATAGATCAATTGTGTACAGCACATCTATACATTTGTTGCCCTCATCATTCCCAAAATTCGCTTACCTCTTGGGTTCCCAGAATCAGCTCATTTTCTATTTTCTAAACATTTCATTTCTATTGAACCCTTGGTATCAGCTCCTCTGTTTTCCTTCCCACCCTTTGTGACTCCTTGATAAATTACAAATTATTATTATTTTCATATCTTACACCAATCACTGTCTCCCTTCCCCCACAGTTTCTGGTTTCTGTTGTTCGTCCCCCGGAGTGGTGGGAGTGGTGGTGGGCATGTGTCACTCATGGTCATCGGTTCCCCCTTCCTCCCCTGCTGGCCCCACCTTCCCCCTACTCCCCTGGTATTGCTACGCCCATTCCTGTTCCTGGATTCCGTGTGTTGTGAGCAAATATCTCTTATCTGTACCAGTGCACATGCTCTGGTCTAGCCTGCAGTGAAAGGCAGGACTGGGGTCATGATAGTGGGGAGTGAGGAAGTATCAAGGAACCAGAGGAATATTGTGTGTTTCATCGGTGCTCTCCTGTGCCCTGGTTGACTCATCCCTTCCTGTGGCCCTTCTGCGAGGGGATGTGTCTTTGAAAGGCTGCAAATTGTGGCATGATAGTCCAGACCAGACCTGCGCCCATGCTGCAGGCCTGCCTCAATTCCAAGACTTTTTAAAAGCCTTCCTTGTTACAAGTTTTTCACTCCTGCAATGCGTCAGGCTCAGAAGCCCATGGGGGAATTCCACCCTGTCCTCTATGATTCCAAGAGTTGGGCTAGCCTCGATGGCAGTGCGTTTTGTATATGTTTTGTTGTGGTGGTTGCGTGCCAGGAAGCCAAGTGTGACTTATCACAACCTGGTGTGAAGGAGGATGACTGCCCATAGGGCTCCTGAGGCTACGATCGATCGTAATGGAAGTCGATGGAGAGATCTTTCTCCTGAAGAGATGCTGGGAATTTGAACCACCAATATTTAGGTTTAGATCAAGCTGCCTCCAGGGCTCCTGACCTGTGCTTATAGCGCTGAGCTTTCCCTTGTCCGGCAGCGGCTTTGGCTAGGCTACCCTGGCCCAGGGCCTTCCCTCTTCTCTCAGGAAGGGCAGGCAGGGCTTCCAAGTCCCGATTTGCCTCTTTGTTGGAAGTTGAGACCTGGGGCTGGTGGGGCGAGCAACTTGTCCAATGGGGTTTGGGTTAGCGCCACGCTAAGAAGGGGGTTTGGGGAGTGGGTGAGAACAGAAAAGGTTTAAGACATGGTTAATGTGCTCCCCAACCTCTCTTCAGTCTGTTATAAAACCAAGGCCATAACTTGAGGCTTAGCTTCCGGGGAAGGCTGGGTGGAGGCACACCGCTCCGCCCCATTGGAGACCATGGGAATGGACTGTGCCACCTGGGACAGGGAGATGGGAAGGACCACAAAGCCTTCAGCTGGCCCGAGTTACAGTGGTAAGACTTTAATAAAGCAGCTCTTTGACACAAAACATAGCCATGGTTCCTTGGCTCTGTGTCAACCTATCATGTCACCCTTTGCCGTTGGAGATGTTACAATCCCGGCTGGACACTTTCCAGAATCTGGGTTTACAAGTGTTTTGCTTAGAAGTGCAACTGTGTGTTGGCTCAGCGGATGCCCAAAGCTTTGGAGGAGTTCGGGAGGCAAGAGGGGTGGGGTGGGGGGGAAGATGACAACGGTGATAAAACCACAAACTATGTACAAAATGTATGATGAACTTTCATTTGAGGGCAGTTCTTTTTCATCCCTCCACGTAGAGCCCGAGGCAGCGGTTTCCAGGAGAGTCGGTTGTTTGCATTAAAAAAAAAAAATGCTTTGCAGAAACACTTCATTTTCCAAAGCCTGGGGCCATGAAACAGTCGGGCTGAGCCTTGGCTGTGTCCCAGGGATGGGTTTTCTGGGCGGCTCAGGCATGGGACAAGTGTTGGGCCCAAAGCAATTGCCACTGAGTGGATTCTGACTCATGGTGACCCCTGTATGTCAGAGGAGCACTCTGCTCCAATGGATGATTATTCAGAAGTAGATCGCCAGGCCATTCTGCCCAGGCACCTTGGAGTGGACTTGAACCTCAACCTTCCCATCAGCAGGTGAGCATTTTAACTATTTGTGCCACCAAAGGGCCCTGCCACGGAGAAACTGCTGCTTGCTGGGGACTGGTGGCCAGAGGTTGCAAAGGACAGAGCTCACGTGTCCTCATGTTCCTTCATCTACCTCCTGAACTTGCAGTCCTAGAGGCCCACCTACTGTTCCCTGACCCACCTTCCATCCTAACGAGTTAGTATTTCTTTAGACCATAACCTTGTAAGTGTCTCCAACCTTCTGAGTTGCCCAGTTGCTTGGAAGGTAGTTTTGACCGCAGACACAGTGTTGTGGGTCAGGACGCCTCATCTTGAGTCTTGGCTTGTCCTCCATCCTCTCTCTTTTCCTTGGGTGCTGAGATGCCCACCCATGCTGTGTTGCTGCTCTGCGTCCTCCCAGGAGTCTGTCTTGCTTCATACAGAGAGGACGAGCTTCACCGAGCCAGAGAGCACCCCTGAGACTCCCTTTCTTTGCCCTGCGGGGTGACTGTTAGCTGTGACAGAGTCCTTGCCATCGCAGGGAGAGTGAGCTCAACGCTGCCTGGTCCTACACTGTCCTCATGAGAGGCTGTGAACCAGACCATCGGGATCCACAGAGTGTCCTCTGGTTGATTTTCCAAACGAGATTGCCAGGCCTTTCCCGCACATCCGTCTAACTCGGGAAGATCTGCTGAAACCTGCTCAGCATCACAACACAGAAGCCCCCCCTCGCCAAGGGGTGGGGGCGCATTGACTTGGGATTGGCCCAGGGCTCGGTCCTCTTCCTCTTCCTCCCCTTGCCCCCAGAATATGGTGGCAGGAAACAGAAGAGTCCATCTGAGGTCAGAGAGCTTGGCTTGGATCGGCCGTTTTCCAGCGCGCTGGTCCTGAGCACATTCTTCAAGGTCTCTGGGCCTCCCGGTGGAAAGACGCACCAGAGGAATACATAGCAAGGCTCCCCAGTCACATGTCCCCCTTTATCAGTCATGGGTTAAACCCCACCCTGTGTGCAGGGCCGGGCACGGCCACGCGCATCTCTGTGCACTCCCGTCGAATTACCCTAGCATCTGAAACTGGGGGCATCAGATTTCTGCCTTCTTGAATTGCTGGTGCTGGTTCTTGACAACAGGACCTGCTCCTGCTAGGACTTCTTGGTCTCCCAGCACCCCAGGCATAGGCCTGCGGGCCCCAAGGAGGCCCACGGCCCTTGTGAAAACTGGTAACGGATGACTCTCTCCCACTCCCGGTCCAAGGAAAGTGATTCACGCTGGACGTTATCCAACGTGGAGAGTGTTCAGACATAAGGCCCGAAGCTGCTGCCCGGCCCAGTGCTGATCACCAGCCTCCGTGTAGACATTGCTCTCCCCCTGCCCCAGCTGGAAGGGCAGACCACTCCCCCTGCCCCCTGCCCCCCTTTTGTTCACCTGAGGGTTCATGCTGCTCCAAGGAGAACAAAGATGACAAATAAGTTGCGCTTGTAAAGCCATGTGGAATGAGGTGTTTTGCAATATGGATTTTCCCCTCCGAGTTCTTAGAATACGTTCCGTCAGCACGTTTAGCCTCTGTCTCTAGTGGTCCATTAAATGGACAGCACTCACCTCCCGCCGCACTGCAGATTTGGGATGGAGCCTGGAGTTTCTCTTGGCAGGAAAGCAGGCTGTGGGCAGGTCCTGTGGGAGAGAGCTCTGTCTTGAGGACAAAGCCTGGTAGGGAGCAAGGAAAGGGGAGGTGGACAGAGCTCGGTGGCTCTTGTCCTTGCATTCCTCTGGGCCTCCCACAATGCCTAGCATATCAACCAGTTGCCATGGTGTGGACCCAACTCTTGCAACTCCGTGTGTGTGTTAGAGAGGAGGGCTCCATCGGATTTTCAATGGTTGATCTCCCAGAATGGGATCATCAGGCCTTTCTTCTGAGGGGCCTCTGGGTGCATTCGAGCCTGCAATGTTTCGGTTAATAGCAAGCTCCTTAATGCTTGCACCACCCAGGGACCCGGCTGTGCAAATGGACCCGGTCACGAAATCCATTCTGTGATCCTATAGTCCATAGTGACCCTATATGACAAGGTAGAACTGCCCCTTTGAGCTTCAGGAGTGGAAAGCCTTGTCATTCTCCTAAAGAGTAGCTAGTGGTTTAGAACTGCTGGCAGTTAGCAGTCCAATGAGTGACCCTCTAAGCTACCAGGGCTCCTCAGCATGTACACAGTGGGTGTGAATTGCCTACCCTCTGCCCATCAGGCTGGCCTGAGGAGGAGCTGCCAAGACTAGATGAGACCCGGGTGAAGGGCCATCTAAAGGTGTCTGCCTGTTGGAGGGGCAGGGCCTCCAGAGATGGTGCCTGATGGGCGGGAAGTCAAGAGGGAAATGCAAAGTCTTCAACAAGACTATGAACCTGATGTATGATAGTCACACTCTGTTCTAAAGTGAGCACCCAATTATGGGATTTTGAAGCTGGGAAGAGCCCAAGGACTGTGCGGGGTAGGAGATGCCATGGTACAAGTAGAGTAGTGGGTTACGTGTTGGGATACTAACAGCAAGGTCAGCAGTTCAAAACCACTAGTGGATCCTTAGGAGAAAGATGAGGCTTTCTACTCCCATAGAGAGTTACAGTCTTGGAAACTCACAGGGGCAATTCTACCCTGTCTTGTAGGGTCACTACGATTTGGCATTGACTCCATGGCAGGCAGTGAGTGGGTGGTGAGGGAGGGAGTGATCCAGCCTGCCTCTTTCAAGGCTGATCGCCCACCCGGCTCCCCTCCGGTTTCTGCATGGAGTGGCTTTGGGCTCTGTTGGTTCAATTAGCCCTCTCTACCAGTGAGCGGCACAGAATCCGTGATAGTCTTTGCTTGGGTCGACCAGTGTCTTGTGCTTTTCTTTGCTTTAAGAGAGGTGATCAAGTGGCATACACCCACAGGCCCATCATCCTGGTCAAACCCGCCTTGGAGTGGAGCGCTGGAGTCTCATATATCCAGTGTGACAACTCTTCACAAGTTTATCCTGCACCTTCCCCGGCCCACATCAGTTTTGCTGTAACCATTTTCTGAGGACCCAGGGACATGAGAGCAACTTATAACCAAGGGTACTGGGGACAAGGGTTTGAATGAGGCTCTAGGGAACACTGCCTCTTCCCACCCCCCCCCCCCCCCCCCCCCCCCCCCCCCCCCCCCCCCCCCCCCCCCCCCCCCAAACACACACACTGCATACTACTCTATTACTGACTACCTCATCAATGGGAGCCACTCAATGTCCCTCTGAGCTTAGGGACATTCTTGGAGAAGACACACATGCTGGGTCGTGGGCTCTCCCGAGGATGCCGTTGTGTGAGGCTGCGTCAAATCCCACTGAACGCAACCCCTGGGATGGAGCAGAACTTCCCGTGGGGATTTCACAGGAAAGCCTGCCAGGTCTTTTCTGCCATGGAGCCACTGGGAAGGTTTGGACCACCATGCTTTGGGGAGCAGAGGAGCCAATGGATAAGGAGTGCTTAACCATTGCGCTGCTGGTCTCACCCTGTGGGTGGTACTCCCCCAGACCTGCTTCCTGTGAACAGCCATGGAGCATCTGTGTCTGGGAAGATGGTGAAAATCCCACGGCACCCGGTTCTAGTCTGGAGCAAATGGGCTCGCCAGGAGACAGAGGCACTAGCAATCAGTTGTGTTTGCTTTCGGAAATGTTTGCTATATCAGTGGCACTGGAGTAGGTACCGAGGGAGAGAAAACTCTCTCTATCCTGAAATTCTACTTCTGAGAAGCTTATAGGCTAGTTGTACAGTAGGAGGTAGGCATAAAGTTATGGGATTTGGTGTCAGGCAGGATGGAGGGTCCTAGGAGTGAAACAAGCAAAGAAAGGCAGGGGGGTGGGGCGGACATGCTAAGCATGGCCTTGACTGAGAACTCAAGAGATCTGTGTGGTGACTTTGTTATCAAAGTTTGCCAGAAGCTCCCAACAGAATCCTCCACCAAAAACACGTCTAACATCATCCCACTTGCTGGGTCCGAACCTGCGAGAGGCAGAGAACTTGAAACAAAGCTGAGACCTGCTGCAGAGATCTCGCTCATCCCAGACCCATTTGGCAGCATCCGGAGAGGCCCAACACATGGACGATCACAGGGTCTCTGAGTGCAGTACACGGTGCCTCCGAAATCCAGAGTGGGCCTCCAAGGGATGGACCCAGTGACAATGTGGTCAAGGACTCCCCCTGTGGAGACCACAAGCCTGAACTCAAGGAAGTACCAATTGCGTTAGACAGGGTTCCCTAGAGAAACAAGACCAGGACACTTATGATTTTATATGCCCACTTTTATACCTGTGTGGGCCATGTCTCAATATGGAGCTCTTCCTGTATGTACACACATACATATGGTGCTCTTCCGATATGCACATGCACACATGCATATGGAGCTCTTCCTGTATGCACACATACATGGAGATCTTCCTGTATGTACACACACATACATACAGAACCCTTCCTGTATGCACACACACACACACACACACACACACAGCTCTTCCTGTATGCACAAACACATACATACGGAGCCCTTCCTGTATGCACACACACACACACACAGAGCCCTTCCTGTATGCACACACACACACACACACACACACACACGGAGCTCTTCCTGTATGTACACACATACATACGGTGCTCTTCCAATATGCACACACACACATATGTACCTCTTGTATGCACACACACATACATACGGAGCTCTTCCTGTATGCACACACACACACACATGGAGCTCTTCCTGTATGTATACACACATACATACGGAGCTCTTCCTGTATGCACACACATACATGAAGCTCTTCCTGTATGTACATACATACATACGGAGCTCTTCCTGTATGCACACACACACACACACACAGAGCCCTTCCTGTATGCACACACACACACACACACACACACACACACCTTCCTGTATGTACACACATACATACGGAGCCCTT
>NW_022103928.1:56340994-56342385 GCF_000313985.2 Echinops telfairi
CACACACACACACACACGGAGCTCTTCCTGTATGCACACACACACACACACACACACATGGAGCTCTTCCTGTATGTACACACATACATACGGAGCCCTTCCTGTATGCACACACATACATATGGAGCTCCTCCTGTATGCACACACATACCAACATCACTGACTTTGCTTCTCTAGAGAACCCAGCTAAGCAGTCTGCCCTGGTGGCAGTGGATTATGTGTTGGACCTCTGACCACCAGATGGGTGGGTTCAAATGGCCACTGTGTTAGTCTTGGTAGACTAGAGAAACAAATCCATACACACACATGTGTATAGGAAAAGATTTATATGCAAAAGCAATTGAATATTAAGAAAACATCCCAACCCAGTCCAGGCCAAGCCATACGTCTGATATTAGCCCATATGTCTGATACCAATCTATAAAGTCCTCTTCAGACTCACAAAACATGCAAAAATGTCAAATTCGGGATGATCACAGGCCAGTGGGTAGAAAGTCTTTGGGTCCAGTGGCATTGTAAGCATCTCAGTGCTGGCAGGGGCCTCTATGTGGCTTCTCTAGCTTCAGAGGTCTGGTTGCATCAGGGTAGGTCCAACTTAGGGCACTAGTGTAGTTCCATGTGTCTTGTCAGCTGCAATGTCTCCCAGGGAGTGAGCAGAGAGAGAGAAATGTCTCCCGCCTCCAAGGAGGAAGTACTGATTTCCCAGAATTCTCAGGAGAAAGCCATGCCCACACAGAGGCCTCACTGGCTATGATCTGATTGACAAGCTAGGCTCCACCCCTACACTCTTAATCCTCAAATTGGCAAAGTATTACATATCTACCACAGCCACCATTGAGGTGAGTCCAATGCTCCCTTGGCACCACAGCCAGGGTTCCTGGAAAGACCCTACAAGGTGACGAGCGCTGTGAAGACATAGGAAGGTGGGAAGACACTGGGGAATTCCTAGGGGATTGCTGATTTGAATAAGATGTTCCAGGGAGTGACCACTTGAGCAAAGATTGGAAAGAGAATGGTGGATGTCTGGGATAGAGGGTGCAGACGGAGGAGCCGCAGACGTGAGGTCTGCAGGTGAGGGAAGCAGTAGGGGGAAGCAGTGGTGCAGTGTAGGAGTGGTGGGGGTGAGCGTGACGAACCAGTGGTGCAGTGTGGCTGTGGGGGGTGTAGAAGTGGTGATGCAGTATAGGGGTGGTGGGTGGTGCGGAAGCAGTGGTGCAGTGTGGCTAGGTGGGAGTAGGGGGTATAGAAACAGTGGCGCAGTGGGAGTGGTGGGGGTGAGCGTGACGAACCAGTGGTGCAGTGTGGCTGGGGGGTGGTGGATGGTGTAGAAGCAGTGGTGTAATGTGGCTGAGGTGGGGGTGTAGAAGCAGTGGTGCAGTGTGGCTGGGGGG
>NW_022103928.1:56342743-56402596 GCF_000313985.2 Echinops telfairi
GTAGTGGTGCAGTGGGGGTGGGTGGGGGGGTGTAGAAGCAGTGGTGCAGTGTGCATGGGGTGAGGGGTGGGGATAGGGGTGTCGAAGCAGTGGTGCAGTGTGTCTGTGATGCACTGGGGAGGGTGGGTTGTCAGCAGGGCCTGGGAGGCACAGAAGAACTCTCCACCCTCACTCTCAGGGGACTGGACACCAGCAAGGGCTTTGAGCAGAAAACACAATCTAACAAAGGTTTTGAACAATGCTCTGATTAGTGTGTCTGCGCGCGCACGCACAGGTCGCCTGATCCACGCATGGCTGGGAGGACGGCAATCCTGAAGCCTCCCATCAGGTACTTAGACCAGAGGAAGCTTGGTGAGGGGTGAGCCGGGTCTGTGGATGGAGACCTCAAGGCCCAGCTGAACCTCCAAACTTCAGAGAGGGTCTACAGAGTAACCCTGGTGCCCAGAGCACAGCCACATCAGGCCAGGACCCACCGCAGAGCGGCCCAGCCTTCCTGTGCGTGGGCCCCTCTGTCCCTCACCATGGGTCTAGCCGGCTGCTTTTAAACTCATAAACTCCACGCCATGGACAGGCCTGGCCATAAAACTTCATTGTTCCTGATGGCAACAGTCTGTTGTTTTAACCTTTGGCTTCCCTTTTTCTGGTACTTTTATACATCTGGTTCTGGTCAAATGAAAGATTCACTTCGCTTACACTGTACTTCTCCTTCGGGCCTGAGTCTCACCCTTACCCCTAACCCCACCCCAACTGAGGGGCCCAGAGGGGCTCTCAGAGGCGGTGCACACACTGCCTGGGCCTCAAAGACCCCTGGAGGCCACCATGTAGAAGGGACACAGTAGGAGGCAAGCCGACTGCACGCTGCCTCCCAGGCTTACTCTGTGCTGAGAGGGACCTCAGGGGACAGTGCACAGCGGTGCTTCCTGAGAATGTTGGGTCTTGGTCCTCCGTGCCCTTTACTTCCTATCTGCCATCCTCTACCACGCTGGCTCAGTTCACGAAGGATGTGCAATCTTCAACACAAGGGGGGCTCTTACCTGTAAACATCCCTCCATGATCAAAGACAAGCGAGAACAATGCCCCGCCGTGAATGCAGGCCCGGGAATGCGGGCCACGGGTGCCTCTGCTCGGGAGGCAGGAGGAAGGAGAGGGGCAGGCTCCTTGTCCGTGAAAGAGGCTTAACCCCTCTTCCTGTTGCATGAACTCCTCTGGGTCTCACAGAGAGGACCGACAAGGCCAAGTGACCCCAGGCTGGGTCTGCGCGGTCCTGGGGACCTCCTGCATCCCAGCAGATTCTTAGAGGTGCATCAACCCCGTGGCCAAATGCTCACTGCACCGTGAGCATGTGCTCTCTCATTGGCCTTTCATACTCTCCCTCGCCCCCTCACCCCATCTCCACCCCCCAAAAGGAAAGGAGAACTGTACCCCAGCGAGGTGAAGTTCTGTGTACACATTTTCACCGATCCACTTGATTCCAGAGTTTGTGACCCTAACACAACCTTCCGGGTCTAAATAAGCCATGTACACAGATATGCAAACACACATATAGCTCTCCTCACTCATGTATATACATTCCATAGTATAGACATCCATACAAGTACATTACCACACACACATACACTACACCAACCACACCACACACACACATATACACACACACTTCCCATAGGCATATACATATAATATACCCACATACACCTCTCTCTCTCTCTCTCTCTCTCTCTCACACACACACATGCACCACACCACACACACACACTGCACACACTTTATCGCTGTGGGGTTTGCACTTCACAGGAGTCAATTTCCTGGCCCTTCTATCCGTGCTTCTGTAACTTCCACAAAGTGCTGGGGCAGGACGATTCAAGTAGAGCACGTGATATGCAAACAGAAGGGGCAGGTTGGTGTAGTTGCCACTCCCCTGGCTATAAGGATGAGCCGTTCCATCCGGCAGAGAGAGAAATCTCAGGGCCATTGGAAGTGGAGCACATTCGAGATCTCTATCTGAAGGGCGGAAGCTGAGACCAGGGGCACCAGAGGCTGAGGCAAGGAGACCATCAGACAGAGCAGAGGAGCAGCCCCGAGACTATGGGACTGTGCGGCAGAGCAGGGGGCTGGCTTCCTGGACCATGGGGACCGAGGCCAAGGGACGACGTGGCTGAGATGCTCAGGACTTGGATATTGGCCGAGGAGAGGTGTTGCTACAATCCCATGACCATCCTTAATGCTATCTTCTCCTGGCTTGAGGTGACCTCTTGGCTTCCCTAAGCACCCCCACCTCTACCGTGAGTACTGTCTGTGAGTTCTGTGTGGTCACAGCAATGAAGCACTGAACGTAGTGTGGAAGCAGAGTGCCAGTGGAGGAATGGTTGAGGCCAAAGGGCAAAGAGAGTTGGAGAGTCAAGGCCTGTGTGGCCCCTGCCTCATGGCAACAGGAAAGCCAGAAGAGGTAAGATAGGGCTGTACACCATGTTCCCTGCAAACACCCCCAAGATTTTTGTCAGCTGTAGGACACACGTGCACACATACAGAAATTCCAAAATCGGGAGAGGAAAGAAAATAGAACAAAATCTCCCGGGACTTACTGCATTCAAAGAAATGCCCGTTTAACAAACGTGAGATTGATGACATTTTTTGGAGAAAAAAACCCAAACCCGCTCCTCTGCGTGGAAGAGATCCGCCTGGCTGGAATCTCAGCTCCACTGCTTCCTGGTAAGATGAACCCGGGCAAGGCTCACCGTGGCTCCTCTCATGTGGGCTCCTCCCACATGACCCAAAGACCCACTCCAGAGTGGCAGCCATGAGAACGTAACGGGTAAAGGCACAGCAGCTGCCAAGAATAGTGCCTGCCACCACAGAAGCACTGCTTGCGTGCCGGCCACGTCACAGTTACCACTCCCTCTACCGCTGCTGTTGTGAACGGTGCACTATCGGTGGGAATGTCTTTCCGGAAGGCAAGGTGGCAATATAGATCAGAAGCCTTAGATTTTTTTTCAATTGTTGGACTCAGTCAGCAATTCTACTGGCAGGACTTAACTCTGAGAACATGAACGAGGAGGCCCTCCCAGGCGTATGTTTAAGGACATTCATTGTGGCATCCTTGCTAACAGACACAAGCGAGAGAAAATGAAGACATGTAGTCTGTCAATCAGGACACAGCCTGATGGCGCTTCCCTTTGAGCGTGGCCTTCTCAGAAGGAGGGCCCTGGGAACTTCCCCTTCTCTCTCTGCCTTCCTCTTCCTGCTGGCAAGCCACTCTGAGACCTGCCAGAGCCTGGAGATGGGTCCACCGCCGCCGTTGGATCCACACGGCTTTGCACTCACCGGCCTGTGATCTTCCTGCATCTTGCATCATTGCACGTGGCTGCGTGAGTCTGAAGAGGGACTTGTGGACTAGTATCAGACTTATGGACTTGAGTTGGACTGGGCTGGGATGTTTTCTCAATATATAATTACTTCTTCTGTTTTTAACTTTTAAAAGAATGGAAATTTGTTTTCTCACTGTTTAGGAACCTAGCAGTCTGAGTGTAGGTCATCAACTCTGAGGGAGGGGGTCTCTCAGTCAGCTCCAGGGGAAAACTTTTCTCAAACTTCTCTAGCGTTCTTCTTGGCACGATCTCCACATGGCACCGGTTTTCCCCATTCATCTTTGCTTTCTCTGTGCACAATCGACTCCTTTAGGGGGGGAAGGGGGCTCTTACATATATTGTAACAAACCATACATTCGTTATCTCAAGTGGACAGGGACAATTATTGGCAACAACAACTTCTAAACAATATCTTTCTTCTCGAGCGCTTTGATATCAGCTCCTCTTTCCGCCCCCTCTCCCTCACCCTTCCACCCCTGTGAACCATTAATATATCCTGTACTGTTAGTATTATTTATGCATCTCATACACCATCCATTCTATCCCTTCACCTACTATCCTGGTATTCTTCCCCTAAGGGGGGTTTATTCTACCTTCAATTGCTGTCCACTCCCCTTTCCCTCTCTTCCTCCCCCTTCACTTCCCCTATCCTCCTGGTATAATTACTTCTTATTATAAAGTGCTTTCTAACACAGATACAAGCACCACTAGATTTGTTTCTCTCGTCAACCTGGCCTGACACAGGGACCATCTGCCTGGATCCTCAAGCAAGAAACCAGACAGCCATTCTTTGTTCTTCCCCCACACCAGCTCAGCCACCAAGTTCTGTCGTTCCGCCACCTGCGTGAAAGAGACCGCTTTCCCTTTCTATCCCCCAGGGTCCTGCTCAGATATGACCTCCTCAGAGAAGCCGTGCTCCCCCTCTTCCTTCCCATCAGCAGCTGTGTTGGACCCCAACTCGAATTTGCATGAAAGCGTAGGGGTAGAGTCCAACCTATCAGTCAGGTCACAGCCTGATGATGCCTCCTTGGGGGTGTGGCTTTCTTATAAGTGGAAAACACTGGGAGCGGCTCTTTCTCTCTGGGACTCTGCCTCCAGGGGCGGTCCCATCTGGGCCACTCAACTCAGAGAGCGATTGGCACCCTGCCATGGCTCCACTAGCCTTGGGTCCGTGCAGTGCTGCATGTACCGGACCATGGTCTCCCTGTTTCCCGGTTTAACATTGGGTGTCTTCAGTCTGCGGTTCCGTGAGTCTGAAGAAGGCCCTGGCGGGCATCCGACTTACGGACCGGCATTGCCCGGGCTAAGATGCCTTCTTTTGATGTAAGATTACTTGTTGCTATTAAGCGCTTTTTTATACATCTGAGTGTCACTGGATTTGTTTCTCTAGACAACCCCAACAGATGCCCTGTCCTTCATCAGGGTTTGGTCTTCCCCACCCCCCACCACACTGTGAGTGCCCTGCAGGCTCAGCCGCTAGCTGTCTTATGCACTACCTCATCCTGCAAGCCTGAGACTGTGCCCCGCGCTCACAGAATGTCCCGTGATTGAATAAACAAATGAAAGCAGGAGCATGCTTCCGCTTTAAAACCACATTCTCAAAGAATCTGCATGACAACATACTCCTAAGACAACAAAAACAAAGCTCACACCCATCCAGGGTATTCCGTGACCCCAAAAGGACAAGGTAGAACTGCCCCTGTGGGTTTACAAGACCAGGAGTAGAACCTTTCATCTTTTTCCTACAGATCGGCTGGTGGTTTTGAATGGCTGACATTGGGCTAGCAGCTCAGTGTACATGTCACCACTTTGCCGCCAAGGCTCCTAAATACACATGATGCATCCCACGAGAGTAAAGACAACAGGTTGACTATACAGAATGATACTGATATTAGTAGACATAAATCTATGTATGAAGCCTCGGAAGATAGCACTGAATTACTAGCTGTGAACACTCCTGGCAATCTCTATTTTTCCTTTACGATGTATATATTTTCCAGAGATTGTGTCATGACCTGCTGCTTTCAGAATCATGAACACAGTGACTATGTTAGAAGGATACATCCAGGGACGTAGGACCCCGTAAATGAACCAGGATTCAGTTCAGCATCTTTATGGCCTCCAAGGAAAGACCCCCTACCTTCCCGGGTCCCTGGAACTTGCCCACAGTTCAGGAGGCTACGCGTCCAAATTCAAGGTGCCTACCCAAGGGGGAAGGCTCTGTGTGTGTGTGTGTGTGTGTGTTCTGGGGGTAGGTCCTGGTCTCTTGGCAGCAGCTTCTGTTTCTCCGTTCCTCGGAGATCTTAGAAGGCGTGGCATCTGTCTTGCCTCCATCTGTGCTTGCTTGGTTTCCAGCTCAATCCGTTGCTTTGTATCTCAAAAGAGATTGATGTAAGCCACACCCTACACACACACACACACACACACACACACGAATACTTCTTCATTAACATCACAAAGACAAAACCATTACCAAATGGCATGGTAGGACTTAAGATTTGCTGTGTGTCTTTTGAGGGGACGCAATTCAATAGTAACAGGGGGTTCATGTCCTTCCAATCGTCTGCCCACAGGGCTCTTGTACCCATCAGCCATCAGCCGGGAGAAGAGGAGCACAGGGCAGGATGATGGAATATAAAAAACTGCCATGGGCACGAAGGACAGATGGGATCCATGTGGTTTCTCAGGGTAAAGGTGAGGCCAATGGTAGAAGTTCTGGAAAGCCAAGTTTCTGCATCACCTGAAAAAAAAAACTTCTGTGACCCAGAGTGATTCAAGGCTACCTTGTATGGCCTTGCTGAGTCACGTACCACTGGGGATATTGAGGCGGGAGCTGCAGCTGTGGTGAGCGGAGCCCTACATTAAATTGGAGACCAGACAGATGACCCCTCACGTTTCTCCAGACTCCAAAGACCTATGCTCCTTCCACTTGGGTCATTTTGCTTTTGGAACTGCTGGAAAACAAATTGGCTTTCCTCCCATTCATCCTCAGTGCCATTTTACCTAGGTCCACCCCAAGCCACAGTGGCCGGGGAGGCTTCCTTGCCTTCTTACCTCGAGTGGGAGTGGGGCCCTGTGCCCTATTCCCAGCTGTCCGACTCCTTCTTACAGGGAAATCATTCACTTCATGCTCTGCCTTCCCTGAACAAGTGTCAAGACTCAAATTCCCAGCCCCCCACCCCCATGCTGGGGAAACAGCCTATTGCAGCGATAGGCTCTACCCTTCCAGGGCCCCACTGCAAGACTCAAATGTGAAAACGAGTCACTCAAAATTGGTGGAGGCCAGGAGCCGTGCTCCAACACAGCTTGATAGGAGTGAGGGCTGAAGCACCCGGCTTTTCCAGGGATGGAGGTGGCAGCTGTTTCCCCAGCATTTTGAGGTCAAATCTCAGGCCTGAAAGTTACATTCGCTCTAGCAGCAGTGAGCTCTGCAGTCAAACATGCTTCCAGTATTTCCAGAATAAGCATTAGTGCTTTAAAGACTTGTATTGGCAGAGACAACAGCAGAAGCCTTATCAAGTTCTGTGCCAAGGGCTTGGGAAGCAGCCTAAAGTCTAGCTTTAACTGTGACTATACTCTGGCTCGTGTCAGTCGGCTGAATGCTCACAAAACCCATTTCCCTGGGCATTCACATAGCCAGGTTGCCCTGCCCAACTTCCATTGCAATTATGTGGTCTCATGATGGATTCTGACCAACAGACTGTGGGTGGAAGTGACAGGCATCATATCCATGCCTGGTCCCGACAGTCTCCCTGCAAACCTCCATGCTCTCTCTCCTAGGGAGATGTGGAGGGTCCAGGATGAGGTGGAAGATCCCTGAAAGGTGGTACAGCCACTACATGGAAGGAATCCGGATCCCCATGAATTCCCAGATAGGACTGTAGTGTCAACCGGAAACCAACCTCGATTATATTAAGTCACTTTGTTTTGAGGGTTATTTGTGATAGTGTGAGACTATGCTGACGACTTCCCCTTTCCTCGGCTAGCCAAAGTAGGTTTTGTTGTGTCTTCCACCTAAGACCTTCCCACCTTGGCCTGTTATCAAGAGACCTGATTTTTTGGTGTCCACTTCGACAAGTTCCTCTGAATCGGGACAGAGGCAATGGACCTGACTTAGCCATCCAGCCCTGCTTTTCATACAGGATGGAGACAGGTGTGTTAGTCTGGGTAAACTAGGGAAACAAATCCGCAGAAACTCATATGTATATAAGAGAGAGTTTTATATAAAGGGTAAGTGTACAATAAGAAAACATCCCAACCCAGTGCTGTCCAAGCCCATGAGTCCAACATTAGCCCCTATGTCCAACAACAATCTAAAAAGTCCTCCTCAATCTCACAAAACACACACAATGATACCAACCACAGGAGGAAAGCTGAATCAGTGAGCATGTAAGCATCTCAGCACTGGCAGGGGTCTCCACGTGGCTGCTCCAGCACCCAGGGCTGCATCGGGGTAGGTCCATGTGGCTTCTCCTCCGCTATGTCTCTCAGGAAGTGAGCCTTGCCAGCCGAAGCAGGGAACTGGCTAAGGCAGCTGCACCCTGGTCCGACCATCAGAGAGCAAGAGACCTGAGAACTAGAAAGGTGAGGCTCATGGAGCCATCCAGCTCTCCGCCCTTCAATCAACCCCACATGTGTTTATCAGCCAGGTTGGCACAAGAAACCTTAATGATCTCAACAGATAAGCAAGCACTCTTGCCAGGCACCTCACATTCTTCCCCAAGGCCAGGCCACAGAAGTCTCAACGAAGAGCAGTTCATTCTCCACCATGGTCATGGTGGGACCTCGGTCTTCAATGCTACCTTCTTGTTGAGGGTAGTCCTACACGTTCTTGCCAGTGTTGTTGAACCCGGTCTGGGGACCCCTGCCTCCTTTTTAGTTCTAGATTCAGGCAGCTCTGGGTGGGGAGCCCAGAAAACCACTCCTGTATGAAAACAGCTTGTACCCAATTGAAATCCAGTTTTGGGTCTGCGCAATACAGGACACTCAGCACGTCAGTCTGCTCAGCCCACTTCTTAATTACTCCCCCCTCACTCAGAAGAGTCCACATTTGGCAGCCATGTTGGCATGATGTCATGGCTGATTGGACACTGCCTTGGCACATGACCCAAACTGGACCAATCCGATACGATGCCTGAAATCTGGAAATGCACTTTGAGGCTGAGCTCTTTATGATGAACAGAGCAGATGCAAACTGAGAGATGATGGGCCTGCTTTTTACCCACTATTTAGACAAACAAACAGATCTAGAGGAGCCAGTCTGCTCGAAAGAAGGAAGCAGCAGGAATAGAGGAGAGGAAAAAAGAGTGAGAACAAGAAAACAGGACTGTTGTTTTGAGCTCTGATGCCAACGGAGGCCTAGCTAAGGTTTGCCACTGGGTGCCACTTGAGGGAGAGCGTGGGGGAGCGCGCCAATGAGCAGCGTCCACTGGCAGGCCTTCGCTGAGCTTTGAGAGATCATTCAGCAATGCAAAACTAATGGCCTTGGACTCCTTATTCGGTAGTTACACTTCAGGCCGCTGGCTGCATCCCAGATGCCGAGTCCTTGAGAAAACCGCTCTCCATCAACACAAATGGTCTCTAGTTTGCTTAAGCTAGTTCAAGCTAATTTGTACAATTTAAATAGAAAAGCATTAAGCGATACAGGAGGAATAATAGAAAATATTATTGGGTAATCCAGCCAAACCCGGTTCCAAGCCTCTCAGATGCCTGGCGGATTTAAATTCTATGGACAGTTTAGCATCCTGTCCTCACCCTTCAAGGTGATAAAGAGCTCAGGCTGTTCATGGAAAGGTTGGTGGTTCGAACCCACCAGCGGATCCGTTGGAGAAAGGTGTGGCAGTCAATTTGGGTAAAGATTGACAGCTTTGGAAGCGCTATGGGGCACGTCTACTCGGTCTTGCCTGGTCCCTAGGAGGTAGGAATGGGGATCAACTCCAGGGCAGTGGTTGGGTTTGGTTGTGGGGGCTCACATTGGGCTCTGGGGCGCAGGGGGCAGGCGGTAGCGCTCAGCACACGCACGCACGTGTTGCTAGGCTGGAGACAAATAATGCGGCTAATTCTCCCTCCGTGCCTCGCTTGTTCTCGCGCCCCTGTGACGCAGCCCTTCCGGAGCACATGTGCGGGCTCGACAGGAGGAGCAGCTGCGGAGGCCCGAGCCTCCCTGGGAAGATGGGGCGGGGCTGGGGGGGGGAGGGGGTGCTCCAGATCCCACCCCCAGCCCAGCCCTACGGGGAGAGGGCGGGGGGAGCCGGCACTCCGCAGCCAGGGGAGGGCCCAGCCCAGCCAGGGCATTCAGAGTTAATTAGCCTTCATGAATATGGATGCCACCGCCGATTTAATACGGTTGAGGGGTCATAACCTGACCTCAGCGAGGCATGCATAAAGAAAATACTAGTTTTCTCAGCTCAGGCCCATAATTGAAAGACTCAGTTGCTAGACGCAGCGCTGTGGGTGAGATCGTGCGCCCCCTCCCCGCCCCCTCGCCCCAATTCTCTGTCCAGAAGCCACACTGCCAAGCCCAGCCACCCCCAAGCTCTCCCAGGCCGCGGTGGCCGGGCCCGAGCGCGCCCAGATCAGTCACTTTAATGAACTACAGGTATGTGCGCAGCGGCCAAATTGTCATCAGCTTGAAACGTCGCCGCAATGATATCTGAACTGGGAATTTATTCCGAAGCTTCCCTTTTCCATGATGGTTTTCATTTCCTGTCATTTGGAGCTGGAAGCATTTAGGGAACATCACATGGTTTTCATCTGCACAGGAAATCAGCTGCAGTTGTGAGAAGATACTAGCTTTTTTTTGTTTGTTTGTTTTTAAAATGGCCCCCTCCCTCCAGGAGGGGGAGTGAGAAAAAAAATGAAAAAGACTTGCTTGCAGCATTATGTTTTGAAAGAGTTTTCCCTTTTGATCCCAAGTGCATGTAAGACAAAGTGGTCTGTGATTATTCCGAAAGCAGCAGTTTCTTCTGACACGTGGTAATCACTTTATGTGAAGAAAGCCCGGCACAAATGGATGCTTTTGCACCCCCTCCCCAACACCCCCCCTCCCCCAAAGCAAAAGAGTGAGTCAAGAGGGGGCGGGGGCGGAGCACGGGGTGCGCGCACAGCTGCTGGCGCAGCTTCACATTCTGGGGTGGGAACAATTTCAAAAGGAAGGCTGGAGAAAGAGGCCGAGAGAGCAGCCCAGATTTAGCATGCGATCCTGGCTGCCTCTGGTGCTTCTGCTTATATTTTAGTGCTCCGGAGAAAGACAGCGCTTCTTGGTGAAGTTATCACTTTGCTTAAAATTCTGAAAACAGCAGAGACGTCTTCTCTCTCCCCGCCCGAGTCCCACCATCTAAACCTTTTATTAATCCCGCTCCAAACACAGTACCCCAGAAATTGTCAGGACTTCATTAAGATTTTTTTTAAATGTTAGAGGCTGACCATGATGAGGAAGAATTTAGACGTTGCCTGAGCTCAGGGTGGCCACTGAGTTACAAACTCCTGACTATTAAGCAGACCACAAAGACCCCACTTTCCAGGGAAGTCTGCTCCCCGCAGAGTGGTTCAAAGGACTCAGCCCACTGAGCCTAGTTCTCAGGGCAACTAGACCGCCTTGGGCCAATAGCACCACCTTGTGGTCAGCATTCTGCTCACCTCCCTTTTCCCTCAGTCCTGACACAAGCCCCAAAGTGGTTGCAAAGAAGCCCCAGGCAGGGATTGAAATCGTCGCGATCACCCTTCTCCTTGTCCCTGGGATGTGCTGACAACACAGGGACCCAAGACTGTCCTAGTATCTTTTCATTCTACTTCCCCCCACCTACTTTCCAAAGCCCCTCCAGTAGAGTTCACACCATCCACCAATTATAGACCGTTCCTTTGGTAGAAGACTTAGCCGCTCCCGGCTGAGTGGGAAATGCCCAGACAGAGACAACTTAGGGTGAACCAGTTTCTTTTCTTTTTTTTTTTAAACTGATAGAAGTGATTATTTTATTATTTAAAACATAGAAATAGGCTGGCCTGGAAGGAGGACCACCTATATTTTAGGAGTAATGCCCAGAGTTTGTGTTGTTTTATTTTTATTTTTTAAATCACTTTATTGGGGGGTTCATACAGCTCTTATCACAATCTGTACATCCATCCATTGTGTCAAGCACATTTGTATATTCGTTGCCATCATCATTCTCAAAACATTTTCTTTCAGCTTGAGCCCTTGGTATCAGCTCTTTTTAAAAAAAATCATTTTCTTAGGGACTCATACAACTCTTTTCACAATCCGTACATCCATCAGTTGTGTCCGGCACATTCCTACACAGAGTTTCTTATCCCTTCCCCGGGTAAGTGATAACCTAGAGAGATAGAAAGCAAAGAGGGTGGCTGGCCAGCCCGTGGGGGACCAGCGCCTGTTTCTGAAACACTGGTCCATGGAAAAGTCAGTGCGGCCCCGGACTCTGGGAGGCAAGGCAGGCTGGGGACAGAGGCCCATGTCCCTGTCAGGGGTAGGGAGCGCTCCTTGGGGAACCTCAAGGCCTATTGACCCCACCACCTCCCCAGAACCGAGGTGGGTCCTGGCGATCCTTGTATTCCGGCAGCTGAGATCCATTTAATGGAGGGTCACCATGACCACCTTCCGCTCCTCTCCCCCCAGCCCATAAAACCGACAGCCATCTGTGAGAACATGAGCCACACGTTTTTTTTTACGAGCTGTCTACTGGCGGCTGCAGGACAAGTGGGGGAGCGAGTAGGGGGGCTGCTTGTCCCAGCCCTCTCAGCCTGCAAAGATTCAACTGCGCAACGTGACCCCCCTCTCTGACGCCAAGTATTTGAAAGGACATCCAGCAGCCACCTGGCTACCAAATCTCTCCATCCAGGAAGCCGACTGTCCTGTGAAAACTCCACCTGGGGTTTCCCTGGCTTCTGCGGGGTCAGCAGGCAAACCTCTGCCCTTAGGCAGCGTGCAGACTGGATCGCAGCCGAAGCAGGCAGCCCTGCTCCCTTGCGCGGGAGGCTCGGGGTCTCTGCCTGAGGCCCCCGCTGTTCTCCTCCCAGGAAACGGCACTTACACCCCGCCGCCTATGACCTCATTGATGGACTATTTGAGGCCGGACGGCGCAGCTCTGAGAATCTTCTGCGCAACTCGGCCATTAGAGACAGCCGCTCAGCATTTGCGGAGGTGCTGCCGCACCGGCCATTTCGGACCATTTGGGGGGGCCTGTTCTCCCTCTCCTGCTCGCCCCTCGTTTCCTCTCCGCCCTTTCTCAAAAAAAATGCAGAGTGGACTGGTGTGGTGGAGTGGGACCACGAACGCCTGCCAAGGCCCAGCTCTGCCTGGCTGTTTGTCTGTTGCAGGGCGGTTCCCGGTGACTCACGCGGCTCTGAGGTCACGCTTTCCTGGGCTCAGCATGTTTACTTGACTATCTGGAAAATGGGGGGTTTTGCTGAGGACGCAGTCGTGTTGCGCGGCCTCAGGTGCCCGAGCACCCCCCTCTCCCAACCCCGCAGCTTCCGAGAGGCCGCGGGTTCGGTGGGGTGCTCCCTGCGCTCCAGCCCACAGGATAGTGGCTCACCCCAGATAGCCCTGCGAGAGGGTGGGCAGCAGGGCCACCCCTGTGCAGGGAGACGAACTGGATTTTCAACAGATCGGTGTTTCAATATGTATTTATTCCTGTCGCATTAAAAAAAAATCTGCTGGTATTATGCCAGAATGAGATATATAATGATGTTGTTTAGCAGCGACTGTGTCATTTGGTGTTGTTGACAGTAAAATAAATTAACATAATAAACATAATTTGCGAAGGAAAAAGCAGATGGTTAGCACATTTCGGCAGGGCCTGTTGGTCCAAGCTTGTACGTTCAGAGGTCTGTGTGTCTGTGACCAGCTGCCCGCCTGGGGACCCACGTGACCTGCGCGGCCCGCACGCCAGGCCCTCAGGAGCCTGGCGGGGCCTTGGGAATGTGGGTGCACACGATGTACCCGCCCCGGCGTTTTGGGGTCCCGATCCCAGGGTCTGGGCCTGGTGCAACCGGCCACCGACCCAGGGACCCAGCGGTCCCGGCTCGCTTCCCACCGCGGGCCTCCCTCCAGCTGCAGCAGGAGTCTAAGCGCCCAGGCAATTAACATTCACCGCCCATCGCCTGCTAACGCCCACCCTTTGTGAACCTGCGAACAAGGGAGCTTTCTTCCTGGCCTGGATGGCCCGGGAACGCTCCAGCTTTCTGCAAAGGGGCTTGGGGCCAGCGGGCCTGAGCTCTGCACTCTGAGGTGCGCCAGGGCGTCATAAAGAGAAGAGAAAGTTGTGTGTGGTGTGTGTTTTGTTTTTGCAGGAGGAGGCCGATTCCCCAGTGGCTGGGAAGTGAAGGGCTTGTTTTGCTTTGCACGGAAGAGGGCCTGCAGGTCACTGCGATCCCAGGTCCTGGTGACCAGGGTCTGCCTCCCTCTCCCACCCCTTTTTACGGCTGCATATTTTCCCAATGAGCTCGCTGGCTTTCTTCAGCAAATGAACAGCGTTAATAGTCTCCCAGGAAGGTGACTTTCCCCTCACCACTGAGGTGAGGACAGAGGCTCCCTGTGATGGAATCCCAGCCTGTGCTTTCCCAAGGGTGAGCCTGCTCACCAGGAGGATGCTGGGAGCTGGGCTCAGAAACGGTCTCCCTGCTTTCGGCTGCAGAAGAGGTTCCAGGTGCCCTGGGTCCAGCACTGGGCATCAGGGGCTGTGAGGTGGGAATGCCAGGCAGGTCTGGGTCTCTGGAAAAAGGAGATGACTTTGCAGAGTGGAGGTGGGTCAAGGAAAGCGAATGCCAAACTCACTGCTATCGAGTCGATTCTGCTGCTTAGAGGCCCTATAGGACAGGATAGAACGAACTACCCACCCCTGTGGGTTTGTGAGACTAACTCTTTATGGGAGTAGAAAGCCCCATCTTTCTCCCTCAGAGTAGCTGGTGGTTTCAAACTGCTGACCTTTCGGTTAGCAGCCCAATGTGTACCCTACGCTATCACCCAGCCTCCCCCTGGTCTCAGGACCTCCTAGGAATTCCTGTGTGCACCAGACAGTTATGTAAGTTAACAGGCTGTGGCCCATATTGAAGAGTTCTGAGACGGACAAGCTGTGGTTCCTGGTAGAAGACTCTAGAACAGGAGACCCAACTGTACAGAACATAAGGAGACCAGCAGATGTTGTGTTGTAGAACATCTCGTAGAAGGAGCACCAGGGTGGCTGTTTGGTGGCTGGATAGCAGGGGCAAGAGATTAATGAAAAGGCTGCTCTGGAAGGCTGGAAGGCAGTGTGACAGTTTGCAGCCCCAAAGCCATGGCGGGGTGGGGGGATGTAGATGACGGACTTGGGGTGCTTTTGTGGAGGTAGAACTGACAGGACTTGCCATCTCCTCCACAGCTTAGCCCTGTCACTTTGCATCATTAACCTACCGGGCGGTTTCCTCATTTTCTAAATGGAGTTGTTGTGAAGACTGGGTATCATGCATGGTACCACACTCTTAGCACCGCACCTGGTATGTGCTGTGTGCTTGTTCCAAGGCCACTTCACCAGCTGCATCAAGTCTATCCCAACACCTGGCAACCTTCTGCGTGCCAGAGTAAAACTGGGAGCAGAGTTTACAATGGCTGAGGTTTTTCCGCAGTACACGGCCAGGCACCTGTGGGTGGATTTGAACCTCCTACCTTGTGCCACACGTGTTAACCATTTGCACTAGTCACAGAATGACTCACACACTCGGCCACTGAGTCGATTCCGATTCCTAGCCTCTCTACAGGGCAGGGTAGAACTGTCTCTGTGGGTTTCCGAGACTGGAACTCTTCACAGGAGGTTTAGAGGAGATCTGGGGGTGTAGTGGTTATGCGTTGGGCCTGCAGTTCAAAACCACCACCAGCTCTCCGAGAGAAGACTGGTTTTCTATTCCCGTGAGCAGTATGAGTCTCGGAAACCCACAGAGGGTGGCTCGGAGTCAGCACTGACTCGATGGCAGTGAGTTTGGTTTGAGGTTCTTCCGAGGAGCCGGGACTGTTGACGTCATGGTTCTGGACGCAGCCTTCCAGGTGGGGTCCTGTGCGAGGGCAATGGTTGCGTCGGGTGAGAAGATGCTCAGTGCCTTCCCCAGGCACAGGACCTCCTGGGTAATGACAAGACAGGCAAACCCAAACTCACCGTCCTTGAGTCAGTTCCAACTCACAGTGACCCCATAGTGTAGGTGGGCCTGCCCTTGTGGATGTTTGAGACGGAACTCTTTATGGGAGTAGAGAGCCACGTCTTGCTTGGCCCCCTCAAAACAGCGTGCATAACGTCTGCGCTTTTTTTTTCCTTTTCTTTTTGGGCCCTTGAATTTGCTCTTCCCAGAGTCTTCCCCCCATCTCCAAAAACATCTTCCCAGTTTCACCCTTGACCCTGACGGGTGGCCAAGAATGGAAAGCCATTTCCCTTTTTCTCTTTCTCTTGCCAACCTCAGATCGATTCCACCGGCAAGTCGTGTCAATTCTACCCCCCACTCCCCGCCCCCCGCCCCCAGATATGCCAAGGCCACCCTCGTCATCCCCTCTCCTGCGACTGTGGGGCGAACTGCCACACGCCTTCCACGTTTCTGTCGTGGCCTCCATAGCGTTCATCCACTCCCTTCCTGGCCCTGCGGCCCACCCACCACGAAGCAGCCACAGAACCCACCACGTGTCTGCTTAAAACCTCCCCCGTCACTTCAGGTGCTCTATATAAAGTTCTCTCTTATAGGCCTGTGAGTGTCTCTGGATTTTCTTCTGTAGTCCACCCAGCCTCACACACTGTCATCCATCCTTTCCTCTCCCACAGCCTGTACCCCTGTCGCCTTGTGCTTCTCTCGAGTTGCGTCTGTACCGATTTGCTGTCACTCTCTGAACGCATGGCCCTGCTCTGACTGGTGGGCCACCATTGCTGTAACACAGTGCTTGGCAAACTGTCGTGGCTAGTTGCCCTGGAGTAGGCTCCCAATTGTGATGACCTTTTGGGTAGCCGATCGGGAGAAAGATGAGACTATCTGCTCCCATAAAGATTTACAAATCCTTGGAAAAGCACTCTATCGGATCATTGAGTCAGAATCAACTTGATGGCGGTGGGTTTAGGTCCTTCGTAGAACCCAACACCAGGCTGCCCAGTCCTGAGACATAAACACAACTGTTCATTGGTTTGATCCGGCGTTGCAGCCCCACATCCACCCATCTCACGGAGGAATTCCTACCCTTTTGCTGACCATCTGCCAAACCTGATGCCCTTTCCCGGTGTGTCAGAGCTTACATTCTGAGCACCCTACTGACAGCGGGCGAGGGGCGACAGTGGAGACTAAGTTCTCCTGTGGACTAGAGTTCCATCAAATCCCTTCTAACCATTCACTAGAGATGCGGACAGCCTTGCCCTAAGGTAGGGCTCACTGGAAAGTGGACTTCCTCCAGCCCTTTTCAGTCAGCACAGGGAGGGACAGGGTCCCTACAGGGCTTGCCTTGATGTGTCCTTGATGGACAGTGCTGGAAGTTCCATCATCATGGGATAAGCCCTCTCAGTTGACCAGAAGGTCCTAGACCAATCTGGTAAGCCTAATGTATGTGCCCCCACTATGGTCTTGTCCCTGCTTCTGCCGTCCCACCTGCAACTATGATGTACTGACCTGCCACCAATCAGGAACTTGTAACTGTTTCCTTTGTTCCGTACCTTAAGTACAGAGCTTCCTGCCGTTCATGCCTCAGACACCGTTTTGGTCTTGTGCTCATGGTCTCCCTCATCTGAAGAATGTGTCTTTGTCTGACTCAATAAATGTTCTTTGGAAACGATATTTGAGGTCAGGGTCTTTTTTGTACCCTAAAACACTAGTGATCGGTCTTTCCTCATGATGTCTACGTAAGAAGATCAAGCCTGGCCGTCCTTGCTGCTGAGGAGCATGCTGAATGATCCTTAGTTTTGGGGTTCTCTGGCAGTCCATGGGACATTGAACTTTCTTCACGAGTATGACTGCCCAGAGCAGGTGCACAGTATACCCATGAATGCAAGAACTGTGTTGTGGGCAAACTCCCACTTTTCAGAACATAAAGAATTGAGTGTTCCCTGTTGATGGGCTGAACTTTGTTCTCCAAGGTGCCTTAGGCAAATCTTTTAAGCTAATGTGGAAAGTGCTTGGAAAAACTCAGGGAGTCACACGCGAAAGGTGTTTATTCCAGATGTAAAACTGTTAGGGTTTGTAGCGTAACCACCATTGGGACCCGAGGCTAACTTGCTAATGAGGGATGTGTGAGAAGCTCTGGCCCCACATCCTTGCTCTTTGGGTAGCTTTGGCCATCAAGTAAAGGGTGTGTTCCTGTCAGCTAGGCCAGGAGACCGACTTAACTTTTGATAATGTAGTTCTTCTCCTCCAATTGGATCTAGAACATTCCAGTCATTTATTGACTCGCTGGCTTGGGGCAAGTCACTCAGCCTCTCTGAACTTGTTTCTCCATCAGCAAATAAGAAAATTCGATTCAACCATCTACTTTGTCCCATGGCTATAGGGAAAGTGGGAAGACATATTTTGGGTCGCTTCCCGTGGGGAGCAGTGAGAATCCCCATTTTATTGCCCTACAGGGCTGTCCTGTGTCCCCAAGAGCCTTCCCAAGAGGAGTGGTGTCGATGAAGCAGAAGGGGAAGGGGAATATGGAAAGCCAGTCCCCTCCCAGTGCCCAGTTTTAGATGCCACAGATGTACCTTGCCAGAATAATTCTTCAGTTATTTTGTGGGCATAGTGAGAGGCTTAACAAGCTGGCCAGATCTTCTCTCGCAGGACACGACCCTGTCAGGACTCCATGTACCCTGCTAGCAAGTCGCCGTCCCCAAATTATCACCCAGGACTGTGGCACAGACGTTCTGCATGGTGGCGGGAGCGCTGGCTAGTAACCGCAAATGCTGTCTAGGAGACTCTAAACGTCAGAGTGGAGCTGAAAATGAGAGTGACAATGCCCCATGGAGAGCCACATGCAGGGAGAAGGAAGATGACCCTGGACTGGGAGCAGGTGGGATGCCCACAGAGTGCTCGGTGACGGAGAGGCTGAGTGATGGTTGCGGGCCCAATGGTCAGCCTGTTTCTTGAGAAGGATGCTGCGAGCTAAACCTGAACACACCAATTTGCCCACTTGTGGATCCCAAACCCGGGGGGCACTGTTGACCATTTTCCTGTGTCCCTTGTCATCAAAGACTGTGCTGATTTCTGAAGCTGTCCCCCACCCTGCACTGGATGGTGTGGGTCGTCGCAGCCTATTTGCAAGAAGTGAGGCCCAGACCTGTCCTCCAGGGCCGCCGTGGGTTGGTGTTGACTCAATGGCAGTCTCTTGTGTTTTCTTGGTTTCACATTCAAGCCAATACCTGGAAGGATGCCTGGGTGCTCTCTCATTCTGGCCAGAACAAGCCACCTCCTTCAGAGGCAGCACCCTGCCAAACGGAGCCTAAAATAGCCTTTATTTTTTATTGTGATAAAATGAACTAGTTGTTATTCTAACTACCATAAGGGTTCTGATCCAGTTACATTCAGTATGTTGTGCAACTAATCGCACTTCCTATTTCCAAATGTTTTCCATCACCCCAAACCGAAATTTTGCACTCACTCTCCGATCTCCCCTCCCCTCCAGCTTGGTGAGCATAGAGGCAGCAAGGCCGCCATGCTGGGGCTGCAAGCCAAGGCATGCCTGACAAGAAGCCTCTTCCCCTAGAGCCACCACTCCCTTGCATTCAGCTGCCAGTTTCACCATGAGGGAAGGCCGTTTCTGTTCTTAGAAACCACTCCATTTGTGACCTTCTGTCATGACAGCCCTGGGAAACGCAGACAGCCCCTCACCACTGCTGCTCCGCAGGGGGGATCTGGCAACTGAAGACAGAGGTGCCTCTCTCTTTCACCAGCTCCCTGTGCGTGGGCACGCATGCCCTGTTTGATCTCCACTGCCCACTTAGATGCGTGCTGACCAGAGCGAGCAGGGTGCCTCCCTGCCTTCTGGGAACACAGGTACAGGGATCCAGTGCCCTGCTCCCTCCACCTGGCCAGCTCCACCAAGGCAGGAAGTCCAGCCCCTGCCCTAGCACCCATTCTTGCTCTTCCTGTGGGCTATGTCAAGAAGGGCCCTGCAGGCACAGGCACACCTGTCCCGGGTCAGCCCTAGGCTGAGGGCACCCCATCTCCAGGTTCACTGGATTCAAGAGGTGTGGGGGGAGGTCAGATGCTTGCAGGCATTTGCCCCCTGAGGGCGATCAGTTGCCAGACTGCAGTGCTCCCTCCCCCCACTGCCATTAAAGACAGTGGACAGAGTTGCAGTCATCTATTTAGTTCCTGTAGGTGGGGTTTACACCCTACTGATAATGGTTCCAATGGAGATCCTAAATCTAGGATCCGCCCATCTTGTCACATGTATACCCCCAATCCCGCCTCTTCCTGTTGCGTGTATGTCCCTAGACCATCCCCTCTGATTGCTGTATAACCTATAGTGCAACCCCACCCTGTGACTATGTCTTTACCTGTAATTAGTGGGCTTGAACATCCCAAAGGTATATAGGCCTGGGTCAGCAATAGAGATCTCTCTCGCTGGTCACTCCCCTCTCTTCCCCCTCTCCTCTCCAGTCCTCTCTCCCTTGTTCCCTTTCCCCCTCTCTCCACGTGGACCACCAAGCTGGGCTGAGGTGAGTAACGCTACCATGTAATTTTTCTGACTGCATCATTGTAATATCTCTTCTATCTCTCATACTCTCAATGACTTTAATATTATATATATATAGATAGATAGATATAGATATAGATATCAACCGTACAATTGTGCTTACTGATCCTGTGGGTAGTGCTGGGGGCTGGCACCCCTAAACTTATACTACAAAGAGGTTCAATTACGAGTGAGGGCTGGGGCTAGGTTTGTTGCTAGGGATGGACTGCCTGGCTCAATCTAGAACCTTCTCCAGACTCCTGCTTACTGCTCTTGGGCTCAGCCAGGGGTGGGCGTGGGGCTGCACCGCCCCCCCTTTTTTTGTCCCCTGTCAAACATTGCCACTTGTCCAGGACTCCGTCCTGTGTACTACACGCAGCTGTGGGAGCCTTCTTCAACGCAAGCCTGTGGATTCCTACATATCACTTAACAACCGTGCTAAGTCATTGATCATTCATTTCAGAAATCACCCTCACCAAAGAGCTCATTACATGGGATCTCCCTGAGCGTCTGTTCCGCTCACTGTCAGCCGTTCAGCGTGCATGAAAAGAAGTGAGAAGTTCATCAAAATGTCCCAGCGGAGTTCCTGCCCAGGGCTGCTGCTTTGCAGGTCCCCGGGCCACCCGCAGTTCCACATGTTCAGCTTCAGCGCAGGCCTCCGCCCCCTGGGGTTTCAGTGGGGGGAAGGGGTCTTGCAGGGAGTCCTGTGGAGGGGACCCTGCACATTCCTTTCAAGCGGCCAGAAGCCACGGTGGGAAGTGGTCCATTTCTTTGAGCATGTCTTCCTCGTCTCGCTTCTCAGTTATTGGGCCAAACGCTGCCCCAGAACAAAACAAATCCAAGTAGCCAGGACACTGGCCCCTGTTCTTCTGTGTCAGTCCATGCAGGAAGCAGTAACTGAACCAACCAGGGACTCCTTGGTGCTGCCAACAGTTAACGCCCTCACCTGCTGATGGAAAGTTGGGAGGTTGCAGTCTGCTAAGAGGTAGCTTCGAAGAAGGACCTGGCAATGCAATTCCAACAATTCAGCCGCTGAAGCTTTCCGTAGGGCACAGTCCCTCTCTGACCAAAGGCAACTGGTCGCTGGGCTGAGGAGTCAGGGCTAAGCGGAGCGAACACCTCACTGGGCATTAGAAACCATTCCGCCTCGCTGTGACTAGGTCACTACATGGTGAGAACCTCTGAACACAGGGGAAACATATGGAGGGATTTTTGCTTTGTTGTAAGTTGGCCTTTGTCCTAGCGAGCGGTTAGGAACCTAAAGGTTGGCTGTTTGAGTCCACCCAGAGGAGCCTTGGGAAATCCTGGCCAACTACTTCTGGAAAATCAGTCATTGAAATGGAAAAAGAACAAGGCGTTCGACTCCCATGAAACATTACAGCCTCGGAGAACCAAGAGACAGCTTTACCCTGTCCTAGAGGGTCTCCTGGGAATCAAATCCACTCGGCGGCAGTGAGCTCAGAGCGATTGAAAATGCCACAGAGCACAGGTGGACTCTGAGACACGGGAGGTAGCCATGAACTGGGGTCGGCTTGATAGCCACTGTGGGTACGGCCAGCCAGTCTGGAAGCTTGGATTCTGCCTTTGGAACGTTCACAGAGGGACAGGACCGTGAGTGGCACAATTGGTTCCACGCTTGGTCCTTATGTTAGTCCAGGTAGACTAGAGAAACAAATCCGTAGAAACTCAAATGTGTGTAAGAGAGAGTTTTATATGAAGGGTAATTGTATATTACGAAAGCATCCCAACCCAGTCCAGTCCAAGCCCATAAGTCTGATACCAATCTATAAAGTCCTCTTTGGACTCATGAAACACATGCAATGATGCCAAATACAGGACGATTACAGGCCAGTGGGTAGAAAGTCTTTGGATCCAGTGGTGTTGTAAGCATCTCAGTGCTGGCAGGGGTCTCCATGTGGCTTCTCCAGTTCGCAGGGTCTGGGGTCTATCAGCACAGTGCCTTGTGTCTTGTCCTTAGGAATGTCTCACAGGCAGTGAGCAGAGAGAGAGAGAGAGAGAAAGAGAGTCTGTCTCCTGCCTCCAAGGAGGAAATCAAGGAGTTCCCAGAATTCTCAGGAGAATGCCCATGCCGAGGCCTCATTGGCTATGATCCGATTGACAGACTAGACTCCACCCCTTCACTCTTAATCCTATCAAGTCTCCAATTGACACCAGATTATGTAACTACCACAGCTGCTAACTGAAAGGTTGGCGGTTCAAAACACACTGGCTGCTCTGGGGAAGAAAAGATGTGGGAGCTGCTCCCACAAAGATTACAGGCTCACACAGCCGATGGGGCTGCGTTACTCTGTCCTGGAGGCTGACTGTGAGCCAGAATCAACTTGACAGTTCTTGACAACAACCAAACAAAAAACCAGACTCATTCCCTTCAAGCCCATTCAGCTCATAGGGAGCCTGTAGGGTAGGGTAGAACTGCCTCTGTGGGTTTCCAAGACTGGGACTCTTTACAGAAGTGGAAGGCCCTGTGTGTCCCTCTTGTTTTCGAACTGCTGACCTTGCCAATAGCAGCCCAACACAGAACCACTACGCCACCAAGACTCCTATAACAAAAGTCTCAGGTTTACATAAATCAGTGTCTATGGAATGTGCGAGAGTAAGGAATGGAGGCTGCAGAGCGCCGTGGAGGTGGGTCAGAATTTTGGAAAGCGTGTCTACTACTGCTTTCTTTTTCCCCATCCCGTCTTGGCCCACACTCATGACCTCCTCGGAGCTCAGCTGACCATGACTAGCTGGAGACACAAACATTATATATCATAAGCCCGGCCTTTTTCAGTTCATAGTCTGACTGGAGAACGCAGCCGTGTGGATGTGGGATGGGGAGCCTCTACGGACAGGGGATTGGATGATTGGCTTGCATCATGGGTGTTATAAAATCCAAGAGAGGGAGGTAGCCTTGTGTGTGTGTGTGTGTGTGTGTGTGTGTGTGTGTGTGTAATTTGAAAATTCTGTACAGAGGAAATGAGATGTGAGCTATGCCCTAGAAAAGAGTAGACGTTGAGAAGATGGGAGTTGGAGGCAGCGGACAGAAACAATGCTAGGTAGGAAGGCGGGAGCTTGCTTCTCGCTGGAAGCCTTAACTGACCACTCAGACATGCCCCTCTCCCTACGTCAATGACGTCATCTTGGACCCTGTAGACTCACCTGACTTCTGAAGAGAAAGAGAGAGAGAGAGAGAGAGAGAGAGAGAGAGAGAGGTCTTATTGAGTTGTACTCACATTTCAGATACACAGAACTGAAAGAAACAATTAGAAAGCGAGCATTCTTTCAAGCCACTCTTTTGGCACGACGTGAGCCACACATAAGCAGAGCAGAATGTGGGGCCTCCAGGTGGTGTGCTGCCCTGACCAAAACGTAACGCATGACCCACGGTGATGAGGCACTGGGCAAAACTGGACGGGCCTCAAGAAAACTGTTAATAAAAGCTGGAAGAGCTTCAAAGGGCCTTGATGAGAACTTGGGAGGACAGGGAGGAAAATCTTACTGGAGGCCAGACAGAAAGTTTGACAATGTTGTTGCCTGGGCAACATGGAAAATAGAAGAGGTACCTAGTCACTCTGGGGTCGGGGGGAGGAGGGTTCCAGGCAGAAGGTAGAGAGTACCAGCTGGTTTCCTCTGGCTGCCTAGGCGGGACATGACGGTGTCTGCCTTCCTGCCACAAACCCAGAGGGGCAGTTCTACTCTGTCCCACAGGGTGGTTGTGAGTACATGAGGGTGAGTTAGAGAAAGAACTGTTAACTGCCGAGCAGAATCAGAAGAAATGTAAGGGAGGCCAGGACTTTCTGAATTTGAAAAGGAACCCATTTCTCACCTCCATTCTCTCTTAGCAAAAGCATCTCAATTAGAAATGGCTTCAAAACAAAGTTCTAAGCCAGGGCACTACCTATAAGGTGTACTCTCCAGGGTAAATTAAGATCTGAAGGGTGCAGCTGCCAGGGGTGTGTGTGTGTGAGTGTGTGTGTGTGTGTGTGTGTGTGTAGACCATAAAAAGAGTAAGGGCATGTACCTAGTAGGACTTGATAGAGCATGCCATATAGATTTCCTTCAGTAAACAATAGGACTGCTAAGAATTTTAAGAATACCTTCCCTTTTTCCCCCTCCCTCACGAACCCTTGATAATTTATAAATTATTATTTTGTCATGTCTTACACTGTCCGATGCCTCCCTTGACCCACTTTTTGGTTGTCCGTCCGCCGGGGAGGGGCATATATGTAGATCCTTGTGATCAGTCCCTCCTTTCTACCCCACCCTCCCCTTCCCCTCCTGGTATTGCAACTCTCATTATTGGTCCTGAGGGATTTATCTGTCCTAGATTCCCTGTGAGAAGCTGAAACCAAGGGCTCAAGTAGAAAGAAAATGTTTTGAGAATGATGACGGCAACAAATGTACAAATGCGCTTGACACAATGGATGGATGGATGGATTGTGATAAGCATTGCACTAACCCCCAGTAAAATGATTTTAAAAAGAAAAAGTATCTTCCCACAACCCTCCCCTCAGCGGTCAAAAGCATAGGGAGTCGTTTGGGGGGCAGTAATGTTAACTTTTAACTAATGGAGTTGATCCTAAATTGACACAGATGTAACTTACAAACACTTTAAAGGAATTGTATCAGCTTAGGCTAAATGGGACATATACAAAGTAACGAGAGGCCTTTGGACAAACAGGAACAGGCAACAGCCTGGAAAGGCTACTCAGTCGCAAACATTTGCCTATCTTTGGAAAAGGGAGAATGAGTGAAGAGTAGAATCCCGAGCCACTGAGACCTGAGGCGCACACCCTTCTGGAGCAGGATTTGGCTCTCATCACGAGGCGGGAGACCTGTGCCTGGCTAGATTTTCAAATGGCTCTGGACCAATCACTACTATATGCCTACTGTTCTTTCCTCTTTGAAATGACGGGGTGCTCATTTGAAAATTGTTTCTGTTCCCCTTGTTTGCTGAGTGGAGGAGGGAGGGAAGACACATCATTATGGACTTGGTGCACAGGTTTCCATGACGAGAGGACTGAAGGCTCGGCTCCTGCAGAAACACTCAAGTGTCCGTGGGCCTGATTTAGGAAAGAACGTCCTGTATCTTGAGCCAGAGCCTGATGGTTTAATGGGATCAGGCTTGCCAGGGCCTTTGTATCGTCTGTGTGTACAGAATGTAAATCATGTGTGTCAGAAGGCGTTCTGTGGTGGATTCAATGTAGCAGGACAATTCCTTGAAATTCGCTCTGCTTTGGGATTTGGTAATAAACGGGCTGCCTAGGAGCGGTGTTCCAACTGAGGTAATTTTATAGTCCGGCTTACATGCAAACTCCATGCTTAATCCTTGGGGAGCTACAAATAATCCGTCAGCACTTCCATTCTAGAAAACTCAAGCTGAACTCCGAGAGACGATAAATCAACAACATTGCATGGGAGAGAGGGAGAGGGCGAATAAACAAATAGACTGAGCTGACCCCAGGCATGGGTGGGTCCCCTGCAGCCCAGCTGTCCTTTGAGACCGCAGTGGATGCCCCTTTGTTGGTGAAGGTGACTCGTTCCTCCGGACCCTGCTGTGACCACCCTGCTCCACGAGCCAACGGTGGAAGTGCAGCAGCGGCGGGTCCCCAAGAACAGGTGATGTGCAATGTCTGTCTGAGACGATGCTAACTAGCTGCTGAAAAGGGGGCTCCTGCCTCCCGTTGGGCTTGTCCCTGAGCTCTTTCCCACAGAAGGTCTAACACAGTCACCAAAGGTCACCCACCGGGAAGATGGGACGGGAGAGGGAGACAAGTGCTTGGGAGAGCAGCTTCCATCATGCCTGGTCTCCCCTGGATGTGCCGCTTGGAGCTGTGGAACGCTATCCGTTCCATCTGCGCGTCTTTTCTTCTGACGACACCCGGACCTCGGTGTCGCCGGCAACAGTTTAGAAACGACAATGTAGCCAGCCTTCTAAGGTCAGGCCCAGGTGACTTCCATGTGCAGTAGGATCAACGCTAGCTAACAACTATTTCATAGCATCAGAACAAGTAGTTAGAGTCCCGACAGGCTCAGAAATACTTGTTTCCCTCCCTTTCCCCAAACACCACAAACCAAACTCTGTTTCTGCTCCGCAGCTGCCAGACACTTCGTCTTGGGTTTTCAGCCCTTCCGCTACGTTCGCCACCCTAAACCTACTGTATCGCCCAGCAGCAGGCTCGCTCCCAGTGACCCCACGCCAAGCAAACCCGGTGTGGCCCTCCTGCAGGAGAAACTACCGTGAAACGTGCAGGCTCCTTTGGGGACAAAAGTCAGGACTGCGGACTATGCAATGCAGAGGCGCCACCACGCGCCCTGCAGTAGAAAAACGGAGACGTGCGGCCACCAAAAGAGATATGGAGAAGGATACGGCGTGGTGGGAAGCGGGCGTAAGAACTGGCCTAGGAGTCCGATCCCTTTTTTTTTCTCTCTGCGTCACTTTTTCCTAAAGGAGCAAATGGCCAGCATTTTCCAGGTGGCCTTCCAGGGGAGGCAGGCAGCTTGCGATTCTGAGAAAGCACTTAACCACCCCAACGTCATGAGCAGATGTGCACGGCCTGCTGGGCCCGCCTGGCATGATTAGAGGTGCAGGTGGCGCTGGCCCTGGGGCGTGGGCCCCGCAGTAGCTGGTGGGGCCACGAGGCAGCACAGCTGATCATGCGCTAAAACAACTGGCCGCCTTACGAAGGAAGCCATGGGAGTGAAGAGCCAACACTTTGGAAACATGCTTTTTCACTCAAAACGAGGTGTGACTCCCACTGCTTGCTGCTGCTGAGCACCCAGGGGTGGCAGGAGCCCGGATTCCACACCCCCTGCTGTGGTGCTCCTAGTTTTGACCTCGAGCTCTTTTCGTGTGGGTGGGGTGCCCAGGCAGCAGAGGGGGCCAGCCAGGGCCTGGGACCTATGGATCTGGGGTGGAAAGGAGCCAGCGCACGCCCTGCCCTGGGACAGACAGGTACATGCCATCACCCCCGTGGCCTCCTCTGCCCAGGCCACAGCTTTTGCCTTCTGCGTGGAACAGGGGGCTGAGCTGCAGATCTTGTTTCAGGAAGCAATGTGGTCGTTCCCCTAATTGCAGGGATGGGGACACAAAAGCAACCGCAGGGCGTTAGTTCGTTTGCCAACAAAAAGGCCCAAGTTTGGCCCTCCCTCGCTTCATTTAGAAGCCGGCAAAACCCTTCATTTTGCCTAAGTGCTGCCTGCACCCTGTGAAAACCAAGATGTCTATTTGCCTCTGCCCACCGCTTTCCGCGCCCTACCTGCCTCTGAGGTGGTCTGATGACTCCTGTCCTGCTAATCAGTTCCAGGGGCAGAGACGGGAAGACCGATCAGGGCAGTGGCCACCAGGGCGAACATGTGCTTTGCTGGGTCCTCCGCCCTTCTTCTCACCCGTGCCTGTGACCTTGGGGCTCGCTCTCTGGTTTGAGTTAGACGTGGGCTCCTGAGCAGTGGCTTCGACAGGCCTCTGCTTCTTGGGTTCAATGGGAGCTGATGTGAATGAGGACTCAGCCTGCTTGAATTGGCCATCAGGATCCCATCTGCTGTGGGAGAAAGAAAGCCACGCCCCAAGTCCCCACCAGCCACCCATCTCTAGGTTCAGGGTTGGAGGCCATTGTGTTCCTGAGCTGCATGAACAAACCCAGCAAGAGAAGACATTCATTTAAAGAACGGAAAACACGTTTGATCCTGTGCCGTGCTGTTATTTCAACCAGCTGGTCGGTTTCTCAGCTTGGAAGGCCTCAAGGCTCCTCCATCATATGCTGAGATTCCACTGCCATCCATCCCAGGCTGTTCCCTTCCCTGTCTCCGTTCCCGTCCAAATTCCCCCGCCACCACAGGAGAAAATATATGCATTGGAAAGCCCTCAGTGTTCAAACAGGACACTCCCTCGGATGTAAACAGTGAGACGCCCTTCTTGGTCTGCGCCATCTTGCTCTGCGTGTTTTGACAGTGGAGCATATGCATTTTTTAGTTAAGTCCAGGGCAAGCTGCGTATTTTACTTCGCAGACATATTCAGAGAGTGTTTCTGTTTCCCTCCACCCTCTGACCCCTTCTCCATATCCAAGGGGGGTGGGGGAGGGGGTTCTGGTACCCAGTCTCATCCTAGATCTGGCACGAATCCTCCCTCTCCCTGCCCCACTCACACCCTTCTCAGCCTCATCTTCTGATCCCAGTTCCTGAGCATCCCTGTGGTTCCCGGCTGCCCAGCATGTGCCCGTGGAGGGTCACTCTATGGGCAACAGAATCACATGCCGCCTGGTTTCATGCCATCTACCTGAGGCTTGGTATCATTCAGTCCTTTGTCGACACGTCTGTGCGCGTTGAGTGTCTTTGAACCGATGTTGAGGCTTGTCTTCTGGCACGCTATTGGACAAGATTCTGCTGTGGTTTTGATTGGCTAGTTTTCAGGAGTAGATGGTCACGGCTCTCTTTGCTTTGACAATTCTACTGACATCTAATTGACCATGAGTAACCCAGCTGGCATTTAGACTATTGGGGTTGTAGCTTCCAGCATAAAAGTAACACACAGGTCACTACCGCAGTGCAGCAGATTGATAGATGAGTGTTTGGAGAACCACAAACACATAGCAAGTCATTTAATAGGGCATATTGTAAATATTTTTAAAAGAACGTTTTTAGTGATGACTACTCAGAGGAAAAAGAATTTTTTTCAGACATTGACTTGGAAGAGAAATTTATTGTAGCAAAGTTAGGAAACCTTGCAAACATACACATGTACACACACCACGAGCCTTTTGCAATAACAGAATATTAAAGAAGTCTCCGGAGAGTTTTTAATGAGTCCTCATCCCATGTTGCCCCTGGGCTGTAAGCGGCGATTGTTAAAAATGGCTGGGGGAATTGAGGTACAAATTAAAGGTATCCAGGGTGTACCCCGCCGTTTACAGGCAGACGAATAACACGGGCTGGGGTCGAGCAGCCTCCATTTGGCTTGTTGAAAACCAGTAGTTGGGCCCCTCTCGTTAATTTGCGAGTTGCCCACTGGGATCTATATATTTTAATTTCAAGACCTTACTACATGAGAACCTTTGTTCAATGAGGAACAGGCATGGGGAATTCCGCAGAGCGAAGGGAAATGTCCACCAGGCCAATTAGAGCAACGTGGTGTCTGCGACAGCTCAGAGGCCAGGCTTGTATGTACATTATGGCTGCAAAAAAGTTCACCATTAGTTCATGGTTGGAGGTGTGTGTGTGTGTGTGTGTGTGTGTGTGTGTGTGAGAGAGAGAGAGAGAGAGAGAGAGAGAGAGAGAGAGAGAGAAGGGATTCCTGCATTCACAAAGGTTGGTTTGTTTTTCTTTTCCTTGGTAATTGTGGAAAAAGAAAATAAAACTTCCTGTGTGCCCCTTCGAACTGCTGGGAAAGTCTTGGCGGAAGAAGGCTGGATCAGAAGAGAGTTCAGGGCAGGCCTGGAAGCTGCCTTTTCCACAGTCTTTTCTTCCCTGGGGTGTGCCTGGGTGCAGGACAGGCTCCCCAAGATGCTGGGAGCAGTAGGGATGGGCCATGCCCGGGTAGCAGGTAAGCAAAGCCCACGGGATTGGGTTTGTACTGACAGGAGGCCAGCTGAGGCCCAGCTGATGGCATGGAAGATGGGAGGCAATCCTCACCCTGGCCTCTAATTACAAAGGAGGAACACTCACTCTAGAAAGGATTAGAATGTCTTAAGTATACGGGCCACATATAACCCAAAGCCACGGTCTTGAGCATTGAAGGTCAAGTGCTTAGGTGGCACGTTCCAATTGGAAAGTGGTCCTGGAGAGAACGTAAAGCTTTCTCTTTTTCCATGGACACACACACACACACACACGTCAAGAAGAACGACTACTACAACTCCCGTCCTTACACGCAGAGGTTTCCTCCAAACAAAATGCGGTTCATAATGTCTCTGCGTTCACTGAATGGCTGCAGACAAATTCTCTCAGGAAAACACGCATCTTAGGCCACTTTCAAAAGAAAAGTGCAACCCAAACAGAGGTCTCCAAGAGTGTGGGGGGAAACCAGCCCCCCACAAGTAACCACCGGTTCGGTAGGCTCAATTTTACGGTTAAAATATATATACAGATCATGATCAAGTCATAGAGAGTAAAGTAAAGACGTCATGCTACGTTCTTGGTAGCATGATCACCTCCTGGACGGCCGTGATCCCACCAGCCAGGTCTGTGCACAGCTCGGGCAGAGAGGGCAGGAGAGTCTCTTTATTTCTGGCCAAGGCCCACATATACTTAGGGGGCGTGATTGCAGGTAACCACACGCGTCACAGGGAGGGGATGTACAATGGCCATAAGTGTGACAGGAAGGGGATGAGCTAGGGGTGTGCACATGATAGGAAGGGGAGGGACTAGGGGTAGACATGTGACAAGAAGGGTGGACCCTAGATTCATGATGGCAGCCTAACCTTGGTCACCCTTGAGTGGGCTTGACCTCCCTGAGCTCTCCTTCAGGGAAACAATCTACTATCCTTATCAGAAGAGAGTGGGCCCTACTTAGGGTGGGACAGACTATACAGTCGGATTGCTCTGGATGGTTGACAACCCCCAGGGAGAATAACCTCTGACCTGCTTTCGTTGACCTCCAAGTTATAGTCCTTTGCCATGTGTAGCAAGCAGCTAGGTTTGGCATTTATTTGGGGGAGACAACTTGGGAGAAATCTTTCTGCTTCCCACCCACACAAGGGGATCTGTTTCTGGCCCAGTTAAATCCAAGGCAGAGAGGTCAGCTCCGAAGAGGAGGGCAATTATTCTTTGTGATACCCAAGAGGTAATCCTGATCGATGTTCCCGAAGGACACAGGAAGCTCAAAGGGGCTTACTTGGGAGACGCTTTCAGCAAAGAGAAAACTACCCTGGTGAGGGAAGGCGAGGCCGGCTGTGCCCAGGATAGTCCCTCCCGCGTGACGATGCACCTGCTCACTCCTCCCAGGAAGCAAGGGCTGTCCTACAAAACCAGCACTAGGGAACCTCCCCCATCCACCCCACAGCCCCCAATTTGCCTGGTCACAGTTCATTTTGTTCCTCAGACCAGGAGAACATTTAAAAGGCGCCTGACTTGAACCTCTGCAGGGAGCCAGCGGGGCCCTTTTGCCATGGAGTGGAACCGAGAGTGAAGAGCTCTTGGGGGGAGGGGGGGAGGGTTAGAGGGGTGAGGAGAACACACTGTCAGAAGTGCCTACACACCGAGATGGGGGATATGCTGAGAACCAATTGCTTCACATTTTAATATTTTTGTGTAATAAATGTTTCCATTCTTTTGGAACAATACCTTTTGACTTTTACCTCGTAAGCATATATTGTGTGTGTCTGTCCAGGGGAGTGCTTCAAAAGAGTTGTGAAATCTTTACATTATCTTTTAAGTCAATTTTTACTGATCGGGTTAAGGGTTGAACTGTATCCCCCCCAATAGGTGTTAAAACCCTAACCCTGTACCCATCAATCATCCACTCATAACGACCCTACAGGACAGGGTAGAACTGCCTCTGTGGTTTTCCGAGATGGTAACTGTTCACAGGAGGAGAAAACCCTGTCTTTCTCCTATGGAGCAGCTGGTGGGTTTGAACTGCTGACCTTGTGGTCAGTAGCCCAATGCCTAACCACTCATGGACTCGAAGGCAGTGGGTTTGGTTCTTTGAGCACCCATAAACACTCTGACTCCATTTGGGAATAGGGGATTTGCTTTGGTTGTGTTACTAAGACCCTACCAGAGTAGGGTGGATCCTAATTTTAATCCCTTCTGAGGAATAAAATGACAAACCAGACACCCAGAGGGAGGACAGATGCCAACCCACTGGACAAACTCCTGGGGTTACCAAGAAAGGATGGCCTCTCCCCACCAGCCAGGCCCTGAATTCCTTTTAGCCTTCAGAACTGTAAGAAAACAAATTTCCGTTGTTAAAAGGGAATGGGTATTTGTGGTATTTCTTTTTCTTTGGAGGTCAGGGTGGGGCAGCATTAGGTAATGAAGACAGATGTTCAAGGTGGCAACGTGGATTGTGTGTTGGGCTGCTCACCAAAGGTCAGGAGTTCAAAACCGTTAGCTGCTCTGTGGGAGAAAGATGAGGCTTTCTACTCCCATAAAGAATTACACAGCCTCAGAAACACCCACTGGGGAAGTTCTGCCCTTTCCTATAGGGAGGGGTGCTATTGTTAGATCTCTCGGTCCTTGGCTTCTCACGAGAAAGAATTCACTCCAAAACCTGGTTTGTAATCCAAGTGAGTTTTATGAAAGTTAGAAGTTTCAGTTTACACAGGCACCCTCAGGGCCCCTCACTCCCAACAGTCTGCCTAGCAGCTGCTCAAGAAAGTCACATGGTGGGCTCTGGGATTCTGCCTGTTCAATTCCTCCTTGGGGAGGCGTGGTTGATGACCCTGGTCCACCTGATTGGCTGGATTGAATTCACCTGGCCCAGATGGGCCAATCCAAGTGTAACGCCCACCTAGGCCTACCACACCTTCCTGGCTGGAAGCTTGAACCTCTGAGCACGAGTAATGGATGCCCCAGTCCCTATGCTAAGTTACCTAACACTATGAGTTGGAATCGATTTGATGACAGAGAGTAAGAATGAGCCTTCAATCTATGAATTGGAATCGACTCAGTGACGAGTGGATATATACAAAGAAGGTTTCAAAAAGTTCATAGAAAAATTCCATTATTTTTCTATGAACGTTTTGAAGGCCCGTAGTATATTTTTCTTCCTGTTTTCTTTAAGGAGTTTTGGTGACAGTGTGGTTATGTGTTGGGTTGCTAGCCACAAGGTCAGCAGTTTGAAATCACCAGCTGCTCCTGGAGAGAAAGATGAGGCTTTCTACTCTTGTGAAGAGTTATAGTCTTGGAAATCTAGAGGGGGCCTTTTTACTCTGTCTCATAGGGTCACCATGAATTGGAATAGACTTGATTAGTATATCATTTTAAAAATCCTTTCAAAGAGCAACAAATCCCTTGTGAGGGGCTCTTGGCTCCCAGGGCAGCTGCAATAACTATGTCCTCCCTGCAGACCCAGTTTGAGGTAAGTGTCCTGTGGTGCTGAGTAGGGAGTCTTGTATCTCCTAGAAAGAGGGGGTCTTATATCTCCTTAAAAGCTCTCAATTGCTTCCATTGCCATGAGAGCGAAGAGCTAGATGGTGCCCGGCTTCCAGTATGGACTATTTGGTCAACATTTCTATAGAAGAATGAACAAAGGGGGAACAGTGTGGAACAGATTGTCAAATGTCTACGTTTTCTGGAGCTGTGGAGATTGGAGAATTCCTAAAATTGAAAAAATTTTAATTAAAAAGTGGGTCCAAAAGGAGATAAGATGATAAGATATTACATTTCAACCTAAATTTTTAAAATTGCTTCAATTAAAAAGAAAAAACTAAAGGGTAACTATGTGTGGATTAAGCACCTGGTGAGCCCCTCTGCCCATGGACCATGGATATGAGTTATTGCAGGTGCAGTCAGGTGAGAATTGAGTGCCCTGTCACTTTATCTTCTTTATGACCCATTTAAATATGTTCTAGTTTTTACTTTTTTAACTTTTTTTCCATTTAAATGTTTATGTTTCACTTTGTTCTTGTTTGCCTTTGATTTTTGTTTTTAATGCTTCTCTGTATATGAAATCCAGGATAGGTAAATCTATAAAGACAGTGACTAGATTAATGGTTCCTTGGGGGCATGGCAGGGGAGGTTGGGGGAAATGGGGAGCTCATAATGATAAGGAGGAAGAAAATGCTCTAGAATGGACTCTAGCGATGATTCTACAACTCTTCTTGATGTGATTGGACTATAGGATTGCGGGCCCATAAAACTGTGTTACAAAGAAAGAAAGGAAAGGTGTCTCTAGCCCCCTTCTCCAAGGGTCTGACCTCTGACTTCATCCTCTTCCTCAGGGGCTACCAAGGACACCCAGCTACCACCTGGTGCCTGGATCCAGTGCCTGACAGATGTCACCACCACACACACACACACACACACACACACACACACACACACACACACGACTCAGCCAGGGGCCAGAGGAGGGATCAGCGGCCCTGCTGGGGTAAGGACAAAATGAAGACGACATGGCCTCAAAAATCTTCCAGTCACTGGGCTCCATGTGGTTCCCCAGTGTACAGGACCCCCGTCTCTTCTGAATACCTGTTTCTTGTTTCTCTATGGATACCTCTATGCATAACCATCACCTGGGGTCTGATAGGAGAGGGATGGGGTGTGTGTGTGTCAACACAAGTCTTCAATATTAGCACGGGCCACTTGGGCATGTAGAAGATGGGCACATGGCCTCTTATGCATCCCCTTTCACTATCGAAGCGATCTCTGGCCACCCAGCACTCTTAGCTCCTGGAGTCCTGCTCTACCTGTCAATACTGCCCAAGGGATCTGTTCTTTTATTTAAACAAGCCTAGAATTTGGGGGGCGGGGCACAGGGGGGTGGGGATGTGATTCCTTCTTATGACTCCATGTCCTGCTCATCCTTCTCGGAATCTCCTCACAGGGTAGTCTTCGGCACTGCAAAAGTGATGAGCCAGTGGGGATGGAAACTTTTATACTTCCGATTCTTTATCTCCACCCTAGTGATAAAGTAAGTTCAGGAGCATCGAGTTGCTAACTCCAAGGTCACGAGCCCAGACCCACCAGCCTCTCTGTGGGAGAAAGATGAGGCTCTCTGCTCCCACAAAGATGTGCAGCCTTGCAAACCCTGTGGGTCCCTCTGAGTCAGAATCAACTCAAATCTATGCAGTGGTAGTGGGTGCACTCTGTCTAGAAAGCATGTGAGGTGACGCTCAAAACTTACAAAATACAGCTAGACAGGACAACCCATTTTCTGATTAAGTAAATTACAATTCTTCCCAGATCTGAGCGCCTGAGGGTTGACAGCTGTGAGATCCTTTGGGCAAATAAATACACACATGAAGAGAGAGGTCCAGGGCACAGACTCCTGATACCCCCCAAACAGAAAATTGCTCATGAATACCACATCCATGTAATAGAACTAATCTTGCTCACTTGTTAGGTTGAAGGCTATGTGTCGGCTTTGCTGGGTCATGATGCTCAGTGGTTTGGTGTTGGTCATCCCCACAGTGAATTCGGATACAATGTGATCATTTCCATGATAAGATCAGCCACAAGCAGCCAATCAGCTGAAAGAGGGTTTCAGGAGTGTGACCTGTATCCATTCACTATGAACTTCCTGGTAGAGTCCTGACTTTATCCTGCATCTAACTTCCATTTCTGTGGAAATGGAAGCAGCCTGCCCTATTGTCTATCAATCTTGAGGCTCATTAGCCTTTGCAGCCTGTGCCGACTGTCTGATCTGTTACCTTTGGATTCATCAGCCCCTGCAGTTACCTGAATCAGGAGAAGTCTCCAGTCTGTCTTCTGACCGGTGAACTTGGGACTTCCCAGCATCCGCTATGGCCTGTGAGCCATTCTTTTGAGATAAGTCTTTCTATATACGAATATATATGCTTTATTGGTTTGCTTCTTTAGAGAGCCCAGCCTTAAACACACCCTCAGGGCTGGCCCAGTTGCTCTCATTGTCACCGAGTCAAGGCCAACTGACAGCAACCAGTTAAGCAGAGTAGAACCATTCCTGCAGCTTTCCAAGACTGCAGCAATCCTCATCTTTCTTCCACAGAGAGGCTAGTGGTTTTGAACTGCTGGCCTTTGGGTTAGCAGCCCCATGCATAAGCCACTATGCGATCAGGGATCCTCTGGGGCCAGTTGCTACATGTCCTTAGTTCTTTTTTCAATGTTTGTGGCATTGAATGGAATCGCCAGGGTCTTCCTCAGATAGGATCCTGAATTGTAAGCACAGAAACGTACAACCTGCTCATCTGGCAGGACGAAAGCAGCTGACTGGGAAGAGGGGCTCACAGGCCCTGAGGGAAGCACTGAGAACCAGCAAATGGGCAGAAATAAGGGGGCCGTGGCCACAGCGGGGTCACAAGGCTGCAACCTGAAAGAAAGTAGAGGGCCACCCCCTTCTCCTGTTGAGTGACTAGTGCACCCGAGTGGCTGACCCTCCAGGGAGCAGCGGGGCACTGAACCACTGCACCTCCAGGAGCTCTCTCGTGGAACGGTGGCCTAGGAGACCAGGGCCCTTAGTAGCTGAGTCTCATTTCTCAAGGGTTTTACGTGGGTTTCTGTCTAGCCCGAGAGGAAAAAGGCAGTGATTTGAGGTGGTCTTCCTTGTAGCTCAGCTCTCCAGTCACATGACAAGCAGCCATCCATTCGCCCTGTCCCCAAAAGTCTTGTCCCCCCCACCCCTGCCCTGTGGGCACTCCCCCTCAGCCATAATTGAGCCAGCCATTTCTCCCTGTGGTCCAGAATCCCATCCCTGAGCAGAGGGATCTTCCTGCCTTCAGCCAGGTAATGATCCAGGTCCCCGTTCCACCCCCCACGCCCCCCACCCCACCCCACCCTGGCTTTCCTCACACCGGGTAGCAATGTCTCCTCATTGGCCTAGGTAGGAACTGGGTGGGTCTTGTTCCATTGTACACTGTCCTTGGCTGGACCGTGGCCAGCCAGGCAGGGGTACTGAAGAGATGTGCTGAATAAATGAATATGTGATTCCACCAGCAGCGTGCATCACAGAGCTGGGCTTAGGCAGTCACTTATTAGAATTCTAAAGACACACCATCACCGCCAAGATCAAAGAGCACATGTCTTGCTTTTCAGTGAGCGGCCGCCTCCTAGCTGGGACGCTGGGCCTCTCTTAAAGGAGCTTAGAGTAGCAGGCTCCTGGCTGTGGTCCCCGGGAAGACCATTGTTCCCAGCCAGGGACTGATGAAAAACCTTTCAGTGTGCTGCTGCTAACCCCAAACTTGGTGGTGGCTTGAACTCCTTGGTGCTCTGCAGGAGAAAAGTCCTGACACTCTGCTTGTGCCAAGAATCCAACCTAGAGAAACCCTCTGGGGCACTCCCCCCACCGCCCCCCATGCTGGTGGGTCACTGGGAGTTGGAACCGACTGCAGGGAACACAGCAACTTGGTTATATGGAGTAGCCTTTCGGTGGTAGGCACAGTGAACGCACTTGGCTATTAGCAGCGAGGCTGGAGAGTCAAGTCTACCCATTGGTCCCTTCAAAGGTCGACCAGGAAGATTGGCACAGTTCGGAAACTCTGCAGTCAACCAGGAGTTGGAACACTGCCCCAGCACCCAACAATCACCACAAATAACTAATGTGGGAAAGGAAGATGGCCGCTTTCTCTGGAGGATAGGATATTTAACTTGGCAAGGGGAATCCCCACCATGCTAGTTGCCAGCTTACACCCCTCTTCTCTAGGAGGTGCAAAGGGCTAATGTGCCCCCTTCCTTCTCTCAGAAATGGGGGAGGTCTGGGTCCACCCTGATGTGCCGTGGAAGAAAGGTCTGACCATCTACTTACGAAGAAAAGCCCCAGCCTATGGATCACGACGCTGCTGGGCGGAGGCTGGTGACCAGCTCAGAGCTGGTTCTTGAGTCTGACCTTCAGGGAAATGAGTCCAGAATGGCTTGGGTCTATGTATCCAGGTGGAAGCCTTGAGCGTTTCAGGCCAGATGAAAGCCTCCAAGTGTCTGGCTGAGACCTCAAAGGCAAAGTTTGGAGGGCCTGTTGAGTGTCTGAAGTAGTGATTATGTACAAAACATTTCTTAGAAACCTTTATAGATAAATGATGGAGGTCAGTGTTTGGTTGAGTCTGTGTGGGATGATTATTTACCAGGCATTGCTTAGAACTTGTCCAAACAAAACCCCGCCAGTTCTGAACACACACTTGTTTATCGATGAACCGACAGGACAAACAGTGTTCACAGAAGTTTATTCGTTGGATGCCAACTTCCTGGTTTCTGGGGAAACCGGTGAGTCAAGTGCTGCCCAGTGGGGAGGTGATCATGTGCCAGTGTCCTCAAATGGTCAAATCATGGAGTTCTCAGACAGAACCAACCAGGAAAGGGACCCATTCAAACGTCTTACTTGCAAGAGGAAGTTAAGGCCCAGAGAGTAAGATGCTGGGCAAAGACCACGGCAGGACGGAATGCCTGTCCACACCTTCTTAGAACTCAGCTGGCTGCCTTAGCTCAACAGCGATGCAGCCCCTCGCTGTGCTGAAGGCTGGGAATCTCCGAGTCAAGGTGTCTGCAGGACCACCCTCTCTCTGAAGGCTCTCAGGAAGGTTCCCCCTTGGTTTTGGGGGTTCCTGGCAATCATCCTTGGCACTTCTTGGCATGTAGCTGCCTAACTCCAGCCTCTACTGTGTCTTCCCATGGCCACCCTCCCTTGGTGGGTGTCCCTGGTATAAAGGACAGCACTAAGACTGGATGAGGGCCCACCCTCTCCCAGGAGGACTTCATGCCCACAGAACCCACAGTATCATCCAAAGCGCTTGGGTCAGTGAGGCTGAGTAGTCTACAGACACAAAACCAAAGACACTCATAGATGTATCTGAAAGAGCTTGCTAGCAACGAGGCGGCCCTGCCCAGGCCAACACAAGTCCGTGGTCTGATGCTAGCAGGAGCCCTCTTCATACTCACGAAGCAGAAGGTTGGAGATGCAGAAAGGTGAATGGGGAAGCAGGGAAATCACAGGCCGGTGGGTGCAGAGTCACCTGGGTCCCAGGCTAGTGGGAACAGGGCAGCCTAAATATAGCTCAGAGGTTGGCTTCCACAGTCACCGGTCCACATGGGGCAGGCCATGGAAGCAGCCAGAGTCCCCGTGAAGTGGGAGGCGAGGAGCCACAGAGAGACAAGTTCTCACTGTGTCTTTTAGAAAAAGGCCACACTCCCTAAGGAGCTATCATCTGGCTGTGACCCGATTTGATAGGTTGGACTCCACTTGTATGATTTCACACAGGGTCAAGTTGACATAAAATCTCACCGCTGCTATGCTGAAGTCGCACTCACTGATACTAGCGGGTATCAGCGAGCTTTCTAGGCACACAGTACGACTCAGAGCAGTGACTTCAGCCCAGACTGGTGTCCAGCACCTCCTCATGGCTCTATCCTTTCTCCTGTCTTCTGACTCTGTGTTTGGTCCACTGGTTGGTTTCTTCCAAAGACGAGCCTGTGGTGCTGTTGAGCAAATGCAAGGTCGGAGGTTCAAGTGCATCAGCAGCTCCACCGAAGAAAAGTTTTGTCCTCCTGTAAAGACTTAGAGTCTCAGCAACCCTGTGTCAGGTGGCTATGAGTCGGAGTCCACACCATGGAAGTGGGTTTGGTTTGGGATTTTTTTCCCACAGGACACGAATGCGGCTTTCACTCGGAAGCTCTCCCCGTGGCCCTCTGGACTTGGCCTGGGCCAGCTTACTGCCCAGTCTGGTTTCTGCCTCTGGCTGAGCCCTACCTGTTCCCGACGAATGTTTCTCAACTGTCCTGAAAGTCCCTGGCAGTAAAGGGGTGGTGGTGGTGGTGTGTGTGTCAGAGAGAGAGAGAGAGAGAGAGAGAGAGAGAGAGAGAGAGAGAGAGAGAGAGAGATTCTTCTCCCCACTGGGTGGAGGCACAGCAATGCAGTCAGCGGGCCAGCGGCTGCACAGCTGGGACTCATATTCAGTGAGAGCCTGGGGGCGCAGGCCCCACCAGACCCACCGTGGAAACTTGTTCTCTGTCAAGAGCAGGCCAACTCCATCTGCCCCACACCTTCACAGACACGGAATGTTCCCGTGGCTTCGCTGGAAAGTAACATTACACTCGCCCATCCAAGCGGAGGCAGGGAGTTGACATTTCAGAACGGGCCCATCGGGAAGCCAGCGGGGCGGGAATGAAACAGCTCAAGATCTTATCCTTTTTACCCAGTCCAAGCCTGATTCCATGGTCTCCAGCTGGAATGCGGAGCATGCATCGGGCAGCCTGTACAGAAACAGCTGGAATTTATAAATGGTTCTCCTGTTAACCCATGGGTTCCAGGAGCAGGGATTTCCTGAACCCAAAGCTCTAATTTTTGCAAAATGTTTTTTAACCTTCCCTTTCTGGCTTTTAAGGAAGAGCGCACACGTGTGTGTGTGTGTGTGTGTGTGTGTGTGTGTGTGTGTGTGTGTGTTTTGGCGGGCGGGGTGGTGGTAGGGTGGGGCAAAGAGGCCTGTAGCTGGCTAGTGCATCTCCCTCTGCTGTGAGCCATGAACTTGTCAGGGGAGGGGCAGGAGGGAAAGGAAACTGGTTGATTGTTAGTGACAGGTGTGTAATCCACTGCCTTGCAGCCCCGCCCAGCTCACAGAGACCCTCTACATGGAGACAGAACTGCTTCCTAGGATTTCTGAGACCCCTGTAGTAGCCCCGTGATACTTGAGTTGCTGCACTACCGAGGGAAGGTCTGCAGAGGCCTCCTTTCCCTGGCCAGCTTGCCTTCCCCTCGAGCCTTTGAGAAGCCAAGCCCTGAACAGCCCTGGGCCACCTCACCCTTCCCTGGGCCTCCTCAAATAAAGACATGCACCTTGGAATGAAGGCACCCTGGTAGCATAGTCGATTACTCGTTGGGCTGCTAGCCGCAAGGCCAGCCGTTCGAAACCACCAGCCGATTCAAAACAGTGGCCTGTGAGGCCACAAGGGGTGAAGGTACCCTCTTCATGCCCACTTTAGCTGGACTCGGCGCTGATCAAGAAACAAGGCCAGTGGGTGTATGGGTAGGTTGTATGGTCTTGTGTGTGTGTGTGTGTGTGTTGAGCAAGTGTTGGAAGAGGCTAGAAAACAGCAGGCAAACTGCTTCCTCTCTCATCATTCTTTCACATCTCTGATAACCCCCTACCACTCCACCCCACCCCAGGAGAATGTGAAGAAGCAAATTCCCTAGATGGAATTTAGGGACTAAAATGAAGCAAATTCCCACCCTGGCCAGTTGACTTCTTTCCATATCTGCTAAGCGGACAGCAGGACCCAAGCTCACAAGGATAGACCAAACACCAAGCTCATTGCCACTGAGTGGATACCAACTGCTGACAACCCTATGGCAGAATCGAACTGCTCCTGGGGGTGTGGGTCTGAGACAGTAACTCTGTATGGGAGTAGAAAGTCTCATCTTTCTCTCCGGCATCGGCCGGTGATTTCTAACTGTTGACCTTGTGGTCAGTGGCTAAATGGGGCTTTTTTTTTTTTTTTTAATGCATCATTTTATTGGGGACTCTTACAAATCTTGTTAACTAGCCATCATTCAATAGTATTAAGCACACTGGTGTATATGTTGCCATCAACATTTCAAAACAATGTTCTACTTGAGCCCGAAATGGAATCTCTTAATCCAATGTTGGGAACCACTTATACTCCAGCAATCAGTAGATCCCACTGCCTGCTGAAGACCTTGTGGATCTTGCCTCACTTGGAAATGTCCTCACGAAAGAAAACCTTTAGGTCCTCGGCGTCCCGTTAAAAGCAGTGGCACACTTGTTACCTTCTGGCGTTAATCCACCACATAAGGGCACAAATAGGCTCTATGATGTCTTTATAATCTTTGATGTGCTACACAGACACACACAAACACCTTGTGAAGCTGTTCACTACGGATTAGTCAGTAAGCAGATGTAAGGGTGTGCTAATCTTGCTTACTGGGCACCCTATCCCTGTCAAGGATGATAAATGAGAAAAGAGGCTTCCGTTCTGTAGGGAAGTGCTGGGGGGCTGAAAGAGAGCGGGGCTGCTGGCCATACCTTTGATGTCGTGACGGAAAAACAAAAAATGTTCATTCCAGATTAGTAAGTAAGCACGAGTACACCCGAACTTATCTTGTTTATGGGCAACCCGCCCTTGCTCTCAACCTGCGGGACTCTTTCTAAAGCGCATCTGGAACCATGGGATGTCAGCGCCACGAGGGGCAGGCGTTCAGCAGGAGCGAGGAGGGAAGGGATGATGTTGGGCGAATCCCTGGGTTGGCCAGACATGTTCTCAGAAGGTATTTCACTCACTGTTGCAAGTCTTCGCCTCATTTTACAGCTGAGCCACGTAGGGGCGCCATGATTGGAACTCACGCCTTTTGACGGAAAGTCTGGGATGAGATGGCGTAGCCACAGTACCAACCGCACCGTCCAATGGGCGAGGAGTACGGAAGGCATGAGGGAAGGGTGGTGGATGCCCCCCAGTGCTGCTCTGTGTGGTTCGGTATCAAGCCAGAGAGAATCAAGTTCAACTCAGGGCAACCCCATGTTGTTGGAGTAGAACTGGGTCCCGTAGGGCATCCAAAACCCCAAAACGCAACTGCCAGTAAGTCGATGCCGACTCAAAGAGATCCAATAGGACAAAGTAGGAATGCCCTGTGAGTTGCTGAGATGTTAACTCTTTAAGGGAGTAGAAAGCCTTCTCTTTCTCCTGTGGAACATCTGGTGGTTTTGAACTTCTGACCGTAGCCCATCATGTGACCATTATGCCGCCAGGGCTTCTGGGGTGTGTGTGGGGGGCTTTTCCAGAACTAGACAACTGTGCCTTTGTTCCAAGGTACTTCTGTGTGCAGTTAACCCCCCACCCTGTCTTTCAGGGAGCAGCTGAGTGTGTTAATCCGCTGCAGGAGCCAGGCACTCCCTGAGGTTTAAGGGACCCAGGCAGTGCCCTTTGTAAAAAGCAGGAGGGTGCAGACTCTCCTGGGAAGAGGTGCCCTCCCCAGAGACAATGAGTTTATAGACAAGCACCTCTGGGTGCTCAGGAGGGAGACAGAAGAAAGAGGAGGGGCGGTGGTATTTTATCCACCTTACAATCCTAGCCCGCCAGCCAGGAGCGCAAGGAGTGCTGAGACGCCTTGACTGAACCCTCCTCCCATTGATTAGAATCACGTGAGCAACGCCTCAGATTTGTTTAAGAGAAGGAAAATGTCCGAAGAGGTTGGGAGGCAGATGGGGAGAAATGCAGCTCAGACTGGCTTGTAAATGAGATGGCAGAAACCGGAGCGGGGCCCACAGCTGCCGGAGGCTCAGCCTCAGACCAGCCAGCGACTGAATCCATCTCTATATAAGGACTTGGGATAAGAGAGGAGACAGTGGGGCAGCAGCAGGCCAGCAACACCCCGGCAAAACTCAAACGACCACAAATTAACCACCAAATCTGCACACTTGTCCCTGGAGCTCAGGGACTGCTGCTGTAACGTTTAAATAAAGCCCTGTGAACTTCACAGCCCAGGGGCTGCGAGAAGCGGCCCCGGGTCTTTAATAGAAGGGAAAGGTAGAGAATATTGAATTTCTGATTAGATCAGCTGCCTGCTGCTCACCAGCCCGGCTCTGATTTCTCCTGGGCCGTGGATCATTTTGATGACCGGTGAATGAATGATTATTATCTACATCATCTCACTTCGGCTACAACGGCTGGCAGGGACGCCAGCTCCAGTGGTGAGGTGGTGGAACAGCCATTTTGCGCACTTAAGTTGGCTCCAGGTTAGCCCTGGGGACCTGGAAATGGCGGGAGTCAGGCCGCCAGGCTGGGGAGGGGGAAAATGGAAGGCTAGGAGGTGCTGGCCTGCCTTGCATAGTCTGTGATTAGCATCGCCCCCATATTGACTAAGGCGGGCGAGCGTTCCCTCCCTGCCCTGCCTTGTAACGAGGGAGCCTAGTCCCAAGCAGAGCGGCTAGTTACTCCTTGCTAGCACGCACCCATCCATCTAAGAGGCTACCTGCAGGCCAGCGGGCACGTTCTCATCGAGAGTGAGTCTGGCCGGACCAAGGGCTCCAGGGGTTGAGACCCCTCTCTCCCCCTGCGGTAGTTCAGCCAGTGGGTGGGCTGGCGGACACCCTAGGGCCCACAGCTTTGTCTTGCCCCGAACCCCACCAGGGTGTCATCAGGTCCCAGGGCGGCGGGAACCGCCTGCTGTGCGCCCGCCAGGCCCAGAAATCGCAGTCACGTCTCATTGTCTGGTCCCCAGGGCCGCAGGGCTCGGGCCCCGCTCTGCGCACAGACCACTGGCTCCTGACGTCAGCGGCCGCCCTGCCCAGCGAGCCCCGCCGCCAGCGCGGCCTGCGGCCCGGGGAGCCGGCTCTCCGGCTGCCGCGGTCCGAGAGGGCGCCCCCGCGGCCACCGCCCGCGCCCCTGGACAGGCCGCTTCCTGGGCCCCGCTCCCCTGCCCCCGCCTCGGCTCCCTTCCTCTGGTTTTGTCCTCGCCGTCCCTGGCCAGGCACTTTCCATTGTGGGTGACTTCATCGCAGACACAATGCGCCGTCAGTTCGGCGAGCGAGGACCAAGCCAAAGAGTTGGGGGACCAACTCCGGGCTTCCGCGGGCTCCAGCCGGCGGCGGACACAAGGGCGTGTCGGTCCCGCGGCGCCCTCGGCGGGCCGCGCGCGTCCTCTGCTGGCGGGCGGCTGGCGCGGCCGCCTTTGCCTGGGCTTCCCGGCCGGCGAGAACCGGAGCGAGCGACCCCGCAGGACAGGGTGGAATCGCTCCTGTCCAGCCCCCGGACTGCAACTCTTTACTATGGAAATCCTCTTTCTCTCTGGTGCTTTCGAACCGCTGACCTTGCAGTTCGCCTTCCAGTGCGTAACCACTATGCCACCAGGGCCCTGCCTTTTGATACCCAGAGCAGATGTCAACGCAGGAACTCTCTGATTTGCTTCCTGGACCCTAAAAGAACAGGTGGGGTGATTTGGTGCGCACTCACTACTAATGCAATGCAATGCAATGGTCGCCCATCCGGCCAGACTCCTCAGAAGACATGTCTGGCCTTGGGCTTGGAAACTGTCACAGCCTGTCTCACTCGCTGCCCTCGAATCAGTGCTGACTCATAGCGCCCCTCTGTGGGTTTCTGAGAAGAAAGCCTCATCTTTCTTCTGAAAAGTGGCTGGTGGTTTCGAACTGCCGATCATGCAGATCGCAGTCCAACGGGTAGCCACTACACGACCAGGGCTCCTTGGGAAACTGGAGCCCTGCTATTCTGCACACATGATCGTCGTGATGTGGAAACAGCTCTTCGGTAACTAACAATAGCAACAACAAAACGGCGGATGATGGGAATCGAGACTGAATGGATTTGTCCAGCTGATCATATTTAACTTCGTAACTAGAATTCCCTTGTATGTGAATGACTCAGGCAATGACTCAGCGACTGCTCTGAAGGCAGGTAGGAGAAAGATGAGTGTACTGGGCTTTTGCATGACAACAGTTACCCTGTCTTACAGCTGTGGGGCCAATCAGCACGGTCTCTCATAAGTTGTCTCACCTGGTACCTCTGACCCAGACGACCTCTTACCGCGATCTGTTAATAGCTGACTGGAATGTCCAGATTGGAACTTTTAATAAGATTTTCCTGAACACTCATCAGGTTGAAATTTTCACACATAGACCCAGAGTCCGGCTGTGTAGATGAAACATTAAAAATAGACCAATGACTTGGTTGTTGCTTTTTCCTTTTTCAAGTTTCCTGCTGGGCCAGATTTCCTGAGTAGCAGAAGTGTCACCGTCCTGGCCATTTGCCACCTGCCTCAGGAAATCCAGACATTCCCCAAATGTCCACTCCAGCAACATCAGCCTTAGAACTGTGTCTAGGTATGCAACAGACTCATGCTTGTTGACTTGGGAAGGTTGGCGTCAGAAGACAATGGCTATGTAGTAACTCCCAGGTCTGGAGGGGACGTTGTCAGCATCTGAGCTGAGGACAAGACAGGGTAGTTGAACTAGGCCTCCCTCAGCCCTCCCTGGGATTGAATACATAACCCAGGTTGTCGTGGTCAGCTACATGCAGGTCATTTGTCAGAGCTGGCAGTGGTAGCCAGGAAAGTCTCTCTTTTAAGTCACAGCGTGTTTCAGGTATGTAGTGCTCAGGTATGTAGTGGACATACCACAAGGGGGTGGTTTTCAGAAGCAATTTTATTTTCTCATTGTTTAGGATATTAGATGTTTGAATTCAGACATTGGCTTTACATGTTCTCTCAGCTCTGGAGGAGGATCCTTGCCTCCTCAAGCTTTTGCTTCCTAATTCTTTAGAGATCTCCGTGTCTCCATGTGTTTGGATATCTAGCTTCCCCCTTCTCAGTTACAAGATGGTGTTTAATCTCTTGCATACCTCAAAGGAGATTGTGCTAGTCTGGGTAGACTAGAGTAACAAATCCATAGACACTCATGTGTATAAGAAAAAGGTTTATATATAAGAGCAATTGAATAGTGAGTAAACATCCCAGCCCAGTCCAGATCCAGTCCATAAGCCCATATCTCCAATGCCAATCTATAAAGTCCTCTTCAGACTCACAAAATACATGCAATGACACGGAATGCAGGAAGAACACAGGCCAGTGGGTGGATAGTCATGTGGATCCAGTGACAGTGGAAGCATCCAAGAGCTGACAGGGGTCCACACGTGGCTCCTCCAGGTCCAGGGCTCTCGCTACCATCAGCATAGATCCATGTGTCTTGTCAGTAGCAATGTGTCCCAGGAAGTGAGCAGACAGAGAGTGTGTATCCTGCCTCCAATGAGGAAATACTGGAGTTCCCAGAATCCTCGGGGAAGGCCATGCCCACACAGAGGCCTCATTGGCTACATCCTGATTGACAGTCTAGACTCCACTCTTACACTCTTAATCCTCAAATTGACACCAGATTATGTAACTCGCACAGAGATTGACTCAGAAGATGTCCCACACTAATCTTACCTTATTAACATAAAAAAGACAAACCAATACCAAATGAAATTATAATCCCAGACATAGAGTTTGCTACATGTATTTGGAGAGGATCCAATTCTATCCATAGTATTTTACCTCTGGCCTTGCACACCACCCACAGTCTCAGATCACCTCCAAGTTCAAAATTTCATTTTCTGAATCCTCTAAATCAAATATGGGCAAGGCTTTAGTCCATTTGGGGGCAAAATTCCTTTTCCTCCATGACCCTGGAAAATCCACACTACAAATGGTCTGTTTCCAAAGTCCAATGGTGGAACAGGCACAAGGTAAACATTTCTGTGACAGATGGTAGACATTGGAGAAAACAAAGGGACAGCAGGCACCAAGCAAGTTTAAAACCCAGTAGAACAAATGACATTCATTCTCAAGGCTTGAAAATGATCCTCTCTTCTCTGAGGTGATCTGGGTAATGGTCACCTCCAAACTCCTGGTGGAGCCCCTCAGCCCTAGAGATCCATCAGGACAGCGATGCTGCTGCATCAGCTATGGGCAGCCCTGTTCTCCTAACCTATCTGTGTCAGGCAGGGTTCTATAGAGAAACAAAACCAGGACACTTACAAATATATATATATGGATAGATTGATACAGCACAAAGGAATGTAACAGCTAATTAATCCACACAGCAGTACAGAGGGCTTAGTTCAACTCAATTCCGTGGAACAGTTAATGTACTGGAAGTCCTTCAACTCATGAGGGCTGCCAGGTCTAAGGTCAAGGAAGCAGACAGGTGATTCTTCCCTTGGGCAATGCAGGCAGTCTGCCCACAGGCAGCAAACAGTAAGGCTGGTCACCAACAGTCAGCAGCTCAGGAGCTTATCGAAGCAGACCGGATGCGATATCGAACTCAAGCAATGCAAGATGACAAGATCCACCAGCCTCAAGCTCAAGCGATGCACATACCAGCATCATGTGGAAGCAGGTCTCGAAGAACCTCAAGCTCTAACAATGCAATTCGCAGGTTGGCTGTCCCACAGGTAGTGTAGAGCACAAATTGAGGCAGAGAACTAGCCAAAGTAGCCGCATACTGGTCCATCACCAGAGAGCAAGAGAGATAGGGGCAGGCCTTGCTGAACCATTTATTTCTTTGCCCTCCAATCAAACTGTGACCTGATGAAACCCACATGTTCTTTTTGGCCAGGTTGGCACATTAAACCTACCTGTCACACCATCTGAGTGGCAAGCCATTCCTTGGACTCCATGGTGACCCAGTCTAAAGCACCGTGGCTGGGCAGCCCCACCCATCAGCTTTGGCTTCAATCTCAGCCCCACACTCCAGAACCAAATCGATGAAGATCTGACTTTTGGAAACTAAGGAGACTGTGGCCCCTTTGAGATACAGGCGACTGTGGCCCCACCCTTTGAAACCCAGAAGGACCTACTTTCCATGCCCCTTTCTACAGTCCTGCTGAACTTAAAGCAACTCCAGGGATGGTCCTTTTCTTTTATTGAAAAATCCAAACAAAAAACCCCAGCTATAGCCCCTTTGCTCTGTTTCCTGCCTGTAAAATTCCAAGTGGCAGACTGTATTCGTTCCCTCCCTTTTTTGCTCTGTTGCCTCCAGTCTAAGCTGGTGGGTTTTCTGTTGTCGGTCAGATCCATTAGTTGTAGGCCTATTATCTTGACCAAAAAAGATTTTGCCATTACATCCTGGGTGTCCATCTAGGACCTGTGTCCTTAGTTTTTGCAACAGAATTTTCCAAATCTTTCTATTCTGTTTTTATTTTGCACCATTAATTTTTTAAAGTCTGTTTTGTTAGCTCTCACATTTTACTATAAATCTTGCAGCACCTAGATGATCTTGGTTAGAAATTTCCTCAGCCAGATATTCAAGTCTGTCCCTTACACGTTCTACCTTCCACCAGACATTTAAACATAATTCAGACAAGTTATTTGCCACTGCATAGAAAACATCACGTGCTCTCCGTTTTTCCAAGCACATGTTCATCATTTTATTTTAAAGCCTCACAGAAGCATAGTTACTGCCGACATTTTTACCAACATTCTCTTGTCAGCATCATATGAATTCTCTAAGATGAGAGTTTCTCTGTAGTCCCTTTCTCTTCCTTCTGAGTCTCCACCAGAATTGTCCAACCAACAGTCTCTTGATGGCAATCTAGACGTTCACTATTGATATTATTATTGTGAGATACCATCAAGTTAGTTCATAATCTTTTTTTTTTTTTAATCTTAATGACCTTTTTGAACCATAGAAAGAAACACTTCCTAGTCCTGTGCCATCCTTAAAATCACTGCAATGCTTGAGCCTATTGTAGCTGCGATGTCAATCCATCTCATTAAGGGTACTCCTCCTTGTCACTGCCTCCCTACTGGCAGGATGTTCTTCTACAGGGATGTTCCTCCCGATAACATGTCTAAAGCACATCAGATGAAGTCTTGTCATTCTTGCTTCTAAAGAACATTCTGGATGTACTACCTTCAAGACAGATATGTTCATTCTTTGAGTAGTCCATGGTATATTCAATATTATTTGCCAAAAGAATTGATCCTTTGTTGACATTCCTTATTTATTCTGCAGCTTTTGCAAGTATATACGATGACTGACAATGCTCTCTTGGGCCAGGCTCACCTTAGGCCTCAAAGTGACACAAAGTGACATCTTGGCTTTCAACATTTTAAAGAGGTTATGCTAGGTCAGGCTGACTCAAGAAATAAATCCAGTGACATATATGTGTGTATGTGTGTGTGTGTGTCTGTGTGTGTGTAAGAAGTAATTATATATCAAGAAATGTTGCAGCCCAGTCCAACTCAAGTCCATTAGTCAAAAACTAGTCCATGAGTCCCTCTGGACACTCACACAGCCACATGCAATGAGGCAGAGTGCAAGAAGAAGAAGATCACAGGCCGGTGGGCGCAGAACCTTGTGGATCCAAAGTCAGTGGAAACATTGCAGGATTCCGGCAGCTCTGAAGGTGGCCAGCAAGCAAGAAGGGACAGGGAGAGGGAGGGAGGGAGGGAGAGAGAGAGAGAGAGAGAGAGAGAGAGACTCAGTCTCACACTTTTATCAAGGAGTCATCAAGCCGAGACTTGATTGACAGGTTAAACTCTTCTTACAGGTGCCATGTTGGCCCAAAAAACCTATCACAGAGTTTTTTTGCAATATGATTGCAGTTCATCATCTGATTTCTTGACTGCAGCTCCCATGGCTATTGGTTGTTGAGCCAAGCACAATGAGATCCTTGACAGATTTGATTTTTTTCTCCACTTATTCCGATGTTACTTGTTGGTCCAGTTACAAGGATGTCTGTTCTTCTTATTGAGGTGGAATCCATCCGATAGTTGTAGTTTTTGACCTTCATCACTAAGTCTTCAGGTCCTCTTCCCTTTCAGCAAGCAAGGCTGTGTCACCTGCATCTCTCAGGTTGTTAATGAGTCTACTTCCAATTTTGATGTTATAGTCCTAATTATATATGCAGCTTCTTAGGTCACTTGCTCAGCGTACAAATTGAATAAGTATGATGAAAAGACACAGCCCTGACATGTACCTTTCCCGATTTGAAACCATGCCTTATCCTTTTGTTCTGTTCAAATGACTTTGGTATATGTACAGGTTCTGCAGAAGCAAAATTGCATGTTCTGGAATTCCCATTGTTTATAATGTTATTTATAATCTGAATTGAGTCATATAGCCCAAACGTCTTTGTATAATGAATAAAACATTGCAAATGTCTTTCTGGTATTCTTTGCTTTCAGCCACGATGCATCTGACATCAGCAGTGAGATCCTTCATTCCACATCCATGTCTGAATCCATCTTGAATTTCTGGCAATTCCCTGTCAATGTACTGCTGCAACCATTTTTAAATTACTTCCAGCAAAATACTTGTCTTTGATGTTCATGATATGGTTCTACAATTTACAGACTCTATTGGGTTATCTTTCTTTGGGATGGGCCCAGTCATTTGAGCAGATAGGAGTCTTCTAAAATTCCTGGCATAAATGAGTGCTTCTAGCATTGCATCTGTTTGCTGAGACATCTCACTTGGTATTCCTGCAGTCTTGTTTTTTACCAATGCCTACATTGCCTCTTGGACTTCTTTCAATATCATCATATTATAAGACATCACCATATTAAAAGACATCATCAGTAAATACCAATCATAGGCTACCTTGTGAAAGGGTAGAATATTGACTAGTTCTTTTTAGTACAGCGACTCTGTGTTTTCTGTCATGGTTATACATTGGTCTGCTGACTGCAAAGTTAGAGGTTTGAAACCACCAGCTGTGCCTTGGGAGAAAGACGAACTTTCTACTCTTGTAAAGAGTTACAGTCTCAGAAATGCATAGGGTTGCCATGTGTCAGACTCAACTTGATGGCAGTGAGTTTGGTTTGGGTCCTGAATTATTTAATATTTCCCCCACAAAATCCATCTTTGATTTTCAATATTGAAAATCAAGGATTGATAGTCTTCTTCAGTTCTACCAGCTTGAGAAATGCCTAGCATTTGGCTTTCTCTCTGCAGCTTTTTGCACATTTTATTTGAATACTCTTCTTTGCCACCTTGGGCCAAAATTTGAAATCTTCTATATTCAGCTCTTTGACTTGAGTACGTCTTTCATTTTCATTAGCTACACTATGCTCAAGAGGAAGGTTCCGAAACTCTCTGATGCCCACTTTTATCCTTTGTTTCTTTTTTGTCTTTGAAAAGACTTTTTGCTTGCTACATGTATGATGCCTTCAATGTCATCCCCAAACTCATTTAGTCTTTGGTCATTTGTGTTCTGTTGGAGTCCAGCTCCGGGAGGGAGGGTTGAACTGGATACTCGAAGGAGGTGTGGAGTCGGCGAACACAGACGAGACAAACACGAGAGATGGTCTAGTGGAAGCAATCTCTGTCGAGTTCTTCCAAACAGCTTATTTATACCATTAAAAAGTTTTGCAGATCACTGCATAAAAACAATGCCTTATGATTAACTCCAAAGTCACTTTTAGTGTTTCCACTAAAATCTGATAAAAGACCATTATAAGGTCTGTACTTTTTTCTATCACTTTCTGTCCTCTTCCTGGTTCTTTCCCCCTGTACTGTTTGTCTTATACGTCACATACTATTCTTGATTGAGGTGTTCAGAAAATTTGGTTAGACTCATATCCTTCTCACTGCCCTAATTTTTGCTCACAATGTTCCTTTTCTCATTGACTAACTTAACACAACGCAACTACCTCATGTGCTACTTCAAAGCCTAATATCTACAAGCAGAGTTAAATGCTTCTCAGAATTAAATATTTTCCTTTACAAACTCTTCCATGCTAACTGTTCCATTGTCTACCTATGTCTCTTTTATTTTTCATATTCCTGAGGCACCATTGGGAGCCAAACCATCTGTTTTTTTTGCCAAAGACTTAATGTTTCCCCCTTTTACATGTTTTCTATTAATGTTAACCATTCTCTCTCCTTCAATGTAAGCCCCTGTCGAAGGTAAAGGGGTGTCAGTTGGGGGAGGCAGTCTGGAAGGTCCTCTATATCAGGGAGGCCAAAGGAGCCCCCCACTACCTAATCTGGATGGAATCCAGGGCTTTTCGGTGGGGTTCATTTTCTCCTCTGACCTCAACTTTTGGGTTTCTTCCTCACTCAATTCCCACATGTCCTTCTCAAAATTCCCAAAGATGTCTTGCTGTCTAAGCCTCTCCAATGCCTCAGTTAAGGAAACCCCTGTCATATTGAAGCAAGTTTTAGATCTGGTTTCATTCGTACTTCTCAAGACTGCCTTCGCATCCACTCCAGGTGCAGTAAACATGACAATGCACAAAATTCTCAAGAATGGATTTAACAACAGCAAACATTTGAGGGATGTTGGAATCCCTCCCTGGGAAACTCTGCTCTGCAGAAGCTTCTTCCACCAGGCTGTAGCTTTGCTAGACAGCATGGCTGGGATGGCTCCCAACATGTCCCCCTTTTTTATTATTTTTCAAATGAAGCCTTTGGATTTCTGCCTGCACCGAGCATAAACTGTGGAAGGTCAATCAGAAGACGACTGGAAGAAAAAGAACAACAAGAAGTATTATCAAAACTGTAACACCCAGATTAACAAAAATTGATAACCAGGACTTTCTTGTAATATATCCAGTTATTTTTTTCTAAGAAAGATTTGGCCACTTCTGAAGCTAGGCGTACAGAGTTTCCAGAGTGACCGATGGCTGTTATACTGGCGTGTAAAGAGGCTCAATCTAAAGAAATGTCTCAATGGTTCCATACTCCCAAAACACGATTCTTAACCTCTTCCCATGGGACTTCTGATTCATTGTAAATTAAAGGAGTGACACAGACCCATTTAAACTGGGGGTGACCTCTAATCATCATTCTAGTTTTTAGAGCCAGAATCTGATCACCCATCCATCCTACTGCCTCTTCTAAGGCACTAACTCATGTGTCAAATTTTTTTTATCAATTTTTGCTTGTGTCATTAAAGCCATGGTAATATTTTTGGTGAATTCATCAACATGTTCAGCAGTATGTACTTCTTGGATCAAAGAAAGCTACAGCAGAGGTGGTCAAGGAACCTATAATAGCAAATAATGCTACAATACCTACAATTAAAGAGGCAACAAATCTTCTTTTTCTTTGCAAAATATCTAACATTAACTGTAAGGCATGTAGTCCCATATCATCATACCAAGGGGTACCCAGTTTTAAAGGTAACATAACATAAGGGGGTTGTTGAACAATGACTAAAGAAGTTATATTCAAATGAGAATAAATACAATTGGTTAAAACACAATTTTTACAATGAGTAAAAAGACCGCATTATTTTCAAATATTTCTAATGTGCCAAAATCACCAGGATATAGAACAGCCAAAGGGAAGTGCACGCAAGCTTGAAGGGCTCTGTATCTGTATTGTTTTTTGGGTCTTTTTAAACTGGCAAGTTGGGTAGCCGTAAAGATCCTTCACAAAGGTGTTTGAACTATTTGCCCATTGGAACCGAAAAAGGTCAAAAATAGGAGAAACCCAGCCTGGGGTTAACCATCTGGCCAAAGGTTCAGGAGTGGGCAAATCAGCATCAGACCAATTAAATCTTGTACTCAGTTTGACTAAATCGCAGTAAGCATCAGTGGGAGATGTACTGGAATAATCACATACATACAAATCTGTACCATTCAAAGGGTGCCTTACTCCTGTTCTGTCTGATCTGGCTCCCACAATGGCACAATCATGCCATTTTGGAAATCCTGTTTTCCTATTGACAGCAAACCAACTTTCATTGGCTTCTGGATAAGGGTCACACACAGGAATTTGATCAGGAGGTAAAGTAGAAGTAGTAATGAATTTAAAATCTGGAAATGAGGGAATTATAAGTGCTAACATCCAAAGAGGTCTCTGCTTGGGTCTAGTTTAAGGTGACCAGATTGATGGGGGGGGTGGTGGTGGTGGTGGGGGTGGTGGTAGTGTTCTTAATTAAAAATTTGGTCTATTTGGACCAAATAGACTGTTCCCTAGCTTTTCATGCATTCTTTCAAAAAATCAGGACTGTCCCGCCAAAAGCGGCACGTCTGGTCACCTTACTCTAGTAACAGGGGAATCTGTGACTAGAGTTCTAATCCCCAGTGATACACAAGGCCCTGGAAGTGGTGTGTGAAGATGGGATCTGCAAATAGGAGGCAGGGGACTATTACCCCTGTAGGTAACATTATATGAACTTTTAGGGTTAATAAAGGCACTTGAGTAAGGTGACCTGACGTCCCGCTTGTGGGGGGATAGTCCCGATTTTTAACAAATTTTCCCACGTCCTGCGGCGTTTTAAAAAAGTCCCGATTTTTGGAAAGAATGCAGGACAAGCTAGGGTATACGGTTTTCGGCTGCCATGTGGCTATTTGGCCAGGATATGAGTTTTATCAATGGTATCCCGCTTTACCAATGTTAAAATCTAGTCACCTTATACTTGAGTGACCCCCAGGAGGGAGGAACTCATTTGTAAAAACTGCCCTTCAGGTGTTTCCCAGGTGACAGGGTGCAAAACCGGAGGTTCTGGTATGTCTGACCAATAGGTTTCAGCTGTGCCTAATCCTGAGAAATACCTGGCACGTGAGAACTGCTAGCAGAGCAGTAAAAACAACCTCAGGGGTGGGTGCCGTTCCTTGTGAAGCAACAATGTCAAGTGCTTTGTTGCTGAGCTTCTTCAGTTGTCCCCAGGTCGGCGGGAAGACAGTGCGGGTGGAGAGCGCGCGGCGGTGACCAGTAGGCCCGGGCCCAGATTCTCTGCGACCTGCCTGAAAAGGCAGACGCTGGAAAGGAGAAACCAAGGAGGGACTGGCTCCTCCCGTGGGGGAAGAGGTGACTCGAGCACTGGAGCGTTAGTCGAAGGAGCTGGACGCGGAGCCTGTCGGAATCCATCAGGAGAGGACTCAGTTGATTCCCTTATGGTTTCCAAGTAGCTGGTGACACTGCTGCAAGGCGGAGGAGGCGGCAGGCCGTCCTAGGGGTGAATGATTCGGTCTGGAATCCACACAGCAGAGTCAGCACCTGTGGAAAGATGCAAGCAGATCCTCGCCCACAGTGAGTAAGTCGTCTGGGCCTTTCCAGGTCCCAGTTAATCAATCTTTCCATTTTACCAGTGGTTTAGGTTTAATGTCAGGGCCCTGAAAATGTAGATACATGGGAGTGTATCCTTCTGAATTACAATTTAAATGATTTATAACAAACAGCATGCTGTAAAATATGACGTGGAGAGTGATATTTAAGCTCTCCTTCCTGCAAACGCTGGATTTGTTTTTTAAGTGTTTGATGAGCTTTCTATTATGGCCTGTCCTTGAGGGTTGTATGGAATTCCTATAGTATGTTTGGTCCCAAAAATGGAACAAAAGTTCTTAAAAGCAGTAGAGGTCTAAGCAGGGCCATTATCAGTTTTATTCTTTCAAGGCTGTCCCAAAATGGCAAAAGAGTAAAACAAGTGCTGAATTACATCCTTCAATGCTGAGGCAATGACTGCGTGTGAGAAAGTATCTATGCATACATACACAAATGAAAGTTTACCAAAACTAGGGATATGAGTAACATCCATCTGCCATTATGTCATTAGGCATCAATCCTTGGAGATTGACTACAGTTGGTAAGGTTGGAGCCTGAGTTGGGCACACGGAACTAAATATAACACACGGAAGCTACATATAACCATTCCAGGGGTCCATTCTGCCACAAACATCCCATAGGGGGATGGACAGTAGGTAGCAAAATCAAAGACCGAGGTTTTAAATAGTTTAATCTTGTTAATTGGTTATTCATTATTGCTTTTTTCACCTTTTCAGTGGCCAAGTTTCCTTCCTGAGTCAATGCCCTAGGTGACTTAGGGTTAGGGTCCCCTTGTAAGATGGCAAAGAAAGGTTTCAAATCATTAGTGGTTAGCTTTAAAAAAGGACGAATCCAATTAACATCCCCTAATAATTTTTGAAAATCATTTAAGGTTTTTAATGAATCCTGCCTTAATTGTATAGGTTTAGTAATTATTTTCTCTCCCAATATTTTCCTCCCCAAATAAGAAAAAGGGGGTTCTGTTTGTATTTTTTTTCTGGAGATATTTTTAGTCCCTGTTGAGTTAGAGCCATTATAGTATCTTGTAAAATTTCTTGCAATATACCATGATTTTGATGGGCTAAAAGAATATTATCCATATAATGGATAACATAAGCTTCCAAATACTTCTCCGTAATTGACTGCAAGGCTGCACTTACATATTTCTGACACAAAGTGGGGCTCTTTGAAAGCCGAACCCCAAAGGAGGCTGGGGTGGAGGCTGGCCTTTAGACTTCTTAATTTTAGATATAATTGCCAAATTATTCATCGAGCCATAATGGAGCTTTTTGCAATGACCTTTTGAGTGAACTAAGGGCAAATCCCAGTCATTGTCATGATATCGGGCAGCTGCTTCTTCTAAGTCAGCTTCATCTTCAGGCAAAGTTGATCATTGCTTTCCCCTGAGTCGGTTTCAACAGTATAAATCTGTTTCCTCTCCGCTTGTTCCGCCTTTAGAGGCGTTTTCTCATCTTGCAAAGAAAGTTTCTTGGAAAGTTGAGTAATCTCTTGTAAGGGGTCTAAGGAATCTCTCACTAAGCTCCATACGGAGAATGTTTCTCCAGGGATTTCTTCACGCCCATGTTCATTATAGTATTCTTTTAATTCTTCCCCTACTTGAGTCCATGTATCTAAACTGATGGTCCCTTCCTCAGGAAACCATGGACTGCATTGCTGTACAAAATTTAAAACCTCTGTTATCTGATGAGTCGACACACGGACCTCTTTTCCTTTAAGAATTTGTTTTAGAATTTCTACAAACAACAGTCGTCTCTTCTTAGACTCACTGTGGCCCATACTTCGAACTTATGTTCTTTATCTGTTCACCTCTTGTAAAGTGGAACTGAGGAACAGGGAGGAAGACAGACATAACGGACAGGACAAGGGAGAACAGAAACAGAAATAGCTTTGTTAGGAGGGGTGGCGGGAGCTCCCTGACCAGGTTCGTGACCTAGCCCAACAGGTCAGGGAAGTCGTGCTCAGCAGCTGGGGGCGAGGGTTTTTAAAGGGGTGGTGAGGAATGTATGGCAATTATGGCAATTAGCATATGGGGTCTGGAAACTCCTAGAATTGCTTGTGGACTCCTTGCGGCTTTCTTTGAACCCACAACATCTGGTTTCATTGGTTATCTTATCTGGCGCTGTCTACTGCTGACCTTTGGGGTGTGCAGGGAAGCACACGCAGGGCCCGGACCTGCTTCAGCTTAGTCCAAATGGGGGCTGCCTAGTTCAGACCCAGCCCAAACATTCCAAACTTCTCATTATTGGTAACGGGGTCACGTTTTCTGTCTTAACTACTTCCTGCTGAGATAGGGTGAAGAAGGGGATTAAGAGTTGGAAGGTTTGGGGGCCGGGCTGGTAGGCAGTGGACTGTAAGGGTAAAGAAGCTGATTGAAGGTCAGATTGGAGATATCTTTTATCCATTCCTGCAAGAATTTAAACACACAAAGAGCTAAAAGCAAAAGGACACAGATTATTATCAGAGACCCGATGAGGGGCATAACCCAGGTCATTGCAGGATTTTGAAACCAGGAGAAGGTGGTGGTGCTCCATTGACATTTCCTGATTTTATTGGCCATGGTGCGGAGTACCCTAACATTTTGTTTAACTATGCCTGATTCGTTGATAAAATAACAACAGTCTTTATTTAGAAACAGTCTCTATTTATCTGCTGTTAATAAGTCAAGAGCGTGACGATTTCATAGGGTGACTTGTGCTAAGAATGTTAACTGTCTTTGGAGGAAGAGGAGAGTTATCAGGTTGATGTCTTTTGCAATAGATGATGGCTACTTTTGCTAGCTGCTTAAGAGCCTGTAAAAGATTAACTATTAATTAATGGGGGACCTTTTGGTAGTCAGAAAATTCCCACTTTTTCCAGATGGTGGCATGACAGTGAGCTATAAGGAACGCATAATTAGAATCAGAATATATATTAGCCATTTTTTCCTTTAGCTAGATGGGAGAGCTCAAGTAAGAGCAACAAGTTTTGCTTTTTGAGGAGTAGTTTTTACTGGGAGGCATGCAGCTTTCCAGACTTGGTCAAGTGAGAGGACAGCATAAGCAGCCTGCCGTTGCCCCCAGGGCATCGACGGCAGAAATGCCACCAACAAACAAAGTTAGATCTGGGTTAGGATCCAGTTGATCAGAGAGTCTGGGTCAGGGCAGGCAGTGTTAGTTCCTCAACTGCCTGGGGGCAGGCATGACCACTAAGTTCCAGCGAGTCTAGGGGCTGAGGCAAGAGGGTTGCTGGGTTTGAAGAGGGGGCCTGGTGCAGTTATGTTAGGATTTTCGATAAACACGCGATAGATTTTCTGCAAGCAGCATGGAGACAGCAAAGACAGGATTCAGTGTGAGAGGAGGTCCCGTAGCCTGTGGGGATACGCTTTCCCTGGGTTAACTTTAGGGCTCTTTAGGTGAGGGCAGTGGCTGCTGCCAGGGCCTGGAGGCAGGGTTGCCAAACCTGACTGTCATATGTAGTTGCTTAGACAGACAAGCTATAGGGGATAGAGTGGGCCCCAGGGGCTGAGCCAGGACTCAGACCGCTATACTTTATTTTTTGCCTGTGTCGAGTAAAAAAGGTTTGGCAGGGTTTGGTAGAGCAGGGGTGGGGTTGAAAGGAAGGCATGTCGGTGTTTGCTAAAGGCAGCTTTGTGACAAGGTGACCAGAGTCTCGCTTTTTGGCATTTTTAAAAAGTCCTGATTTTTGGAAAGAATGCACGACAAGCTAGGGAACAGTCTTGTTGGTCCATATAGGCCAAATTTTTAATCAGGATCTCCTCTGCCCCCTGCCCTGGTCAATGGTGACCCGCTTTAAATCTGGTCACCTTAGAGTTAAACCCTGAATGGTGGGGGTGGGGCACAGGCTTAAACAGATAGCAGTGGAATGAGATAAGTGTGTCTTGGAAGGAGAGAGAAGTTAAGGGAGTTGGGCTGTGTCTGCTTTAGATCTGTTTTAGGAGGGGCTGCAGGTAAAGGCAGAGGAATGTTGACAAGCTGGGTTAAAGGGATGGTGAAAAAGGTACTGTATAGTGAAAGGGAGAACGTGGGACACAAGAGTATAGGGGTCAGGAGCTACTGGGTGTATGGGGATAACAGCTGGTTAATGAGGCGCAGGTCCTGGACCAAGTGATAAGTACCATTGGTTTGTTTTTTTTTTATATTTGTCTGTTCCTATATTAAACATAGATTATTCAGTATTACATTTTTTTAGTCACTTGATTATAAGGAAAATGAAACCCCCAAATGGGAAAATTGACCACTTTTATAGGGCTAATAGTCTTGGGGGGGACCAAAAAGCCATATGGCTAGACGACGACAGAATACTCTTTTTTTTTTTCCTTTTTCTTTTTTTTGTGTAAAGCGCATTTGTACATTCATTGTCCTCGTCATTCTCAAAACAGTTTCTCTCCACTTAAGCCCCCGGCATTAGGTCCTCATTTTCCCCCTCCCTCCCCGCTCCCCCCTACCTCATGAGCCCTTGATAGTTATATAAATTGTTATTTTGTCATATCTTGCCCTGTCTGATGTCTCCCTTCACCCACTTTTCTGTTGTCGGTCCCCCAGGGAGGAGGTCACATATAGTTCCATGTAATCGGTTCCCGCTTTCCAACCCACTCTCCCTCTACCCTCCCTGTTTTGCCACTCACACCACTGGTCCTGTAAGGCTCACCCGCCCTGGATTCCCTGTATTTTCAGTTCCTATCTGTACCAGTGTACATCCTCTGGTCTAGCCAGACTTGCAAGGTCGAATTCGAGTCATGGT
>NW_022103928.1:56403724-56411937 GCF_000313985.2 Echinops telfairi
GTCCAGTCAGGGTCTCCTCAGACTTCGGCCAATCCCAGCAGGGCCAATGGCGGGTCAGGAATTGGAAGGACAGTCCCCCCATGTGGAGACACAAAGGGCCTGTCGCTTTTCCAAGGATAGTCGGACTTCCAGTACCTGCTTTGACCACATGCCGCAGGGTTTGGTTGGAGCTTTAGGCCTGGGGCACTTCTGTGACCAGTGCCCTTCTCCGCACTTGAAGCAGGCACCAGGTGGCAGTCGTTGTTCCCATACACCCTTGCCCCACGCTGCCCTTCTGGGCCTCGGGGAAGTGCCAGCCTCAGGGCTGCTACTAAGGCTTGGGTTGAATATTTACCTTCTGCTGGAACCAGGTATCACGGGCTGACTGCCTGTTCCTCACGGCTGTTAAAATCTTAAATGCCATATTCACTAAATCTCGGACCAGGGTTTGAGGGCCTTTCTTCCGCTTTTGAAAGCTTTTAATGGAAAGCATCAGCTAAGCAGCTTAAAAAGGTGGCTGGATTCTCGTCAGGCTTTTGAGTGACTCCTATATGGGAAAGGGCCTGAAGCCAAGTCAGGACACACTGAAGTATTTTATGTCAGCAGGCACGTCTGTCCCTACCTGCTTGATTGTTAATTTGATAACTTTAACCAGGTTTTTTTCTGGGAACCGCCTAGGTTAGGGTTTGTCAAATGAACCTGCTGGAGTGCTCCTGAACAGTGAGAAAAATGCGCTCCTTCTTATCTGCGGTGAGGGTGGAGGAAAGGATGACAAAAATCATATGCTTGAGTTGAATATTGAAACTCCTTAATGTAGGTGGTGGGATCATTATAAAGGAGCCTAAACACTTTTCAATTTGAGATAAATCAGTGAGAGAGAAGGGAACATGAACCGGACCACTCTCTTAGCCCTGGCCACTTTCCGGAGTGGACAAAGGACAAGGGGGTGCTGCAGTTGCATGTGCTTGCTAACCGGCTAGTGCAGAGTCAGGTTCCTCTAGTGAGGCAGGGCGATCAGGAGAAGAAGATGTGGGGGCTCCGGGTGGCCAGAATCGGGAGAGGGGTGAGTAAGAAGGGAGACAAGGTGTTCAGGCAGGTGTAAAAAGGCAGACACCAGAGGGGGGGTCTAGAAGCAGGAGAGGAGGAATTTTCTTTAGTCAAGAGGACGTGGGAAGGGGAGCAGGAACTACAGAGAAAGGGACGGGAGCTCAGAGGAAAGGCGGCCTGGATGTACAGAATCTCAGACTATTTGTGAGTTTACTGGCAGAAATTGTCTGGATTCCAGAGGACATTGAAATAAAAAGTGGGGTGATTAAAGTTGTTACTTCCCGGAGCTTTCTGACCCCTCCCTTCTGCCGGTCTCAAGGTGGCGACCATTGATTTGTGCTCTGCTTCACCATCTGGGAGAAGTCTGTCCGAGGCTGTGGGTGTTGGCTCAGAGGAGGCTGAGTAGGAAGGGAGCCGGGAAGGGGAGGGAGAGAGAGACTCCAGGGAGTATGAGGGGTCTGGCTCTGGGAGGGGGTGGGTGTCTGAGACACAGTGCCTCAGCCTCTGGGAGTTGAGGGGGTAGCAGAGGGAGGTGATGGTGAAGGGTACCCAGAATATGGAGGAGGCCTTACTGGGGGCACAGACAAGGAGTCGGGGGCCTGGAGGAAAAGGGGAGTACTGTCTGGGCCTGATTAAGAGTGTTTGGCTAAGAGGCCGTGAGCAGGGTGACAGGTAGTAGAGTGGGCCAGGAGCAAAGAAAGAAAAATACCTGAACATATGGGACTTTTGATTATTTGTGAGTTTGTTGACAAAAATGGTTGAGGTTGCAGGGAACGTTAAAATCGAAAGTGTTATTTTCTGGCTAGCGCGACTCATTGTCCAATTGGTATTGAGGCCAAACTTGGTTACAGAAAAAGACCAGGCATTTAGGGTGGAGATCAGGAGCCAAACCCAATTCAGTAAGGTTGGCAGTAGGCACCCCAAAGCACTGTCCTTAGGGGGTTGGGACAGAAGACTTCCCATTGTGTCTCAAACTGCAGGGAGTATGGACAGAGGAGAAGGGCTTCCCCTGGCCCCCAGTAAGCACCCATCCGTCAGGAGGTGGCCTGGTAACCCTGAGAGGCATCCCGGTCAGAGCTAGGGGCCCAGTGGGAGAGTCCTGGACTCTCCGCTACAGGAAGGTTCCCTGGCGCAGGCCTGCAGCTTTAACCGGCAGACGGGACCTGGGATCAGAGAGAGACACAATGGAAGCCCAGGCGGGGAAGGGGAGCCTGGCTTTATGGCCGGTAAAAATGGAGATTAGTTAGGCCTTTGTTCAGGGTGAGAGTTAGGGGAAGCAGAACATTTTAGAGAAAGCACCGCAGAGCCGCAAATGCAAAACACACAAACAGGTAAAAAGGGCTGAGACACACCCTCTGCGGTCCAGTCCAGTCCAGTCCAGTCGGAAGGTGCAGGGACTTCTCGGCCTAGGGCTAGGAGTCCTGTTATCAGCAGGAATCCCAGGAGGTAAACACAAAAGGCTGGAGGCCACATGCGAGAAGAGAGACACAGAGAAAAGATGGAGATGAGAAACTGGCCTTATCGTCGCACCCCTTTCGGGGAAAGGCAGGTATTTCCAGCTCTTCTTGGTACGAGGGCTGCAGAATAAACCCCCTGCAGCGGAGCCGCGTTCAGCTTCCTAGCGTACTTGCCTTTCAGGGCTTTCAGCTAGTTAGCCTCCTGCGGACTCTATGTTCCCATATGAGTTTGCTGGTCCTCGGTGTCCAGAGCGACAAACAGGACAAATGAGACAGAACGAACATACAGAGAGATACTGACCAGAAGTCTCTCGTTCAGACAGGCTCTGGAGGTTCGAGAAGTGGGGGGGTGGGGGGTGGGGGTGGGGGCGGAGCTGCGTCCGGGACAGCACGGAGCCCCTGTCCCTACCTCTCCCCGGTTTTCGCGCACCAAATGTAAAGCGGAACTGAGGGACGGAGGAAGACGGACATAACTGACAGGACAAGGGAGAGCAGAAACAGAAATAGCTTTATTGGGGGGTGGGGGGCTCCCAGACTAGGTTCTGTGACCCAGGCCAACAGGTCAGGGAAGTCGTGCTCTGCAACTGGGGGCGAGGGTTTTTAAAGGGGTGGTGAGGAATGGATGGCAATTATGGCAATTGGCATATGAGGTCTGGAAACTCCGACAATTGCTTGTGGACTTCTAGTGACTTTCTTTGAACCCGGAACATCTGGCTTCACTGGTTATCTTATCTGGCGCCATCTGCTGCTGACCTTTGGGATGTGCAGGGAAGCACGTGCAGGGCCCAGACCTGCTTCAGCTTAGTCCAAATGGGGGCTGCCTAGACCCGGGCCAAACACCTGTACTCACCTGGTTGCCTTGAACCAGGGGGTCTGCAGTACCCTAGGTGAAGTCTTGTCCACACCGAAAAAGAGAAAAGATTACCTTCAGGTCCCTGTTCGGGGGCGCCACTTGTCGGAGTCCAGCTCCCGGAGGGAGGGTTGAACTGGATACCCGAAGGAGGTGTGGAGTCGGCGAACACAGACGAGACAGACACGAGAGATGTTCTGGTGGAAGCAATCTCTGCCGAGTTCTTCCAAACAGCTTTATTTATACCATAAAGAGTTTTGCAGATCACTGCCTAAAAACAATGCCTTATGATTAACTCCAAAGTCACTCTTATTGTTTCCACTAAAACCTGGTAAAAGACCATTATAAGGTCTGTACTTTTTTCTATCACTTTCTGTCCTCTTTCTGGTTCTTTCCCCCTGTACTGTTTGTCTTATACGTCACATACTATTCTTGATTGAGGTGTTCAGAAAATTTGGTTAGACTCATATCCCACTCACTGCCCTATTTTTTGCTCACAATGTTCCTTTTCTCATTGACTAACTTAACACAATGAAACTACCTCATGTGCTACTTCAAAGCCTAATATCTACAAGCAGAGTTAAATGCTTCTCAGAATTTAATATTTTCCTTTACAAACTCTCCCATGGTAACTGTTCCATTGTCTACCTATGTCTCTTTTATTTTTTATACTCCTGAGACACCATGGGGAGCCAAACTGTCTGATTCTTTGCCAAAGACTTAATGTTTCCCCTTTTACGTGTTTTCTATTAATGTTAACCATTCTCTCTCCTTCTATGTAAGCCCTTGTCCAAGGTAAAGGGGTGTCAGTTGGGGGAGGCAGTCTGGAAGGTCCTCTATATCAGGGAGGCCAAAAGAGTCCCCCACTACCTAATCTGGATGGAATCCAGGGCTTTTCGGTGGGTTTCATTTTCTCCTCTGACCTCAACTTTTGGGTTTCTTCCTCACTCAATTCCCACATGTCCTTCTCAAAATTCCCAAAGATGTCTCGCTGTCTAAGCCTCTCCAATGCCTCAGTTAAGGAAACCCCCATCATAATGAAGCAAGTTTTAGATCTGGTTTCATTCGTACTTCTCAAGACTGCCCTCGCGTCCACTCCAGGTGCGGTAAACATGACAGTGCACAAAATTCTCAAGAATGGATTTAACAACAGCAAATATTTGAGGGATGTTGGAATCCCTCCCTGGGAAGCTCTGCTCTGCAGAAGCTTCTTCCACCAGGCTGTAGCTTTGCTAGACAGCATGGCTGGATGGCTCCCAACAGTGTTCAATGTGTCAACTCTAGGCCTGTCTCTAAATTCAAGTAGGATATGCCCAGAGTTGGTATTTTGGTTCTCGTGGACTTTCAATTTTCTTCAGCTTCAACTTGAATTTATACATGAGCCGTTGATGATCTGATGCATAGTTGGCTCCTGGCCTTGTTCTGACTGAACTTCTCCAGCCTGTCTTCCCATGGTTGCAGTCCATTTTATTCCTGTGAATTCCATTGGGTGAGGACCACATGTATAGTCACCATGTATGTTCTTGAAAAAGGTCATTGAAATGAAGAAGTCATTAGTGCTACAAAATTCTATCATTTGATTTCCAGCTTCACTTTTCTCTCCAAGGCCATATTTTCCAACTACTGTTCTTCTTCTCTGTTTCTGACTTATGCCTTCCAAGCACCCATAATTATCAGGGCAGGTTGCTTCCATGTTTGATCAATTTCAGACTGAAGACGTTGGTAAAATTCTTCAATTTCTTCATCACTAGCTTCAGTGGGCTGTGCTTATGTTTGAATACCGGTCGTGTTAACTGGTCTTTCTCCTTGTTTCGTCCCATCAGGTCAATTCCACGTCGCCTCTACCCCATGTATATCAGATAACAGCACTTCCTGGTCCTATGCCATCCTCCCCACCCGTTACAGTTGCATCCATTGTTGTAGCCGCTGTAGCGATCCTGTCTCATCAAAGGTCGTCTTCTTTTTCAGTGACCCCCTACTTTCCCAAGCACGATGTCTTTGTCTAGGTGCCAGTCTCTCCTCCAAACACATCCAAAGTACAAGACACAAGGTCTTGCCATCCGCACTTCCAAGGAGTGCTCTGGAGATTCTTCTTCCCGGACAGAGTCGTGCATCCTTCTGACAGTTCATGGTTTTTCACAGAATCCTCATTGTAGGCATATGGGTATTATTCGATCACCAACAGTGTTGGACTTCAGGCTAGGGCTTGAAACGGTGCTTTCGATGAGAAATACAATGCTATTCCTCATTCACCCATCATCACGAGTGCCTACTGATCTTTGTGTCTTCCATTTCAGTTCCGTTGACTTCCAATTTTTCGAGTTTCAGACTTTGTACATTCCATGTTCTGATTAGTAAGGGAGGCTTGCAAAGATTTCTTCTTGTTTGGAGCCACACCAGGCTAGTACATGCAGGTTGAACTTTGTGCACATCATCAAGGTTGACTCCACCTGGAGGAGGCAGGTGTTTGTTCCCCAATTCACGGAGCTCATCTTCTGACCGACTTCAGACCGTATTTTGCTGCTGTTCCTAGAGTTTCAATGGCCAATAGTTCCTAGTCTGCCTTAGTCTGGCGGTGTTCTTGAGATCAGTGCACGCTGAATGACCCTGCTGGTATTTGAAATACTGTAGATACAGCTTCGAGGACCATAACAACATGAATGCCACCACGGATTTGCAAACTGACAGACAAATATGTGCACAGAGATCTATTGCCCCATCCTCATATATAAATATATTTGCAGATGTATATGCCTTGATCTAGACCTCTATAAATGCCCTTTGCCTCACAGCTCTTTCCTCTATTTCCCTTGACTTTTCTCCTGTCCCACTATCATGCTCAGTCTCCACCAGGGTTTCAGCAATTCCTCTTTCTTACATTCCCCTTAATCATACCCTACCAGGCCTCCTACCCCCACCTCGCCACCAATTTGGATCACTTGTTACCTTGTCCCTGGGTTTGTTAACACCACTTTCTTCCCCACCCCCATGTCCCCCCAGAACTGTTGGTCCTGTTGTTTTCTCCTCCAGATTGTTCATCCAACCTATCTTATTTAGACAGACCTGCGGAGATAAAAACATGCACAAAAACAAGACAGAGCAAAACCAAGCAATGATATACAGCAAAACAACAATAACAACACACCACTGACAAAGAACAAAACAAAACACAACAAGAAAGAAAAGCTTGTAGTTCGTTCAAGGATCGTTTGTTGGCCTTTAGGAGTGTTTTCCAGTCCAGTCTGTTGGGGCACCACACCCTGGCCCTAAAGTCCACCTTCAGCATTCCCTGGGGACCTTGCCGCACCATTCCTTTGCTGTTCAGCTGCACCCCCAGTGCTTTGCCTCGGTGTGGTGGGATCAGATCGGCTGAAATTCCCACACTGTGTCTCTGGTGCTGTCCCCGCAGGGCCATGGGTCAGTGAGGGGCGTCATGTCTCATACTCGGGCTGGCCATGTGGTCCTCTCTGTGGACTGGCCTCTGTAATTGGGATCATTGTCCTCAAGGCCTGGTGGGCCAGGATGTGCTCCAGTCTCTCCTCTTCCCCTGTCATCTGCTCCCGTGTGCTCCAATCAGATCGGTCCCTCTCCTGGAGCTGCAGATTCAATGCCTTCCTTTGAAATAATTTCTTCTAGGGGGAGGGGCAGGCATCCACTTAGTATTTGGGACTGGGGCCAGTCCCTCAGACCTCTCCACTGATTCCCTACTCCACGCCACCATGCTGTATTCACACCTTGGAGCACTGGGTTGAAGCCTGCTCCCTCTTTCCCTGTGGAGATATAAACAATACCCTCCCTTTGGGTGGGTTAGTGTCCCATGTCCCCGCTACCCATTTCTTCCTTTTTATCATCATTTTTTTTCCTTTCCCCACCTCCTCCCCAGTTGTCTACCATGTACATCCCTGTGTTTGATCTGGTCCCTGCCACACTGCCCGGTCCTCACCCCAAGATTGTTTGTATACAGTAGGTTTTTCCCTTTGCCCCTTTCGCATTTTTTTTTAAAGCTTACCTTAGCGGACTCATGTTGTACTTGTCCTTTTTTAATGCTTGACTTACTTCGCTTAGCATGATTTCCTCCAGTTCTTCCCAGGCAGCGATGTGCTTCATACATTCATCACTGCTTTTTAGCGATGTGTAGTACTCCATTGTATGTATATACCACAGTTTTTAAATCCATTTGTCTGTTGATGGAAATTTGGGTTGCTTCCAACTCCTTGCAGTTGTGAACTGTGCTGCAATAAACATTGGAGCACAGATGTCCGGCCTTGGTTTGTTTCTTTCCTCTTCTGGGTATATGCCCAGTAGGGCGATTTCTGGGTCGTATGATAACTTGATTTCCATCTGTTTTAAATATTGACAGATCGATTTCCATAGTGGTTGTATATACTTACAAGTCCACCAGCAGTGGATGAGAGTTCCTGTCTCCCCACAGCTCATCCAACACTTGTTGCTTTCTGGTTTTTTGAAATGGGCTACCTTTGAGGGTGTTAAATGGTACCTCATTGTTGTTTTAATTTGCATTTCTCTTATGGCTAAAGATTGAGAACGTTTTCTCATATGTTTGTTGGCCATTCAGATTTCTGCCCCTGTGAAACTTCTGTTCAGGTCCTTTACCCACCTCTCAAGTGGGCAATTAGTTTTTTTTTCTTTTTGGAAGCTAGCAGAGTGTTGTAGATTTTAGTAGTAAGGCCTTTGTCTGATGTGTCATGGCTAAAGATGTTTTCCCAGTCCGTGGACTCTCCTATTACTCTCTTGGTGAATTCTTTTGATGTACACAGGTGTTTTCTCTTCAGTATATCCCATTTGTCAATTTGTGCCTCCTCTGTGTTTGTGTCCTTCCCTATTTCTGATAGCCTATGTATTCCCTGTGCCAAAGTTCT
>NW_022103928.1:56412956-56494634 GCF_000313985.2 Echinops telfairi
CTTGGTGACTTCTTCTTGGGATTCAGTCTAGCTGGTGTTCTTTCAGCCTCCTGAATGGTTGCCTGGTTTTCATTCATTAAGCTGGGGAAGTTTTCCTCCAAGAATTCTCTCACTATTGTTGCAGATAACTTCTTTGTTGTGTCTTTCTCTGGTAATACTATAATTCTAATGTTGTCCCTATTCATAGCATCAGACATAGCTCTCGGGTTTTCTTTAGCTTCTCTGATGATCTTATTAGTTTTTTCTTCACGTTTGTTAAATTCTGCTTGGCTGTCCTCCAAGTCACTGATGCAGTTCTCTGCTTCCTCCAGTTGATTCTCAAGGTCCGTGTTTCTGCTCCTGGTTTTTGTTATCTCCTCCCTAAGCTCCTGTATTTCCCTTTGGTGCATAGTATTTATCTCCTCTATCATTTAATCCTTTTTCTGTATTGTTTCCCTCATATCTTGTATGACTCCAAGCAGCATTCTGAAATTTTTTTCTGTGGCAGCTCAATGTCTGCTTCTTCTATGCATGTCGTTATGTTTGGGACATTTTCTGCCATTGCCTTTTGTTTCTCCTGTTTTTTCGTTGAGGTCGTTGAGGCTGATGGCTCTTTGCATTGCATTGTTTTAGAGAAGCCAGGTGCCATTATTCAGGGAGGCAAAGAGCAGTGCTCTCTCTGGGAGACTTGTAGGAATGCTTCTTCGAACTGCCTACAGCTAATTTTACTATAGGATTAACCTACCACTTTATGCTCCTGTGTCTTCCCTATTAGGGGAGTGCCCCAGAAGGCTGGTGGGTTGACTGCTTTGGTGTTTCAGAGGTTGGGCAGAGGTTCCTGCAACAGCTTGGAATGTTGATGAGTGTTGGCCAAGCTGCCTTATGCCCCAGGTACATAGACAGGAATTCCCCCCTGAGAAGTTGGAGAGATTATCCCCTGGAGGGAAAGCAGGGCTTTCCCTAGCCTCAGGATAGCTACACAGGGTGGAGCTCACCTAGCTGGGTGTGGTGCAGGCGTAAATGCCCTAGGCTAAGGGGAGTGGTCTGGAGGTCAGCAGTGGAGTGTGAGAGAACAGGAAAGAGACAAAGAGGAGAAAAAAATGTAAAAGTAGACTGTGTGGGAATATAGAGAAGAGAGGGAAACAAAAGCAACTATGTAGCTGAGTCCTGCTCCCCGCCCGTGGAGCTGCAAGGGTTTGGTCCCTGCCCTGAGGCAGTGGTGGCAAGTGGCAGCTGAGCTGAGAAAAAGCCCCTGCGCATCGCTCAAAGACCATGGGGGGACAGAGAGGAGAGATGGAAACAAAAGCAACAATGTAGCTGAACCCCGATCCCTACCCGTGGAGCTGCAAGGGTCCAGTCCCTACCACAAGGCAGGTGGGGGCAAACTGTGGCTGTGTTGAGACCAAGCCCCCCTATGGGGTCCAAATGGTCCCGTCTCCGGCAGAGACAGTGGTGGGACCAAGGTCAAGCCCCAGCCGGCTTTCAATGAGGTAAGCCAAAAGCCCCCAGCCCCTCAAAACCCGGCGGTCTGTGCCTACTTATCTTTATGGTGCTCCTCCTGCATTCCAGCTGTGTTAAAGTTCCCTCTAAGCAACTCTCCTGGGCTGGATTGTGTGGAATCCCTCTGGTATGTGTCACTCCGTTGCCATCTTTCCGGAAGTCAGCATTGATCTTATTCCATCTCTGTGTCTAGTTTGTGTTGAATCTCTGCTTTATTTCAAAAGAGGTTGACTCAAAACACAGCCTACATTAATCCTGCCTCATTAACACAACAACCCATTCCAAATGGGAATATGGCCATAGGTATAGAGGTTAGGGTAGACAACACATATTGAGTGGGGGTGGGGTGGGGAGGACTTTTTTCCCCAAGTGGGGCCTTTGAAATTGCCTGGGGACTCAGTGTGAAAACTGAGGGTGGAGAGGTTGTTACTGGCATTTGGTGGGTAGCCCTCAGAGAAGCTGTTAAACATCTCATAGTACACAGCACAGCCGGATAACAGAACTTCTCTGACCCCAAATGTCAATAATGTGCAGGTTGATAAACCCTGCCCTCCTTATTAGCTATAGTTTCCTCGTGTCTCCTAGAGGAAGGTTGAATAAATACCAGTTGAGTTAATAACAAGAAGACTTCCAAAAGTTCATGAAAAATTGGAATGATAAGGTAACAGAATTTTCTCCATCAACTTTTGGAAGCCCCCTCGTCTGTGTGAAAGCAGATGAAAACCGTAGATGCTGTACCAGCGTTAGAGTCATGTTCTTTCTCGCTTCATCCTTCTGACAGTATTTCTTCACCTCAAAGTAAGGAGGGGTGTCGTGAGAATGATGACGGACATCACATGCCCACTGAGGATGATCTTGTTCTCCATCTTTTAGGAAACCAATTGCATGACTTCTATTTGCCAGATGAGAAAACAGAGGCTTAGAAGAATCAGGCAGCCAGCCCCCAACCACACATCCAGCAAATGGTGGAGCTGCAGTTTTAAATCACTTATCACAATACTTTGATATGAACAGTGATAAAAAGCATTTTGAAAATGTTACAACACATACAAACGTGCTTGTCCCCCTATATCTGTGGCCTTATTATCTGTGGCCTCTCCAACATCGTAGTGGACGTGCAGTTGAGGCCATCAATAAATCAAAAAGTCTCTGCCATTGAGTAGATGCCAACTCATAGCAACCCTATAGGATAGGGTAGATTGCCCCTGTGGGTTTCCAAGATTGTTCACTTTTTACAGGAGTAGATAGTCCCACCTTTCTCCTGAGGCCATCCATAGCTGGAGGCTGATGAAAGGTGATTACTCTGGAGAGACTGAAGTGTGGCCTGAGGTCAAAGCCCCTTGGAGAGCCTAGAAATCAGGAAGATGCTCCCTGTCCTGCAGGAACTGGAGGTCTTTGGGGACTGGTGACTCACAGCCCGTGGCTGACGTGACCACTATTGTCAAAGGCTCTTAGCTGCAGTGCTCCTTACCAACACATTATCCACATGCCCAGGCACCTGGTGAATGGAGTCAGAGGCAACTGCAGCCACAGGAGATGTCCCTTCTGACAGCAGCACCTTTGTGAATAGGCAGGAGTATTCATGCCCCAAGTGAATCTACTGACCTAGGCACTGGGCAGCCCAGACTTGCTGTGAGATCTCTAATGTTAGCCTTATCCATGATGATGCTGTGTTCTCCACTGGAAATAATGTTAATTTCCAAAAGTTCTTAGTCACTCAGTGATGCTGTTACAGAAATCCCAAGAGTGGCTGGCTTAAACAACAACAACAGACATCTATTTTCTTACCGTTGTGAAGCCTAAAAAATTCCAGTCAAGATCTTGGCCTTGTTGATTCCGTCCTTGGCTTACAGATGTAGCTGTCTCCATCGTCTGTCTTTCTCTTCCCCCGTAAATGTCTCTGTGTCTATTCTGGTTTTGTTTTTTGTTTAATAACTTACAAGTGATTAGGTTTAGGAACCATCCTACATTGCTGTGACTGCAGTTGGCTTATGGTATCATATTACATTGCATTATGGAAGGCCACCAGCTCTACCCAAGGCCTATTCATTAAACCACACGTAAATCCAACATAGCAACTAGACGAACTCCAACCTAGCCATGTTGGCACACAAAATTTAACTGTCACGTGGAGACAAGCTGCCTCATTCTCTGTGGAAATACATGTTCAATGAGAATGAAAGACCCAACGTAGGACACACAGCCATCAGCCTACCTATTGGTTGGCCATTGTCTTTCTGTACGGAGGCAAACAGAATTGTGGGGGCCTGCCTGTTGGTACTTGGCTGGCTTTGGGGAACAAAGCTACTCATTGGCATTCCTTATTTCCTCTGAGTTTCCCCATTTGAGAAGGAAGACATTACTTTTATCCTCCCCAATTTCTCCTCTGAAAGGCATTCTGGGACCTGAAAGGGTTGGCCCTGAGCACGAAAGCCTGTAAGATTAATGACAGTGATAAAAATCCTCTGAGTCACACTCAAAAGGAAACATCATCCTTCTGGTAGGGAAAACCTGGTAGGAAAAACATCAGCCCAATCAGAAGATAACATATTGCCCACTCCCTTGTAAATAAAACAGGCCACATCAATTTCTCCTCTGCCCGTGAAGGATGACCAATTTATCAAGTCCACACTGACTGATGATTTTCCACGGGGACAGCGTCTCTGATGATAAGGTGTTACTGCTTTTGTTACATTATTATAAACAGCATGCAATTTATGGAGTCAGGAACCAGATGCATTTCTCAGTCAGCTGTCACCGTTATCGAGGAGGAGCAATAAAATCAAGGCCATCATGTCTTTTCTGGCTGCGCGCTCCAAACAATGCATCTCCCTGTAGAGCCGGCGTGGTCACGAGCCCAATTCAGGAATCACTCGCTCGATGTTAGGAGTAAATGCCAGAGCTGGAACCTGCTAGCGCCCAAGGAGAATTACTCCCCCGCCCCACCCCTACATGTGGTGAATCGCACACTACTTTTCAGACAGAGGAATTGGCCGGGGGTGTTGGGTTTTTGTGGGTGTGAATTTCAAATGAGGCACCTTCACCTCAAGAAAATGCCACAATCCCGCTGAGCTGGCCAGAAGACACCGAGTCACGGCTCCTTTCCTGCATCAACTACCTCGGCTGCTCCTACACGCTGAATCAGAGTGGCCGAGGCGCAGGCAGGCTGGCCAGACACGCAGTTTTCTTAGACGGAGGGCCGAGTCTTGGCGCCGCTCTTTCCTGAAGGTCTTAGACGGCTGACCCTCCCTCCCACCTCCCGGCTCCTGGCACCCACATGAAGCAGCCACCTGAGATCAGACCCAGGAGATACCAGACTGTGGGGGACATAAAAACCACTCAAAACTTCAGTTGAGGCTGATGCATAACAACCCTATAAGGACAGGGTAGAACGACCCAGGCGCCTTTTGGAGACTATCACTGGTTACGGGAATCGAACTGCAGACCTTTTGGGTCACAGCCTTATGCCTAACCAACTACACCACCAGGGCTCCCTGTGGGGGAAAGAAAGCTTGGAGTCACCCTTGAGGACCTTCTCTACAGTACGGCGCCTGCAGCACCAGGAGCTGAGGCTGGGCTCACTGACCAATAAAAAATGTAGACCATGGGGTCTATTCTAACTCCTAGCAAGCCTCGAAGCAATTAGACGGATAACTGGGAACCACCACCCAGCCCAGCTGACCCAGAATTAACTCTCACACAGGGCCAAGGGCCTCGTTCACCGTGGAAATACGTGTTCCAGGAAGACCAGAGGCCTTGCCAGGAGCAGCCCAGCGCTTAACCCGCCGCGGCACCACTCAGAGGCCCGCCTTGGGGTTTCATCCATGACATTTCAAGAGACATTGTTTTTTGTTTTAATCATTTTTGGGGGGCTCATACAACTGCTATCACAATCCATACATAAATCAATTGTGTAAAGCACACATACATTCGTTGCCCTCATCATTCTCAAAATTTGCTTTCTGCTTGGGTTCCTGGAATCAGCTCCTCATTTTCCTTTTCCCCCTCCCCTTCCCTCCCTCTCTCCCCTCCCTCATGAACCCTTAATAGTTTATAAATTATTTTTTTATCTCATCTTTTTTTTTTTTATCTCATCTTACACTGCCCGGCATCTCCCTTCACCCACTTTTCTGTTGCCTACCCGCCAGGGAGGAGGTTATATGTAGATCCTTGTGATCGGTTCCCCCTTTCTACCCCACCTTCCCTCCCGGTATTGCCACTCCCACTGCTGGTCCTGAGGGGTTCATCTGTCCTGGATTCCCTGTGTTTCCAGTTCCCATCTGTACCGCTGTGCATCCTCTGGTCTAACGAGGTTTGCTAGGTAGAATTGGGATCATAGAGGAAGGTTGTGAGTTTCATTATTGCTACACTGAACCCTGAGTGACTCATCTCCTCCCCACTACCCCTCTGCAAGGGATGTCTAGTTGCAAGAGACATTTGTTTGATCTACCATGTTGACAGAAAAACCCACTTCTTTCTGCCTTTGGTTTGCATTTACATATGCCCACTTGTTTCGTCCGTCATGCTGGAAAGGCTGCCCTTAGTGTCTGCCCACCGGTGCCTCAGAAAGAATGCCTGGTGATCTACTCCCAAAGAGTCAGCACCCACTGGAGTCCTGCTTGACTCCTCTGACACCCATGGGTTAGGGTCCCCTTCTGGCAACCACTTGGTCGGGGTCTTCTGTGTATCTGTGGCATCCTCTGATGTGGATGGATTTGGGAGATGAACTTCAGAGTATGGAGCATTTCCAATGAAAGAGCCCAGATAGAAGAAAAGATTGCTCATCCATGGTAAGTGTTTGGGCGAGATAGACAAGTACTTTCGGAGAGGGTAAACTCTTTTAAAAAAAAATCATTTTATCAGGGGCTCATACAACTCTTATCACAATCCCGACATACATCAATTGTATAAAGTACATTTGTACATTCATTGCCCTCATCATTCTCAAAACATTTGCTCTCCACTTATGCCCCTGGCATCAGCTCCTCATTTTCCCCCTCCCTCCCTGCTCCCCCTCCCTCCTGAACCCTAGATAATTTTAAAAAATCGTTTTATTAGGGGTTCATACAACTCTTATCACAATCCATACATACATCAATTGTGTAAAGTGCATTTGTACATTCGTTGCCCTCATCATTCTCAAAATATTTCCTCTCCACTTAAGCCCCTAGCACTAGGTCCTCATTTTCCACCTACCTCCCGGCTCCCCCCTCCCTCATGAGCCCTTGATAATTTATAAATTATTATTTTTTCATATCTTGCCCTGTCTGACGTCTCCCTTCACCCACTTTTCTGTTGTCCGTCCCCCAGGGAAGAGGTCACATATAATTCCTTGTAATCGGTTCCCTCTTTCCAACCACTCTCCCTCTACCCTCCCAGTATCACCACTCACACCACTGGTCCTGAAGGGATCATCCGCCCTGGATTCCCTGTGTTTCCAGTTCTTATCTGTACCAGTGTACAGACGATAAATTCTTGACAGGAGTCAAACTGCAGACCTTTTGGACTGTGCTAGTCTGGGTACTTTAAAGAAACAAATCCACAGAAACTCATGTATAAGAGAGAGTTTTCCATAAAGGTTAAGTATGCAGCAAGAAAACATTCCAACCCAGTGCTGCCCAAGCCCACAAGTCCAACATCAACCCATTAATCCATATGTCCAACACCAATCCACAAAGTCCTCCTCCATCTCACAAAACAGACGCAATGATGCCGACTGCAGGAGGAAAGCTGAATCAGTGAGCGTGTAAGCATCTCAGTGCTGGCAGGGATCTCCACACGGCTTCTGCAGCACGCAGGGCTGCATCAGGGTATGTCCATGTGGCTTCTCCTCTGGGATGTCTTGCAGGAAGTGAGCCTTGCCAAGTAAAGCAGGGGACTGGCTAAGGCAGCTGCACCCTGCTTTGACCATGAGAAAGCAAGAGACCCGAGAACTAGAAAGGCAAGGCTCACCAAGCCATTTATCCCTCCGCCCTTCAGTGAACCCCACATGTGTTTATCGGCCAGGTTTGCCCCATAAACTACCTCACGGACTGCAGTGCTCAAGGAGCCTGATGGCACAAGGTCGGTGGTTCAAAGCCACCAGGCACACTATGGGACCAAGTGAAAGCAGTCTGCTCCTGTAAAGATTGATAGGCCCCCAAACAGGCAGGAGTAGTGCTCCTCTGTCCTAGATGGTGAGGATGAGCCCACCTTGAGTGGAAAGCAGTGGGGTTACACACTGCTTGTGAAAGTATGTGCAGTTAAGAAACTTGGAAAACACACCTTGGCAATACTCATCAAAACCCACATCCTTTGACCTGCTGTCTTACTTCCATGAATTTGTCTTAAGGAGTTTGCAGAGTGGTTGGGTGGTGCTTCACATCTCCTACCACACACGGTGCAGGAAGCAAGTGCTCACACCGGCCAGGTAAGCCCTGGGCGGCCATCAGTGGGGGTGGTGTGCAGCTCTAACCATCTCCTTAAGGAGCCCTGTGGAAGATGGCGTGGCTGGATGGCTAAATGCAGAAAGCCTCTGTGGCAGTTACAGAATCTTTCAACTTGCAAAGGGGTGGAGTCTAGCTTGCCAATCAGATCACAGCCAGTGAGGCTTCTGTGTGGGCATGACCTTCTCCTGAGGATTCTGGGAACTCCTATCTTCATTCCTGGAGGTGGGACACACACCCTCTCTGCTTCGTATTCCTGTTGACAAGCCACATGGAGCTGAGATGCTTCCACTGCCACTGGATCCACAAGACTTTCCACTCACTGGCCTGTGACCTTCCTGCATCTGGCATCATTGCACGTGTTACACGAGTCTGAAGAGGAATTTACAGACTGGTATCAGACATATGCATTAATATTAGACTTATGGACTTGATCTGGACTGGGCTAGGATGCTCTGTTAATGTACAATTGCTCTTTGATATACAATTATTTCTTACACACATATCAGTGTCTCTGGATTTGTTTCTCTAGTCTACCCATACTAATATAACCTCTTAAAAGGCATGAAAAAATAATAATAATTTATAAATTATCAAGGGTTCATGAGGGAGGGAGGGAGGGTGGGGAAAAATGAGAAGCTGATACCAAGGACTCAAGTAGAAAGAAAATGGTTTTTTTTTTAAAGAAAATATTTTGAAAATGATGATGGCAACAAATGTACAAATGTGCTTGACAATGGAAGGATGTATTGATTGTGTTGAGAGTTGTATGAACCCCTAATAAAATGATTTTTTTTAAAGGCAAAATGCACAGCATCTCAATTTTGCATGGAAAAATTTCTTGGGGAAGAAAACTGAAGCCAACACACAGAGTGATCATCTCTCTATGGTGAGATAGGGAGCGGCGGGCGAGTTTGCTTCTTTGTGCATCTATAACGATAATAATCTGCATGGTCCTTCTTATCAGAGAATGAGAAACAAGGTGATTGCTGAATAACTTTAGCCAGTTAACTGAGTTCTTAATTTTGATGAAGATCAGTTTGTAGCCTTCACCGTGGATTTGCAACTCAATGTAAACAAAACAAAAATCCAAACAACCGCACCAAAATAAAACATCTTCACAAATGAAGGAAATCTCGAACTTGCCAAGATGTTCCTTTCACTTGGATCCACACTCGGTGTTCATGGAAGCAGCAGACAAGAGATAAAAGATACACTGCATTGGGGAAATCTGCTGCTCAGACCGCTTTAAAGGGTCGAAGAGCAAGGCTGTCGCTTTGAGGTCTAAGGTGCTTTTGACACCAGCCACGGTATTTCCAGTCACCCCAGCTGCATGGGAAAGCTGGGTGGATGCGCTAAAATCGTGGCGCTGCTGCAGAATCTCAGAAGGTCCAAGGTCTGCTCCAAGAACAGACCCATCTCTCCCGGAAGAAACCCAGCCAGGATGCTCCTCCGAAGTGAGGATGGTGAGATTTTGTCTCACGTGCTCTGGACAGGATGCAGGGGCGCCATGTCCCTGGAACAGGACATCATGCTTGGACAAGCAGAGGGGCAGGGAAAAGGACGAGGACCCGCAGGAGGTAAAATGAGGCCATGGCTCCAACAACAGGATCGGATACCGGGACCGGGCTGAGGGTCGTTCTGTGCCACACGGGGTTGCTGTGAGACAGAAGCAATATTATGGTCCCGGACCACTGCAAGTACAAGGATGAATACCGTATCATGTATCATATCATATCATATCATATCATATCTCATATCTCATAAACTTCCTCCCTTAGTCTTGAGGGGATGAGTAAAGGGATTTCTCAGCCGTTCTAATTGTGATCTTGGGGAGAAACGAGAAAAGGACAGCCAGGGTTGGTTGAGCACAAGGAACTTTCTAGAGATTATCTTTTATGATTGTCTCACCTTAGGAAGACGATGCGAGGAGGGTAGTGAATTTGACTATGAAGTGACCCTAAATTAGACAAAATGGTCTGTTTGGACAGGCTACACAATGGCTTTGAAACCTAGTTTTACACATGGCCATTGAGTGGGTCCTGACTCATCGTGACCCGCTAGCACAGAGGGAGGCTGCCCCTGTGTTTCTGAGGCTGTACATCTTTCAAGGACCCGGAAGTTTCCTCTTTCTCCCTTGAAGTGGCTGATGGATTCAAACTACTGACCTTGCAGTTAGTAGCCCAACTCATAACCCATTATGCTAACGGGGTAGCCTGAAACCTAACAGTGTTAGTCAAATGGTTTAACTGTGTATGATAAATGCACGAAACCAACACTCACGATGCCCCCACTGCAAGGAGGGGGTCTTGTGCTTGTAGAACCCATAAAGCAGGCATCTGATGCAGGGTAGCTGAGGCTGTTGGTATACGTCTATCATCTATTTATGACTCATGAGACCAGACCCTGTGCCTGTGAGGGTCTCCAGAGAGGGAGGAGATTGCCCTTGTCCGAGGAGCCATTAACACCATCTCCTTTCACAGGCCGTCCGTCCTGGGACTGGTGGAGCTGAGTACGTGGTTGCTGGCAGCACTTCTCTGTTACCGAGGCTTACTAAATCACTGTTTCCTCTTTCCACAGTGCTTATCCCTCAGTTCCTGAGAAACCTGTGGGTTGTTTCATGTACCGCCCCCCCACCCACACACACCCAACACACACTCCCCTTAGTATTTCTCAAGAGAGGCGCTGTTTGCATCAGAGCAGAATGGTTTCCAGCATGTGGGACTGAGATGACTTGATAGGTCTTTTTGTTTCCCTGGGCCCTGAGTCCAAATAGTGTGATAACCCAAAATGCCCTGCGCTGCTTCCAAAGCCATTTGGTTGTCGACTGACCCAGGTAGAATGTGCCTGACAGCTCTCTCAAGTCCTTTGGGACCTGGCTCTTCTCTCCATGCATGATGGCTTTACTCATTTTCATCCCTAGCCAGTCTCTTAAAAATACCTTCAGAGTTCCCCATGCCTCGCAAAAGCATGCATCTTTGTGGAGACAGGATTTGTAGCCGTTTCCTATTTTGTCATGCCATGTGTCAACTTGACCCTGTGTGAAAGCGTAGGGTTGAAGACCAACCTACCAATCAGGTCACACACGGCCTGATGATGCCTCCTTGGGGTGTGTGGCCTTTTCTATGATAAGGGATAGTGAGGAATTCTCTTCCTCTCTCATCCCCCTTAGCCTTCCTCCTGGCTGGCACGCTGCCTGCCTCCAAAGGTGGTCCCATGTGGACCTCTGAGAACTGTTGGTACCCTGCTGTATTTCTACCAACCGTTGGATCCACAAACCTCTGCACGCACCGGCCTGTCATCTTCCTGCATGCAACTTTATCCTTCATCATCATTGACCTGCAGCTGCATCATGAGTCTGAAGAAGGTCCCAGCTAACATCAGACCCATGGACCTATCTGGGACCCCTTCTTGATAGAATGTTCTTCCATATACATATTTGAGTGTCACTGGTTTTCTTTAGACAACCCAGCCTAACCCACCAAAACATTTGGAATATCAAAGGCTAAGTCAAGGTCCTGGTAGTTTTGCTCACTCCTTTATTCCTCTGTTCATTCAGCCAATATTTATTAAGGACTTTTTATGAGTTAGGCCTGACTTAGGTGCTGGGGGACAATACTGATCAGAGAGATCAATCACTCAAGCAATCACACTTATCTTAAGTAACTGACAATTGAAATGCATGTTCTTATTTTTTATTACAAGAACTTGAATGAGAACTTGCTACAAAGGAACTGCCTATATGGAGCAGTTGGAGGAGGCTGAGCAGGGGTGAGCTTGCCTTCGATCATTCTAGAAGGAGGAGACAGTGTGTGCAAAGGCCTCGGCGGAGAGGCGGATGGGGCATTGGAGGGACTGAAAGCCCCTAGTGTGGCCAGAGCACAGAGAACAAAGGGGATTTGAATAGGGGCCTTGTGGGCTTGTGAAAGAATGGATTCTTATCCCGCGAGCAATGGGAAGTCTTGAAGCGTGTTCAACGGGGTTTCTGAGCTCCGAGGCACAAGTTGCAGAAGATCGTTGTAATTGCAGTGTGGGGATCAGTCAGGATCTAAAGAGGAGACCCCTGCAACAAGTCAGACAAGCGAGTGTGACAACATAACAGAGTGGGTGGCAGTACAGTGGGTTCTAAGATGATGGACTTAAGAGCGATGTAAGATATAAGAGCGAAGAACTTGGTGCCAGATGGCTCAGGGGATGGGGAGGGTGGGGTGAGGAAAAGGGACGTGATGAAGGTAACGCTCAGTTTCCTTGCTGGTGTGACTGCAGGGAGGGCTGTCACTGCCCTGCACTGACACAGGGCTGACCGTGGAGGCTGGGAAAAGACCCTCCTTGGGTGTTTTGGGCAATTCCAGGGTGCGGTGTTTTGAGGAGAAGGCGAACAGAAATGGTCTTGGTGCAGGGATGACTTAGAGCCCAAAGGAGACAAAAAGAAGGTAGTGGACTTGCAAGATCTTTGTGAAAGTCTTTTCCTTGTCAGTCTGCCCTCTCCTCGACAGCTCTGCCAGAGGCCCACCGGGAGAGGGGCACCAGTGTGGGTGGGTGGAGAGTCTGCATCATCATCGTCTGACAAGCAGTGGGAGACACTTGGGAGTCTCTTTGGCATTTCCGGAGGGGAGAAAGAAGCAGCTCTCAGTCCCCACTCACGGTTGGGTTCTGAGTGGGAGTATAAGGAATGCTTGGCCCTCCTCGGAGAACCGGAAACAATAGCCCAGCATGGACACAGCCTGGGATCTTTCAGTAGCACATCACTGTTGATGAAGGAGGCATTAAAATGTCAGGGGAAAAGATGTATAGCAGAATTCTGGGTTGGTGAGACCCTCCCCCTAAGAGGTCGCCCTTGGCTGTAATGGAAGAGTCAGGGATTGCAGCCACCTAGGCACTCCTTAGAGCAGTGGTTCCCAACCTTCCTAATGCCGCGACCCTTTCGTACAGTTCCTCGTGTTGTGGTGATCCCCCAACTATAACATTCTTTTCATTGCTACTTCATCGCTGTAATTTTGCTACTGTTATGAATCAGGCAACCCCTGTGAAAGAGTCGTTCGGCCCCCAAAGGGGTCACGACCCACGGGTTGAGAACTGCTCCCTTAGAAGAAAGGCCTGGGTGATCCCCTTCTGAAAACCTGCCACTGAGCATGATGTGATGCCGCTCAGTCCTGCTCTGCCAGACACGGTGGCCCTGAATCATGCGTCAGTGCGGATCCACCACAACTAGCGCGGTTCTTGGATTAGGATGAACTTGCCTGGAAGGACGGAAAAGAGGGTTCTGGGATCTCGTAATACAAGTGGAGGTCTATGTGTGTCTCCAGGAAGATGCTCTCAGGACCTGATCCTGTCTAATTTGCCACTTCTGCCCGGGGCCTTTGATGAATGAGGTGTGAGCTGGCCTCCCTCACTGTGTGTGTGTGTGTGTGTGTGTGTGTGTGTGTGTGTGTGTGGTGTCTTTCAGTTTAAAAGTGTATGTGGCTAGTCCACACCTGAGGTGCTCCCTAGGTGTAGGAGCTCCCTTGAGAATTCTAGAAGCTATTTAGCAGGCGACGTGTGTGTGTGTGTGTGTGTGTGTGTGTGTGTGTGTGTGTGTGTGTGTGTGTGGTGTCTTTCAGTTTAAAAGTGTATGTGGCTAGTCCACACCTGACGACGTTCCAACAACTCCCCACCAGAGGAACCTTCGTCTCTGATTGCATCCCCCTTACCTATCAGCAGAGGGCGCGCATCTTCCAGATGAATGGAGCACGGCTGACCCCAGAGGCCCACCCAAAGCCGCTGCTATGCAGCAGATTCCACCCCTAGGGACCAACCCCACGTTGGGTTTCTCTGGCTGTGAATCTTTCCTGGAGCAGACACAGCCTCATTCTTCTCCTGTGGAGTAGCTGGTGGGTTTTGCAACACCCCCTTTGCAGCCTTAGAAGGCCGTCCACCAGCTGGCCCGGAGAAACCCTGGTGGTCACTATACAGGCAGCTGCTCCTCAATTCCCCTTGCCCTCTGTCACTTTCAAGAACAGAAGTAAATTGTCTCAGTGTTCTGGAGGCTAGAAGTCGAAGTCTAGGTCTTGGCTGTATGGATTCCTTCTTCATAGAGAATCCTGCGAGTTCCTGCGTGGCTCCTCGGCTGGTGGCATCTTCCCACGTGTTGAATCTGCTCCTTTTAAACCTTAGAAACGATTCGATTTGGGATCCACCCTACTCTGGCATGATCCAATAATCAAAGGAAGATATTGCGCCACAAGGATAGGGGTTAGGATTTGTGTGTGTGTGTGTGTGTGTGTGTGTGAGTGAGACGGCACACCATTTAATTCATAACATCTCCCCAGGAGAGCGTTGCGTTCCCTTGAATGAACACAGTCAGTGCGCCTGCCCTTCCCAGCGGCGAGGCTGCTTCGGGACAGGACTGCATCTCTCCGTTGTCGGCTCAGTCACTGCAGAGCTGCCGGCCAGCTGTTCCAGCACGTTGCTGTCATAACTGCCCTGCTGGGCCTCTGGCCGCCCCTGCATTTAATCTCTGACAATTTAGCTGCTCAGCTGTTTCCAGGGTCCCCTCCCACCTCCCCCAAAGAGAGGAATGCGGTTTCATAGTTGGTGCACCCTCACTGCCCACAGCCCTGCTGCACCCCAAGCCGGGGAGTCTAAAGATAGCAGAACCCCTGGGCTGGACGGGAAGGTTGGAGTTTGGAGTAATCTAGAAGTGCCTCGGAAGAAAGGCCAGCCCTCTGCTTCCCGTTATCAGCTATTGAAATGCTCCCGGAGCCTGCCTTTCTTGGGACCCCTGGGTCCCAGGAGCTGGAGTGGAGAGAACCTGCTGTGGAGCTCGTGCTTGGGGCCGGGTGCCAAGGGGAGCGAGGGATACATGTCATCCTCCCACGAACCCGGGGAGGGCCTTCCTTTCTGATGCCCAGGGTACAAACAGAGAGACGGACCCTGAAGGCGACGTGGGGATTTTCACCGAAGCAGTTAGCCAGTCAGAGGTGGGGCTCAGCTCTGACGGACCCCAGCCCACCTGCCTGACCTCACTCACTGAACTCAGCTGTGAGGGGCAGGGGCAGCCCAGGGTGCTGGTCGTGTTTGCAGGGTGACTCCTGGGCAGGTTTTTGTGACCTGCATCCTAGTCAGGCCTTTCTTCGGGATTCACTCCATGCATGATCGGTCACACAGCGGCACAGCACCCACGAGCCGGCCGCCCTGCTGGTGCCTCCAAATCTGCCGTGCGACAGCTGGGTTGTCCCACCCTGCTCAGAGTAGATGGCACTGCTGTGGGCTGGGTCTTCACACCCTCTAAGACCAACAGGAAATGGAATTCTGCATTTGGGCTATTTGTGCTGAGAGAGCGAGTGAGCAAGAGAGAGAGAGAGAGAGAGAGAGAAAGGAGGGCAAGGTGGGAGAGAGGGGGATGTGGGAGAGAGAAGAAGAGAGAAACAAGAGCTTGAATAGGCTCTTCCTGATTCAGTCATGGCTAATGAAGCAAAACTGGGGTAGACTGGAATTTCTTTCATGGGAGTGTCTGGAATGATCACCATAAAAGGGGAAACGATGAAACGCAATGCCAGAAACTTAAGTCTCCTTCTCAGAAAAGGAGGGCAGTGTGCATGTTGCGTCGTAACAACCAACTCTCTTGCCTCTCAGAGTCAGAAGCAACAGTGTCCCGCTCAGAGATGGCAGTCAACCATGCACTTAGAGTTAGTGTTCCTGCCCACAGTTCCGGCAGTAAGCCAACCTCCCGAAGCTAGCTCCTGAAAGGGCCCACGATGCCTCTTGCAAGTCTCCCATCGCAGTTAGTGGTCCAGGTGTTCCTTTTTACACATTCTGGCCGTCACAGCTTTGCTTTGTCAGCCTGAAAGGCCTGAAGGAGGGAAACCGGTGGCTGCCGACATGACTCTGAGAATCAGAACTGCGGCACAGGGTCTCCAATGACTGCGATCTTTCCAGGATCGATTTCTGAGGGGCCTCTGGGTCGGGGTGAATCACCACTCTTTCAGTCAGTAGCCCAGTCCTTAACTGATTGCGCCACCCAGGGATAAGGCTTTGTACTGCAAAGCTGCCTTATTGTGTTTGAAGGGAAGAAAACCGCAGAGCCACATTCTGCCCAAAGGCCCGGAAAACCAACAGCCCTTTGGAGTGTGGGAGCTGGCAGGGTAGCCGGGGAAGAAGAAAGGACAAAGCTTCAGGCCTGTCTCTGGCCAAGACTCCTGCCGAGAGGCTTGGCACAGGCCTGGTTGGGCTGGGCAGCTGCTGCGGCTGAATCAAGCGTCTGTCATCACCTGCTTCTCCAAGTCGCTTGGAAAAGCCTGACCTCTGACCTCCTCATGGCATGGGCAGCTCTTTCCAATCACCCAGTCCCAGATTCAAAAAGAAGGACGTGGCTTTGCTTCAGTAAGGAGTCGGGAAAGAGGCTGTTGCAAGGTAGCTGTAGAGGCATCGGGACTGGAAACGGCCTTTTCAGGTCACCCGATTCAGCCCCCTGCCCCCCAGCAGGTAAAGGTGGTGGCTGTTTTTGTTTGCTGCCAGGTAATCCAGCTCTGTTCACTTTTCAAGACTGCGATGTTTGGGAAACAGCATGCTGGCCAGCCCGCAGGCAGAGATTCAAAATTGAAAACCTCAAACTCACTGCCATCGAGCCAATTCTAACTCATAGCGACCCTCTCGGACAAGGTAGAACCACCCCCTGTGGCTTCCGGAGACTATAACTCTTTATGGGAGCAGAGAGCCTCATCTTCCTGTTGTGGTGCCCCTGGCGGTTTCAAACTGCTGACCTTACAGTTAGCAGCTCAAGGCAAAACCCACTATACTCCCAGGGCTCCGGTAGGTCAAGATGAGTGCTGCCATTCGACAGATGAAGTCAGAGGCTCAGTGGTTCCCTCGCATCACATATTTCCGAAGCACCGGGGAGGGAGGCAGCACCAGAAACGCAGTGTTGCATAAGCTCTGGAACAGTGACAAGCCGGTGCCAAAAGTCTTTGGAAATCATCTGATTTTTCTTACAGATTCAGACAGCAGTGTACTCTTATTTTCGAAAAGGGGCAGAAAGCAAATGCCGCCTGTCACCCCACCACCTGGGGGTTAACCCAGTATTAATATTGCGATGTGTTACAGATGTAATCATCTTTATGAAGAGGCTGGTCACATAATTATGCTCATTTATATAAAGGCTCCCCCCCACCAATTTTTTAACCTACCTATTTTCTCACTTGACATGGTAATCTTTGTGTATCCTTCAGGGATTGATAGATTCTTGTCAATAGGCTTTTGATAGAAGCATATCTTTTTCTATATTCGTGCAAACCTAAATGTCTTCCTGATGTGAAAGTTGGCTCTTTCTAAGTTTCTGTTACTCTGAATAACACTGGGGTTCGTATTTGGGGAATCAAACCTCTTCTGTATTTTTGTGAATTTCCATCACATAGACCCCAAAAGGGCTATTGGGGAAAGCAAAAGCAAGCATTTCCAAGGGTCTTGGCAAATGTCTCCTGATTGCTCTTTAGAGGGGTTTATGGTGCCCCCACCTCCTCAGCTTTTTATTGGGCTTTGGATGAGAGTTCAGGAAGCAAATTGGTTTTCCACCCAACATTTCATCCACAGTTTGCTCTGTGACGTTGACTATGCCGCCCCACAATGTAACAGCCCTCTCCCTGCGTCCTCCCTGGTTGAATTTTCTGTCCCTCATTCTTTCCCACCCCTGCCTGTCTTCTGAACGCTGTCCCTCCACACACAGTACCCTTTCAATCTGGAGTGGTTGGCAGGTCTACAGAGTGAGTGCCTCCCTGGGAGTTTGTTCCAGGTCTAAACAGCATCGAAGGGCCCTGGTTTCAGGAGTTCCACCATCTCTCTCAGACCAGTAAGACCGGTCTCCTTTGTAAAAATACTTTTGAGTTCTAGTTAATGTTTAAAGATAATCTCAGGGCAGCTACATTCTCACCACACCTTATGCTGACCCAGTTGTAGCTTTTATCATGCCAGACTTTAACCGCTTAATTTGGTTAACTCATAGTGGCACTATAGGGCAGAGTTGAACAGAGTCGAAACCCCTGTGGGTTTCCAAGGCTGTAAATCTTTACAGGGGTAGACAGCCTTGTCTTGCTCCCAAAGTGTGGTTGGTGGTTTCAAATGGCTGACCTTGTGGTTAGCAGCCCAGCACATAACCCAGGGCGCTCCCGCAGCTCTCTCTGAGTAGGCGCTAACTCGATGGCAGTGGGTTTGAGAGTCCTGGTGGCATTGTGGGTCACGAGTTGGGTTCCTAATTGCAATGTCAGCAGTTCGAAACCAACTGCTCCATAGGAGAAAGATGAGGCTTTCTCCTGCTGTAAAGAGTTCCAGTCTCAGAAACCCACAGGGGCAGTTCTCCCGATTCTATAGGGTCGCTATGGGTTGGAATTGACTTGATGGCAGTGAGTTTGGTTCTGGTGGCATGGTGGGCTCTGCCTTGTTCTACTAACTGCAAGGTCAGCACTTCAAACCCACTAGCCACTCTGAGGGAGAAAGATGAGGCTTTCTACTCCCATAAAGAACTAGTCTTGGAAACCCATAGGGGCAGTTCTACCCTGTCCTACAAAGTTGCTATGAGTCGGAATCAACTGAACATCAGTGAGTGAGTGAGTTTCTAACAACCCAGAATTGGTTAGGCTAGGACACACCCTACATTGACAAGATCTCATAAATATAACAAAGGAAATCCTGTTTCCAAACAGGGTTATATCTGACTCACTGCTATCAAATCAATTCCGGCTCATAGTGACGCTACAGGACAGGCGAGAACGGTCCCCATGGGTTTCTGAGACTGTAAGTCTCATCTTTCTTCTGAAGACTGAATGGTGGTTTTGAACTGTTGGCTTTGCGGTGAGTAGTCTGATTCCAACACCTACAGTTTGAATAGGCACCGCTCAACCCATAACACAGATCACTCCCTAACCAGCCTGCCCACAGGCATCTTTCTAGGGAATGTAGTTTACTACTGATTAGGACCCAGAGTCTGTCAGGTTACATGTTAACTTGCGGACCTGAAAAGTTATAAATCCCTTTTTGTCTGTGACAAGAGTTATAGATGGAATTGTGTTTCTCAAAAGAGAGATGATAAAGTTCTCTCCTGGTACCCGTGGAGGTGATCTTGTTGGGATCTGGGTTTCTCGTTTGAAGACATGCTATCAGTTAATTTAACATGAGCTTTAACACACAGTAGGGTGGCACCTAATCCCTGCCGAGTGGCATCTTAAAAATCAGACAGATAGACATAGGAGGAAGATGGCAAGTGAAGATACATCCACAAGCCAAGGAAGACCAAGAGATACCTGGGGCCACCAGAAGCTGTGACAGACAAGGAAGGAGCAGCGTCACAAGCAGACCAAGAGAACATGGCCTCACCGGCAACCTGCATTTCGACTCCCAGCCTCAAGAACTGCGTCAGATGAGACGTTTCTGTTCTTTTAAGCCATCTACTTTGCAGTATTTTGTTACAGAGTCTGGAGGAAACTAACACAGAGCGGGGATAATGGTTTCTGACTGGTAGAAAAAAATAACCTTAGAGGTGACAATTTTATTATTCTCTAAGTTATTAACCAGTTTGGGATCTTTGTTAGTCTGGGTAGACTAGAGAAACAAATTTGTAGACACTCACATGCGTACAAGAGCTTTATAGACAAGAGCAATTGAATATGGAGAAAACATCCCAGCCCAGTCCAGATCAAGTCCATAAGTCCTATATTAGCCCATATGTCTGATACCAATCCATAAAAATCCTCTTCAGACTCATGAAACACATGCAATGATGCTGAATGCAGGAAGAAAGACCATAGGCTGGTGGGTGGGAAGCCTTGTGGATCCAGTGGTGTTGGAAGCCTCACAGCACTGGCAGGGGTCTCCACATGGCTTCTCCGGCTCCACAGGTCCGGATCCATCAGCCTCTCTCCATGTGTCTTCTCCATGGGGATGTCTCCCAGGGAGTGAGCAGAGAGAGGGTGTGTCTCCTGCCTCCAAGGAGAAAGACAGTTCCCAGAATCCTCAGGAGAAGGCCATGCCCACACAGAGGCCTCTTTGGCTATGACCTGGGTGGACTCCACCCCTTCACTCTGAATCCTCAAATGGACACCAGATTATGTAACTACCACAGGCTCTAACTCTGAAATCCTATTCCATCATTCCCTTTTCCACACTTTCCCTTGATCTCACTCACTCACCACATGGAGTCGATTCTGACTCACAGTGACTCTACAGGACAGGGTAGAACTGCCCCCGCGAGTTTCTCACACTGTGACCCTTTACGGGGAACAGAAAGCTCGTCTTTCCCCTGAGAAGGGGTTGGTGGTTGGGAACTGCTGAGCTGGCCATCAGAAGCTTCAGAGAGTTTGAGGGACAATTCTATGATCTCGTCATTCCATTTTCCCATGAACGTTTTGAAGGCCCCTTCAGTTTAAATGGATTCGTGTTCTGCTGTGGTCGTTGATCAGATCCATAAATCCATTCATCTCGTTAACAAAAAACTGTGCAGCCGGGCCCGTGGAGCATGCTAGGACACGTGTTCTTAGTTCGGATAACACAATCTCTAAGTTCCGCTTTCATTTGGCACAGTTTCTTTTCAAGGCTGCCTTTTGCCTTTGACATTTTCCTCTGAGCACCAAGTGTAGTCCCATGATGATCTTGCTTAGCTCTCTCCTCAGTCAGCTAGCCACATTCATCACTTACAAGTTCTACCTTCCACTAAACACCTGCACATAATCCAGACACATTCTTTAGCGCTGTATTAGAAGGCATAGCCCTTCTCCCATCATCCAATCACGTTTGTTGTTTCCTTTGAAAGCCTCACCAAAAACATAGTGTCCTAGTCTAGCAACATTCTGTGGTTGGCCCGTATGGATTCTCTAAGATGGCAGAGATTCCTCTCCATCTCTGCTCCAAGCTGCCTTCTGAGCCTTCCCTCACCAGGGCCTTCTGACACCTCCAGGATCCTCTCTGGCGCCTGGAAATCTACCAACAACCTCTTCCAGGCAATCTAGGTTTTTACTATAAGGCCTCTTGAAACTCTTTCAACCTCTACCTGTTTCCCAATTTCAAAACCGCCATGTTTTAGCTCTCTGCTAGAGTCGGATCCCCCCTCTTCTGTTGGTGAATTCTGTCTTCCGGACTTCCTGCTGCTTTGTCAGTAATAGCCCTTCCGCTCCCTCAACCCCTGCTGGTCAGGGACTGACATGTGATAGGCCGGAGGTGAGAAAACCAATGGCATATGTTGTGGTGACAATGTCACCAGCCAGGACTAAAAGGTGGCCTGAGGCACAGATGTGAGGCTTCCTGACGACATGTCCTCCCTGTGACCAGAGGGCCCAGACTGTCCCGATAATTGCCAGTGAGGCAGGGGTTGGCCATAGCAAACTGACTTTGGCAGAATTGGCCAAAGCAAACTGACTGAGTGGGCAGGGATCGGCTTCTTCTGGGCAGAGGACCAGAGTGACATTAGAATGCTGTTTCCAAAATCCTCCCTCATAGTTTTGACAGGCACTCGATCTATAAAACCTTGTATTTAAAATCATCTCTGATCATGTCATTTTCCCTGCTTGATTATTCAGCAAGTTGCATGGATGATTATGAATCAGCCCCCATTGCGACTAATTACATATTTGATCAATAGAATGTAATGCCTTTCATCTGCAGAGAGCTTTCCTGACATTAGCTAATTGAGTCTAAGAAAGGTGGCACCTTCATCCGATATTGAAGGCTAAGCTAGCAAAGGGAAGAAGGTGTTTGAAAAAGCAAAATGAAACAGAACTGTGCACTGGAAGAAGGGACTCTTATAATGAAAAAGATGATTCCTGACTCTCAGACACAATGCCTGGGGCTGTTTGGTTTAAGTGTGCCATTTTCATGGCTTCTATCACTTCAGTACAGGTCTCTAAGGGCTTGCTTCTGGGAATGTTAGGCCAGGGCACAGGTAGGGACAGAATGATGAGGATTGGATCACCCCTTCGAGAGTCAGATCCATCACTGAATCCAAGTTCTTCGTGGCAGAAACAAATGAACAGGTAGAGGAGGTGTCAGACTAGGAAGGTAGTGATCTCCTTACCTCGCTTCATTGCCTAAAAGAGGATGCTTAAAAAAAAAAAAAAAAACCTTTATTGGGGGCTCTTACATCTCTTCTCACAATCCATACATTCCTCCAATGTGTCAAGCACATTTGCACATATGCCACCGTTATAATTTTCAAAGCATTCTCTTCCCACTTGAGCCTGATAACAGCTCCCCATTTCTTCCCCCTCCCTCCCCCACCCGAACCCTTGATAAGTTATAGATTATTTTTTTCCATATTTTATATCCCTCACCCACTTTTCCATTATTCATCCCCCTGGGAGGGGGGTTCTAGATTGATACTTGTGATTGAGTCCCCCTTTCTCCCCCTCCCCTCCCCCAACCCCCCTGGTATCTCTACTCTCCTTGTTGGCCCTGAGGGGTTTATCTATCCTAGATTCCCAGTGTTTTGGGCTCTTATCTGTAGTAGTGTGCCTGCTCTGGTCTAATTTCATTTGTAAGGTAGAATTGAGGTCATGATAGTGGGGTGAAGGAAGCACCAAAGAGCTAGAGGAAAGTTGTATGTTTCATTGGTGCTATACTGCACCCTGACTGGGTCATCTCTTCCCTGTGACCCCTCTGTAAGGGATGTCCAATTGTTTACAGATGGGCATTGGCTCTCCACTCCATGACCCCCCTAACCAATTCAAATTGGTATGGTTTTATTTTGGGTCTTAGATGCCTGATGCCTGATCCTATTGACACCTCATGATCACACAGGCTGGTGTATTTCTTCCATGTGGACTTTGTTGCTTCTGAGCTAGATGGCTGCTTGTTTATCTTCAAGCCTTTAAGACCCCAGATGCTATATCTTTTGATAGGCGGACACCATCAGCTTTCTTCACCACATTTGCTTATGCAGCCATTTTGTCTTCAGCGATTGTGTTGGGAAGGTGAGCATCACAGAACGCCGGATTGCTGGAACAAAGTGTTCTTGTGTTAAGGGCGTACTTGAGCTGAGGCCCAATGTCCATCTGCAACCTTAACTCTTAACATACAGATAGATATGAGTACATATGAGGCCTCTATAAATGTCCTTTGCCTTCTGGTTCTTTCCTCTATTTTCTTTTTACTTCCCTCTTGTCCCACCATCATGGTCAGCCTTCATTCGGGTGTAGTAATTCCTCGCTGCTACATTGCCCTTGATTGAGCCCCACTAGGCAGAGAGGATGCTTCTTTTTGAAGGAACATGACTCAGGTTAGACATGGCCTTCAGTGATGCACAGCAGTGCCACCTGCTGGCGGACAGATCTTCCCTCTCACTTGGACCAAATGCCAACTTGATTCTTGGATTAAATAAATACCAAACCAACTCCCCTAAATCCGACTCACAGCGACCCTACCGGACAGAGTAGAACTGCTCCACAGGTAGGGGTAAGAGTCAAGTAAGTTAACAATTGGTTTGCTGCCCTAATGACCATTTAAAGTATAAAAAAATTCATATACCAAAAGGTAGTTTATTGTTTCATACAGTTAATCCTTAACTAAGAGAAATAAAAGAGGCACACAAAGCTAGATTATGTTATAAGAAAGTTTTAAAATAGTCATGGGAAAATATGAAATAATACCCGGCAAAAACAACCAAGCTGTTATTTAATATATTTCCGTATTGGTGTCCTCACTTGCGATATTCTTTGCTTTTATCGACCATCGTTGGCTGTGTGATTTATCCTTAACCATCTTTTCACTGTAGGAGTCGGATCCCATTCCTTTAGGGGTCAATCAATGAGACAATAGCTATTGTGTTTGGCATGTTATAAAGTTGGCCACCTTCTCTTCTAGGGACAAGTTATGCTCATCTTTGAAAAACTCCTTTCTGTACCTGCTGAACTTATAGCAATTGTTCTGACACGGTTTTTAGTGCTTTGAATACTTTCAGGAATTGCATAATTCACTCACAATATCTCAGGGGAATGTGGGGTGTGACACCAAGCTGAAATGAATGACAATGTTGTTACCCTCGGGTGGTTTGGCACCTTTTCTCTTTACATTTTTTTTGAGGCTGTAAATCTTTATTTATTTATTTATTTATTTATAGATCATTTTGTTAGGGGCTCATACAACTCTTATCACAATCCATACACACATCGATTGTGTAAAGCGCATTTGTACATTCATTGCCCTCTCTTTACATTTTATGTGTCTTTACTGAAGTAACCAACACAAGGGAATAAAAATGTAGTATTTTATCAAAAGCATAACAAGTTCTATGAAATGAATAAATCAATATCATAAGCTCAGTTCCGTCTACATTTTTATACCTGTGGACAGCATACACTGCTGCGCAGCTGCAGACAGGTGAAGACCGGCTGAGCCCCACCACTGCCCACAGGGTTCCAAAGATGGACTCTCCGCAGAAGCAAACTGCCACATCTTTCTTCTGTGGACCAGCCGTGGGTTTAAACTGCTTATTTTGAACTAGCAGCCAAGCAGGTCACCACGGGCAGGTGACCATCAGGGCTCTTGTTTTCTTGGACTTCCCTTATTTCTTTGCCTGGCCAGTCCTGGCTTGGAGCCCTGGTTTCTCTGACTGGAGCAATGTGGCTGACAAATTATTTCAGAAGTCCTATAAATCTGTCCCCGGTCCATTTGTATATTAAAGCACACACCTCACTCTAACCAGTCATTCCTGATGAGGACATTTGATTGACTAGCCAGGGGGAATGAAGGTCTGTCTCCCTGTACTAACAAAAGCTGCAGCTTGTCTGCCCTGGAGAGGCCGGGGACAGCTTTCCACAGGGTGGGAGCAGGGAGGGGAGTTGGGGAGGAGAGGGGGAGGGGGTTGTTTCAGAACCTTCTAGAATCTGTGCTTGCAAAACAGCCCTCCTGGTTTTCTTCCCGAGATGGTATGCTTGTTGGGATGCTGCAGGGAGGAGGTTGATGGAGGTCCATTGCTCCTCGGAGCTTTAAGAAGACCCCACAGGAGGCACCTGGTACATCTTGAGACCACTCTGCCCAGGGCCTCAAGGGAAGGAAGTTTCATCTCAATATTCTCCTCCCTCCAGGTAACAACAACAACAAAATCCCTAAAACCAAACTTATTGGCATCAAGTCGAGGCTGACTCATAGCGACCCTACAGGACAGGGTAGAACTGCCCCCGTGGATTTCAGAGACTATAACTCTTTACAGGGGTAGAAAGCCCTGTCTTCTGGTGCTTTCTGGCAATCCTCATCATTCCCAGGCTTGCTGGGGCCTGCCTCCCACCTCTGACTCCACAGCTCACAGCTTTCTCTCTCTGAACCTTGGCCTCTATCTTTCCATCTATGGCACCAGGCATGTTGGATTTAGCATCCAACATCTTGATCACATCTGCAAAGACTCTATTGCCACATAAGGTGACTTTCACAGGTTCTGGGAAGACATATATTTTTGGGGAATAACCCCATCCACAGGGTTATTCCAATACTGAAAAAACAAAACCAAACCATGAATAGGATGGACAAAAGACTTTCACAGTTAAGATAGCAACGTAAGGGCAAGATTCAGAGCTTTTGAATGTTTTCAGTGCAGTGGACTGCTTTCTTGTCCATTTGAATGGCTTCAAGGAGTCAAACGTCACTGGCCATTGGGCATTTTATGGCTGCAGCTATCCCATGCCCTTTGGTGATCTTCAGAAAATGGAATTATTGTCTAGACAAGCCTAAGCCAGCTCTTTCCACGTGCTGCATCAATTGTTGGAGATTTCAGAAATATCTTTACACGAAGCCTAGACTAGATCTTATCCATTTCAAGGATAGATTCAAGATCTAATCGATTCCAAACAACACCAGGACTTACTTGAATGCAGAGAAGATAGATGTTCTAAGACTAAATGTAAGAAAACCCAGACACAATGAGGTCAGACGGTCCTGCCAGTCCACAGGGTCACAGTGGGGAGGAGGCCTTGTTCACTTTGCTTAAGGGGCCCTACAGACTGGGGGACCCCACATGATGTTGCCAGGGCAGCCTCACAGCTGGAAGCGTCTTTGTGCTGGGCCCAATTGGTCTCTTCACCTCCACCTTTGCTTTGCTTTGATGCACTGTCCCTTAGTCATGTGACCCTGCATGCTGGTCCCTTCTCTCTCGCTTGCTTCTCCAGCGAGCTGTTCCACAGAATGGTCTGACTTAAGGAGGCAAATGATTTGTCAGATTGTCACTCTCCTGGTCTCTCATTGGGAATCTTAGCACCCCTTGCTGCACCCATAGCCACCCTTCCAAATCCTCCCTTTCTGAGTTGAGGGGCTGACTCTTCACCACAGTGAGAAATTCCTACCAAGCCCCAGCCTTCAAGATCTAGGCAGGTAAGACTTCTTCCACAAAGGTGCCCCGAGCCCTTCTCTTCGCTTCTCCCTCCAACCTGAACCCCCTCCCGTGGGGGCACAACATTGACTTAATCAAATAGGTTCAAACTCCATGGGGCAAGGACACAAAAGCTCTCTGTTTAGGACCCTCCCACACTTGCCTTCAGTGGCTTCTTGTGGCTCCATGTAATGGTTTAATAATACAATTTAGGAAGAGCAGCATTCTCCCAAGTTCTGGGAGTTGTCCCCGTGAGGTCTGAGGGCAGTGGCAGTTGGGGAACCATGGCATTTGTAGATCACTGTTCAGAAGTGTGGTGGCCTGGAGACCCCCAAGCTTGCTCCTTAACCTGAGATAGGACCTCTCTCTGCTGTAGTTGGGGCTGGGTTTGCATGGGTAGGCTCACACTGCATCTTGATCTACACACCCTGCAGAATTACAATGTCTCTGGGTCCCTAGAATTCAAGCGCCCCGAGGGATGAAAACCTAGGTAGAACTCACATTTGCATCCTCTAATGTATCTTGCAGAAGAGCCCTGGTGGCATAGTGGTTATGCGTTGGGCTGCTAACCACATGGTCAGCAGTTCAAAGCCACCAGCAGCTCCAAGGGAGAAAGAAGAGGCTTTCTAGCTCCATAAAGAGTTATAGTCTCCGAAACCCACAGGGGTAGTTCTACCCTGTTCAATAGGGTCACTGTGAGTTTGTATGGACTTGATGGCAGTGAGGAATGGTATCTTGTACTTCTCAAAAATAGTAGCTGAAAGGATGGATGTATTTTGGACCACTGTGGTCAACCACAGGGTTCACACAGAAGACTGGAAACACACTTCAGCTGACAATGGGGCAGTCATTTGGGTTGGATTGGAAGTTATAAGAAGACTATTCATTAGCTAATGGGAAGTTCTCCCAATAGGACTCCAAATGTGAAGATAAGCAAAGGATGCTTTGTGTCAACTCTTTGTGATTCTTGATTAAAAAACAAACGATCGGAATGGCCTTCTCCAGGACACAGGAACACGCAGCAGGCGATGGGGGAAGACACAGGGAGAGGAGGCATGGATTGCAGCGTCTTTCCCCAGGGTGGCTGCACTCAGACCCCAACGATGTGCTCCTTTTCAAATGCGTTCTCTGGAGCATGCTTTGTCCACGCAGAAACCCACTAACCACAGAGTGCCAATCACGCTGCCTTCTCGTCACGGTGCCACCTGATTTTCCTCTCATTCCTGATAGGCCTAAGGCTGCTTGTTCGTTTGTTTGTCCTGACAGCAATATCCCTAGACCTTGTCGGCACTAACAAGTCCTGCTGAAAACCATGCAGGGCTGGATGCTAACACGGTGTTCAGATGGGAAAGTTGGGCTTAAGAATCCAGTGAGCTTTAATAACAGGCCATTTATGTCAACTCCCCAGTAACGCATGTCAGTGGCGACTGATCTTTGAGGTGGCTTGCAGGGTGCTGTGGCACGAGGGGTCAAGAGCGTTTTCCTGGCACCCTGGCGAGGCCTGGGAAGGCTTGTCAAGGTGGGGTCTGGGCTTTCCATTACCATTGCTTGCATTCATTTCTGCTCCTGGAGCTTGCTCCCCAAGCTCTGCTGCACCAGCGCAAAGCTCCGAGGAGCATGCATTAGAAAGAGGGGCTCAGGGCTGCATGCTCCTCCTTCCTAGTTGTACCTCGAGGCCCAGCATTAGGCCGTGCCTTCAAAGGCGATGCCTTTGACTGCTTCCCGAGTCCCACATGCACACCACATCCGGGGAAGTTAGTGTAGGAACAGGAAGCGTCCACGGCCTTCGCTGTGCACATCTGCCTCTCTGGTCTAATCCTCAGGGCATATCTGGTTGAGGAGCCAGTAGCAGCTACTCATATCCCTTGTCTGATGTGGGGAGAGCAAGGGGATGCAATACAACACATTCCTTTATGTTTTAAAGTCAGAAGCAATTGTTGGGTCAACTGCCACCCCAGGACAAGCCATTTTCAATAATTTGCTTTATTATTATTAGTAGTACTTTTTTTGTTTTTGCTTTTGAACATTTTACCATGATCTCTGAGAACACAGGTCTCTGTACAACTTTGTGTTTTTGTTGCCTGGCTCTGACCAGCCCCTTTCTGACATTACTATACAAAACTATACAAAGGGTTTTACACAGAGGCCGGGCTTTGATTTGGGCTGAAGATCAAGGAAGTTCTTGGAAAACCTATCACCCGATTCTCTCTCTAGTGCCTAGCTTGATATTGCCCCTCCTTAGTGAGGAAACAGGCATAGCGGGTGGGGGGGGGGCGGTGTTGGCAGGACTCGGGCATATGTAAGCACGAACTTAGGTCTTTTCACTGGGCCTCATGTGACTGGAGAACCTCTACGACACCCAATTGAACCCCGAGAATCAAGGCCCAAGGCCTACTAGTAACAAACGTTCAGATGCAGAAGAACAAATGTCACACACACAAGTAGGGACCACTCCCTTCTGATAAGGATAGTAGTTGTCTGTTTCCTTATATTAGGCACCGGAGAGGTCAAACCTGCCCAAGGATGACCAAGGTTAGGCTGCCATCATGAATCTAGGGTCCGCCCGTCTTGTCACATGTATACCCAAGGATGACCAAGGTTAGGCTGCCATCATGAATCTAGGGTCCGCCCGTCTTGTCACATGTATACCCCTAGACCTTCCCATTCCTATGGGCATACAGTACCCCTAGCTCATCCCCTTCCTGTTACGCTTATGCCTATCATAGATCCCCTTCCTACAATGTGTTGGGAAGGTGAGCATCATGGAATGCAGTTTAATAGAACAAAGTGTTCTTGCATTGAGGGAGTACTTGAGTAGAAGCCTAATGTCCATCTGCTACCTTAATACTAAACCTATAAATATATGCACAGAGATATATTTCCCCATCATCATATGTAAATATATTTACATATGTACATGCCTGTATGCAGACCTCTATAAATGCCCTTTACCTCCTAGTTCTTTCCTCTATTTCCTTTTACTTTCCTCTTGTCCCACTATCATGCTCAGCTTTCATTTGGGTTTCAGTAATTCCTCTCGGTTACATTGCCCTTACTCAAGCCCTATCAGGCCTCTTACAACCTCCTCGCCAATGATTTTGGATCACTTGTTGTTCCCTTGTTTATGGGTTTGTTAACACCACTTCCTTTCCCCCACCTCCTCATCTCCCATGTACTCCCCGGAACCGTCAGTCCCATTGTTTTCTCCTCCAGATTGTTTATCCAGCACATCTTATCTAGATAGACCTTCAAAGATAATAATATGCACAAAAACAAGACAGAGCAAAACAAAGCAACAAAAGAAAATAAACAACAAAAACAAAAAAACAATGACAAAAAGAAAAGCCTGTAAATAGTTCAAGGTCTGTTTGTTGACCTTTAGGCATGTTTTCCAGTCGAGTCTGACGGGGTGCCATGCTCTGGCCCCAAAGTCTATTTTTGGTATTCTCTGGGGACTTTGTTGCTCTGTTCCCTTTGCTGTTCTGTTGCATGCCCTTAGTGTTTTGCCTCTGTGTGGTGGGGTCAGAACGGGTGCAATTCCCACACTGTGTCTCCGGTGTTGTTCCCTGTTGGGCTATGGGTCAGTGAGGGATGTCAAGTCTCATAGTGGGGCCGGCCACATGGTCCTCTCTGTTCATTGGATGCTCAGCAGGGATATCATCCTCAAGGCTGGGTGGGCCAGGATGTGCTCCACTCTCCCTTCCTCCCCCTTCATTTGCTCCCATGTGCTCTGATCAAACATGTCCCTCTCCCTGAGTTGTAGCTTCAGTGCTGTCTTCTGAAGTAAACTCTTCTGGTGGGTCCATTTGGTTGTGATTGGGACCAGCCCCTCAGACCTCTCTTCTGGTTCCCTGATTCATGCAGGTATGTTGTATTCATATCTTGGAGCACCGGTTGAAGTCTTATCCACCTTTCCTTGTGGAGATATAAACAATACCCTCCCCTTGGGTGGGTTAGTGCCCTGTTCCCCAACTACATGTCATGGTATTTTCAATCACCTCATATGCATGTGAAAGTGAATAAGGAAGATGGAATTAGAACCGATGCATTTGAATTGCACTGTTGATGAAGAATATTGGAAGCACCGTAAACCACCAAAAGAATAGGCAAATTTCACTGCAGTTACTGATCAGTTTTCTGAGTTCCTGTCTCTGCCGACCCTGAGGGAATGGCCTCCCGGAATGGTGACCCAGCTGCAGCCAGCTTCATAGCCACCCGAGAGGGGGTGGAACCCAGCAGGGGGCGTCACCTGGGGTTCTGTGGGTAGGAGGCTACCACAGGAGCTGAGGACCCTCATCAGGTCTGGTGACAAAGGTACATCTGCCTTCCCGGAATCAGACCACCTTTTCAAGTGGGTGGGGGCATCCACGCAGCCACGACAAAACCAAGTGCTGGTATTCTTAAAAAGCTTTCTTGAGGTCTCAAGTAAAGCCCATAAACTATGCCCACGTATGTGTGCGCTTCAACAAGCTTTAATATGTGGACGGTTGTACAGCCATCCCCACAGCTGGTTTTAGGGCACTAACATCACCCACAAAGGCATCTTTCTGCCCATTTATAGTCAACCCCACTCCCGGGCCCCAACAGATCAGCTGTCTGTTAGGATTTGCCTTTTCTCGAGTGTTCATGTAAATGGATTCAAGCAATACATCTTTTGTTCCTGGTTTCTTTGACTTAACGATGTTTTCGCATTTTATCAGTGTTGAACATGCACCAGTATTTGCTGTTTTTTATTATGAAGGGGGATGCCATTGTATGGTGCTACCAAATTTTGTTTATCGATTCATCTGCTGGTGGCCACATGGGTTTTGAGTGGTGCTGTGAATATCCATGTTCATCTGATGGTGTGGACACGAGCATTAATTAGTTCAATCATAATAATGATACCTCACCAAAACAAACACAAACATAAGGACCAATAAATATTCTTAAGCCATTTCTGGAATGCACCTCTTTTTACCAGAAACCTGAGTTCTAAGAGTGGGGCAGACATTTTAAGAGGCGATGAGAAGGGGCTCTAGCACCTGTCCCTGACGGTGACCTGGGGGTTGGCATTGAGAGGCTCAGAGATCGTTCCACTCCAATGGAAACTGCTGATGGGACGCATACCTTCAAAAAGGGAGCAGCAGCACGGGGCTGGTTCTGCTGGGGCAGAGGTTGAATTCACCCCAGAATTCCACCTTCCCCAAGCTGCTTGTACTGTTCCATCTCTGACTCGGAATACTCTCTTCCCCCCAGTTTGGGCTTGGTCCTTTGCACCTCCATCTCATGACTATAGCGTGATGTGGTCTAGTAACAACATACCTGGGGCCCTGGTGGTGCAGTGGTTAAGTGCTCAGGTGCTCACTGAAAGGTCACTCTGCTTCTGTCAAGATTATTCTTTCATTGCCATCGAGCCAAAGCTGACTCACTGCTGGTTGTTTCAAACTTCCCATTACGTGGAATGCAGTGCAACACATAACCACACCACCACCAAGGCTCCATGTCAATCCTCGGGCAATTCTCCTCTGACTTCATGGGGTTGCTGGGAGTCAGGACCAGTGCGATATCAATAGTGGTGGTTGTGGAATAGGGTGGAACTCGGGATCAGGATTAGGAAGCATGTGGGTCATCTCTGTTCAGTTCAGGACAGCACTCGCTGCTTTTCTCAGCAGGACCGCTGCCCCTTCGCCCCGACGGCAGGCTCCTCGAGGTCCTGCAGTCTCACCACCCACAGGCACAGGGTGGCTTCAGTCTGGGAGTGCTGAACCCGCCTCCCAGCTCTCTTAGGAGGTTCCTTGCCTCTTCCTTCCTCTGCTTCTTCTCAGTTCTTTCTGGCCTCTCATTGTTTGAAAACCACTGTGCTGACATACACAGCCCCTTGTCAACTTACAAGCAGGGCCCCTCCCTGGGGAAGGGGTTCACTAACTGACCAATCCCCTCTAGGTAGGCCATAGGCACTGTGAAGCATAACTGAGGGACATAACTGACAGGACAAGGGAGAGCAGAAGCAGACATAGCTTTATTGGGGGGGGGGGGGGGGGGGGCGGAGCTCCCGGACTAGGTTCCGTGACCCAGGCCAACAGGTCAGGGAAGTTGTGCTCAGCAGCTCGAGGCGAGGGTTTTTAAAGGGGTGTTGAGGAATGTATGGCAATTGGGGTCTGGAAACTCCTAGAATTGCTTGTTGACTCTTTGCAACTTTCTTTGAACCCAGAACATCTGGCTTCACTGGTTATCTTATCTGGGGCTGTATGCTGCTGACCTTTGGGATGTGCAGGGAAGCACACGCAGGGCCCAGACCTGCTTCAGCTTAGTCCAAATGGGGGCTGCCTAGTTCAGACCCGGCCCAAACAGGCACCTCATTTGCATAGTTCATTGGCCGTCCCCTTCATGGGGCATAGTAATCATGGCAGGCCAAGGACCAGGCTATGTGTATGTCTATCAAGACCAAGTTATTTTTGGCTTTCTCAGGGAATGTCAACCAGCCTGGCCTAAAGTCACACGGCCCCCTCAGAGGAGGTATTTACCAGACTTATGTTAGGATTTGTACAGTTTTGTCCAAAGCCTCAGAATAGCCACAGCATCTAATGTGTCCCAAGACAGCTCTGATGATCACCACTCAACCCAGCTACCAGGCCCCCTTTTAGAAAGCTCCTCAGTTCAAAGGAAGCACCCATAACCAGACCCGTTGTGTTTAATAAAAGACCACCGGAGTGGTCTGTGGATTAGAAGCTACTCAGTTTGGCTTTGGTTTTGCAGTTAGGGGTGCTTTGCTTTTAGAGGGGTGATGTGGAAAGGCCCGAGGCACTGGTACAGCTTAAATGAATCACACTGAACAACAAAGTGCATTCGTTCAGATCCCAGCCCAGGATGCAAACATCCAAGGTCTAGTTATGAAAGGAAAAAGACCACATAAAACACCTATAAAAGGTTCCAGATCTGAGAGCAAGAGAAGGGAGAGAACAGGAGAGGAGAAGCGAGAGGAGTTGACAGGATGGGGGAGAGGTGAGTAGAGAGGAGAGTATTGAAGCGAGGTGAGATGAGAAGGGAGAGGACAGAGAGGAGAAGGAGAGAGGATAGGAAAGTAGAAGGGAGAGGGGAGGAGAGTAGGAGGGGAAAGGAGTGTTGCGTGGAGAGATGAGAGGGGAGGAAAGGAGGGGAAAGGTGAGAGGAGAGCGCAGTAGAGAGAAGGAGATGAGAGGTGAGAGGAGAAAGGAAAGGAGATGAGACAAGTGAGGAGCACAGAGAGGAGTGGAGAGGAAAGTGGAGGGGAGAGAAGCAAATAGGGGATGATAGAGGGGAGAGGAGGAGAGACTAATGGAGATATGAGTAGAGGAGAGGGTACAGGAGGGGAATGGAGAGAAGAGAGGTGAGGATAGGGAAAGAGGCAAAGGAAAGAGGCGAGTGGATGGGAGAGAAGGAGAAGGGAGAGAGTGCAGTAGGGGAGGGGAGAGGGGAAAGGGGAGAGGAGAGTGCAGTAGGGAGGAGAGAGGGGAGGATAGGAAAGAGGAGAAAAGCCCTGGATAGAGTGGGAGATTATGGCACTACATTCGAAATCATGAAAGATATGAGGCTTACTGGTTGGATAGAGACGAGTGGAAGCCTCCCAGTGCTCCACACCTGAGTCAAGAACAGCCCGTGGTCTTTATGCAGATATGGAGGTGAACACAGTCCTGTGGTAAAATGAGCAACGGCGTGACACACAGAGCACAGTGTTTCCCCAATGACAAAGCTTGGAGGGTTAGGAATGGAAACAGGGAGAGCAGAATAATGGATCGTGTGTACAGGGGGCTGCAAAGGGTGTGTTGAAACAAAACGTGTATCGATTGTTCAATGTGAGACTGATGATCTTCTCACCTAGTTCACAACAAAATGTTCAAGCAAACTAATTATTGTTATTAGCTGCTGTCAGTTTGGCTCAGGCTTCGGGCAAACTGTTACCCTGTCCCACCTCATCTTTAGGCTCCTTGACATACACACATTGACTGTGTGTTCACTGTGTGTTTAAAGCCTGCCAACTTGGGAGGCTCAGTATTCTGCTACGATCCTTAAGGGTTGCACTGGCCAGCTTTCCAAAGTAGATCAACAGGCAAGTCACCATGATTATTCTATAAACCAACACAAAGGTAGTAGTTAAAGCAAGTAGGTTTTCACTCTTTTAAAAGCCTTCTGGGATAATTCTGAGGTCATGAATAGTAGTATTAACACCAATTCACTGATGAAAGCAACTTAAGTTACCTCCTACCCCTGCTGTTCCGCAGGGGAAAAAGCTGGAAATCTGCTGCGAGGAAGATTTCAGGCACGAGAATCCTTTAGAGTGCTTCTTTCTGAGCAGCAGAAGGGGAAGCTCTTGTTCCAAATTGCCTTGATGCCGCCTAAGACCACCACCGCGCCAACAAAGTGCTTGGTGTGCTCACTTAGGAGGAGAAGGGCAAAAAGGGCACTGCGATCCTGGATTTGAGAAGTGCACATGATAGTTGTAAGGAGCCCTGGTGGCGCTGTGGTTTAGGCATTGTGCTAACCAGAAACTAGGAGAGAGGTCCACAGAAGGAATCAATATGGAGAGGTCCTGATCTGGACCTGAAAGTTCAGAATTGGGAGGAAATTTGTTTCATGCCATATATATACATGTGTATTATATATATAAGATTGCATCAATGTTGGATAACTAAAGACTAAGTATTTAATACAGGACCTGGAACTATGTTGATGGGCCAATATCTGTAGAGTTCATTTTACTGCCTGTTTAAAACCTTGCTGGGCATGAAATCCAAAATCACAACAGTTAATATTTAATGGTGAAATACTGGTTCTAGGTTAACTTTTACCAAAAAAACCCCAACTTTGTTTTCCCTCAGAAAGGAATATGCTTGGAATTCAATGTGAACCAATCAATTAATCGTTGTGTTTATTTTGAAATTTTTTTAAATTTTGGAGCTCAATAAAACAAACGACAGGTCTACTGGTTTACAACGGGTCTTAGAAATTGAGATGTCTTTATTTCTCTTGCTTTAGAGTAAAATGATAGCTCGTGTTCCAAACCGTCGTCAAAAAGGCAGACCAAACTTCTCTGTATATAAACTGTACATTAAAAACAAGGCACTATACATTTTTGGGGGTGTTATTAAGGTAGATAGGTTGAGTCACATAGATTCTTCTGGATCTATGTCATTAAGTACAAATTCTTTGTTCATTTTAGCACCGGAAGCAGTACTCAGAACAAGTCATCCCGAATGCTGGAGGAAGCGCTTCCGAATGTGTGGGTGAGGACACATACTAGTGGCAGAGCTAACTCAACAGAAGCAACTCCATCTACCTCTCCAGAAAATTTGACACCAAGAAAAGATCTTCAAAGTGAATGAGTACATATTGCTTTGTTAAATACAGACTTGATTTATATGGTGTTTATATAAATATATATATATTTTAGAATCCACAAACTATCAAAATAACACTTGATGTAGAAGGACTGCTTCGAAAGGGAAGAGGCACAGGCTAGGTGAAGCAACTGGACAAGTGGCAGCAGCAGCGGAGGCGCCGCCCCTCAAGGACTCGGGTTGTATCCATACTTGCAGAACCGGACCGACCGTTTCCTGACAAATTCTCTCCAACATTTACAAAATGCACAACTCTGGGACAAGCAGAACGCTGATCACATCGGGTTTTGAAAACTCAGATTAAAAAAAATATATATATATATTTGAAATATCAGTCTGAGAAAGCAAAAACAAAGAGACAAAAAAACCCACCCACCAAGTCTCCGATTTCCTGGTCCAACTGAAAGTGACAGAGGCGGTTCCTCCACAGTGAGTTCTCTGCGGCAGCAGTGGCGCTCAGAACAGCCCCTTGGCTTTCTTCAGGTTCACCTGCTTCCAGGAAGGCAGTGTGCTGTACTCGTCTCGTGTCATGTCTAGTGCAAACTGAGGAATTGGAAGCACGTGGCCAGCAGGTGAGTGAAGGGGACCCTTGGGCTGAGCCAGCTAATTGATCCCCCACCTACAGAAGCACCTACCTCAAAGTCTTCATCCGTCAGGTAAATTTCAAGCTTTAGAGGGTCCACTCCCTCAGGCAGTGGCCTGGCTAAGAGATCGGCCAGCGGGTAAATGGTCTTACACAGCTTGGCTAAGACGTCTTCCACCAGCGTGATCTGGTTGGAAACTTCTGTGTCCTAGGAAGAGCAGCGAGAACTCAAGTCCCATGTCGGAACAGGTTTCAGCAAGGGCTTGGGGAATCCCCATGCGTGGACACAGGCTGTGAGCTGCAGGGTTTTCACTGACTGGTTTCCGAAGTCAGCTGGCACGGCTTGCTTCCTAATCTAGCAAACAGTTCAGCCTCATAGCCCCACTCCTGGCCGTGCATAGGGTACACTGACTGGGAATCTAAGGCGGGAATTCTGCCTCTGAACTACAGGTGAGCACACTGTATTGGCATCAGTCCACAGAGCAGCCTCCAGGGGCAGGGACTAAGCCTTTGTTTCTTAGATCAAAGGAGTTTCCCTGAGCCCCTCAGGTGCCTATTTTAAATGCTTACTTTTGCTACCACCAAGTGTGAGAAAATTCCGGCTCCTGGGGCTGCCAGAAAGAGTTTAGAGAATACCACATGCGAATCTGGTATCTAAACACCAGAAATGTCCAAATGCTAAGACTTGTTCCGAGCGGCTGCCTAGGTTTCAGCAGGACTTCTAGAATGAGACAGACTAGGAAGCAAGTCCTGGTGACTGACTTGTGCAAACGCCACTGATCACAATGGTCTGCTCTGCAGTCAGTCAGGGGCCCAGCTCAGGCTTTGCTGAGCTGTGCATGGGGTCCCCACCCCGGAGGCCAGTGTGACTGCGGCAGCAGCTTCCCTAAGGATTCCCATTGCCCTCAGGCAGACTCTGACTCACAGCCACCGGTCAGGCATTTCCAGGGTTCAATCCCCCCCCCCCAGCGGCTGACCTTATGGTTAGTCCTCAAAGGCTGCTAACTGTAATGACTGCAGTTTCAAACCACCAGCCGCTCCTGGGAGAAAGACGGCGCTTTCTACTCCTGCAAAGTGTTCCAGTCTTGGGGACCCACAGGGGCAGTTCTACCCTGTGCTACGGGGTCACTACGAATCGGAATTGACTTGATGGGGGTGGGGGTGGGAGGAAGATGAGGCTGTCTGCTCCAGGAGGGATTTACAGCTTTGAGGAATTTAGAAAGCAGTTCTACTGTGCCCCAAAGGGGAGTGTCACTGCCCCATCCAGTCTAAGTTCAAGGGTGTGTCTGGCCAACCTTGCACTGTATTCTTTGCCGATAATTTGGCGTTCCTATGGGCTCTATAAGGAGCCCTGGTGGCGCAGGTCAAGTGCTCAGCTGCTAACCAGGTAGGTAGGTGGCAGCGTAAGAGAAGGACAGTACGCTCGGTGAAGTAACAGGCTAGTGGCAAACAAGAGGATGTTGGACAAGGTGGATTCACACAGTCGCTATAGCAGTGGGACAGACGGAGTGGCGTTTCTGCTGTGCACAGGGTTGACGTGAGTGGGAGCCGACTCCACGGAGCCTAACAACCTCACAGCAATCTGCCAAAGTAGCTCTGATGGCACTGTGTGTTCCATTTTGGGCTGCTAACCCCCAACGTCAGTGGTTCAAACTTAGCAGCTGCACTGCACGACAGAGATGAGGCCGTCAGTCCTATAAAACTGGATTGTCTCAGAGCCCCGAAGGAGCAGTTCCACATGGAACTGACTCAATGAGCATTGGTTTTATTTCTCCCCCTCTGCCTTTTTTTCGGGGGGAGGGGTGTTTAGCAATATAATACCAAGACTAACCTGGGGGCTGGATCAAGGAGATTTTAAAATTGCTGTGTGCTTATAGTTGGGACTAGGTTATTCTGGGGGCATTATCATCCTGCAGTAAACTGGAGAGTCCAGACGAGCCAGCCTCCCTTTGGGTGGGGGACTGAATGACTTGCCTTCAAGGTCAACAGGTGATGGGGGGGACCGGGGACCTGGCACTACAGTGAGAGTCCTGAGTTTGAACCCTGGCTCTTCCATTACCGAGACTCTGGGCAAGGTGTTTCGTGTTTCTGGCCCTCGGTACTGGTCATTCGGGGACGTTAAGACAACGCTTGAGAGTGAGGCAGGAAGATGACCGGAAAGTGGTGTTTCAGGGCAGCCAGTGCTGAACCTTCAGAGAAGGCACAGCGAGCAAAGCTCCTCTGTTCGAGTTGAAAATGTTTATGGACAAGAAGTGACCGTTGTGAAATTACACAGCGGCAATCATGCCCAAGGGATACTTTGGGGATTTGATCCCTTTTTGAATCTTGTGATAGATGAATGTGTGGAGATCACCACAGAACATGTTGGAAGCCTTGGAGTGAGTATAAGTAGCAGCTATGTTCAACAGAGACACCAGTAGCTTCCACGTGACCCCTCTCCAAAGGACCTGTTTTACTACAGTGTAAAAAAAAAAAGGCTAGTACATTTTCCATGTTCAATTTTCTTGTTAAATAAACTTTTGCAATTAAAAAAAAATGTAATCATGAACAGGAAGTGCTTGGCGCAGTGCTGGGGGCAGCACGAGCACTCACTGAATGTCATGTTTGTGGAGGAGACATGCAGCAGAACTCAGAGAGCCCCTCTCCCTCCAGCTGGTAGTTAGATCGATTCTGACTCAGAGCAACTCAGAAGGGCAGGGGAGTATTGCCCCAGGGTTTTCCCAAGGCCAAAATCTTTACAGAAGCAGACAGCCTCATCTTCCACCCACAGAGCTGCTGATAGGTTTGAACATCCAACCTTCTGGTTAGCAGCTGAGCACTTAACCACTGTGTCACCAGGGATCCTGACAGTGTCCACAGCTGACACGCCCCCCCTCCCCGTTATGTATAGGGTGACAATAACATGATGGCCAGTTATGCCCTTGAACTTCAGTTGGAAGAGGCTGTGGCAGTAAGTTGTGTTGACCGCAAATGTACTGTGGACAGAACCATGCAGCAATGGGTGGCGGTGTGGGAAAACAGGCCTGCAGCAGTCCCTCCTCATGGGAGCACGATCTTTTGGCATCCCCAGGGTGGAACGAGGTCTTCGGGACAGGCAGGTGTGCTCACCGTTTCTGTGATCTCGGCAATATCCTCCCGGTGCTCCCAGCTAGGAAACATATTGGTGAACGTCAGGGGTTCCAGACCAGCGTGGATCAGGTATGACTTGGGGGGTGGCTTCTTGATGTTTTTTCCTGTGGTGACACAGAATGGCAAGGTGAGGAGATCTCGGGTGGGCCCAGCAACTCTGCCTGCCTCTCTCGTTTTGCTTGAAATCTCATCAGGTGCTTTAAGTCACGTCTAAGTCTCTCATAACAAAACTGATTTCCAGCACATTCTCTCATTGAATTACTTGACACATATCACTGTCATTACTCTAACAGAAAGCCTAGCTGCCATCAATTCTGCAGCCTTTCCACCCCGCCCCCGCCCCAATATGTGTCAGAGAAGAATTGCGCTTCCTAGGTGGGTCTGACTCATAGGGACCAGAGGGCAGTCATCTTTATGGGAACTGGTCTGTTTTATTCTGAGGTGGGCCCAATGGGTTTGAATTGCCGACCTGTTGGTTGGCGGCCAGTGACACTAGGGTCTCCAATGGCCGATTTCTAAGAAGTCAACCACCATGGCAACTCGGTGTCGTCAAACCTCCAGACTTTGGGTTAGCAGTTAAGCACATTAACCAGGGGCAGGGACTCACAGCCAGCCTGTACTGTCTGCATCTCACCAGATGCTGGACCCTGCAAGGGGGGAGCCACCTCCCGGTGTCTAGGTGGGTCTCCCCGCTGGCATATTCCCCGTTCAAGCAGTTTAGAAGTCTGCGTTAGCAGAAACATCTGGTGGAAACTTTAATCAGTTACTTCTTACTAAAGAGCTTTTCAAGAAGAGAATCGATTGGGCACTTCAGTGTAATCCCGAGTGTGGCTCAGGGTTACCGCTTCTGACAGTTAACATTTACCCCGAGCCACACTCGGGATTACCTACAAGCAGGTTAAGCTCAGTGCTGAAACCTCACTAAACAGTCTGGTAAAAAACGAATGGCTGGCACCTTCATTTTCTTGAAAAGACCACCAATTTCTAGGGGATGGCGCTGCAAGAACGCTGGGAATTATCAGGGTCCGTCTCTCTTTGGAAGGAACGCTAAAAATATTAACCAATGATAGAAAGGTTACCATTGGCTTTTCAACAACTCCGGAGGGCTCGGTTCCTCTGAGAGCGTGGCATGTGGAGGCCTACATGTCACCCAATCCCCTAAATCCTGAGCGCCCAAGGGTGCGAATCGGTTCAGGCTGCTTTCAGCTTTGAGGGCAACAAGTGAGATGGCCTCATCATATAAGAGAGAGAAAACGAATTATCGATGATGGGAGCTGGCGCACAGTGGATGCTTCCCCCAGCCCCCCACTAGCTCCTTCCGGGCTGGTCCTGGCTCTTCAGTGTGCCCCAGCCCACTTCCGGTTCATTCAGGGGCCTGGACCATGCCCTCAGCCCACTTCCGGCTCAACTCGAGGTCCTGATGTGACGCAGGCGAACTTCCGGTCCACACAGCGTCCTAGCTGCCCTCTGACCCAACCCACTTCCGGTACCCGTGCAGCGGTCGCCGAGGGGCCTCACCTTTGCAGTACTGGAGCACCGTCTCCATGGCGCTCTTCCGGTCCGAGGCCCAGCGAATGCGGGCCGAGCCAGTGATCTTGTTCTCCACGGGCCACCAGCCTTGCCAGAGGTACACCTCGTGATGATTGTCAACGAGGAAGAGTGCTGCGGGGTCACAGGGCGGGACCAGACGGTCACAGCTCCAGCAGGGCAGCCGCAGGTCCCGGTGCCCCCCTCCTCCCCCACCCATTCGACTGAGGCGGCCGCAGGGAAAGGCCCTTTGGTGATGGACTCAGGTCATCATTATTACTAAACAGCTTTTCAAGAAGAGAATCTGTTACCCCATACTCGGTGATAGGAAAACGGTGACACGTCAACAATTCAGATGGATTCCTTGCATCTTCACCTGTGCCAGAGCCCACACACATTTGGGTGTCTGGCAGGATGAAAAAGCTGGGAATTTCCTGTGGATTGATCTGCGCCAATGTTTTGGTGGGAGGAAGATGAGGCGGCCCAAGAAGCCCTGTATGGGGTAGCTTGAGTCAGAATCAGCTCCATGCTGATGAGTGCAGGGGTGGGGGGTAGGGGAGAAAGGCGTGGCAAGATCCCCATGTCTGGATCAGTAAGCATGTAATTCCTGTTGGGAGTAAGGCTTTTCTTTTGCTATGCTAATGAGGGCATGAGGGGGAGCAGGATGGGTCCTAAACATAATCATTTCTGAGTGGTGTCTCATAAAGAGAGCAGATGAGAGGGCGAGAGGAACTGCCTACCAGCTGAGGGATGCCACGAACCCTCGCGCCTATCCCAGGTGCCTGGATTTGGACTTGTAGGTTCCAAGCTGAGATAAATTCTTGCTATGTGAAGCCACTCGTTTGTGATATTACAGCCGCCCAAGCAAACGAAGACACTACAAATCTGACTTTTTGAGATAAAACAAAATAGTTGAAACAGCCATGAGATTTATTGTCTTGTCCCACTTTGAGGAAGATTTCAGGGAGCAATAATACATGATTGGATTTCTTCCCTTCCCTGCTCCTCTCCTGACATTTCTCTTCCTTTTACTCTAGCCCCCCTGTTGGCAAGCCATGCCCCTCTCTCTGGTATGGCCAGGACTGTGACTGAGTGGGCACAGCAAGTTTTACCTCTGAGCACATTTAAAACCGGGAAGTGCACCAAGTGGGCCCTGTGGGCCAACCTGGCTCTTGCCCCTTGCTATGGCTGCTGAGCCCAGGATTCAGGGCCATGATTCTTTCTAGAGAGAAATGGACTTCAAGCATCAAGATGGTTTTGTCTCTTCTGCCTCACTGGTTCTCCTTGAAGGGTCAACCTGATCCTTTCCCCAAGAGTCCTTTCCTACCCTGCCTTCAGGATTCTGTGAAAACCACATCTTTTCAAAGCCCAGTGGTGGTCAGTAACCCACCCTGAAGCATTGGCTGATGAGGGTGGTGACATCTGCCTTTTTAAGGCACTTGCTAATATTCTCCACAGAGGTCTGTACCAGAAGGCGGTGACCTGCGCTGTGGGTGAAAGGGGAAGTGTGTTGCTACAGCTCCAAGTGCTCCCAATGTTTGAGGGAACAAAGCAGAGATCACGGATCTCATTCGTGACTGGGGAGGGCTTGGAATGTCTAGATAGCCTGGTCTCCTATGACTTTCCAGTCAAATGGGAGCACAGAGACTTCTGTCTGGAGGCCGTGGTCTTGGGGGACCCATTTTGATCTTGTAATCAGAAGACACGGACAGCTGAAGTCTTGGCCTTGCTCTAGAGTCTTCAGATGACAGCATTCTTTAGTGAGCCCAGCAGCTCTGAGCGTAAGTCAGAAGGCATTGCTACAAAATGATAAAACCCCAAACAAAAATACCAAAATGTGAAGCTAGGCTGTTTCTCAACATAGCCTCCACTGAGGTCCCTGTGCTTTCCCAAGAATCCTGTGGGCTCAGTTTCTACTGCAGAATGGCACGTTTGCCATCCTCGAAGGACTCCCATAGGCTCCTTTGAAATGTTCTTGGAGTTGGGGGCTGGGGCTGGGCTAAGAGGGTGGAAGGGTAATGTTTCCCAAGGAAATTCTTACAGGACAGCCCCTGTCACCCACCAAGAATGAGCAAAGGCATTTTTGTGGTGGGAAAACATTCCACGGTGAAGCTTTTTTGGCCTTTTTCTTAATTTGCTTAAGTTTTTTTCCGAGTAAGCCCCATGATCGCTCTGAAACACGGGTGCCTTTGATCTGTCCTCTCTGCCTGGAATTCATCTCTGAGGTCTTCCCGACTTTCCTTAGAACCCTTGGTCCACCTGTTGTTTTCTTTGGACAGCCGTCCTGGAAATGTGTTGCAAAGCTTGGAAATACATCCACTTGAGTTTTGTTAAAAAAAACGGATACTAGCCCTGATCTCAAAGAGTTCCTCATCCTTATGGCACAAAAGATACTCTTTTTGAAAAGGGCACCTCAATCAAACCAAACAGATGTGCTACTGGGAGAACATGCCTACAGCTGTCCCCTGATTGCAGAGGTCTGTTGAGAAAGGTTTTCTTCGGAGCAAACCATTGCATGTGTGAACCGGAACCTGTAGCAATGCTTTCTGACTTGCCATCACATTCTAAGACTCTCCCTTTGTCACTCACATTACAGTGGTGTGACAAGCTAACCACTTGCTTTCCCAGGCTGCTTTGCAACTGGGGTGGTCAGGTGACAGCTCTAGCCAATGGTGTGTAAGCAGATGTCTGCTGGGGGCTTTTGGGTAAGCTTTTGCTCTACTAAAGGGAGCAACACAGCTCTTGCTGCCGTTTGCACCTCCTCCTTTTTGGTCAAGGATGTAAATATGGTTGGAGCAGAGGCAGTCCACCGGGACTTGCCCCTTGAAGCAACAAGACAGAAGGCAAGTCTGGAGAATAACAGACGGCAGGCCCGCCATTGTTGCCTTTTACCTAGTCGGCTTCAAGCTTACAGAAACAGGAAGCCCAGGGAGGAAGTAGGATACGAGATAGTACACTGTGAAGATGGCAATCAATGACACGAAACAGTTTGTGTCCGAATCAGCCTGTTCTTCACTGACAAACAAGTAACTGAGCCTCAGTGTGTTGCACTACAGTCTACAGGGGGTGATCGCACCTGCCTTTTGCTGTAGGTATGAAGATGGCATAATGTATGAAAGAGATTTGGCTGAGTCCCTGAAAGACGGAAAGCACTTGAAGAAGGGCACAGTGGAGTGAGAGAGGTTTGGGGAGCTGCCATACCTGGCTGTGGCGCACTGTACAGGTCTTCCTGCAGGAAGGGCATAGAGTTGATCACAGCGGGGTCTCGGGCAGGATACATGAATTCAGTGGCAGAGAAATCTCCAGAAGAACTGCTGAGGATGAACAGGCGGGGCGTGAAGTTGAAGTTTCCAGGATCTTTGCAAGAAAAGAGAACAAAGCGAAACAAAATGTGCATTGATCCATTTAAGTTCCACATTGGTGCCCGGCTATCAAAAAGAATAGCGTCTATGGTCTTAAAGGCTTGAAGGTAATCAAGTGGCCATCAAGCTCAGAAGCAACAAAGCCCACATGGAAGAAGCACGAGGTGTCAAAGGGATCAGGTATAAGGCATCATCAGAACAAAAAATCTTACCATAGTGAATGATGGTGGGAATGCGGGGTAGAGACCCAAAGCCCATTAGTAGGCCACTGGAGATACCCTTGCAGAGGGGTCTGGGGAGGAGACGAGCCAGCCAGGGTGCGATGTAGCAACGATGAAAAATACAACTTTCCTCTAGTTCCTAAATATTACCTCCCCGCTCCCACTATCATGATTCGGATTCTACCTTGCTAGTCTGGCTAGACCAGAGGATGTACACTGGTACAGATAGGAACTGGAAATACAGGGAATCCAGGGCGGATGATCCCTACAGGACCAGTGGTGTGAGTGGCGATACTGGGAGGGTAGAGGGAGAGTGGGTAGGAAAGAGGGAACCGGTTACAAGGAACTATATGTGACCTCCTCCCTGGGGGATGGAGAACAGAAAAATGGGCGAAGGGAGACGTCAGACAGGGCAAGATATGACAAAATAAAAATTTATAAATTATCAAGAGTTCAAGGGGAGGGAGGGGAAAAATGAGGACCTGATGCCAGGGGCTTAAGTGGAGAGCAAATGTCTTGAGAACGACGAGGGCAGTGAATGTACAAATGTGCTTTACACAATTGATGTATGTATGGATTGTGATAAGAGTTGTATGAGCCCCTAATAAAATGATTAGAAAAAAAACCAATAAACAATTTAAAAAAATTTAAGTTCCAGATGGACCGAAGAACGAGCGTCAAATGTGAAACAATAATGAGTCCAACAATTGGTAGGAGTTGGCTGAGTGTGGAGGGTGAGAAGCCCTTTTAAATCACCTTAGTAAAATCAGCCTTTAAGAACTACAAAAAGTGTTAGTTGAGTTCATATCTAAATAAGGTGTTTTTAGCATTGTCTGATGGCTCTGATGGTGTAGTGGTTACACTTTGAACTGGGAACTGCAAGGTCAGCAGTTCAAAACCCCCAGTTGCTACCTGGATGAAAGACGAATCTTCCTACTCCCATTGAGTCTTAAGTCTCAGAAATCCATATGGGCAATTCTACCTTGTCCTATAAGGGCCTTTGAAGTCAGAAGTGACTTGGTGGCAGTGAGTTTTTGGTGGCACAATGGTTACGTGCCAGCTGAAAGGCTGGCAGTTGGAACCCACCCAGCAACTCTGCTGGAGAGAGGCCTGGCAGTTTGCCTCTGTAAACATCGTCGTCAAGAAGACCCTGTGCGTAGGCTTCACTCTCAAAAGGAGCCACTTCGAGACAGTGTATCTGAACAACAAGAAGGTTTTCGAGGGGGTGGGGGGAGGACATGACTGTTACCTTGATGCCCACATTCAACTAGTCCTGGGAGAGAGAAGAGTGAGATGCTCAACAAATGAACCCAACCAAACCCGCTGCCCCGGAATGGATTCTTGCCACAGGGCTTCCAAGACAGTAACTCTGTATGGGAATAGACAGCCTCATCTTTCTCCCTCAGAGCAGTTGGGGGGTTCAAACCGCCAAGCCTGCAGCTAGCAGCCCAAAGGCTAAGCGCCAGATACATATTCTGAAGGAAAATGGTATTGATTTATTTGGGGAGTGGAGAAGGCCTAGAACACAAGCATCAGAACCCCATGAAGTAGACGCAGGGTGTTGGGCAGCCAGTGCTGTGTACACCAACGTGTGTCCTCAGGGGACAGCTTTACTCTCCGTCCACCCAGGGGCCATCTCTTTTCATCTCTAGCTGACAACGTAGATTGCCAAAGGGCCGACACCATGTTCAGCATCACGCTGGGCAGGTAGCACAGGATCTTGCTCCCCTACCCAAGGCTAAATTTCCCTTGATCCCTAGCCCCGGCAGATTTTGTACCCCGACCATCCCGTCTGGACAGTTTAGTACAGAGGGCACACAGAAACATAAACCTAGACCAAACCCACTGCTCTGGGTCCCTTCTGACGCACAGGGACCTGAGATTGGGTTTCTGAGACGAACTCTTTACTCGAGGAGCGCCTGGGGGGTCTGAACCACCCCCTTTCCAGTTAGTACTGCAGCTGTGTAGCCCACTTAAAAGTCATACTCTTTACCCAGAGGTCCCTCCAGTGATTGTTCTTTATTTCCCCGTTGTTTCTTAACTTCCTCAGTTGGTAACCCTCCCTGCTCCTGACCACCGCAGGACCACTCTCACTCGCAGTCTACCTTGACATCCATTTCTGTGGTTTCAGCGTCCAGAATGATTTGCTCAATAAATACCCACTGGTTCGAGTAGTGAAGGGAGGTTTATCAGATGAAGAAAGGACCGTGTTACCTTGCAGCATGCAGTCATAGGCTTTCCTATCTCTCCGTCCCAGCGCGTCCCAGAATCCCAGCGGCTCCGACCCCTCATCACACTCATGTATGGTCACTTTACTGCTACTGTGCAGTCCTGCTTCCAGGGGACACCTGTCGAAGAGAAACCCCACTTGTTTTTTAAATAAGCCCTCAAAGTGTCATCGCTCCACACTCTTCAAGACTCACTCTCTCCACCTCTTTCTCTTGTTCGGCTTTCTGATAAAAAGCAATTCTGACAAACAGATACAAAAGAAAATGCTCCAGTGATTATGAGTGTGTGTGTGTGGCGGGAATGGGGCAGAAATGGGATTTGACCTCAGGGAGGAGTGTATAATGATATATAAACGAATGATGAAAATATAATCTATAGGTCACCCTGGTGAAGCTATGGGGGAGGTGCTGGACTTCCACAGATAATGCTGCTTCTCCTCCTTTTCAGATCCAGGTGCCCACAGGACAGGACAGGACAGGGCTTGTGTACTGGAAATCCCTAGTGCTTACAACTGTGCTGAGCACAAAGGAGTGCTCAATGAGCATTCAATACAGGCATGCATGACTTCGTGAAAAATCCCTGGAGCCTCTGGGGACCGCCCTGAGCTTCATTTACCATCCCTCCCCGGTGACACATAGTCTCCCTTCTCCTCTCAGTCCTGTCGACACAGCACTGGGTTGGCAGCTGTCGGGAAGCAGTGGGCGCAGACGCCCGACTCTGGCTCCCAGACGACTTGTACGAGTGGCACTTTGGTGGTGCCCTGAGCTCCCAGGAAACAAAGCATTTTTACTGTCAGGGCGTCGCCAAGGTCTGTGCAGACCCCGGTGTGAGAAAGCGCAGAGCACCCGGCTCTGGGACTTGTCCGAGTGAGTCTCCCACCCTGTGTGGGGGTGCACAGATGCACTGGCCGCTCGCATCTGCAATGGTGCCAAGGACAGGGTGGTGCACCTGACTGAGTGCTGTGCTTGCCCTTGGCTTCATCTTACTGCCCCTAGCATCGGTGCGACTTCTTCTCTAAGTTCCTCACTTCATGCCTTAGCACGCTGAGCTCTGACCTCTGAAGGGTGGGTGTCTGCAGGGCAGGGTGGCCTTGGCCCCGGGATGAATTCCCCAGTGCCCAGTGGGCTGCCTTCAGGAGAGAGCGGTGCCGTGGTTCTCTCGGAAACAGATGTCTGACGGTCTGACCACACACTCTTCTTCAGCTAAATGTTCTTTCGCATTCCACTGTTCAGACATAACCCTGAATCCCTTAAAAGATAGAGGAAGCTTGCTCTCTTTAAATACTACAGGTCCCTGGGCTTATAGCTCAAAAGTGGAATCATGCCTGCATAGGAAAACATGGAAACACCTGTGGGGTCCTTGCCCTGGCCCTCTGTGCAGGTACACTTTTAAAAAAGTGGGGGAGGGAAGCCCTAAGATTCAGCCGAGAGGGGTGCTGGATCTCTCAGGAAGTCAGACGTCTCTGACATTTCTTGAAGTGACATCAAGCGCAAGGGGACTGGGACCCTGGGGGTCCTCTCAGCCTCTTTGTGTTCTCTATTGCAAACTGCCTACTCCCCAGACATCCTTCCCTCAGCTGGAGAGGGGAGGCATGATCCTGAAGCTCAGTGAGGCCTCCAGGCCAGGGACTCTTCTCAGTGGGGTCTGCTGGGCAGGCTCAGTGGCTGGGGAGTGTGCTATGGACCGAGAATACTCACTGCTCCTTGATTTTATTCGCTGCAGTCCGTCCAACCTCCTTGGTGTGGGCCTGTGCTTTGCATCCATGCCACAGGTAAATGAGGGCTTTATTGACGTTGAGCACGACCATAGACGTCCTAGACCGCAGGCTACTACAGTGACATGCAACTTCCAGCAAATTCCCTTCCACAGGGACTTCTCCTCGCACACAGTACAGCCTCCACTCACCTGCAGGGGGCACCAGAAGCACAGAGTTAGGCTGCCCCCGTGCAGACAGCCTGGAACGGCTGCCATTCTAGCCTCCTGCCCTCCACCACATGTACAATCACACTCCGGGAGAGGAACGCTGGGCTGCCATGGGGGCTGCGCCTGTTGCACCCAGAAGCATGCTGAGCACGCAGCCTAACTGCTTCTCCAGAAGGCCAATCCTGTCACAGTTCGCCTGCCAAAAGGTGGTGGTGCACAAAAACGGTTCTTTTCCACGAAACGTGTAAAATGCCTTGCTAAGTGATGTAACAGGAATTTTTTTTTTTAAAAAAGGCTCCAAAGCGATTTTTCAGTTGGATGCTGACCATAAAAAAATCTGACGATTTTTAACATAAGATCCATGCCTTCTCCCACTCCCACTATAAAGAACAGACAGAGCCGTAGTGAGGTGAAATTCCGTTAAATATGAAATAATCTTCCAGCCTCGTTCCTGCCAAATTAGTTCCTGAAGTGAACTCCACGGGGGTTTACACACTCCTCATAAAGCTGAGTGATAAGGAAAACATTCGGAGGCTTGTGGTGGTAAAGCCACGGCTTTATGAAGAGAGACCGTCTTAAACCTCCTGTCTATAAAAATACCTTCCAGGAGAGAGACAGAGACAGCGCACGCGAGAGCAATGGAATCCCAACAGTAAAGGTGATTTACTTTGCGCATTTTCTTCCTCTTCTTCCCGCCTCCCCGAGTGTACCACCATTCCTCCCTGGAAACACTGCAGGAAACAGGGGGGCTCCTTCCCTTGAAGCACCTGGACCTGGAGATTTAAACACATGTGGGAGGTGGGGGTGGGTAACATAACATTTAATGGTTTTTCAAAATCATACACATAATATGTGCTTCTCATAGAAAATCTGAAAAATACCAAGAAAAGCAAAGTGAGACCAACAAGAATCCTGTTACGGGAGGAAAACCACTGAGGCACCCCAGGGGTAACGGCTCTCAGAGCACCCCTCAGTGACAAGAGGGCTTCAGAAGGCTGAGAAAGTTCCCAGGATCCTTTCTTTCTATTTTTCCATGAATTTTTGGAAGCCTCCTTATCTATTTTTTGTATAAACCCCACATACATTTGCTGTTTTGTTGCTTTCTTCACTAATGTTTCCTTACATTACTTTAAAAAATCAATTTTGATATTTTAATGCTGTTCAAGATATAACCAACCACACAAATGTGACTCACAACGACTTTCTAGAGTAGCACTTCTCCCTGGGGCTTCTGAGGCTGTAAATCTTTACCAAAGCAGACTGCCTCATCTTCTCCCGTGGAGCAGTGGTGGGCTCAAACCGCCAACCTACAGCTGTGCCAAAACGGATTTAAACACATTTCTAGCAACGCAGATCTCTCAGCACTGAGAACGACTACTCGCTGACTTGGCAGTTGTGGAGATTCAGGTGTTTTTCTCCTTTTTTCTCACAGTCACGCCAATACTCCACTTACAGATGGATGTGCTGCACACACACAACCTCTGCCGTGCATGTGAAAGCACTCTCTTCCCCCAGGTCCTAACTGTACCACATATAATACGTTCAAGTTGACTCAACTCTCTCACATCCTTCCTCAGAGAGGGAATCGTTCGTTGAACCTGGCCCTCTGGGAGCATTAAAAGGCAGTGTCTTAGTTTCCTGGTGTGGCAGTCACAGAAACACCACAGTGGATGGCTTTAACCCACAAACTTATTTCCTCTCAGTTTCGGAGGCCAGAGGCCCGAGCCTAGACCATGGCTCTCGGATAGGGGTTGCGGCAAACTGCCGCTCGCAGCCACACGCGGCTCTTTCAGTACGCACCTGTGCCTCTGAGCGACAACTGAGACTAAAGATATTATTCAGATAATGGGGATCTCATTTGTTTGTAAAACTACCAAATAATTTTTAAATTATTGTGAGGGGCAGGACCGGCTCTCCTGTCTCAAAAGTTTGCCAGCCCCTGCTCCAGGGCGAAGCCATCCTCTCTCTGTGGGCTCTGGAGGAAGGCCCTCGTCACCTGAGTTTCTGGTTCCCTGGAGTGCTGCATGTGTGTGCACAGTCATCTCGTCCCAGCGCAGCATGGCTGCTCTGTTCATCTTGTCTCCACTGTATCTCGGAAGAGATTGACTCCAGACATGCCCCGTACTATTCCTGCCTTGTTTACACAACAAAGACATCGGATTCTAAAATGAGATTCTAACTATAGGCATAAAATTAGGATTTACATATTTTTTTCCCAGGGGCCGGTACATAATCTTTCACAGGAGCCCTGGTGGTTATGCTTTGGGCTGCTAAATGCAAGGGCAGCAGTTCGAAACCACTAGCCACTCAGAGACAAAGAAACGGTCTTGACTCCCGTAAAGAGTTAGAGTCTCGAAAACTCACGGGAAGTTCTACCCTGTTCTATAGGATCTTTCATTAAGAGTTGGCATTGCCTTGATGGCAGTGAGTTCGGTTTTAGGCTTGGTGATGTGCAACGGGTAGGAAGCATTTCTCACCATGAGTTAACTTGCCAATAATTACGGTGTCAAAGCATATTGAATAGACCAAAGACCGCCAGAAGAATGTTCTTTGAAACAAGGATGGCGAAACTGAGCCTGGCTTATTACTTTGTTATCAGGCAGGATGAGCCCCTGGAGAGCGGCATGCTTGGTAAAGCAGAGGGCCGGTGGAAAAGAGGACGCCTGAACCGGATGGCCTGGCACAGGGCTGCAACGATGGGCTCAAAGAAAGCAATGATGGTGACGATGGCACAGACCGAGCAGTGTGCCCTTCTCTTGTACCAACTCAACATCGCCCAACAACAAGTCATGCCCAATTCCACATAGCCAAGGACCATTGGTGTCAGTGGGTCAACTGCCTAACATGATCTTCCAGCAGCTAGTGATGAAAAGAGAATGCTCAAACTGGAGCGATTCTGACTCTGCACTCAAAGGCAACACCCTGAGGTCTGAGGAAACCCCACCCAGGCCTGCTCCTCCAACGGGATGACTTGGCCTTTCCCAGAGCAAACAAATGTATAAAAGTACAGCTGAAGTCACCAACAATTAGAAACCAAAACGTAACTGTTGCTAACAACTCATTGAAAAGCACAGTCAATGGTAGAATCTAGGCCCTTAAGTAGAGGCGGTCCCCAAGTTCTGATGGCAGTGTGCTCAGTCAGTCCTGATGGAAATCAAATCAATAGACCTCTTAAAAAAGAAAAGTTTTTATAACCCACAATACAGCAGTATCTGGGACAGTAAATCTTACCACTTGAACATCTGCAAGTGAACATCTGGGAATGATAACATCATCCAATTACACGCTGCCAACACTGTATGTAGTACGTATTACTAACAAGAAGATATATGCACTCACACCCACAAACAGATGGTCTGACGTGTGGCGTGTTGTGACTCGAATATGGTGTAAGTTGGGCACTACCTGTATTTTCTAGGGAAAGAGGACTGGGTCTTGGTGCTCCGGAAGGCTTGGGGAGTGTTCAGTATTTCTAGAAGAAGGCCTCTATTCTCTTCCCTCAATGCTAATGCTAACCATTCATCCAAGACGGGAAACATCAGCAGATGGTGAGATATTTCTTTTAAAAAACCCAAACCAGCCAGTGTTAATTATAGGTACTAAATGATGGGACAAGAGGCATAGCTATCCCAAACATCCCAAAGACATGTTTACAAAACGTTCCATTTGGGCAGCAGTGCCTGCCAGCCATCATGCAGGCCAAACCAGACCCGCTGAAAAACCAGACTCACTGCCATTCCGACGCTGGCACCTACAGGGCACAGCAGGCCTGTTGCTCAAGACACTGGGGGTTACAAAGTCAGGAAAGACGTGGTTCCTTTCAAGCTCAAAGGGGAAGATAGATACTGAGGAAACAAATGAAATAATGATACAACTTTACACCGGGGTAAGTAACAAGTGGGTGGGGTGGGGGTGGGGGGTAGGGAGAAACTGCATGGTTAAGGGACAGAGAATAATTGGAGTGTGAAGTGATTTGGATACAATGGATAGGTGGGCATCTGAACAGAAACCACTCTATGAAGTTGATAGAGAGTTAGGGCATCCCAAATGGAAAAATACTAAGTGCAAAGGCCCCAAGCTAGGAGGAGCAATGTGTGTCTGAGGAACAATGCTGGGGTGGCTTGGGAGGGGCTGCAAAGGTGTGTTGGACTGACCATGAAGGTCCTGGCAGAACATCTCAAGACTTAGATTGTATCCATATTTGACAAAGAGCAATGAAGTAAGCTGATTTCTGCTCCAGAAAAAAATCACCTGGGCTGCTAGAAGGTGTATTGACAGTAAAAACTTAATGTGTACCTTAATCTATAATATTTCCTTAGAATTGATTTGTGTAAGCAGAATAGTCAATCAAAGCCCACAGGCATTAGGATTCAAACCAAAACTGCTTTTCAGAGAAACAGATATGCACTAGAATAGCCATCCTGTTGTATAAACACCAACATCAGCTCTACTCTTATAACCATCTGTGAAAGTTTGGTTTATTATGCCAACCTGGCCAATAGGAACATGTCAGATTAATCACATTGCAGTTTGATTGGAGGGCAAATGGATCAATGGCTCTGCAAGGCCCACCCCCATCTCTCTTGCTCTCTGGTGATCAGACTAGGGTGCTACTGCTTTAACTAGTTCTCTGCCTCAACCTGTGTGCTACACTACCTGTGGGAAAAGCCAACCTGTGGATCCTGTCCCTTGAGCTTGAGGCTGGTAGATCCTGTTGCCTTGCATTGCTTGAGTTCAATATCCTATCTAGGCCTGCTTCACTAAGCTCCTGAGCTACTGACTGTTGCTGACCCACTCAGCTGTTTGCCGACTATAGGCAGACTCTGCCTGCCTTGCCCGAGGGAGGACTCTGATGTCTGCTTCCTTGACCTTGGGCCTGAGTTGAAGGACTTCCAGTAGCCCACCTGAGTTGAAAGACTTTCAGTATATTAACTGTTCCATGAAAGTGAGCTGAACTGAGCCCTCTGTCCTGCTGTATGGATTAATTAGCTGTTACATTCCTTCTGGGTGTATACACCTATCCTCTTATATATAAAATCGTCACTGTCCTGGTTTTGTTTCTCTGGAGAACCTACCTAACACACCATCTCTACCAGCTTTAGAAGGAGCCCCAGCAGCGCAGTGGTTACACGTTGGGCTGCTAACTGCAAGGCTAGCACTTTGAAACCACCAAATGCTTTGCTGAAGAAAGATGAGGCTTTGTATTCTTAAACAGGTTCAGCCTTGACAGTGTAAGACATGAAGTAACAAGAACATGTATCATTGATCAAGTATTCACAAGGGTGGGGAGGGAGGGGAAAAAGAGAGGAGCTGATACCAAGGGCTCAAGTAGAAAGAAATTGCTTTGGAAATGTTGATGGCAACCTATGTACAAGTGTGCTTAATACTATTAAATGATGCATTGTTGTAAGATTTGTGAGGGTCCCCAATAAATGATTAATTTAAAAAATATATATGAATGAATAAATAAAACGATTCAGGCTTGGAAAAATCACAGAGGCAGCTCTACTTTATCCTGTAGGGTCGATATGAGTTGGAATTAACTTGATGGTACTGAGTTATCAGTCTTGGAAGTGGAAAATTACATCTCTCTCTTTTTTCATGGAAAGACTTTCCAGTAGGAGTTTGGGGGCCACTCATTCCATCTGTTTGGAATCGTATTACAACCGGAAGGCCATCCTGGCTTAGTCCCTGTGAGAGGAAATCTGAGCACTGGTGGGGAAAGCGAAGGGTAGAAAGGGCTTTGGATGAGGTTGTCTCTGTTCGTTAGGATCAGGTTGTCAGGGACCAGCCCCCAGCTGTCCACCGCCCCCCCCCCTGCCCCCCGCCCGTGTTCCAGCTAGGACACAGGAGAAGCTCCCATGTCCCTCTTATTCTGATGAAGCCACTCTTCAGTGGGGCTTACCTGGGCACCCCTTTCTTCATCCAGCTCCACCGTCATCAGTGCCGACGTCCCCTTTTCGCTGACCGTGGAGTGCCGGCCTTGCCAGAAGAAGTAGACACACTTCTCTTTGCCGGCCGCCCTCACCACATGCTCCCCCTTCTGGCGACTCCCCACTGCGAACAGACAGACAGTGGAGCATGAGGCCGGCAACTGGCAACTGGGCATAACAGCGCAGCCACCACGTTCATCCCTCAGGCCTGAGGGGCAACGCAGTCATGAGAGGGAGCACCTTGGGACACAGGTCAGAGGTGGGAAGGAACCGCTCACCCCCCGGAGCGAGCATGAATCCTCACACTGGAGGAGACAGACAGACCGCCTTTCTTCCAGCGATCTGACCGGGAGCTTCCAGACCGGACGGAAGTGATCGGAAGGGCCCCCTCGACACCCTGAGGAAACCACTTGCTATCCTTGGAGGAGGGCACAGGCAACTCCAGGTGTGCGGGAGCGAACGGGGGACTGAGAGCAGGACCCCAGCCTCGCCGAGACACGCGCATTTCCACATCTGCGCCCTCTTCGGCAGAACACTGGCTGGCAGAGAAGAGCTATCGACAACAACAGTGGGGGACAACAGTGGGCCCAGCGTCCAGCACAAAGGAGAAAAAAAGATAACCGCTAACGGGACTCCAGGGAGGATTGAAAAAACAATGAGAAGTTCCCAAGTTCGGTCAGAAATGGAACAGAGACATTGCTGACATATCATGCTCGTACAATCAGCTGGGGTTTAAATAACATCTCTCACCAGGGCTGTGGCCAGGATTCAGAACTTCGGATCCTGGCCAGCCGGCACCTTGCAGGCCTCCATGACCATTAGCTGAGGACACAGAGCAGATAGAACCGCTGGCGCTAACGAGTCATCCCGGAAGGCTCATGGGTCAAACGGTCCTTTTAGATAGCATTTCAGCCCTTCACGTCTCCAACTTTAGATTCCCTTCACCCGTCTGTCCAAACAAATAATATCTACAGAGCACCCACTACGAGCCAGGACCCTGGGGCTGCACTGAATGAAGAGAGAGGAAGTCCTCGCTGCTGTCCTAAGCAGTGGACAGACACAAACAAGAAGCAAATAGGTGAACGAGATCACTTCAGGTACCGAAGTGAGCTAGACGGAGCCTCGGGATGAGGTGGTGCGCCCACAGCCTTCCTTGGGAGCTGGGCCACGTGGGAGCTGAGCCCTGCATGGTAATGATCTGGGAGCAGAACTTCTAGCAGAGACAGGAGACCAGATTCTTGACGTCAATGCCTGGGTGGTATCAGTAAGCGAGGGGTCTGTGAGAGGGAGACTGCAGGTAGATGTAACACCGCACACATTAAAAATTCATTAAGTTAACTTGGGTCTCTCTGCCTCCATATTTATCTCAGTCCTCATCCAATTTATTAAATAAGCTAAACTGAAGTTATATTGAACAGTTAATATGGAAGGTAAACAGAAGGAGGGGAAAAATCCTCATTTCAGTTCCTAAGAGGTCAAGTATTTATGGATCACTTATTATAAATAAATGGAATCATTTCTTAAGCTATTTTAGAATAAACAGTCTCCAGTGACATCTGCTATGGATCTGATGTTAGAAAATCTGTGTATTTGTAAGTGGGCAATATGAAAAGGGAATACGTAGTGAATGGGCTATAAATACCCTAAAGTAACTCAAAAGTCATTTAATTGCAAGTTCTGCAAACTTAGACAGAAACAAAAGTTTTTTCTTCAAACTAGTGAAAGTTTGTACCTCAAGGTAGTGAAAAATAGCAGCATCAATTAGATTACTGGGGAAAGCTGTAATTAAAACCTACCATTTATACACACCTTAAAACTGTTTAGCAAATATATCACCATATTCATTCATGCATAGATCACTAGCTTCTACACCCTAACCTTCTATAATAGACTTGAGTGTATATACTTAATACAGCCCTGCATTTCTTTTAAAATAGTTCATAAGATGGATCTTTCACCAATTTTCCTTACCATTTTCTTCAACATATCAACTTTAATCTTATATGTAACTTTATTTTTAATTCAATCATTCATTTTTTTCATTCTAGCCAAGTTAAGTTTTAATCACACCCATTCCTCACTTGTCAACATGGTCAGGCTCCAAAGGCCGGGTTCTTCTATGAAAATGGAAGGTGGCAACACACCAAGAAGTCACGGCTGAATGGCATCACTACCTACGTGCCTCCCCCTGAGCATCGTGGCCCAGACTGACCACAGTGTGATCCCGAACTCACACCTAGGTATTGCTTACTGCCAGATGCACACCATGAATGAACAAAACGGCCAGACAGTAGACTTTCCCCTCATCGCACATGTGAAATGTCAGAGAACAAGAGTGTCAACAGAGTATCAACAGAGGAGCAGCAGGTGTAATAAGAGTGTTTGCATTGTAATATTTCTAGACTCGATCAATCGATCAATCCAACGCTGAATGTGATGTGTACACATGCCATGCCACCGAAATCCTTACAAGAGCAAGTCTGCGGCCACTAAGTTCTCCATTCAGGTCAAGCAGAGCACTGAGGTAGGAAGACTTGCTCGGGCCCAGCAGCTTTGCACCAAGACTTACTGCACTGACCACCGACATCTGCAAGCTGTTCCGCATCGCCTTTGCATAAGGCCCGACCCAGCATGGTGCTGTAGCAGGAGCTGCTTTCTCCTAACTCAGCACCTGAGGCGGTCAGTGGGCTACACCACCAACCCACTGGGGTCTCACCTGACTAGTCTCCCCTCCTCTGGCCCCCAGGTTCTGCTCTTCCCACGGCACCTCCACGTGTGCCTGGGCAGACTGACTGCCTCGACAGCTGCTTTGCCCTGCTGGCCCTGTCCCAGGGGAGGGCCGAGGACTCTCTCTGTGTTCATCCTGCCTGCGGAGGTCCAGTCCTTGTGGGGACCAGCGAGGCAGGACCACTCAGACTCGCAGCAGCCCTACGTGCAGAACTGCCTGGAGCGTCTCCTAGTCTGTGATGTTTACAGGAGCAGGAAGGCGGGGTCTTTCCCCCGAGGAGCCACTCAGTGGCTTTTGGGTGGCGGCTGAGCGCTGACCATTGTTCCATCGGAGGGCTGGATCCGCTGCGGCCAGCTTTAGGGCCACCACAAACAGCAGAGGCCTCTGCTTATGGCTCCCCAGGGACGGCCTGGAATCGGAATGCTCCCTGCTCAAGTTCAATGCTCTTTTCCACAGCTCTAAGTTCGCTCATGACGATGATGCGCTAACCGGCTGTGAGATGCTTGTGCAGCCAGCCAGCAAGCCTCTGTGGTCAGCTCATTACGTTTTAACGACCTTCACGTAACTCGGCTATGGAGCTCTTGGATCGTTTAAAGGAAAACGCTGTAACAGCATCCCGCTCACTCCCCCAGTCATCCCCACACTTCTGAGGGTTTCTTTCCCAGCCGAGGGCAGTACAATCCAAAAGGCAACTGTCTTGGCGTGAGCTGCTGTGTCCTCCTGGGGTCAAAGATGGGAACCTGGACACCCACTCCAGTCCCCACGGCCTCCTCAACTCCACTGGGTGGGTCCCATCACCACACACACACTCACACATACCACACACATCAAACTTACACTATACACACCCCTCCCCGCATCACACACTCACTCACACACAACACACATATACACATTCACACACTCATACACAACACACACATCAAACTTACACTATACACACCACTCCCCGCATCACACACTCACACACAACACACATATACACATTCACACACTCACACACACACTCACACACAACACACACATCAAACTTACACTATACACACCCCTCCCCACATCACACACTCACTCACACACATCAAACTTACACTGTACACACCCCTCCCCACATCACACACACTCACACACAACACACATATACACATTCACACACTCGCACATTCACTCACACACAACACACACATCAAACTTACACTATACACACTCATCTCCCCACACCACACACATCAAACTTACACTATACACACCACTCCCCACATCACACACTCACTCACATATACACCCACACACAACACACATATGCACATTCACATACACATTCATTCACACACAACACACACACATCAAACTTACACTATTCACACACTCACCTCCCCACATCACACACAATACACACAAATACACACTCACACATTCACTCACACACATCAAACTTACACTGTACACACTCATCTCCCCGTCACACACAACACACACAAATACGCACTCACACATTCACTCACACACAACACACACATCAAACTAACACCATACACACACTCACATACACACACTGTCACATAACACACACCACACACACACACTCACATACCATACACACATGCCCACATTCACACACACTCACATACTCACGCACTCAAACGTACATACACACACAACACACTCACATAATACACAGCACACACAACAACACAATTCCTTATTGTTTTTGTCATCAGCACAGATGATTAATTTGGTCCGTCAGCCCTGCAGCAGATCAAGGATCTTAAACCCATTCGAGACTGACCTGCGTTTTTTTTAGGAATGGCTCTTGGTTTGGGACAGGCCTATGCCTGCCCCTCCCCATTCCACTTGGATGCCACTGGGATCCCACCCTGCAGCTACCCTGTGCATGCGGCCAGGCACCTGGCGGCTCACACACAAGATTACAAAAGTCTGGGAGATGAGTTATGTGGCCCGTATTTTCCAGGTGAGAGAAAGGAGGCTGTAAAAGGCTAGGTAACTTTACCCACCCTGCCAAGCTTTCAGAGAGGGCCGGGCAGAGAGAGCCGGGCTTTCAGACTCCAGGGCCTGGGGCCGCCCTTAGGGGAGAGGAAGGGGCTGTTCTGAGGCTTCTGAGAAATCACGCCACTGAGCAGTGCCCTGTAACGGGGTAATCTCCAGCACACACCAGAGTCCTGGGCGAGCCCACTGGTTCCCGAGAGGCTGCCAGCCTGGCTCTGCCCCAACCCCTGGCAGACCCTGTTCCTGCTGAGCCGCTGTTGAAGTCCCAGAAGATGCTAATTTGGCAGCCTGGTCTCTGGTTGGCAGTGCTGTGGGTTCAGCCTGGTGACTGGGCCCATCTGCCCATCTGTGTAACACTCCCCATGTCCTGCTCATGGGTCCACACTGACTCCCTGTCTGTGGGCTAACTGGCTAGTGCTTCATGACAACCTCCACTTGGGATCCTCTACCAGTCATGTGACTTCAGGCAGGTTCCCTGGGCTCACTCTCTCTCTTGCCTCACCTTAGAAATTAGCCCAGGGATAGAAGACCTGGGTCGGAGCGCAGACCCCCCCTCCCCAAACCAACCCCCCTCACTGCCCTGCTGCCATGCCCAGGAGTTCTCCCTCCGCTTACTCCCCAGCTCCAGGCTTGCTGGGCTTCGTCCACTCGGGTCACAACCAAGCTGAACGACTTCCTGCTCTCTACAAAGAGCATGACATATGGCCCCGTGGTCATTTGTACCTGAAGTCTGTCTTCCGGAAGTCACAGGGTGGGTTACTCAGTAAATCTAGGGTGACTGATCGAGTCATTCTGTCCGTCTATCAGGATAGAAAACACTTGGCTACACACCTGCAGGTCTTTTTATTTGTTTGTTTGTCTTGGCTCCAAGTCCTGGTTGAGGAAACAAACTGTTTCCAGTAGCTCCTGAGCACAGCCACACCCGGACGGTAGGAAGCCCAAACAGACCTGTGGCCACTCAACGTGTGTCCGAGGAGAACCGCTCCGTGGGCTTTCCTCGGCTGTCATCTTTTACAGACTCAGAGGGCCAGGCCTTCCTGCTGTGGTGCTGCTGGAGGGGGTTCCCATTGCCCACCTCTGGTCACCTGCTGAGCACAAACTGCTTGTGGCTCCCAGGAACCTTCTGAGCTGGCAAAGGGGCCTGGCACGGGAGAAAACCTCTCTTGTTAGTTGGGGCCCCGGATCACAGGCCTGGCGTAAGCACGACCTTCTCCCTCCCCGACTGCCTCTAGTGCAGCAGGCGCACCGGTGAGGGGTTCTGCTACAAAGGGGAGTTTCACTCTGTCATGATCACCCCTGAGCACAAAGCAGCGTTCCTGCACTGGGCCTCCGCAGAAATGACTTTCTTTTTCGTTTATGGTTTACCATAAAGCGCTTCTTACTAGAGGTATTTTGTTTTCTCCTTTGGTTTCCATTTTAAATCACGCAGATGGGCTTTTCTTTAATGATTTGAATTTAGCCAGCAGATAGCTGCTTAGATATCACTGGAGGCAAATCACGTTCACGGATCGGGTGGGGGCAGGCAGAGTGGGGGCGGGAACGAGGGCACTTGCGAAACCTTCACGGACACATGTGGCTTCCATGTGAAAACATCCCCAGGGCTGGAGAAGCTCGGCTGTTGGGGATCGTAAGGTGCTTCTTTTAAGGGCTGGCAAGTGATTCTGCAAGACCAGTGGCCCCAGGTGTGTGAGAAGGACTGAGCTCATCGGGGTTTGCAATGGCTGCGATTTGGGGAAGTAGAATGGTGGAATCGATCCTCCCACCTTGTGGAGTGCAGGCAGGCAGACTAATGAATGATTTGCACCACCCAGGGGCCCCAGAACTCAGTGGGCAAGCAATACTCTGCTCTCACCGCCCTGTTGCCCAGCCGCCCTCGGGCCTCACATGCTCAGAAAGAACAGAAGCATTCACTGACCTGCAGTGCTCACCATGAACTTCCACTTGACCACATAGGCGTCGCCCTCGTGGAACTGCCCAATGCTCTGCTTGGGGAGCCGGCTGTAGTCAAACTCCAGGATGTGCCAGACATCCACCGTAACACTGGCTATCTCAAACTGCCGCCGGTCATCACCTTCCACCAGGCCGTAGCCACGGCCCACGTTCACCCCATCGAGGACACTGCCGGTGGCCGTCTGCGGCACGGGCACCATCCGGGTCACATCGTACGGCTTGACCTCGGCCCGAGGATCTTCCTACCAGGGAACACGAGAGCCTTTGCTTAGCCACCGCTCTTTCCAGAGTGGTTTTGCTCACCTTCAATGCCAATTGAGTTGTCCTGAAGGGTAAACGTGCTGCCTTCAGACTTTGTCTCAGGTGTCTCATGTTTCTACTGCATTTAGGGGAAAGGCCTGGGAAGTCTGAATTTCCATCCTCACCCTGGTGTGCACGGTGCCCTCAACCCTAGTCCACTCCCAGCAAAGGCGGAGCAAATGAGATTTTCACTTCCGGGAGTTGGAAGGTAATTGAAACCCAGTATACTTCAGGGTCAGCAGTTCTAAACCAGGAGCTGCTATGCGAGATAATGAGGCTTTTTACTCCTATCAAGATTTATAGAATCTCAGAAACCCACAGGGGCAGTTCTACTCTGTCCTATAGAGTCACCACAGGTCAGAATCTCCTCAATGGCAGGGAGCTGTGGGGGCCCAGGAAATCCAAGTGCAGCCACAGGGCAGCCATAAGGACTACCTTCTGCTGGCTGGGCTCGCCGGCGTTCTTCTCGTTTGGTCTCTTCAGTTCCGTCCAATCCAGAAACTTCTCTTTGAACAGAATTGTCTCATTGTGTTCAGTAAGTCTGCCAAATATTGCCCAATCAGGTCGCCCTTGTCCTTTTCTGCAAGGTGGGGGGGTTGTGGGGAGGGCAGTGGAAAGAAAACAAAACCCAGGATGAAGACATGCCACAACAAAGGACAGGAATCTAGAACAGACGCATGCGGCTGCTGGAGAACACTCCAAAGGATGTAAATGGTTTACAGAACAAGTGACTTACTTTTCCTTACTGTGCCCCATAAGTGACATTATGTTAGCCTGAAGCCTTGGGAATTCGTGTCCATGGAGTTTATGTGCCTGGATCCAACATAAACCACGTCAGGGCCGGGCTTTGTTTCCATTCTAGCATATTCTTGTATTTGAGATCCCTTGGAACCAATCGGCATACTACACTGGGACCTGGTGGGTCCAGACAGCAGCCACATACTTTGCTAGCCTGGATTATACTGCCCCCAGTGGTTGATGGTGGTAGGTGCTCCTGAAGTCCCGCTGTGAATTCCTACGTCATTGTCCTGCGCATTCAGGCTACTGAGGCAGTGGCACGAAAGTAGCAGGATCTAAGGAACCAAATATCAGCAAGTATGGGAACTCCCGCACCACCCTGAAAGTCTGTGGTCTTTACCAGAAATTATCAGAGTGATTCTCTTTTATATAAACTCTACGATGCAGGCCTGCTCAGAAGACTGTCAAGCGAGTATTTAAATGTGAGAAACATGTCTTCTATGCTTTGCAGTGGACTGAACAAACCAGGCAGCCAGCTGTAGTGTGAAGGGCCCGTGGCCAGGGAGCTTCTCCACCTCCTCACGGTCTTGCATGTCAGTCCATATTAGTAGTTCTACTTTCCCACTGGTTAAAAAGGGTGCATGTGTTTTGTGAGATGAAGGAGGACTTCGTGGATTGGTGTTGGACATATGGGTTAATGTTGGACTTGTGGACTTGGGCAGCACTGGGTTGGGATGTTTTCTTGATGTGCACTTACCCTTTATATAAAACTCTCTCTTATACATGAGTTTCTGTGGATTTGTTTATCTAAAGTACCCAGACTAATACAAATAGTAACAGAAATAGTTGAATTTTAAAACAGGGAACCCAAGTCATCAAGTGGCACATGGTATGTAAGACTATGGGAAAATACTAAAATCTACTTGTGTGATAATGAATATGCTGTGCTTTGAGGAGTCATGGCACTCAGGGGTTAAGCTAACTGGTGGGAGGGCACTTCAACTCCCCAGCTGTCCCATAGGAGAAAGATGTGGCAGACTGCTTCCACACAGATCACCCGCTTGGAAACCCTATGGGGCAGCACTGCTTTGTCCTATAGGGTCACGATGAGTCTGGATCGACTTGGCGGTAATGGGCTTTGGGTCACACTCAAAACTCACTACCACTGACTCAATTTTGACTCACAATGATTCTATAGAACAGAGTAGAACTACCCCCGTGTGTTTCTGGGGCCTTGCATCTTTATGAGAGGAAAAATCCTCATCCTTCTCCCTTGGTTCAGCTCGTGGTTTTGAACTGCAGACTTTGCAGTTAGCAGCCCCATGTGTAACCCATTATGCCACCAGGGCTCCCGATTGTTGTTATTGTTAGGTGCCATTGAGTCGGTTCCAACTCACAGCATCCCGATGGACAACAGAACAAATACCCCCCCGACCTGTGCCATCCTCACAACTCTTATGGTTGAGTTCCTTGTTGTGGCCCTTGTCTCAGTTCATCTTGTCCACGGTCTTCCTCTTTTTTGCTGCCCCTCTACTTTACCAAGCATGATGCCCTTCTCCAGAAACTGGTTTCTCCTGACAACAGGTCCAAAGTATGTGAGACACAGTCTTGTCAGCCTTGTCTCTCGGGAGAGTTCTGCCTGTAATTCCTCAAAGACATGTCTGTTGGTTCTTTTGACAGTCCACGGTACTTTCCGTATTCTTTCAGCACCACAATTCAAATGCACTGGTTCTCCTCTGGTCTTCTGTGTTCAGGGTGCGACTTTCATGTGCACATGAGGCCACGGAAAGTAGCAGGGCTTGGTTCATGGTAAGAACCTCAAAGTAACAGCCTTGCTTTTCAACACTTCAAAAGAGGTCTCGTGCAGGTTTACCTGATGCCATGCATCGTTGGATCCTGACTGCTGCTCCCATGAGCACTGTAGATCCAAGCAAGACAAAATCCTTGACATCTTCAACCTTTCCTCCATTGATCGTGCTGTTACCTATTGGTCCAGCTGTGAGGATTTTAGTCTTCTTTACACTGAGTTGTAATCCATACTGAGGGCTGCAATCCCTGATCTTCATCAGCGAGCGTTTCAAGTCCTCTTCACTTCCAGCAAGCAAGGTGTGTCATCTGCTATGGGTAGGCTCAGCTATTTCTAACCTGTTATAGGTGAAGGCACACTTCTTGGCCCATCATTAAAACCCATAATGCTAAAACAAAACACAAAAACAACCCCAAAGCCTTTTCTGCAATTAACAATTATTTTTATCATGACTACCTTTCTTCGATGTGGATTATATTCTGTGGATTTTCAAACATGGCTTTCAAAAGTCCTATCCACTGGAGGAAGTCATTGGAACCTCAGTGTTTCCATGCCCTCTACGAAATGTTGATTACCAAATAAATGGGAAATCCTGCACCTCAGGGGCTATGCCTGGAAGCTCTGAAATCACAAGGAAATGCGTTGCTTCTGCTAAATTCCAGAATTAGTGGCTGAATCCCAGAGCCTGGCAAGATTTCAATCAGCAAGTCATTGTTGACACAATTGCTATTCATCTGCCGCAGGAGCATCCGGTGGGAAACATTTCTTCCCTTTAAGAAATGAAGCATCGCACACACACCTTCCAGCAAAGGATGGGCACCCCCCCCCTCCCTGCCCCTTGCATGGGTTTTTCAAAAGAGGGAGGGATACTGTTACATGTGAATGAAACAGTCTGAAAACTGTTACAGTGAATGAAACATTTATGAAAACTGAAACTTATAAGAAGCATGGTCCATGACCATCGTGAGAGCCAAGGTCAACAGAAGGACTCTTGCTCACCCAACAGGCAGCCCTACCTGTCGCGCATCAGCATACCTGGGAATAAGCGGATTGCATTCTCCGGGATCCAGTGGGTTGATGTCACAATTCTCATAGTCAAAGGTTCCATTCCACAAGTGCTTTGCCAGCTGAAAGGCCACTTTTCGTTGAGCTAAGGTGACTTCTTTTCCGTGCCACACATAGACTTCGCTGCCAAAATCAAACACCAACACCTGGGGAAAGGGTACCAACGAATTTGCTGACTTCAGGGATGTGCTCCGAGCTGCCTCAGTGACTCCAGTGAGGGATGGTGCAAACCTTAATGGACAATCGCTGTACAGGAACCAAGGCCTCAAGAACCCACCAGCTGGCCCAGCCCTGTCACCGAGCCGGCCTGGCCCCCCAGGACTGTCCTGCATGTCAAGGCGCTATCCTCTGAACTCTCAGACCACCTGGAACTTTTGATTCCAAAACAGTGACTCCTCCCTCAACAGAAACATGGGTGCAGGGAGACAGCAGATGGTGTAAAGTATGAAAATAATTGATAAATTACCAAGGGTTCATGAGGGTGGGAGGGAGGGAAAAAGAGGAGGTGATACCACAGGCTCAAGTAGAAAGAAAATGTTTTGGAAATGATGAGGGCAACATGTGTACAAATGTGCTTGATACAGTTGATGTACGGATTGTTATAAGAGCTGTTAAGAGCCCTCAGTAAAATGATTTTTTTTTTTTAAAGACACTCCTCCCTTTCTGTCTTCCTCCTTTCCCCCCCTCTGCTCCTCACTTGATGGTTGTAGGACCTGTTGTCAGTTACAGCTGGGTTAACACTGGCTTCCAGGGACCCCACTGGGTTTCCTCCGCTACAGTCCTGACAAGAGCTGACTCCTGGGCCTTTCGCCAATGGATCGACTGGGCGAGTTCAAATGCCAACCTTCTGGCTTGCAAGTGATTGCTTAACCCTTGTACCATGAAAGCTCCTTCCTCACTTGGCACCCCTCCCTCCTCTGTCCACTCATCCCCTTCATGGGCCCCTTCACACAGGTCAGACACTGACGTCTTCTCTCCTTCCCACAATTCCAAACCCTTACAGGCAGAGACCACACTGCCTGACTGGATACCCCAGGGACGTGGTCAGTAGACGCTGAGTGAGTAGGTGTATGCAGTGCTATTTCCTATTTTCACATTTTTAGTTTGTCTCATTCTTTCTTCTGAGCTAAGTCTTTCCCTTCGTTTCCAGCGAGCCGGCTTCTACTTAATATCAAGGCCAGGCTCCATTCCGCTTCCTCTTGAAAGCTCTCCCAGATTGTTTCTTTTTGGTGCCACGGTCTTCCTTGTGAAGGCCCACACCAGGTTTGGTCTGCGCTGTACATCTGCGCTTCAAGAGATAGGTGTTCTAATACCCTTTGTGGTAGTTACATAATCTGGTGTCAACTTGAGACTATTATGAATGAAGGGGTGGAGTCTAGCCTGTCAATCAGGTCGCAGCTTGATGACTTCATTGGGAGGCACTATGGATAAACAGCTCACTGGAGGCCAGACCCACACAGACTCACTGCTTCATCTTCCTGCTGACAAGACACACAGAGCTAGTGAGAAAGCCAGAACCCTGGAGCTGGAGGAGCCACGTGGAGACCCACACCAGCGATGAGATGCTTCCACCGCCACTAGGTCCACATGGCTTTCCACCCACTGGGCTGTGACCTTCCTGCATTCTGCCTCATTGCATGTGTTGCATGAGTCTGAAGAGGAATTTACAGACTGGTATTGGACATATGGGCTAATATTGGACTATGGACTTGATCTGGACTGGACTAGGATGTTTTCTTAATGTAAAATTACTCTTTATATAAAACTAACCCAATACACATATCTGTGTCTCTGGATTTGTTTCTCTAGTCAACTCGGACTAACACACCCTTCTACCGAAATACACGTGAGACTCTTGTATCTTCCCTTTCCCCCTCAGCACATAGAATACTTACTGGAGCAAAACAGCAAACAAACAAAACTACTTCTTGTCATCTAGCCAATTCCAACTCACAGTGGCACAAAATGCACTACCCCGCCAGGGCTCCAGAAATGTCTATCTTTCAGGGGCTCTGCCAGAGAAAAACCCAGCAATCTGCTTCTGTCAATATGATAGCCTATGAAATCCAACAGGGAAGGTCTACTGTGAGTCAAAAGTCTACTCTATGCCACCTATCAACAGCTCTGATGGTGTAGTGGGTACGAGTGGGCTGCTAACCATAAGGCCAGCAGTTCGAAACCACTAGCCCAGCGGTTCTCAACCTGTGGGTCGTGACCCCCTTTGGGGGTCAAATGGCCCTTTCACAGGGGCCGCCTGATTCATAACAGTAGCAAAATTACAGTCATGAAGTAGTAACAAAAATAATTTTATGTTTGGGGGGCACCACAACATGAGGAACTGTATGAAAGGTTGAGATCCACTGGCCTAGCCACTCCATGGGAGAAAGATGAGGTTTTCTACTCCGAGCCATAGGGGCAGGTCTACTGTCTTCCTGGGTCATTGTGACTTGGAATCGACTTGAGGCCAGTGAGTTTTATGCCACGTACGAGCGGCGACAGCAAATATTTATTGATACGGGAGGGGATAAAAACCCTCAACGAACCCAGCACAGGGCCAGAATTGATGACTACAACTTAGACATCCATCGATTCCTAAACCTAACAACAACAACAACAAAAACAGTTTATAATATTTTTACAAAAATCGAGAGCTAGGGCGAGGCAGGTTTCCGGGTTCCCTAAACATACTGTCATTACATCGTGAGAGACAGAACCCCGTCCACATCTGCGCACCCTCTGAACAGCATTCTGAGTTGTGTGTTAGGGTCTGAGGCAGCAAGACTGATTTGACATCACAAACACCTTCTCAAAAGTGGCAAGTCTTCCGCCCCACCCCCTGCCATCGAGTCCATGCTGACTGATGGCAGCCCTCTGGGATGGGGGAACTGCCCCGGCGGGTTTCCAAGACTGTAACTCTTTACGGGAGCAGCCGTTCTCCTGTTTCTCCAGAGGATGGGTTTGAACCACGGATCCTGCGTAAGCAGCTCAATGGGCCACCTGCTCTACTACCGGGGCAGTCAGTGGTAATCCTGGCTCCTGTCTGTCGGCCACTTGCTATTCTGTGGCTGGTGCTTTACGAATGCTTTCTGGCTGGCGAGCGGAGCGCCTTCGCGTACCTCTTTGGGTTGCAGAAGGGAGCACTTGGGGATTTTCCCCCAGTAGTCGTCGTCGGGCACCAGCTTGTCCTCCGTCAAGCGGTACACGCAGTTCGTCTCTATGATGGCGGCTTCGTACAGCTCGTCTTCTTTGGGGTCCCCAGCAGCTGGGGGAGAAAATGGGCCGGAGAGGATGCACAGTAAAAAGGAGCCCATTTCCAGGGCTGCATCAGGGCAGGAGAGACACAACCCCCGCTCGGCCGTTTCTCAGACGCACAGCAAACTCTTACATTGGTAACTGGTTTGGCCCCCCAGCAGTTTCCAGAAGTCTTTGGCAGCATGGGTGTGTGTGTTAATTCCTTCCTCGATAGTTTGGATGTAGGTGGCTCTACAGCCAAGTTCCCTCTTTGTCTGAATTAAAGTCGCAAGTTCTGAGGCCTAAGAGAGGAAGACAATTACAGGGTGGAAGAGCCATGGCAAAGTGCAGTGGTCCGTGCTACCGTCACAAGGGAAACTATGGTGTGTCTCACAGGAATGCCTGGTGACCACGGGGCTGCCCGACATGCCCTCTTGGGCATGTCTAATAAAGCTACGAAACACGCAGTCGGGGGACGAAGGGCACTCAGCTCTGTTCTTAAACACTCAACATTTAGGAAGTTTTAAAAGAAGCACCCATTCTCCGAGTTCCCCCTCCCAGGACCCCCCAAGATTCAGGAACCCGGCGGTCACATTTCACAGTAATAACCATTTTGCAATACACGATCCTGACGTGATATGTCAGCTCCTATTTTGGACATGGGACTAAGATTAAAGCCTGGAAACGTAAATCACAGTCCTCCCATATAAGCACCCGATGACAGCTTGTGGGAAAGCTAGTCAGGGACATAAACCCTCGCTGCCCCTTCTGGCTTGGAGGGAACACCTGGAACTGAGAGGCTTTGTAAGAATCGGGCTACGAGTAGACCGTTCTGTAGCTACCTATAAATAAAGAGTTCCGAATTCAGATATCTTTTAAGACACCAACCTTAGCTTTCTCTATGACGTTGGCAAACTCTCCTACCCACAGGAAGCAATAATGTGGAGATAAGAGAAGGAAGCAGTCCCCGCTGTTGAGGGATGAGGCTCGGGGCTCGACCAGCCGTGTCTGCACGTGTCTTCTCCCTGAACACAAGGCAGAGCGTCAGCGTCTTCCCAGAAAGAGAATTCCTGCTAAAAAACCACACCGTACACCCCAAATCCACTGCCATCGAGTGGATGCTGACGCCTAGCAACCACACAGGACAAGGTAGAATGGCCCCTGTGAGTTTCCGAGACTAACTCTTTATGGGAGGAGAAATCCCCACCTTTCTCTCGATCAACACACTCACAGCTATCAAGTTGACTCTGAGAGCAACCTTCCAGAGAGTGTCAAACTGCCCCCGAGGGTTTCGAAGCAGACAGCCTCATCTTTCTCCCTCAGAGTGACTGGTGGGTTCGAACCACTGACTTTGTGGTTAGCAGCCTAACACCTAACCCAGGCACCACTAGGACTCCTGATATCACAAAATTAAGGAACTCAAACTCACTGCCATCGAATCAGTTCTGACTCAGCGCGTCTTTAACCCTGGTGTTCTCTGATTCCCATCTCTCTGGCCTGCGCTGAGTCTTCTGCATCTATTTCATTCTTGGACGGCAGTCAGGCTCTCACACCGTGAGAGGTGACTGTCTACGCTGCCAGGTCCCAGGGTGTGTGAAGCAGAGGTTGAAGAAGCACCAAAGGCTGAGTTTTGGAGCGAGGAGAACCCTACACTCACACTCAGACCAACCTCGGACCAGCCCTGTCCCTCACAAGTTTACCACCTCCAACTCTGTGAGATACCGTGATATGTCATGAGAGGAGGTGGACAAGGCTTGGTGCACAGTAGGTTCTTGAAGAGAGTGAGCCACTGTGGTAGTTATATCATCTGTTGTCAACTTGAGGATTAAGAATGAAGGGGTGGAATTTAGCCTGTCAATCAGGTAGCAGCTTGAGCTTGCTTGAGGTGGGACACAGGCTCACTCCCTGGGAGACATTGCAGCTGACAAGACACATGGAGCTGCATTAGCGCCCTGAGCTGGAGGAGCCACGTGGAGACCCCTGCCAGTGCAGAGATGCTTACAACACCACTGGATCCACAAGACTTCCCACTCACTGGCCTGTGATCTTCCTGCATTGGGTGTCATCACACGTGTTGCGTGAGTCTGAAGAGGAATTTATAAATTGTTATTGGAAATATGGGCTAATACAGGACTATGGACTTGATCTAGACTGGGCTGGGATGTTTTCTTAATATTCAATTGCTCTTGTGTATAAAGCTCTTTTTACACACACGTGAGCGTCTATGAATTTGTTTCTCTAGTCAACCCGGACTAACATGGTCACCCCCTTAGAGGAAGTCAAGGGAGCAGCCAGGGTGCCTCAGGTTTCCAGACGGAAGAGCCCCCGGGCCGCTCTCAGGTACCTTTGACCTGCAACAGCATCAGCTTCTTATAGGGCACCGCACTGTTGTTGGAGTTCTGCTCTGTCAGGTTGACGCTCCGCAGGCTGACGCTGCTGAAGTTTTCTTTGCTGGCTAACCCCGCCAGGGTGACTTCGGAGAAGTTGGAGTTGGAGGATACTGGCAGGGGGACAAGGGGACACAGAGCCATGAGAGGAGAGGTGGAAGGACTGGCGACCATCACTATCTTTTTTCTCTTTCATTAGGGAGGCAGGCATACTTCAGTTTGATAAGCAGTGCCGTTCAGAGGTGCCCATGCAGAGAGACAAGAACGGAGTACCTTTATTGACCAGTTTCTTGAGATACACTCAGGCGCTAAACTCGTGTGTTCAATTCCCCAGAAAGCTGCCGTGGCTATTATGAACAGCTTTTGTATGACGGAAGGCACTTCCGGGAAGACTGCTGATGTCTTCCTGTGCCATAGGAGACAGCAGTCACGTTATCAAGGGGGGTGGGCAAAATCTGGCATATAAAGCCCCATGAAATCATCAATGCCAGCTAATGCCATCCGATTCACCACAGAGGAGTATTTCCAGCCATCTCGCTAGGGGTTAACGAAAGGTTTGAGTAGTATGGCCCAAGAATGATGTTATCAAAAGCCAAATGGTGGCCCTCGGCTGAGACAAGGTTGCCCTCCTGTGTGATCAAGGGTGGTTGACTTCTAGTCTTTCCTGGTGGCAAAGAGATCTCTTGAGCTCCCTGGTTTTCAGACCCAAAAGGGTCATAACAAGATGCTGGCTTTTCAGTATAGATGACATAGGCACTCAGGGATCACAAATCAATGCCGGTTACCACCCAAAATGAAGGATGGAGCTGAAGCAGGCCACTTTGGTGCTAATAAATCTTTACTTCTCCAACTTACATACATATATTTAAACATATATATTTATTAAAAAAATATATACATATATATATACTGGAGAAAACTTTAGAACATTTTCTGAAGTTTCCCTGGGATTAGGTACCCACACTGAAGAAAGAGCACCTCCTTGACAATTGATATGGCAGAAGCCATCCCCAGACAGACTTCCTTCGAGGACGGGCTAGTGTAAGCCGGTCACTTCACCTCTACACCCCTTTTCTAAGAAAAGCCTTAGGACTAAACAGATGTAGGGGTGTTATTGTTGTGAGCTGCCATCAAGCTGCCCTCCAGCTCACGGGGAGCCCCCCACCCCATGCACACCAGAATGACATCCTGCCTGGTCCTGCAGCCTGCCTGATTTTGGCTGCAGAGCAAACCACTGTCACTCATGGGGTTTTCACCAGCCGATTCTCAGACCCCCAGGCCTCTCTCCCTAGCCAATCTTCATCTTGAAATTCCACTGATACCTGCTCAGCATATAGCCACACACACCAGCACCCAGGGTCGGATGGGTGATGGCTGCCCAGGGGGGCCCTGGAGGGAAATGGAAGCTGGGTGTCCTTCATGGGAGGTGAGAATTCTACCAAAGACACCTCCCGAGTACTGTCAGAAGATACAACAAAAGTCCTACGTTGGCAATGTCCATAATTCCGTCAAGAAAGCCGCTGTTTCAAGAGCCTGGCATCCCTGGACCCCTGGGCATGTGGCGGCAGGGCTGCATAGCCCGAAGCAAGGGCAGTATGCACAGTGGGGCCCCTCCCCACCCCAGCCAGCAGCTCCCCGGTCCAGGGCAGGGTGGTGGTGCCAGTACTCACACTTCTCGACTTTCATCCGCTTTGACTCCATGAAAGCCACATTTAATCTCTGCTCCGTATATTCCTGAAGAAGGTCTTCCCGGGCGGCCAGCATTTTCAGGGGGTTTTTGGAAGCCTGCACCCGGCGCTTGGGCCTGACTGCACGCTTGTGCTCGGCCACAGACGAGGTCAACCTAGGGGGCGAAGCAGAGCTGCGGCCCAGTCCGTGGAGGGCACCTGCCCAGATGACTACAGAGACGCGGGGATAGAGGACATCTGACCTGGGGGTGGTACCTGGTTCCACAGTTCCAGTTCCTGATTTCTTTAGCATCCATCCCCACCCTCTGCCCCCAACACAGAGTCAGAGGGTCTTAGAGCTGAGAGGAAGCCCACTGAACTCCAGATCCCAGCCACTGGGAGACCACCCACCCCTCACCCCATACCCTCCAGCTCTGGCTCAGGGGTGCGGGTAGGGCTGTCTGGGACTTCACTTGCAGCTCAGGCCACTGCGAAGTTCTTGCCCTGCAGAGGGTGGGAGGGTCGTCTCCCCACCTTGCCCACGCTGCAGGGGTCCTCCCTCGTTCTCTGTTGGAGTATTCTAGACACTGCGTGGCTTCACCTGCCACTAACAAGTCCTTCTGGGAGTGATCAACAGTTCTTGCTGCTCAATATTACTTTCTCCAGATGCCTTCTCTTCTCACTCCAACACTCACTCACTGAATCAAATCCATTCCAAAGCACAGCGACCCGATGGGGCAGGGTAGCCTGCCCTGTGGGTTTCTGAGACTGTCACTCTCCACGGGAGTAGACAGCCTCATCTTTCTCCCACAGAGCAGTTGGTGGTTCCCAACCGCCGACCTTGCAGTTAGCGGCCCAACACAAATCTTCTCCATTACCGAGCACCGTCCTACACTTTCTCTTAGGCAATGGCTTTTCCGTTCCCTTGCCACCCCTCCCTACCCCACCTACTCTCATCCTATGACCCAACCCTGAAGAAATACGTGCTTGGAAATAGGTACTGAAACAAAATAACACCACAAAACCAACGCCGGCCACCACATCCTCACTCATAGCACTCCCTGGAGGAGAGCAAACCCATGTACATGGCCTCCAACAGCTTCCTGCCGCTACCCCAAATGTCTGAAAGTATCGTGGCTGTGCCACATGGAAAACACACACACACACACACACACACACACACACACACACACGGCTTCAAAATGTTCATGGAAAAGTAAAATGAAGAACAGATTATGGAATTCTCTCAAACTTGTTGAAGTTTACTCTTAGGTATGTTTAAACGCACACATCTATTGATCTATGAATGAAGGGGACTTCAAAAGGTGGTGGAAAAATTCCACCAAATGTTTGAAGCCCCCATGTCTGTACACATATAGGAATCCATACATGTGTGTATTGCTATGACTTTTACTGATGATCATCAAGTCAATTCTGACCTGTGGTAACCCTATAGGGCAGGGTAGAACTGCCCCTGTGAGCTTTTGAGAATCTAACTCTTTATGGGAGTAGAAAGCCTCGTCTTTCTCCTGAGGAGCAGCTGGTAGCTTCGAACAGCTAACCTCGTGTTCAGCAGTCCAATACGTAACCACTACTCCATCAAGGCTATTTAAATATATATATATATATATATATTTATATATATACACACATATACATATACACACACATCTTTATCTATGTCTCAAAATATATATTAACGAGGGGGTCTTCAAAAGTCCATGGTAAATGGAATGAAATATAATGGATTTTCCCCATAAAGCTTCTGGTGCCCCCTTATAAATATAAGCATGCTTAGATTATGATATGTACAATTTAAGCAATAGCATTTGGGTGGGGAGATTGAAAAATGATTAAATATCCACTGATGTAAAATATGATCTTTGAGTGAGAAAGAGGAATACTTTTTTTTAAAGATAGGAAATTGACACGACAATTAAAATGCTATATATGTACAGCAGGACCGACTTCAGGCAAAATGTGTGAGGCGTAAACATCAGGAACTCAGGAATGCAAAAGCGGGCTTCTGAAGGTGACTGTCATTCTGCTCCGTTTTTAGGAGAGAGCAGGTCACTGGGGCCCAGTGTCATCCTTTTTGCCTTCCCAGCATGCACTGCCCTGCTTCTGCTAATGTATCTTGGTTTTCCTTTTTGGGAGCCAACTCACTTCACTCTCACCCTTCAGCCTAGCTCTGGGGGGCGAGGTTTGTGTGTGTGGGGGTGGGGGGGGGGTGGAGAGACCCAGATCTGGCTAAGCAGCATCTTCTACCACGTTGGCCACAAAGGCTGGTTTAGGGAGGGAAACAGGGACCACGTCGGAGCCAGGAAAATCAAGCCTGGCACTTGTGGTGCTGGAATGACTAGGGAAGAGGAACTGCCGGGGAGGGTCGTAGAGAGGTAGCTTATGAACTTGGAGCTGTGTGGAACCAGCTTCTGCCACTGGGTCACAGCATGGTGCAGAGTGGAAACAGCCCCAGGATCTTCCGGGGGAGACTAACGACACTTGGGTGAGCTCTGGAGCCTGCCGAGCCTGGCACGCACGCCTGCTTGTGCTTTGCTGTGAGGAAGCCTACACCATCCCTCCACGTCACTTTCTGCATAAGTCACCTCGGTGGGCTTCTTTCTGACCAGGAAGGACCCCGCACTTCATCACGCCGTTTCTCAGGGTGGTACTGTCGTGTTCCCATGTGCAGGGAGACCCGTGGGCATCGCCGCGCAAGCCTGCAGCCCCACCGATTTCCTAACAGCTTTCACAGGGAGCAGCGTGCTTTGTTGATTCTCTAGCAAGGATGTTCTATTCATTGAAGCCCACAGGACCCAAAGACGGTCTTCCTAAGTTATGGGCAGGAAAGGGTTCGCTGTGCCAAGCGAAAGAAGGGCCTAGAATTATTTTCTGCTAAACTATACTCATAAAACTTTGAAAACATTCCAACTATGTTAAAACAAACCAAAACGACAAACAGTCCAGTCACGGTCCGGATGGGACAGGACAGACGTGTGTGTCACAGGGCAGCTAAGACAAGCCATCCTGCCTGGAGGCGCACTGGTCTGGGAGGTTATGTCTAATCCACCCACTGCGCCGGGCGGGCGGGCGCCTAACTCGGGGAAGACTCACACCAGCCGGCAGGGGAGATGCCGGTGCAGGCGTAGGAGGAGGCAGCCAGGGGAAATGGAGGAGACGGCAACGACTCACTTGGGTGCGTAAGGATCGAAAAGGACATCGAAGTCCTCCTCCTCGAGCTCCACGGGGCTCCTCGGGGCGGGGTGACCCACGCCGCGGTAGAACCTGGCGAAGGTCTCCTCGTCATCCAGCTTCATCACCTCCTTCACGGATTTGCCGGTGACCGTGAGGACAGTGTCTTGCATCCCGCCAACTACCGGCAACAAACAACACGCGGCGTGAGTGAGGCCGGTCGACCTCACAGGACTTTGGGAGCCATCTCCCCATCTCCTAGGTTCCAAGAGTGGGGAAACAGGTTGGTGACACACAGCGTGGATAGATGCCTCCCTGGCACCGACACGACTTCTCACGGGACGACTGCCCAGCCAGACCAGCTTCCACGGCAAAATGGCAGGAGAGAGGAGGCTGGCCTTTCGGCGCACAAGCTTAGTAAGCCTGCATTTAACGTGTCCCTCTTCTGACAGGCGGCTAGAGAGCCAGAGCCTCGTGTGCTAGAACAGAGGTGAGCGAGCTTTGTTTCTGTGAGTGGCCTGATGGTCTATATTGTAGGCTCTCAGGGGCCTCTGCTGTGACGAGTCAACTCTGCTGGTGGGCAAGAGTAGCTACTGTCAATATGTGGCTGTGCCTGTGGGCCAATAAAACTTTATCTATAAGAACAAGTGCCGAGCTGGAGTTGATAGGCCCTAGATTAGGTTGCTATCATGTGTGTGTTTGTATAATAAACTTTCAGTGGTTTGCATTAGTTGCCTGCAGTTTAATTACTTGATGACATGCTTCTACTTCAACTTTAAAGTACTTGGTTGTATTTATTTTCAACCGTTTAAGGATCTCTGTTGACTGTAGGGGCTTCCACCTCCCAGTATTTGATCCGTTTCAAGTACTGGGCATTTCTATTAGGAGCTAAGGTGCTTTTTCTGTGACGCTATATACTTGACTGATTTTTGTATTGCAATGTCTTAATTGCAACATTTCACTTACTGCCATAGAGTTGATGCCAACTCATAGCGATCCTGTAGGACAGGGCAGAACCACTCCTGTGGGTTTCCGAGACTGTACCTTTTTACAGGAGTAGAAAGTGCTGCCTTTTCCAGAGGCATGGCTGACGGTTTCGAACTGCTGACTTTTTGGTCAGCAGGCTAACTCGCAACCACTATGCCACCTGGGCTCCTTTTTCGTTGCCGGAATTTTCTTGTAGACACACTTTGTGATAAGAAGCAATACTATCTGCTGTTTTTCTTTCTTGCTTACCTTACTAAAATTTGATACATATAACTTAGAATTCCTCAGACCCAAAGCTATGCTGATTTTGCATGTGTAGAATGACTGGCCTTCAAGGTTACAATCAAAAGTGTAATTCTGAGTGGAGGGCCTTATTCTTGGGGTTTAGAGTCAGGGACAGCGTGTGATTGGAGGGTCTCCAATTTAGGACATCCAGTACGTCCGAGCTTCATGAGCCAATCAGAGGTGATTGAAGTCATTTTGGCTCGCCACAAGGTTAATGCTTAGAGCAGCGGTTCTCATCCTTCCTAATGCCGTGACCTTTTAATACATTCCTCATGTGGTGGTGACCCCGTAACCATATAATTAGTTTCGTTGCTACTTCATCACTGTCATTTTGCTACTGTTATGAATCAGACGACCCCTGTGAAAGGGTCAATCGACCCCCAAAGGGATTGCGACCCACAGGTTGAGAACCATTGGCACAGAGAATGTGGGGCTCGGTGACATTATGGGAGCAAGCTGACCCTTGGGTGGGGGAGGAAAGGCAGCCAGAATTGGATGCAGAGTAAGTCAGAGAGCAGGTGTTTTCCGGCTTCCTTCTGTAGGCTCACATTGAAGATGCACACCAGTGTTCTGGAAGCCTGGAAATTCAAGGGTCACTGTGGGCACCTGTTGGGTACCTTTGTTGTTCAGCCTGCGGAGGAAGGTTTCCAGCCGGTCCAGCTTCAGGTCAGACTCTAACTGCATGTCTGGTCTTGCTTCGATATCTGAGCAAGTAGAAACCACAGTGAGAAAGGGCCAGGGAGCATGCTTCTGACCACAAGCCCATGGACCTGCGTATCGGGGGGCTTGATGACTCACCTTCCAGGGGCTTGGAAACTGGGGTGGTGCTCTTTGTTTTGCTGCAAACAGGTGAAGCAACTGGAGTTATGGCGGAAGGGGAGGCCAAACCTGCAGAGCAAACAGGAGTGAGTGAGCAGGTCAGTCCCATTTCTGGAAATTCTCAGAACTTGGCTGATGTACAATAACCCCAGGACAGGTTTTATAATTTATAGAATTCACACACACACACACACACACCTTTGGGAGGGGCCACAAATATGTCAGAAAAGTGCAAACATACAGTGGCTTTTACGGAGCCATGTTGGGCTGCTGACTTCAAGGTCAGCAGTTCCAAACCACCAGTCCCTCCACAGGAGAAAAGACAAGACTTTCTACTCCCGTATAGATTTCCTGTCTCATAAACACACAGGGGCAGTTCTACTCTGTCCTAGAAGAGTTGTGAGTTAGAATTAGCTTGATGGCAGTGAGTCAGCTGTCTGTCTGTAAGGACCGGAGACACATTTCCCCAAAGAGCAATGAACACGTAATCACACGTGTTAAGCATGTTCACTGACAAGTGCACCGAACAGAATAATGCACAAGGTGATCAGAATCTACCCCGTGAAGCGGAGTTGTGAAGTCTGAGTGTGTGTGTGAGAGAGAGAGAGAGAGAGAGATGGAGATGGATGGGGGGCTAGCTGAGGAGCAAAGATCTTTGCTGCATCTCCCACAGAGGAAGTCCCAGACAAGCTGTGGTCCCCTGATACTGGAGCTCACCTGCAGACTGAGGTGAGGGAGGGGCAGTCTGGCCCCAGGAGCATCGTTCACACAGAGTGTCATGTCACTGAGCACTAACCCCAGGGGGGCTGAAACGTTTGGGGAGGCACACACAGAAGAGTGGGTTGACGATGGTTGGAGGGTGGGTTACCATGTCTCAGACGTGGCTAGGACTTGGCAACACGTGAGAGCCAGTGAAGGACATAGCCACTACATGGTAACGCGCGCCATTAGACAAAAATACCAGCAGGGGATGCTGTTTTTCTTGGCATCGCCTCCCTGCAGGCTCGGCACTGCCTGAGAGTGGCGTTTCCATCTCTGCAAACCTTCCCTGGAGAAGTCTGTCTGCTTCCATTCACACCATGTCAACATGGCAGTTCCAGCACGTCCTCAAGGGGCGCAGATGGTGATTTAAAAATAAATAACCTTTGAGTTTGAGGAACAGAAAGTGGCCTGAAGATTCGGGTGGTCAGGCGGATGGAGTAAGGTGTTCTAAGGCGTTCTCACAGGCCGGGCCTACTCTCCTCAAAGAAAGGAATGGATACACACTAGTAAGCAGAAAAAATTTCTTGGTGGGATTTTCTTGGTTTTTTTTCTCATCAATGTCATTTTCCTATAACTTCGTTCTAAGAAGCCTTCATGATGGCTCCATGTCCTGTAAAAAAATCTGTAAAGTTGCCCCCTTTGAATTAAAAATTTAAAAGCCAGTCACCCAAATTTCTGAGCTGACCTCTTTGCCTTGAATTTAAATGGCCCAGCCGATCCCCTCAGAAGCCACTGTTTGGACTTGTTTTTATGCAATACCCTAATGAAGCTAAGTACACAAGGGGGCATCATAAAATTCATGGGAAATGGAATTAAAAGAACAATGAGAATTATTCCGATGGCCCTTTGCATGATTGGAAGGACTTGTCTGCCGCCACTCATTGACTGCAGAGACATATGTAAACATACTTGGTTTTGAATATACTTGTGTGGGTATGGAAGGAGCCCTACTCGCTGGTCTGCGAACCTTAGGTTTGGCAGTTCAAAACCACTAGCTGCTCCTCAGGAGAAAGACAGGCATTTCTACTCTCATGAAGAGCGACAGTCTTGGAAACCCACAGGGCAGTCCTACTGTGTCCTATAGGGTCACTATGTGTCATAATCAACTTGAATGTTTTGGTATGAGGCAGACCCCTCTGACAACAGGGCTTTTTGACTTACAGTTGTATATTTACGGAGGTGCTGGTCTATCCTGTCCTAGAGGGTCACTTTGAATTGGGAGCCACTCAATGGCAGTGAGTTTGGTTTGGGGTTTGAAGTCTTTAGGGGAGCAGATGGGCAGAAATTTCTTCCAGGGCACCCCTTGGTAGGTTCAAACCTGTGGGTTTCCAAGACAGTAACTCTTTACAGGAGTAGAAAGCCTCACCTTTCTCCCTCGGAGCAGCTGGTGGTTTTGAACTGCCGATCTCATGGTTAGCAGCCCAACATGTAACCACAGCATCACCAGGGCCAAGAAAACCCTATCGCGAGTTCTACTCTGCAACGCACGGCATTGCCGCCTGTTGGAAGGGACTTGATGGCAGCCGGAACTTGTTGTGATGGTAAAACAGAGGATCCATGAGGAGGATCCATGAGGATCCATGAGGATCCATGAGGATCCATGAGGAGGAGAGTGGAAAAGGTCGACAGCCTATGCCAGCACAGAACAAGAATCCAGCTGGGACAAGAAACTAACCAATATTAAAAAGGGACCGGCCACAGCCATTCACCAAATGCTGGAGGAGATGCTAATCTTTTTGGTATTCATTTGTAATAAATGTGAAATGCTTGGATGAGGCCAACACCTGACTCGCACTGCCCGGAGTTGACCTGACGCGTAGCAACCCCATAGGGCAGGGTCGACCGGACAGGACAGGGCAGAACTGCCACTGTTGGTTTCTGAGCCTTTCTTCTAAGAGGTCCCAGCCTTTTGGTTTGTGTTCCTCATTGTTATGTGGATTCTGAGTCATAGGGACCCGTATTCACTCACTCAATGCCAAGAAGTTAGTTCTGATCCATAGCAACCCTACAGGACAGGATAGAACTACCTGGTGGGTTCCCAAGACTTAACTCTTTATGGGACGAGAAAGCCTCATTTTCCTCCCAAGAAGTAGCTGATTGTTTCAAACTGCTGACCTTGCTACCAGGGCTCCTATAGAGGCCCTCAAACTCAATGCCATTGAGTCAGTTCAGACTCATAGAGGCCCTATATGACAGGGTAGAACTGCCTTGCTGGTTTCCAAAACTGTAACTCTTATGGGAGGAGAAAGCATTGCCTGCTCCAGAGGAGCAACTGGTGGTTTCGAACTACAGACCTGATGGTCAGTAGCCCGATGTGTAACCACTAAGCCACAAGAGATCCTCATAGGGTCTCCTTTTTTTTAAAACCCAATTTTTTAACCACTTCCTACAGGGAAGAAAATAAAGTGTCATGTATTCCTCCAGGAGCCAGACAGCTCCCCAGGGAGCCTGTAAGTGCCCATCTTTAAAGTGTTTGGATGTACACTTTACATCAGCCCCAAGAGCTCAACACTGGAGAAGCAACCTTCTGCAAAGCAATCCCTCTGGCTCAGAACTGGACCCATCTTTCAGACATCTGTTTAAAGAGAACCTGCAAAGTGGCCTTGGGAGCCACAGAGATCTTACTAGAGGCACTGGCATCTAAGCACTCACCCAAAGGGGAGAGGACAAAGATGCTTCTTCATGGAGAAAGGCTTCCTAGTTCCCAGGTGGTAAGAACCGGGCACAATTTTAAAGTCATTCTGGGAAAGGATGAAGATCGGTTAGCATATCGACAATGGATTTGGAAACTGGTGCCAATTTCCAAATAGGTCTATGTTGAAACAGTGATGGACTGAATTATGGTCCACAGACTGAAAACGACAGTTTACAAAGAGTAGGGCTAGCCCACAAAATTCCAGCAGAACTCAACATTACCAAGAGGTCATCAAGGGTTTGAGGGGTGGGTTGGGGGGTGTTGGGAGTGGGGAGCTGATACCAAGGGCTCACATAGAAAGTAAATCTTTTGAAAATGATGATGGCAACCTATGTACAAAAGCGCTTGACACAATGGATGGATGCATTTAAAAACAACAACTAAAAAAACACGAGGTCATGGCTTGATTTTTTTTTTCCAATGGAGGTATCTCACCTCACCCTAACCCCATGGGTGGACACCCACACACACTCTCTCTCTCTCTCTCTCTCAAATGAACATACTCTCATTTTCTTACAACCATACACAAGCACATGTGCACAGCACATACACAAGGGGAGTTTCAAGTGGTTTGTGGAAAA
>NW_022103928.1:56494786-56508794 GCF_000313985.2 Echinops telfairi
CACTGACCTTTCTTCACCATCCTCCCGGCCACCGTGAACTGCGTGGAGTCGTTGGCGGCTCCTTTGCCCTTCGTCTTCCAGGCTTCCTCTCGCACCGTGATGAGCTGCTTCCGCTCCTCGATGCTCATCTGGCTCTCTCGGCTGTCGGTGACCCGCTGCTCACCAAGCGCACCCGGGGGTGGGGGTAGGGATGGGGAAGCAGGGGGGAGAAAGGACCGGGACGTGAGTTTTAAGCCTGTGATGTTGCATGGGCAAAAAAAAAAACAGCTACAGGAGTTTCCCCACAAATGTCCCAAAGTGTTCTCTCCGAAACGGTCTCTGAGATGGGGGTGTCCAGCCTGGGGCAGGGAGCACCCGAAACAGCACTGAATCTCAAGGCCAAACGCTGGTCCTCCTCGCGTGTTTGTGGAAGACCAGAATGCTGCGTGGAGGCAGGAACGGAGCCCGCATGGAAAGCTGGTCCGATGCCGCCGGGAAGCCTGTAGGGCAGGGCTCGCAGGGGACTCCGTGTCACCTGTCTGCTGAACTGGGCTGATGAGCAGATTTCATCCACAGGCACTGCTCACAAGTCATATGGTCAATGGAGGAGCCTCCCCCCAGGTGAGCGCCTAGGGCGCAGGCTCAGTATTCAGTAGGGAAAGCCTCCGGAGAGGCAGGTGAGCTACTGGAAGGTACTAGAAGTGGGCAGCAGCGAGGCCCCCGTGTCAGCCTGGGGTAAGTACATGGAAGCCAGAATATAGCTGAGGCTGAGCCAAAAATTGTGCCATTGACAGAAAACTACCACCACCACCACCACCAACAACAAGCCTGTATGCAGGAGGAGGCTTCAAAAACGTTGTGAAGAAATAGAATGACGAGCTAGTGGTTTTTGCCCCACAAACTTCTCAAAGTCCCCATATCTGTGTGTGTATGTTTTATATTGGCATACACAGTACATATATGTATTTGAGGGGGTTTCAAAAGGTTGTAGAAAAATTCCATCATCTTTCAATCCCGTTTTTCCATGAACGTTTTGAAGCCTCTCATGTGTTATACACACACATACATGTAAATACACATTTGCTGTATATATATCCTGCTGTCATGGGTGTGCTTTATATAATACAAAAGCTAACACTGAAAGACCCTGCCATTAAATCCATCCCGACTGCCAGCAACCCGCAAGGCAGGTTCCTGGGGCTGCGACGCTTTCCAAGAGCAGAGAGCTTCATCTGTCTCCTGTGGAGCAGCCGGTCAGCTTGAACCATGGATTCTGCAGCTAGGAATCTAATGCTTACCTGATGGTACCACCAGGGCTCTTTAAATGATAGATACAGCACACGTGCATGTGTGTATGTGTGTGTCGCCACCTAAAAAAATGCCTTTTGCCATTAGCGTTTCGCCGGGTTCTGGCAGCCGCTACCTCTGTGAGCTCGAAGGCACTGGTGGCGTTCCCCCAGCTTTTGTTGGGGTGCTGCCGAGGGAGAGGCAGCAGCAGGGCCTCCTTGTGGAAAGAGGGACCAGGAATGGAGGAGGGGCTCAGGTGGGGGCGGGGTGAGGGTGAGAGGAAGGGAAGCCTTAAGGGGGGCAGAGGAAGGGGCTCACACCCTTGGGTTGGAGGGTCAGGTGGCTCTTAAGGAAAGAGTGTGGACACACTGCCATTGAGTCAACACCGACTCCCAGGGTCCCCGTGAAACCAGGCAGAGCTGCCCCTGTGCGTTTCCAAGAAAACGCTGGTGGATTTGAACTGCTGCTCTTGTGGTTAGCAGCCCCATCTGTAACCACGACACCACCAGGGCGGCACGCTCAGAAGTGCTGGCAGGAGAGGCATTTGCGTTCCCTCCTCCTGCAGCAGAGAGTGGGTGGGCAGGGCAAAGGGCAGGGGCCAGCCAGGCTGTGCCCCAGCAGAGGGAAGAACACTGAGGAAGGAGGGGAGGCTCCTCCAGGGAGCAAGAGGTGCTCCCGACCCTGGCTGTCACACACACACACACACACACGCACACGCACACGCACACGCACACGCACACGCACACGCACACCAGGGATTCAGAGAGTTTGTGGAAAATTCCATTATCTTTTAATTCATTATCCCATGAACTTTTGTTTATGTATATATAATACACACACACACACACATATATGACGAGGGAGCTGGCATGAGAAAGGGAGAGGAAGAAGAGATAAATGAGAGGGGGAAGGAGGAGAAAGGCAGGGAAAGGAAGGAGAGGGGAAAAGAGGCAAGAGGCTGGCTAGAGGGTGAGCGACTGTTCAGAGCCTCCTGAGCACCCGCCCTTATTAAACTAGGAGGCTGACTGCCAGGCCCACCCCATCAGCATTCGGGAGAATGCGATCTCTTAAAAAGACCGGCTCACAAGAGGATTTTAATCATACCAATAAGGCACTCGGCTTAAACTTTTTCCAGAAACACATACAGGGCCAAGAATGTCGGCTCTCCCGAGGTCCAGAGAGCCGCAGACCTGCGGGTGAACTCAGTCACGTCCCCTGTGCAGGGTGGGCCCGGTGTGCTCATGCCTCAGAAGGAGGAGGCACCGGGTTGGAAATTTCCTTCCCGATCTCCCTGAGGCTCCTGCCTGCCGGAATGCGATCACTCTGAGGCCTGGGTGGATGACACCTCAGGTCTCAGGATTTAAAGTTTTCCTTCGTTTGCCAGGTCTGTGTCGGGAAGGAATACTTCTCCTTGTAAGAGACACAATTGAACCCAAGAGAAGGAATATGTTTTTTGGTGTTGCTTTTCTGAAAAGGAAATTTTAAACCAAAATGTTGGTTTCCTACAAGTTTCTTCTTAATTTTGTGGGTTAGTAGGGCTGGATTAAGACCCATAAAATCAAACCCGTTGCTGCAGCCTTGACTCTGACTCATAGTGATTCTATAGAACAGAGCGAGCTATTACCCCACAGTGTGTCCAAGCCTATAAATCTCTATGGGGGCCGTCACCCAGTGGAGCAGCAGGTGGGTCCTAACTGGTGACCCATGGTTAGTAGCCAAATGCCCAACACACAGCACCACCAGGTCCCCCTGGGGATGGAAAGTCAAAAACCAAACCTTTGCCATCGAACTGATTGCAATTCACAGTGGCCCGAGGAGACAGGGCAGAACGACTCCAGAGGTTTCTAAGGATGACTGTGATTCTTTATAGGGCAGCCTGCTTTATCTTTCTCCGGAGGAGTGGCGGGTGTGTTTGAACCACTGACCTTGCATTCAGCAGCCAAACCCTTAGCTTACGGCATTGCCAATGCTCCTGGGGTTTTACAAAACCAAATTCACTCCCAACAAGTCCACTCAAATGCATCGCAACCCCTATGCGTTTTTGAGGCTGGGAAAATCTTTATGCAAGCAGAAAGCCTCACCTTCTACAGTGCAGCTCATGGGCTTGAACTGCTAGCCTGAGAGTTAACAGCCCAAAGTGCTATCCGGCGGGCTCCTTGAGTCCCTAAAATGCCACTACGTGACTTATGGCTCTCTAATTGGGTAAGGAATATACAGTTTGCTCTGGAAAGAATCTAAGGGTTTTTCACAGTTGCCATTTGATTTCAGAATCCAAAAGATAAAAACCAATAAGATGGGCATCATTCTCCACTTGATTTTTTTCCCCATTCTATGTTTTTCTTTCCTCCTTAAGGCGGCCGAGTGGCATAATGATTACACACTGGGCCGTGATCTACAAGGTCAGCAGTTTGAAACCACCAGCCGCTCCTGGGGAGAAAGACGGGGTTCCTACTCCACCCCCATCAAGACTTACAGTCTCGGGAACTCCCAGGGGCGGTGTGCCCCTACCCTGTCCTAGAGGGTCATGATGACTCGGCATTGACTCAATGGCGGGGAGTTTTGTAAACATTTTTTATTGTGCTAAGTATCGTGTCACTGCCCAGGTTTAGATGCTGCTGCTCAGGATGCAGAGGGGGGTGGAAAGAGCCAGTGTGGAGAGAAGATGAACACAAGCCCTCCCCGGCCCATCTCCAATCCTTTCATACATAGACCTCGTGCATGTGATAGAGAGAGGGGGACTGTGTGGGTGTGCCTACATGTGTGTGACTGTGCGCCTGAGGGTCAGTGGGAGTGCGCGTGTACATGTGTGAGGGACAAGGTGTGGGTATGTGTGTGTACATGGCAATATATATGTGACAGTGTGTATGGTAGGGTGTGTGTGACTGTGTGCATGGCACTGTGTGTGTGTGTCACTGTGAGGGACAGTGTGTGTGTGTGTGTGTGTGTGTGTGTGTGGCTTGCCTGCCTCTCCCCAAGTCTCCTGTGTCATCACAACACCTGCTGTCACTTCCTGTGTGTGACAAAGGACCACGGGGCAACAAGAAAGGGCAGAGAACTTGTACTGACTAAGACTTAGGGGGAAAGCCCTTCCCTACCCGGATGCCAGGCTGGCTTTAAGACTGGGACCTACCCACACTAACTCCGAGGAGGGCATTCGGGCACTGTGCGCGTCACGAGGCACAAGGGCAAATTAGAACTTGTCAGTATCCCAAAAAGCGTCCCCCCCCCCCCTTGGAATTCTATGCTCGATCAGTGGGAGGACGTTCTTTCTCCAGACTCCAATGGCGTCCGGCCCCAAGGCCCGCAGCACAAGGTAGGTGGCCCAAGAGCTGCCAAGAAGAACACACTGCTGGGTGCCCACCCTGGCCCGGGCCGCCACGCCCATGCAGCTCCTAGCTGAATGAAGGGAAGAGCCTTTCTGGTACGAGTCATACAAGGAAGAAGATGCCCGTCGGAGCCTCGGAGACGGAGAGCTTGAACATCTAGAAGGAGCTTGCTTGCCGGTTCTGGGCAAATGACTGGAGGGAAGGGAAGTTGTTTCTTGACCTCACGGGACATGGATGCGTGGCTGCTGTGTATGTAACTGGCATGGAGGAAATTTACATGTGAAAACAGCCAAGTAACAAAAATATAAAGTGGTTTTTTTTTTAAACGAAGGGAAAATCACTGAAAATTTAAAGTAATAAAACACAGGTGGCAGCTGGCAAGTGGCCTTTTCTGTTTCACCTTAAACAATAAATAGTTAAAAGCCTCACCAGCAATAGATCTTTTTCTTTGAGGTTTGGAATTGGCTTATCAACAACTGGCTCATTTCCTCCATTAGTGAAGGAGCAGCAAGTTTGCCCAGGGCCCACTACCCTCCTTGTGGGGGAGGAGGTGGTGGTGGAACTGTTTGGGTGTGTGCCAAGTGTGGTTAGTGTGTCCCAAGCCAGTGTGTCCCACTGCTCAGGAGAGACACCAGGAGAGTGAGGGAGAAGAAGGGGAGCTTCTGCTTACGACAGAGGAGGGTGAACAGCACCCACCAACCCTCTTCTGCCCACAGCCTGCTGATCTAGTATCAGAAGCCCCAAGCCTCTCAGTCCAAGGTCACTTTTACTAACCACGGATCCCACAGCAGAAGTCAAAGCATGAGGTCATTTTCCAGGTAGAAGCACCCTGACCTGTTGGCATCGAGCCGACTCTGACGGCGACCCGAGTGGACAGAGTACAACTCAACTAGGCTCCATGGCCAATGTGGGGGGCAGTTGGCCACCAGGCTTTCCGTCAGAGGCACTCTGGGGTAGATGTGGGCCTTGTGGAAACGCTACGGAGCAGACTTTTTCTGACCACACAATGTCCCCCTGAGTTGGAACCGATTCGTCAGCAACTTGTTTTTGTTTGTGGCTTCCCTTAGGATACAAAGTGCAGAGATTGAAAGGGGAAATTTTCTTAAACTTGTCTCAGGAACATGATCAGGGCTACCTAAAAGTCTGAGCTGAGGATAGGGTATGTGTGCCTCACGCCGACCAGTCTCAGGACTGGACTATGCTCGCTCTTGCCGCTCTCTCTCTCGCTCTCTCTCTCTGTGTGTGTCTTACACACGCTCACTCGCGCGCGCACACACACTTAACTCTCTCCCACACATTCACACAGTGAGATGCAGAAAGGTTTCTTTCTCAAAGGAAAGAAAAGTGCTTCCCGACAGCTAAGAAATTGCAGTGAGGCTCACCAATGCAGGCTTTTCCTCACCTGATTAATAGAGACAAAAGACAGGTGTTTATGGGCAGCAGGAATAGCAGGAGAATAAGTAGAAGCATACACAGGTTCCTATAGAGCAAAGCAAGAGGATTAGAGGTGAAAAGAGGAGAGATATACCAGAGTGGGGCGGGGAGAGGCAAACACCAGGCTTCTTTTTCTAACACAACGTTAATTTAAAAATAGAAAGAAAAAGAGGAAAACAAATCCACTACCACTGGGCGATTCTGACTAATGGGAACCCCGTGGGACAGTGGAAAAGAGCCCCAGTGGCGTCCAGGGCTGGAATCATCACAAAAGCAGGTCTCCAAACTGCCAACCTTGGGGTGAGTAGGTGAACATTTAATCACTGTGTGCCCAGGACCCCTTACATGTTAATGTACTCACTGCAATTTCACTTTTCTTTCCAAGAAAACCCTTTCTATTTGTCTGCTTTGTTTTTAAAGTCATACTACCCCCACCAAGTCACACATGCACAGTGAAGTACACCTGGCCAGTCTGGGGCAGAATAAACCAGGGGACCACCAGATGGGACTACCATTGATATATGCTACTCAGCTGCTCCGTGGGAGGTCATGGCTTTCCTGGGCAGTTTCAACATAAAAAAAAAAAAAAAAATCAAGGACCAGATCGACCTTCCACCTGCATACTGGTGGCCTCGCGCCTCCGGAAAGCCAGCCAACCCGGGAGCCACGGAAGATAGAACTGAAGCGGGCGAGGGATAAACTCCAGCCTTAAAGTGCACCGCACCTCGGGTAGAGTCAGGCTTACCCAAAGCAGATTAGAAACGGAATTATCATCTGTAAATCCTCCTTCTTCCTACAGGTTAAAACAGACAGGAACCATTGCAGGGGGCTGGAGGGCAGGGGTCTAGCAGGGGCGTCAATTACTCTGTGCCGGGGGTTCAACTAGAAGGAAGCGTGCACATGCTCACACAGGCGGGTGGCAAGCAGGCAAGCATGAGGATAATTTTCAACTTTCGGATCACACTGGCCAACTCTTCCCTGCCCACCCCCTCCAGGGAGCTACCCCCGCCCACCCGCTCCCCTCCCCAACCACATGGCCTAGATTCACTTGGAATTGTGATTTGGGAATTTCAATGACAGCAGGCACTTAGATCATGGGAGTGGCAGGCTCAGCTTGGGGGAGTTTTCAGGCCCTGGTTTGGGGGATATCTGCGCTCCTCTGACCCGGCACTTAGAAGCACCGCGGGCTCTCCCTATGATGCTGGCCTCAGACACGGTGGCAGGGTTTGAAACACATTTTTAAGACTCTTTGGCAAAAGACAAGTTTCTTTCCTCCCCATCTTTTTTTGGCGGGTGAGCTACCCGGGAGGAAAGCGTGTAGCAGCCTGGCTCACATGCACCCCGTCCCAGGATGCAGACCCGGCCAAGTCCACCCAGGAAGGGGTGTCCCCATCTTAAAACTGACCATTCGCCACCCAAAGTGGAAACGTTTCTATCGGGCTGCTGCCGCTGGCCTAGACTCAGACAAGGCTGGGGACGATGAATTCGGACACCAGGGCGGGTGAGAGGGAGGAGAGAAAACGAAGCCCGTGCAGAGCCTGCTGGGGAAGGATTGCTAATAATGTTCGCAGCTCCAGGTCACCAGCCCTGGTTTTCGGTTTTTGATTAGTTTCTGATGGGGAGGGGCAGGAAGGAGAAAGGGTCCTATTGGACAGATCACTTCTGCCACATTATATCGTCTCTGAGACAGATTTCTAATGCAGAAAGGAAAACTTTCAACTCGCTTCCTTAAAGGTCAGAAGAGTAGGTATTTCGCCCCCCTCTTTTAATCATAGTTTTAAAAACACCAAACTCAATGTCACTGAGTCGATTTCGACTCCTGGTGACACCCTACAGGACAGGGCAGGGTCGGTCGCCTCTGCAGGTTTCTGAGACTGTAGCCATTTATGGCAGCAGAAAGCCTCGACTTCGTCCTGTGGAGCGGAAGGTGGTTTCAAACTGCTAACTTTGTGGTTGGCGGCCCATCACATCACCACTGACAGAAACATGCTGGTTCTATTATTTTTCCTCAAGGTTTGGCTTTTTCAATGGGCTTCCAGTACCAAGACTATATACAGATGGCAGACTGTCTTCAGTGGTGAGTGGAACACAATCGAACAGTTAGACTTTCTACACTGCTCCTCAATGTAAGAAAGGACTAGTCCACCCTCTATACACAGTCACTAACCACATTCAGTGGGCCTCCCACTGAGGTCATTTCACCCCCAGTCCTGAAGACCCGCACTGGTGGCATGGACGGAGACCCACCAGATCACTTGCTTAGCCCACACGCTGTGCATCCCACAGTGATTGGGGCAATGCTGGGTCAGTGGTCAGGACAAATTCCTTCCAGGTCTTACATGTCAGAAGAAGCTGTGTCTAAAGGTCCTGAGCCCCTGTTGGGATCTGTCGTGAATGAGTCTCCTGCTGATTCCAACATTTGGGATCTCGAGCTTAACTTAATTTCTCGTGTCCCACTGGATTTCCTTGGGAGTATTTTCATTGGTAAAAATGAATAAAGTCTACCATTTAGGAATGTGCTGGCTGGCAGTTATTCACATCTGTGGCTTCCACGCAGAATTGTGTCCAGTGTGGCAGCCTCCAGCCACGTGTGGCTCCTGGGATCCGCTTGACGTGCGCAATCCACAGTGGGTTTAAAAAGAAGCTGGTATGAAATAAAGAGTGGGACCTATCACATATCCTTGTAGACTGGGGATAGAGCAAGACCTGTGGAAGCCGGAACCTGGCTCTCAGAAAGAAACCTGCCAGAGCAGAAAAATGCACATCTTTCCCGCTGAATACAAAGTAACAGGAAAGGGGCAAGTCCATTCCACCAAAGGGTGTTAAACGTGGGAGACCAGGGACAATGGGGCGGTCCTGGCAAATTCCAGCTCCCACAGGTTCTGCTGAATGTGGAAAGATGATGCTATCCGATTACTTTAAAATGTTATGGACACTCGTTTTGTTTGTTTGTTTGTTTTTTAAAGATCAGGCTACCAGCAGATGTCAGGTTACCTACATGTTCACATCCTACTTGTGTCGCAGCAAGTCTAGACCCGCTCCAAGGAGTGAGGTCCCACGGCCTGCACCAACATCCTGAGCGTACCTCCTCCCAGAGGGTTAGGGATCACTTTAACACCCAGACCCCCAAACTAAGCCACAGAGACCCTACTGGGTGGAGTAGAACTGCTTCTTAAGTCTTCAGTGGTTGTCAGTCTTTAGGGAAGCAAGTAGCTCATCTTTCTCCTAAGGAGTGATTGGTGGGTTTGAACTGTCAATCCTGTAGTAAGCAGCCTAATGTCTAGCCCACAGTGCTACTGGGGGCTCCTTTGTCTTAACACCGTCCAGGCTTAAGGCACTTTACCCACTCACTGTCATTGAATCGATGTAATGGATAGAGACCCTACGCAGTGTTTCAGAGGCTGTAAGTTGTTACGGAAGTGGACAGCCTCATCTTTCTCCTTCCGAGCAGCTGGTGGATTTGAACTGGCCATCTTTCAGTTAACAGCGCAACATCTAATGCACAGTGCCAGTCGGGGTCCTTAGGAGTACAGCTAAATAAAAACCAAACTGAACTCCCTGCCATCGAGTTGATGCCGACTCATAGTGACCCGCAGGACAAAGTAGAACTGGCCCTGTGAGTTTCCCAGACGGTGACTCTTGACAGGCGTCCAACGTCGAAAGCGTGATGAACCCACTGCCTGCCCTCGGGAGGGCACGAGGCCCAGGGATTACTGGGGCGCTCTGAAACCACTTGACCTCCACAGTACTCGAGAACCCCCACGTCTGCCACCACAGCCGAAAATAGCCCCGGCTTATTTTAACTTCAGCGTGCTTATTGTCTCTGGCCAAAGTGAACTAGGCCACTGAGGAGCAGGAGGGAGAGCGAGTCCGCAGAGATTCCCTGCTCAGCAGAAGCGGAGAGCGCCTGTGCCCCCTAACCCCCAGGGGTTCCCCCAGAAGGCAGCTCGGAATTACCAGAATGCTGCTCGCTGCTCCTCTCTGGTCCGACAACCTTGCTGACTCAAGGCGCCCCTGCCCTTGTCCCCATGTTTACAGAGAAGCACAATTTGCTCCCTGGGGTTTTCAGGCTGACACCACCTTCTGCAAACAGATTGCCTGGGCTGTCTTCTGAGACCCCTTGGGGGAGGCTTGAACTGCCAATCTTGTGGTGAGTCGTGGGGTTGGCTTCATCCTTTGCAGGGCCCAGGAACCCAATGGGATTGGCAGTTCCGTTCTCCTCCCAGCCTCCTGGTTCCCACAGACTAAAATGTCCCTCCCTGTGCTGAGTAGAAGGGGCCCTCATGCCACGGCTCCATCCTCCAGGATTCTGTTTTGCTTTGGGCTCTTTTGCTTAATCTCCACAACCTCTCTGTCTCCTACGAAGACCAACAAGGTGGCCTCCCAACCCAATCCACCCACCGCAGTTGCCAAGGGAGATGTGACACGCCGGCTGATGGGTGCGCAACTGAGGTGAACGGAACATGTGAAAGGTATTTTGGAGTCAGTGAATTAAGATTTTTTTTTAAAATAAAAGTTTGTGAGCAGTGGGGCTACCCGACATGGGGGACCCACTTTTCAGTAACATTGGCAGCCAATCTGGAAATGCAAATGTCACATGCAATTCGACTTAAAAAAAAAAAAAATATATATATATATATATATATATATACACACACAAATGGCTGAGGATGAAAACGTCTGTGTCACTGTCTTTAATACTAGGTACAGTCTGTCTCAAAAACAAAAACCGCCTCAAATTCAAATCGATGCTTCGATTGAACTTCTAGAGACACAACAGGACCACATGGAACCTGAAACAGCGCCCAAACTCTCTCTGTCTCTCGTTCTCATCTGCAAACCTCAGCATGTACGGGTTCCCGATTCCTAATGGTTGAGCCCCCAAGTTCTCTCTTCCACAGATGCTCCACCTTGGTCAGAACTTGGAGGGGCCAGGGGAGTCACTTGGTTGGATGTGCCTTTCTATTATTCGTGTTTTCTATTTAAAGACTTTTAATCTTAGACACTGGCCTCAGCAGGGTCACAGGCACCCTACTTGTCTCCCGCTGACAAGTCCATCATCGGTCACAGCTGGGCCGTGGACAGAGAAACCAGCTGGGCAGCTTGCAAATGGTCAAGAGCTGGTCACCATTCTAAAGCTAAACCCCACTGCCATCAAGTCAACGCCAACTCACAGCCACCTGCTACAGGGTTTCTGAGGCTGTAAATCTTTCAGGGCACACTGCCTCTCATAGTCGTCGTCCCCCTCTGAGGGGCGGGGGGGGGGGGCGCTGTTGAACTGCTGACCTTGGGGTTAGCAGCCCAAGGTGTCATGGCTGGGGCTCCTTCTGGTCATTATTGTATTAGCAACTCACCCTGCTTTTGCCATGAAATGTGTGCTAGAGTTGACACTGGTGTCTTACTTAATACTCTTTAAACTTACAAAATAAAAATACATGCTGTGTATTCCTGCGAAGTCTCTCACTGGGAAACAAACCCGCCCATCATCAAACATACTTGGAAATGGGAGCGAAGTAAGCACTCTCTGGATGCCATTAGGGATTTATTTTGCGCCCTGAGGTTTTAAGCATCTGCCTCCTGAAAGCAAGTCCCTATTTCATATGCAATTTCCAAACCATTAGTTGCTCAAGGGGAGTTTCATCAGGGAGCCTTCTGTAACACCTTAAATGTCCCTTGCTCAGAAGGCCTTCTTGGGGGCAAAAAAGCAGGTTTGGGTTTGCTGATGCCTTATGGAGGTGGGGCTGAGGATCTCAAGACTTTACTTGTGATCCTTGTCACCTGCTTAAGCGGCAGTGATTTTAAGCATGCACTTGAATGCCCTAAAGTGCAGATGCTGCCTACGTGGGTGATTAGACTATGCATGCTTGTCCCTTTGATGCCATGGCCGAGTCAGGCAGGGGGCCGCCGCCTAACGGGAAGCTTTACCTTCATTGTGAGTGACTGCTCCGCTGCGTCCTGAATCTGCAGGCTGCTGCAGACCGACGCTCTGCTGTACTCCGGCTTCTTGTTCAGTCTGTTCTTCCAGTCTTCCTCGCCACTCCTCTTCAACAGCGCCAACCTGAGGGCAGAGCAACACCGGCCAAAGGCGTCAGCAGTCAACAGGAGACCGGTCAGGAGACCACAATGCAGGTGAGGGCAATGCACCTGGCTAGCAAAACCGCGGCTCTCTACTTTTAACCCCTTTGGCTTGCATTCATGTCTGGAAGAATAAGAGAGGCCCCAAAGATTTTATTTTTTCAGATTTGATTGGAACCCACAGCAGATGGCTGGACCCTTCAGCCCAGCAAAGGAATAATCTTTTCCTTGGGTTGAATCAGTCAAGTCACTCTCCAGGGAGAAACATGCCTTCTAGTGGCCCCTTCTGGCCACTTGGTGAAACAACACTTAAGCTGGCATTCTTATTGCCAAGGAGTGGATGCGGACTCACAGCGACTTTCCCTACCTGGCAGGGTAGAACTGCCCCTGTGCCTGTCAGAGACTGTTAACTCTTTATGGGAGCAGAAAGCCTCGTCTTCCTTCCATGGGCCAGCTTGTGGTTTTGAATTCCCGAGCTTGCAGTTGGGAAGTGGTTCTTTATTTTCAGGAAATGTTGCAGAAATGAATCAAAAAACACCAAACTACAGAAAAACGAACAAACAAACCCCACTGGAAACGTCATTCACTGTATATCATTCACTGTAACCTAGGTGGAAGGCAAGAGGTGCCTCTTCCTGCACTTTGAGCTGTTCTTTTGCTCTGCATGAACCTGGTCTTTCCCGTCTAATTGGCTCAATGCAGAAACTATTCTCTACAATCCTCCCTTCTCTTCCTGCCTCTTATAAAAAAATACCATTACTTCACCTTTCCTCAGGGAAAAGCTATCCACATGCAAAAAGAATCTCATTAACTGCGATGTGTAACCTAACCTACTTTAATTCAACTAGGGTGGGACCTGACAGAAAGCTGGATGCTCTAAGCAGGGAAAGGTGATTTTAGTAAGATGGGGCCGGCTGTTCCAGCTAACGGTAGTGTAATGAAATGAGATGAAGGCAAATACAACACAGGGACGAGCATGGGCACAAATGGAGCTTGGCAATGGGATGCTACGCGTTACTACAGAATAACGATGAACGGTGGCCCGGAGGGACTTGGAGAACATTCTGCTGACCGAAGTCAGTCAGAAACAAAGGGACAAATATTGTATGAGGCCGCTGTTATTAAAAAATAGCAATTATAAAGAAAGGGTTTGCATTCCCAGAGAACTCGACTTTGATGGTGACCAGGTGTGGGAAGGGAAGCAACAGGCAGAGGGCAGGCTGGTGCTCCCTTTGGTGGCAGGAAGAACATACACTGAAGATAGGAGACGGGGGACCCTAAACAGAGCAAGCTGCAAGGAGGTTGGACCAATTGTTTAAAACGGTGAATACGAAAATTACGATCTGAGAGGTAAACCCTCACTTAATTCACAATGGTATTAAAGAGATGATGATGATGATGAAACTCATTCAAGCTGATGCTCAGATGATTTAAGGGGACGGGACACGGGGGGCGGATTCTCTTCCCCTTTGTGTCAAGCCTGATGAGCCACAGCCTTTAAATGATCATGCCTTGCAAGCATCTGAGAGCCTTGCTTGATTAGAACGAGTTCTCCAGACAAGACACTAGGCAATCAGGGGCGGGTCCCAAAGGTGGCAGGAGAATCAGACATGCACCTGATCTCCGCGGCTTTCCCTTTTTCAGTCACCGGCGCCCACAGATTTCGGATGGCACTGACTGGTGACTGACAGCTGCCCAGATCAGATCCTGCCTTGCTAGTGGAGGAATACATCGGAGATCAGAAAAGGCGGGGGGTGGGGGGGGGCTGAGGGATTGACAAGAGCCCCGATGGCATAGTGGGTTAGGCATCGGGCTGCTAACCACAGTCCAAACAGTTCAAAACCACCCACCACTCCCTGGGAGAAAGATGAGGCTTTCTACTCCAGTCAAGAGTTCACAGTCTCGAA
>NW_022103928.1:56508894-56538969 GCF_000313985.2 Echinops telfairi
CGGGTCGGCACTGACTTGGTGGCGGCGAGTTTGGTTTGGGGGTTGGTTCAATGAGGCAGCAAATCACAGATCCGAACAAAGGGTGTTGTGGGAGGGACCTGTGTGGTGATGAAGAAGGACACCTGCCAACCCACGCTCTGCTTCTGGGGATTTAAATACGCAAATGAGTTACCCATGAGTTCCAAGCAAACACACTGTCAATGGAAAAGGATGATTTGAGGGCAGGGGGCTCTTTAGGACTGTGCTATCTAGCAGGATCTCTATCCTCTCACCCCGTCTTCCTCATCAGACAAACCAGGTGGCGGCACACTGAGGTGGAGGGGTGGAGAGACCAGCCCCTGGGCCCCCGTTCTCTTCACCACATGGTTGTCGAGGAAAACAGGACCTCGCAGACGTTTGAGCTCCTTCTTTTAAAATGGTATATGTAAATATATTTATATGAGAGTGTGGGGAAACAGATCTACATGCATATATTCATAGGTTTAGTATTAAGGCAGCCGATGGACATTGGGCCTCCACTCAAGCACTTACTCAATGCAAGAACACGTTGTTCTATTAAATTGGCATTCCAGGATGCACACCTTCCCGACACGATTGTGAAGAAAAATGTAAACATAAGCAAAGGTGGTGAACAAAGCTGATGGTGGCTGGCTACCAAAAGATATAACGTCTGGGGTCTTAAAGGCTTGAAGACAAACAAGCAGCCATTGAGCTGAGATGCATCAAAACCCACATGGAAGAAGTACACCAGCCTGTCTGACCATGAGGTGTAGAAGGGTCCAGTTATCAGACATCAAAGAACTAAAAATCAGATCAGTGGGTGCCCACCTTCCTGATATGATCACTGAAGACAAATGTGTACATAAGCAAATGTGGTGAAGAGAGCTAATGGTGCCTGGCTATCAAAATATATGGCATCTGGGGTCTTAAGGGCTTGAAGATAAACCGGCGGCCAACTAGCTCAGAAGCAACAAATCCCACATGGAAGAAGCACAACAGCATGCGTGACCATGAGTTTTTGAAGGGATCAGGTATCAAGCATCAAAGAACAAAAAATATCATTGTAAAGGTGGGTGAGTGCAGAGTGGAGACTCAAAGTCCTTCGATAGGCAACTGGACACCCCCTCGCTGAAGGGTTGAGAGGAGGAGACGAGCCAATCAGGGTGCAGGGTAGCAACGATGAAACATATAACTTTCCTCTAGTTCTTAAATGCTTCCTCCCTGCTCCCCCCACTATCATGATCCCAATTCTACCTTACAAATCTGGCTAGACCAGAGGATGCACATTGGTACAGATAGCAACTGGAAACACAGGGAATCCAGGACAGATGACCCCTTCAGGACCAGTGGTGAGAGCGGCGAGGCATGGAGGGTGGAGGGAATGTGGGGTAGAAAGGAGGAACCAACTACAAGAATGTACGTATAGCCTCCTCCCTGGGGGATGGACAGCAGAGAAAGGGCGGGGGAGTCGTCAGACAGTGTAACATATGACAAAATAATAATAATTTGTGAATTATGAAGGGTTCATGAGGGAGGGGGGGAAGGGAGGGGGGAAAATGAGCAGCCGATATTGAGGGCTCAGGTGGAAGGCAAGTGTTTTGAGAATGATGATGGCAACAAATGTACATATGTGCTTGACCCAATGGATGTAGGTATGGATTGTGATGAGAATTGTACGAGCCCCCAATAAAATAATTTTTTAAAAAGATGGTGCCCATGCTGACATGCTCGGCTTCTCACCCAGAGGTTGGGAGTTCAAGTCTACCCAGAAGTTGCATTGGAAGACAGTCCTGGTTGATCTGCTTCTCAAGAACCGTTCATTGAAAACTCTTAGGAGCACAGTTCCACTTGGACAAATGGAGTGGGAGTCGACTCACCAGCCAACAGGTTTTGGTAAAATGAGATCGTTAGGAGTGGTGAAGGGGGCCTGCGGCATGCATGGCTAAGCACTCCACTGTGAATGGAAAGCTTGGTGGTTTGAGTCTACCCAACAGGTGCACCAGGAAAACACCCAGCGGCCTCTTTCTGTGTGGGTCAGAGCGCCAAAACAGCCGGGGGCTGCTCTCATTGAACTCACGAACTCACGGGTCACACGGGCTCCTCGGCTCAAAAGAGGTCGTTAGAATAAGGTTGTAGAGTTGCAAGACTGTCTACAGTCACCTCAAACTCTGGGGAAGGAAAGTCCCGGGCAGATATGTGAGCCACCTTCCTGTTTGAAATGGGTCATATTTCATGATTTTATTTTGATAAAATCATGAAATCTGATAAGAAGCCTGGAGCCTCCCTCTGCAAGAAGCCGTGAGCAATGGAGCTCAAATATAGGCAGTGTTACGCTTTTCAGCAAAGGACAAACAAACATGCTGTCCAGGTTAGGCAGATGATTTTATTTGGCAATATACGTCATTCACTGAACATATTATAAATAGGTGCGACATACAATGCCCTTCGCCTATCTTTAAATCCGTACTAAAAAATGAATTCAGGAGCTGACTCGTTAACCAGCAGCCTTGACTCTCTTGCCCCTGTGCATGCTGGGACACTCAAGCATGCCGCCAGGCCATGCCCAGAAAGCTCGGCACCAGCCCTGAATTCCTGAGAGCCACAGTGCCTGCCTGGGAAGCCACACCTTTATAGTATCTCAAATATTTGGTGGGAGGGAGGGGAGGGCGGGAATTTTATAACAGGTTTTAAGAGTGTTTTCAGAAAGGTAAAGGTCAAACCCCCAAAACTGGCATGTCATTGAAAACTGACTGCACAGTGGATGGAGGTAGAACGCCTTCATCCAGAGCACCAAGTTCCAACAGACAGAATACTCCCCAAGATGGGAGATCTTTAGAAGTCTGTGACAGAGGAGGGTCCATTCACACTTCCCATTGGGATTTTATCCCAGCATACTTTCAGATGTCTCTAGACCCCACTGCCATCGAGTTGATTCCAACTCAGAAAGATCCCTGATAGGGCAGAGCAGAACTGCTCCCTAGGGCTTCTGAGACTGTACATCTTTACAGGAGCAGACAGCCTCGTTTGCTTCCTTTGGAGCGGCTGGTGGGTTTGAACCACAGACCACATGGTTGGCCGCCCAATGCTTAGCTCACAATGCCACCAGGGCTCCTTAGAACATGTGTGTAAGTGAGATTTATCATTCATTTCCTTAAATGCTCTCTTCCTTCTTATGTGACTAGGGGTCGACACTCTGAACTCTGGGATCAAATTCTCCCTAGGTTTTGGCACAAAACAGGGACCCAAGTGCTTGTCTAAGTCAAGCCATCCCTCCTCTTATCCAGCTTCTGCCCCTCCGTGGATGCCCCCGGACTACTGCTGTGTGGATGGGTGACTTGAGGTGGATTCTGACCACAGCCACCCCCACGTGTTTCAGAGTAGAACTGTCCCAGAGGGTCTTTTTGCTTGGAATCGTTACTGCAGTAGACTACCAGGTCCCTCCCACTCCTTACCCCGAACCCCCCATAGAGCTGCTGCAGGGGTTCAAACTGCCCAAATATTGATTTACAGTCAAGAGTTTGACCTTTGTGCCCAGGAGGGTGCTATAGTAGGTCAAATTTACTGTGGATTTTAAGTAAATACAGGTGACTGTGGAAATAAGATTCAACCGCCGTATCAATTGGCCAGAGGGAAGAGGTAGCATCTGTCTCATGTGTGTGGCTCTTTTTAAGCAGCTAATGCCCAACATGAAAAAAGCATGGCTTTAAAAAAATACCGAATGAAGGAAGGAGAGTTTCATCCTGGGTTGACATAGTCTTGGGCAGTTTGAAATGTATCGAGAAAAATGAACACTGGCCGGTGATTGACAAAGCAATAGGCCTTCTGAAAGGTGGGAGGTGATGAAAATGGCCGACAGAACCCTAAGGAACAGAGAGGGAATTACGGTGCTGTAGATCACACGGGGAGATGAACCTGACCTTTCTCCACCCAAAATTCCTATCACTGTCCCATCTCTGGCTGCTTACTTCCCCTGTGACTACAGGTTAAAAAGGAAAATACATCCTGAAAATGTTCAGCTCCTTTTCCCTGGAGAGCTGCCAGTAAAGAGACAGCCTCTCAATTCCATTCTTTCGAATGGAAGAAACAAAAACAAACAGATAAACCCCACAGGTGACAGACAGTGTGATTTGATACTTGTGGTAGTTACATAATCTATTTTCAATTTGAGATTTACAAATGAAGGGGTGGTGGAGATTGGCCTGTCAATCAGGTCACAGCTTGATGACCTCATTTGGAGGTGCTAAGGAGATAAATAGCTCACAGGAGGCGGACACGCTCACTACCAGAGAGACGTTCTTGTTGACAAGCCACACGGAGAAAGAAAGGCTGATGGCAGTCAGAGCCTCGGAGCTGAAGGAACCATGTGGAGACCCTAGCCAACGCTGAGGTGCTTCCACCGCCACTGGATCCACAAGACCTTCCACCTACTGGCCTGTGATCTTCCTGCATTTGGTGTCATTGCATGTGTTGCGTGAGTCTGAAGAGGAATCTATAGACTGTTACCGGATATGGGTTAATATTGGACTTAATGGCTTGGACTGAACTGGGCTGGGATGTTTTCTCAATATTCAATTGCTCTTCTATATAAACCTCTTTCTTATACACATATGAGTGTCTATGAATTTGTTTCTCTAGTCTATCCGGACTAACACACGTCTCAAATGGAATCTCTCCTAGGGATTTCCTGACAGGACACGTATAAAAGCCTTTCAGAAAAGTCACCTCCTTTACTCTCTGGAGAAGCAGCAGACTCTAGACTCAGACCCCACAGATGTAAATCCAGCAGTGGATTCATCTTCATTCCCCTGTAGACGGTTGACATCAGGGGTCAGGAACATCACCGCCAATTATCACATGCCTCACCCAAGAGAAGCACCAGCCATCACATGAAGCTCACAGCCATCAAGTTGATTCTGACTCACCGTGCCGCTCCAGATCACAGGAAAACACCGGGGGTGGCTTAATTCCATGTTTGTCCAGTCTGGCCCTCGACGGATGTAAGAATGATCCGATTGGGCCGTGGCAGACAAAGACTCCCCAACCCCCTGGGTCATGTGCACAGATGGTCACCAAGAGTTGGGAAACTCAATGGGACGCCACAGGCATCTGAAGTGTTAAGAGGTCAGCTCCCATCACTAGATCATCAGAGAATTCAGTACACAGAAAGGAGATGGAGTTGCTAAGAAACAAACAGATTGCTAAGAAACAAGTATGTTCCAGTTGCTTTCCTCATCTGAGTTTGGGCCAGGCCACCATCGACACGACCAACCAGGCCCTGGGGGGTGGGAGGGAGTGGGGACAGTGGAGTTCACTAACAAGTGTTGTCAAGTCCAGGGGCAGCGATAAAGAGGAAGGCCATCAAGGAGATGGAATGACACCGCAGCTGCCACAATGGCTCAAGCATAGGGACCGTTGTGGGATGGCCGGTGCTGGTGCTGGACAGGGCGGTGTTTCTTTCGGTTGAGCATCAGGCTGCTGTGGGCTGGACCCGAGCTCATGGCACCTAGCAACCCCCAAGCCCACCACCGGGTGGCGGGACTGCCCACCCGAGTTCTGCCAGCATTGCACACCCTACTTGAAGGTGTGACTTCCTTGTGGCCCTCCGGCAGATCTTTCTGCACAAGCCGAACAATCCAAGGTTGGACTGCCCCCCCCAACCCCCCCCAAGAACATGCTTCTCTTTACCTTTCTTTGATTGACATGGTTTTGCTGGGCGAGTCCAGAGGGCCCTCTGTCATCGGCGCTCTGATCTCTCCGGCAGCAAACATGGCACAGGGACTTTTGTAGAGCTGCTCCGGTCCATGTTCTGCAGACTCCTGCTGCTTCCAGGAGGCTGGGCTTGCCGCTGGAACGACAGCCTTCCCGGCCTCTGTGCCAGTCTGCTCGCCCAGTTCCGCTGTGGACCCAGAGGAGCAGCATCAGCAGGGACTCCTCCAGCGAGCATTCCTGCCGCTGTTAACCCCTAGTGGTCAAGCCCTGGGAGCTCAGTCTCAGAGCTCACCCATCCCTTTGGGCTTATGCAAATCTACAGCGCTGTGAGGAGGCCAGGCGTCTCTGTGGGTGACCGCCCGCCCTCCGCAGAGCACATCAGGACAATGGGCCTTTCTCCCGTGCAAGGCACAGGAAGTTGGTTTCAACTGTCAACTGCGGAATGCCCCCCCAGAGGCGACTTGCACATTTCAAGCGCGCCACCCTCACCCTCACATGTGAAAACCCTTCCTGTAACTTCAGACAGTCTCGCTGATGGCCACGAACGAGAGAGGGGATTCAAGTCCCGTGCACACTTGTCAGAATGCAAAAACAAACAAACAAACAAACAAAAAACCCCAAACAAAACAAAACAAAACAAAAACCAGGAGTGTAGCAAGAAAGAGGCCGGAAACCACGCCTGTGGGACCGAGCCGTTAAGTCCTTAGCCCCTTTGCTAAGCCCCAAGCCCGGGGCCTTCTGTGTCCAGGAGCTAATTAAAGGGCCACATAGAAGGGGCTGCTCCCAACTGTGCTGTGAGGGCACACCATCCACCAGCCCATGGACCAAAACCCCTTTTTGGAGGTCAAAGGAACTCCGGGTATTGTTTTCCCTGCAGGGAAACAGGTGAAGCCACCGGCAAGGTCAAGGGAAGGGTGAAGAGTGCTGTGGGAGCAGGCGCCCTTGCTCCATAGAGCCTTGGCACCAGTCAGGCTCATCCACAGCCTCTACCGCGTCTTAGCGCATGAGCAACCAGCCAAACAGACACAGGACACCTGACCCTGGCTTCGAAAACGTTGAGGGCAGTCCCGATGGGCCTTACCTCTCAGAGAAAACCTGCTTCTCATCACACTCTCCACCAGCTCCATTCTCTCCTCGAAGGGCAGCCCGTCCTTCATGCCCGGGGTCCCCAGTGCCGGGCTTTGGGGCGTGGACAGGTCCTTCAGCTCAACCCCGGGAGGGTTCACCGGCTCCAGGCTGCCTTTTCTGGGGGCTGCACACTTAGCCTCTCCCTCTCTGGCCCGGTGAAGCGCAGCGTAGGGGCTTTCTGCTTCCTCTAAGGGCTCATACATTTTAGCCCAACTGTTCCTATCGGCCGAGACCTGCTTGCTTCCAGCCTCCGAGTCTCTTGACAACGTTCCTTTGCTCCCACCATCCATCCTTTGCTCCCCTGGGGGTTTCAGAATGCTTCTGACTGGGGCCTCTGTGCTGTCCTTCGAGGGAGGGAGCTGGACGTCGGTGGCCCTTGCACTGTCGTCCACAGGTGGCCTGGCCCGCAGATCCCCAGCATACATTGGGGTGACGGAAGGTGCCACGGTGGATACAGACGTGTTGACGGTGGGTGCAAAAGGAATGAGCTTGCCGCTCTGGACCTGGAGAGGAGGGACACAACACCAACACACACACACACACACACACACACACACACACACACACACACTTCAGAAGGACAATGATTTCAAAAACCTTGTAGCAACAGGGTTGCTTTATATTGGTAGACTGACAGGCTGCATGCTGCGCCGGGCAGAATCCTACTGCTTAGCTTCCTGGTAATCCCTTACCGTGTACAGTTATATAAAGTATCTATCTCATTGAAAGCCATCTCCTAAGCCCGGAGCAAGTTGCGGATACAAACTCTTGCAAATGGACTTACTCTCGATGATGTCTACAAGCGGCTTATGCAAAGGAGGACAGACACACCTAGCAAGATCGCCTTGCACAGGCATTCAGTTATTACCAACTCACCCACAGGAACAGCCGTCAGCGGTAAGCTGCCTTAAACCCCTGCCACTGACCTGACGGTGGCTCTGGGCGCCTGTGTTCGCAGAGCCGACCGGCACAGGCCTGATACCAGCGTACCCACCTGTTCCACCTCTCCGAGCGTCACCGGCTGCGTCTGGAAACGCGCATTCATCCTCCTCTGCCTCACGTCTAGTCTGTTTCTGGTGGAAATAGCTTTGGACACAGGCTGGGCGAGTTGGTTAAATAAGGCCAGCTTCTCTGCGAGGCTGAGCGTGGAGGAATCAGGTTCGCCTGGTTCAGCAGCATCTCTGCCCTCGTTTGGCTGGTCCCTAGCTAATGCCTTCTGGTGAGCGGATGCCTGTAACCTGAAAGTAAGACAGAGTCACCAGTACGTAGAGAGACGAAGAAGGCTCCACCGCCAACCGTGTCCACGAATGCATTGTTGACGTGTCAAGGGTCCACCCTGGCAAAGGGGCTTCGGGTCCCTTCCTAAATTAGGCCCAGGCACTTATCACTGCCTATCAAACGAGACTGGGCAGTAGCATCCTCAATGGTAGAAAGAGCAGACTTTTCACTCTGAATCATTTCTAAGAAGTGGGTTTCCCATCTAAGGAACTGAAATGATGCTTGGGTACAGCTGTCTTACTTAGAGCAAGAAGCTGTATGGCTAAGTCAGGCTAACAGGCATCCTGAGGCAGTCCCTAAGGCGCTGAGACATGAGTGAGGAGTTTCAAAAAGTGGTCTCTTTAAATAGCTAGGAAACAGCACAGTCATTTTTTGTCAACACTTATCTGCCTTACAGGGTTTTTTTTTTTTGGCTTTCCCATGCTAGACAGGAGTGACCTAATTAAAAAAAAAAGTATTTCACTGCTTTACCTGGCTCTCAAAGGCACTCAGGCTTCTGAAACGGACTTAAATGTAAACTTTCCCGTATCTTGAAAACAGAAGCCGGCCCCCTCACCCCTCACCCCACCCCCCTCCCACTGGAGGAGGAAGTTTATTTGTATGGGTTCTTGGTCTCTTGAGAGCTTTTCCAGACCATCTATTATTTTGGTAGTATATTTTTCCTGGCCAAAGCCAATTCTCAAATCAGGTGTGCCGGAGAATCTGAAGTGGGTTATGCCCTGTACCCCCTGAATGACCAATTCACACGTTGCTCAAGACAAAAGAGCAGTTATCTGGGCTGCAGGTGCACACAGAGGCAGTTAAGAAAAGTAACCCGAGCTTCAAAGTCTATCCTGAGGTGCTGCACACTCCGAGGGCAGCCGTAGCCTACTTCCCAGAGACGCGGAGCCCTGCACTAGCCGTATTTCCTGGTGGCCCTTGGCTTCTCTTACCCTTCGGGGATTAGTCCCAAAGAGTTAGATAAAGGTGGGGGTAAGGGGTAAGTTGTCATCTGCATGCTTTAAGGACACAATGTCCAAACACCACACATTTACAACATCTGCATTCAGACACTAAAGTATTTTCCCCATCCTGAAACATAACAGCGCTGTCGCCCTAGGGAGGGTGGTTTTCAGTGTCTCTCTTGGTCTGCGTGTGTTCCCCACACCTCAGCATCCGTGTTAGCTCCCCAACTGCTCAGTTAATCTGCATTAGGCGCTAGTACTGCAGGTGAAGCATGAGGTGGCTTAGGGATGACCGCTGTGATGAACAGACACAAGACAAGGCGGGTCAGGGCGAGCACACACGGTGGATGGAGAGACAAGAGGTGGTCTCATGCAGGTTTTACATTCTGACTAAAGCAGATGCGGCACGTGCGGGAACCTCTCACGGCAGGGGCTCATGAGCCGGACAACAGCAGGCATTGGAGACGACAAGATGCGCGGTTGTCTGGCACCTCTGCACCTGGTGCCACATGCGGCTACTTCTGTCCAGTACCTGGTGGGCTGCACAGTGCTCTTAGCTAGAGTGGAACTAGGAAGTCCTGCCATGACAGGGTGTGTGGCCACAGAGCAGGAAGCAGGGATGGGTTCGCTTTGAAAGCCATTGCCAAATAAGGAACATTCATAGGGAGAGAGAGAGAGAGAGAGAGAGAGAGAGAGAGAGAAGACGAAGAAGCATTAAGGAAAGCATTTTAAATCTGGAAAAGCGAAATCAAATACTTCAACACATTTATTTGCTAAGTACTTTGAGGAGGAGGGGGAAAAATCACAACAGAGGTTGAAAAGCAATTCTAAATGTAAGAAACCAAGAGAACAGAATAGGGTTTTCAGCTGGGAAAAGGTTTGCAGCTTTACAAGCGGGTTTCAAAAAGTTCATGGAAAAAAAAATCAAGAGCGAGGCTGATGGACTTTTCTCATGAACTTTTTGAAGCCTTGTATATTTAAGTACATGTGTCTTGGTTTGGAAAATTAATACAAGAGCAAACACAAACTAATATTAACCATCAAGTAAAAATAAGTAGCTCGTATCCAGGTTTTTAGAATACTGTTCTCCACTTCTTATTTTTAACAACCAGCGTCGTTTTGTGATAAACACACATCGCAGTGGGTCCCTTGAGCCTTGCGGGGTGATCGTTTGTGCCTGGTTACGGTTTGGGGCCTTCTGCTAGTTGGTGCTGCTTTGTAACCAAATCCCAAACCAAATTCACTGCCACTGAGTCAATTCCCATTCAGAGCAACCCTACAGGACAGGGCAGAACTGATTCTGTGGGTTTCTGAGACTGTCTCTTTATGGAAGTAGAAAGCCTCTTCTTTCTCTCAAGGAGCAGCTGGCGGTTTTGAACTGCTGACCTTGCCGTTAGCAGCCCAAGGCAGAACCTGCTATGCCACCAGAGCTCCATAGCAGCCACCCATACAAATGATGTTTTGTAAAAAGCCAGTCTGGCTTCCTAAGAGTTCCAAATAAGCACAAGAACTTATTTCTTCACAAACACACCAGGAAGCTGAGAAACAGCTGGCGGCCGGAGTGAAGCTGGTTGGCTTCACAGCAGGCTCACAGACACACACTTGGACAGAGGCCTCTCAGGTCTTCAGTGTCTGGAGTGAATGAACTTTACTTTCTTCAGGAAAAATGAGTGTGTGTGTGTGTGTGTGTGTGAATTTAGCTCCAAGCTCACTGCTATTACGTCAAGGCTGACTCATAGCGACCCTGCAGGACAGGGTAGAACTGCCCCTGTGCGTACCTGAGACTGTAACTCTTTACAGGAGTAGAAAGCCTCATCTTTCTCCCAAGGAGCGGTTGGTAGTTTCAAACTACTGACCTTGCTGCTAGCAGCCCAACACGTAACCACTACGCAAGGAGGGCTCCTCCGAATGCACCGGCCAAGCAAATAAAAGTAAAACAGAATTCGCTTTTCAGGTTTCTCTAGGCGCTACAACGGGTGTGTGGTTGTTAGCTGCTGTTGAGTTGATCCCACTCTCGGGGTCCCCATGGGTTCCAGAATAGAGCGACTCCCTGTTGTCTCCTGGGCTGCCCTCCTGGTGAGAAGCCGAACCCGCCATCTCTCATGGAATCACAGGGCAGGGTTCACTCACCAACCTTCAGTTGAGCAGCAGGTAGCACAAGCCTGGAGCTGCCTGGGTGCCCCAGGGGATCCGAGGGCAACAAATCCAGTGACAATGCTGAGAAAGGTGGTGGCCTGGACACTCCCTGAGGACTGAGGTCCCGGGCACTTCTGGGGGAGCCATCTCACTGGCCACCTTGCGCATTTTGTTTTTAAATTTAAAAGTCCTGGGTGACATGGGCCCAGGCCAAGCCACTCCCGGGCAGACTCACGTGGCGGCGATGACCACCTCCTCGGTGGTGACGGGCTGTGTGTGGGACCTGTCCTGCAGCCGCCGGAGCCTCTGTTCCACCGCCAAGTTTCTTGAGCGCCGCTTAGGAATGATTTTCTCGTCGAACGACTTTTCCATTTCCTAAGAGTTGGAGACACCGGGAGCCCTATTAACCCCAGGGAAGGTAATGGGGTAGCCCCGTGTCTCGACTCTGTTCTCCTACAGGAGGGGACAGACTGAGAGGCATGCATCCCCATGAGAAATGTTTGCTGGATGTGTCCAAGCCGGAGAGGGAGGGAGAAAAGGGCACCATCACATGGATCAGACTGACTGCAGAGCCCCCTGAAGTGGCCAGAGGCATGGGAAGCAGGGTGGTGAAGCAGGGTCACCCTGTTATACCCCAACTCCTATTTTGGGGGACAGCTCACCCTGAAAAGAAGCCTCTTGGCGGCCACACTCAACTTGGCTCGTTCATCAACCGTTTCTTCACCTGCAAGACACCGCAAAAGAAAGGCCGGGCCGAGTTAGAAAATGTAAGGGAAGCCCCTGAGAAGTCGCTCAAGGCTGGCAGGAAACCCTGGGCAAACTAGGGAGGGGGCTCTCAAGAGGGCCATTGGCACTATCCCTACCTTGGGCAGGGCCCACTGTACCTGTTTAGTGAAGAGGTGCTGATTTCCACTCAACCCAAGCCAAACCCAACCCAGCCCTGCCATGGCACAAAGAGTCTCCTGCAATGCTCGACTCACTAAGAGCAGGGAAGAGGTTCTACAGGAAAAACCAGCAAACAAAAGTCCTCCTCATCCGGTCACATGCCCATCGGTGCCCAGTCGAGGCATTGTCACTTCTACGGATGCAAACTGCCACATCTTTCTCCCACAGAATGGCTACTGGGTTTGAACCACTGACCTTGCAGTGAGAAGCTGAGCAGTTAACCACTCTGCCCCCCTCCATCCGCCCCCCCACCCCGGCTTCTTCATACACCATACTCTACACTTCCTCTATGGCTAAATGCCAGCAGGGCTGCGACCCTACTGCGCCAGGGTCTAAATTTAACAGTGCTCAGCCACGGTTCTCCAACTCTGGAACATGCTTCTCTGAAGACCTCCACTAGATTTTCTTGTATTCCCAGAAAGGCAGGCCTGCAGAAAGGTGAGGGATGTCTCTGTTCCATCAGCGTTATTTTCTCAAAAGGCCCAAATCCTAATCCTACTCTGGGTGGGGAGGACAAGGAGGAAGAAGAAGAACAATGAAAATATACTTGCCCTCAGCAGTTGGCATTTCTGAATTTGGAGTAGATCTGGGGAAGACATTAGCACACAACAGTAATAATGCATTAGCTGGTGTGAGTAGAAGGTCCCCATCCGACATCATCATTTGTAAAGTCAACATTCAGATGCAACAGACACGCTCTTAGACACGGTCATCCTGGGGGTGGGTTCCAGTGAGGGCCGATGCAGTGGAGCTCGTGTGTGTGTGCAGGAGCTCAGCCAAACACATAACTCGTGGAGGAAAACTAAAGCTATGGGTGATTTATATATTGAACAGGACAGGTGACAGCTTTTCAGACAGCCCTGGTCATTCCTATGTAATAAATGAGAGACAAACTCACTGCCATCAAGTTGATTCTGACTCACAGTGACCCGACAGGACAGGGTAGAACCGACCCATGGGTTTTCTGAGACTGTAACTCTTTATGGGAGTAGACAGCCTTGTCTTTCTTCTAAGGAGCGACTGGTGGTTTTGAACTGCTGGCCTTGTGGTTTGCAGCCCAATGTGTAGGGCTCCTTTGCTATGCAACAGAATGTCATAATTTAATATCAAAACTCAGATAAAACAAATAAGCAGATATTTATTTTAAGTATGGAGACAAAATGCTTTGGTCGACATCACTATAAAATCTGGTGAATATATAATTTGGATCCTCATGTGACAGGGCATTAGAGTATTAAAAATATAAAAGCCCTGGTCAAATATTAAATGAAGACAACTCAGATTTCTTCCATCTTAAACCATTACAATACAATAATGAATGCCTTTCCACATCACCTAAATATGATTCAGAACTGCATAATGTGAGACCACTGTAAAGGGCAAGCCTTCTTTAAAAGTACCCTTAAATCAGCCCGATAAATATCCCTTATTGAAGAGCCAAAGAATTGAAGAATCACCAACATCCTATGTCAACAGCATCGGCTCTACCGCTTCAGTAAAACCCCCTCCGTCATCTCTCTTATGTTCCTAGACCTGCGGAACTAACTACACATACACGTGCCTACCTATCCGACTCCTTTCGTTCTGCGGAGGTTACGGGTTGAGTTCTAAATCTCTCCGAAGTCTTTCTACTTTCACCAGGAGAGAAATAGCGTCTTGGTTTCCGGGACCCTCTCTCCCATTCGAGATTGGTGGGGGAGCCAACTCCTTTGGCTGACCTCTCAGCCCGTGGATGGCTTTTCGAATCATGGGGTGGAGAGTACATGGGAGAGAAACAGGAGGACAGAGAGACGTGGGGAGGGGGGGTGGTAGAGAGAGAGACAGACAGACAGACAGGGAGAGAATAAGGCACATATTTATGCATCACGATGAGTGAAAACAGAGTGCTGCTAGATCCTTCTGCATGCCTCTACCATGCACAAAAGGAGGGAACGCATCCCAGGGACCCAGCACTCGACAACCCTGTTAGTAGGCAGAAGCACGATGCTAGTTCTGGAGCCATGTCCTTGTGCCGTCTGCCCTGCACACACTTGTGAGCTAAGCTAACAGCATCTGACCCAGGATGTGACACACGCTGGGTAGTGGCTCTGTCAACGGCGTGCAAGTGACACAAGGGGAGTGCGTGGCCAACATCACCTACAGGTCGGGTTTCTTGCTGGCCTTGGCCGACTCCAGAAACGCACTTCGGAGCTGGGCGACAGAGACCTTGGTGTCTACCATGCCCACCTCTGCACAGGGCCCTTCGGCTTCCGAACTCTCTGGCCTGGATTCCCGCTTGAAAACGGGGTCCTTGGACTTTGAGGCTGGGAGCTGAGGGGGGCCGGTGTAATCAGAGAAGGAGCGGGTGAGGACCTTGCGCTTCCTGCTGGAAACTTCCTTCTTAGGCTCTGCCACGCCGGTGTCTCCGGATGCAGGCTCAGGCTGAAGACAGGACACCATCTCCGCCCTGCCCATTCTCTGGGGGGGCTGCTCCTGGCCTCTCGGTGGCTGTGGTAGGTGCTCTGGCTGCTCCTTCTGATGCCCCAAGGTGAGTGTGCTAATAATAGTTGGCTCACCAAAGCCCTCCTCTCCTTGGCTTCTCAGGAGTCCCGGATCCTCCAAAGGCAAAAGTGGTTTCCTGCTCTTCCCGGGAGCGTCTACGAAGTACTCCTCCTCTTCTGCTTTTGGCTCATAAATGTGGAGAACCGGGGTATCCCTTCTCTCACTTTCGGGGACCTTTGGAGGGGATGGTTTTATTACACACGGTGGGGCTGGTTCCACCCAGCTGCACTCCAAGATCCTCTCAGGGTTTACAGTGGTCACCAGCTTGGCGGTGTGGATGGGATCCGCTGGTTGCATGGAGCCACGGATCAGTTGGCGGGCCGCGCCAACAGCCTTGCTCGGAACCCTATCGAAAGCGGAGTTTTCGGAGGGGAAGGGCAGGTAGCGCCGGGGCATCTTCTGATGGCTCCTCTGAGTCTGAGGCTCTGAGGCCAGTTCCGGGCTGCTGCGGGCACTCTCTTCCTTCACCAACTTCTCTCTAACCTTTACTCTTTAGGAAAGAAAAAGGGGGGGCCGTTGGGAAGCGCGGGTCACTGCTCAAGGGAAAGAAAGCATGCGTGGTCACAGATAAACATGGGAGAACAACTTTTAAGTATATATATATATATTTGGAGGGGGGGTAGCGTTTAATGTTAGGAAAGCACTGCTTGAACCAGATGAGCGATTTTGAACTGAGTTTTCTAATCTGCCTACGCGTGCCAGTGTGACAGAGAAGCTACCCTCTTCTCACCCACTGAACACCCAGGAGGAAGCCAGGCGAACCTCCTGACTGGGCACCATCAGGGTGCACCTGGGCAGGCAGAGGCTGGGGCCGGGGAATGCTCCCCTTCCAGGCCTGTACAAGGAGCTCAATCTGCTATAACCCCAACTGCACCACGTCATTGTCTCCTGGAAGTGTCAGAGCATTCGGGAGCACTTCACGATCAATCAGCATCTCTCTTTGGCTGACCGACGACCCGTCAGCCTTTGCAGGCTGTTCACAAGGCCTTGTCCCCCTCACAAGGCACAGCTGGCCAGTTTGTCTAGCATCACCCCTGACCACAAGAAAAGGGCATTGTGAAAAGAACAAACGCACTGAAGGTGCCCCCTCCCCCAGCCCTTGCCAAGAGCTGTTCTTGGGGTCTTCCTGAAAAAAACGGAATGTAAGAAGAAATTGTTCGGGTTGTCTTTAAAGCTATTTAAGTACAGGAGAGGAGAGAGAAAACCTCTTCAAAAGCGACAGGCCATTCTCCATTACCACAGAGACAAAGTAGCCGAGAGGCTGGGCTGTGGGGTCCTCAAGAGAACGCCTCAATCCTGGCTCTCAGGAGGCTGGCTCTGTGGCCTCGGGCAACTCAGTGGCCCTCCTTGGACCTGCAGTTTTCAGTTATCTTTGCAGTGGAAATGACGGTTGCATGTGTAGAGAGAAGCTGCAAAGCACTTGGCCTAGTGCTTGAGGAAGAGGGGTGAAACGTGTGCTCATGTGAGCTCATGCTCAGCTTTACTTTTGGAAACGCAGGAGTCTGCGAATGGCTAATGGATGGAGACCACCTTTCAAAAAGTCCAGAATGCTTCCGGAGTGAGGAAGGTGATTCCTGGGAGAACGTGAAACCATTAAGATTAGTCACCAAATACTAACCGCCGCTGACATACGAAGGGGGAACGCTTTAAAAGGTCTGTGGAAAATGGAATGATCCTTTAATTCCATGTTTCCACGACCTTTCGGAAGCCCCTTTGCACACGTTATGGAAGAGAAGCTTCTCTTTCCTGACATGCACACCCTGATACATTTGATGACGATGTCTGCTTAATTCTTAACTACCTGTTTTTCAACATAAGGTGCAGAATATCTGGGTTTCTGTAGTTAAAGAAAAAACCCAAGCTTGCACATAAAAAGCAGTTATTATGAACAATCACGTGGTGCGGGGTGGGGCGCAGGGTAGCATTCTGTGCGGTTATTTTTCCTAGCGACTAGCCAGGGTTGAGGTTCTCATCCTCCTAACCTTTGCAAATCAGAAGAAGCCTGAAACGTGGTTCCGGTTCTCCTGTGGAATGTGTGCTTCTAACCAAGACAATCGGAATTCTGTCCTCAGTGGGGAACAAAGTGACTGTGAAGAAACTCACTACATGGGTGCTTTGTCCTGCCCACGACTCACTCAGGGCTTACTCTGGCTGTCTCTCCCTGCCCCCAACCTTAAAGATGGAATGATAGGGGGGTTTGTCCGCTTTCAAAGCCACATACCTTAAGTTTAACTGTTGAAAGCGCACTGCTGGCTTGGAGACGAGGAGAAGCAAGGATGAGGAGAGAGAAGTCGGCAGTGCGGGAGGAGGGACAAACAGAGGAGACGGAAGCCCAGGCTGGTTAGTGGGACGGGGGAAACCAGGCAGTGTGGGTGTGTGTTTCATCCCTGCCCAACTGGCGAGGTGTAGACGAGTGGGTGAGGAAAGGGAACGGGAGGCGGCGTAGGGCAAAGGTTACCCGAAGGAGGAGGAGCCGCAGAGATTAAGACAATCGAAGGGGAAAGCAAACAACTAGGAAGTAGCTGCCTCCTTTGGAACACAAGCTTCTCCAACGCCCCGCTGTGGGAGACGGCGAGGGGAGTGGCGAGGGAGTGTTAGCTCAGGTGTGGGAAGGGCCAGGCAAATCAAGGGCTAGGTCAAGCGTCTGCGACCAGCAGCCAGAGGTTCAACCTCAGATATACCTGGAAGGCCAGTTGATAAGCGAAGGTGTGTCCCCTTCGGAATCTTTCTGGAGAAACCACTCATGTTTGGGTTTCCCGACACTACCGTGTACAAAAAAAGAAAAGAAAAATCATGTAATTTCCTCTGAACATGTCAACATATACACAGACTTTATTCAAAGCAAAGACCTGGCAGAGGCTGATTTCTGTCAAGAAAAGAATACGTTCTGTGGCAGTCGAAGGTGTACATAAACCGGTCATGCCAGGGGTGTGTCATCATTCGAAGGGATTCCCATGGCCTTTGGACTCTGTTCGCTACTGAAATTAGGAGACAGAAATAAATGCGCGGGCAGTCCCTGCACACGATGTTGGACGAGTCATTGGAGGCACTGGGAAGGCGAATCCGTTCATCACACGCCGGCCCCCAGATAACAGACCTCTCTCGTGCTTAAGAAATTGGATTAAAACCACAAGGCAGCTTAACGTGCACGTGTTTCGGTGGGGTACTTCGCATGCCGAGTATCAAAGTAATGTTCATGAAAAACAACCGGCATTAAAGACAGGGACGGCCTCAAAGGAAACGGAACCTGGGCCTATCTTTCATCTGACACTGTGCTTGCCTTCAAGTCATGCCCAACCAGGCCAACTCCACATATGCAGAGAGGTGGGTTCTGCTGGGCCGGGGCCTTTCGGCAGCAGGTCACCAGGGGTGTCTTCCAAGGGGCCTCTGAGTGGGTTCGAACCACCAACCTTCCGGCTAGAAGTCGAGGACTCCTTTGCTACTAGACATTTCCCTTGACGATCCATGACCGAATAGTATAACCGGGTGAGTTCAGGCCCGTTGGGGACATGTGGATTGAGTTCCGACCAGAGCAACATCCCAAGCTCGGCTGGGAGGAGGAGCAAGGCTGACGCTGGGCCTCGGTAAGCTTACATCCCAGCAGGCAAGAAGACAAATGACCGGCCCACGTGTTCACGCCTAATGCACAAACTCACACATGTAGGGTTGACCGAGGCAAAGCCAGGAGGCCAGGATTAAGGGATCTTGGAGAAAAGTTTAGACACAGAAGGAGCATCCACGGTAACTGCAACCCCAAGTACAAACCAGCATGTCGACAGCTCTGGCAGGCTGATCCTGAAGAGAGGGCAGCTCTGGAACCCCCCTGGGGTCATTCTCCTCTCTCCCACACACTGGCCCTGAGCTGGGGTGGGCTAGACAACAGTGGGCCGGAGGTGGGGAGGGGAGTGTTGGCTCATTTGAAGTAAATCCAAAGTCCGCATGATGGACTTCCGAAGCCTCTCTGACAGGCTCAGCCATACCCACCCACCCCCGACACCCCGCTTCTGTGCCCCTCCCCCCCAGGTCCCTGTCATGCTGCTGACTGGGAACCACATCAGACACTCCAAGTGTGGCATCCACTCAGGGCCATTGTCATTGCTATTTCTGGCCAGGCCACTTTATCCTAATCATCGCATGGCTTGCTGGCTCAAGCGATGTGGGTCTCTGCGTGGGTTTCCCGCGGGAGACACCTGCTGTCGGGGACTGGCTGGTGTCTCCCAAAAAGCATGCGTTAGGATCCTACCGAGCCCTTCCACTTTGTGTCCCTGTGCGCCACAGAAGAAACACTGCACGGTCCCGCGCCATGCTCACAAGTCTTCCTCTGCCGAGCCCACTGTTACAGTCACTGTGTCCGTCCGTCTCATAGAGGCCCTTCCTCTTTGGGGCTGCCCTCCACGTTACCCAGCATGATGTCCTTCTCCAGGGACCGGTCACTCCCGACAACGTGTCCAAAGTGTGTGAGATGAAGTCTCACCATCCTTGCTTCTAAGCCACCACAGCATGACAAACACACAGACAAGGGGTGGCAATTACCTGTGGACCCTATAAACCTTAATGATGCGCTTCTTCTATCTTTCAAATGTTCATCCTTCAATCAGAGGAGTCGGGCAGCAAAAAAACAAGCTGGATAAGAAGAAACTGCCGGGGAGTGGGAAGCTGGGGGGAGGGGGGAGGACAGAGTGGACATCGTGGGTGAAAACCTGTCTCTATTCCACCCAAGCGACAGAGGAGGGATGCTGGGCTATGCATTCAGGGGAGAAATAACTGGAGAACAGGTAACCTGGGTTGCTTTCAGGGAGGAATCAACAGATGCTCAGAAGACCAAGGAAGTCTGTCAGGTAGACTAATCCCTACGCTGCCCCTCCTCTCCCTTTGCCCATCAAATCCCAAGGTAACATGATACCCAATCCACGAATCCCAAGTCTCGCTCCTGGGCACTTTGTAGGTTCCGCATGTTGCGACAGCTCAAATACCAACTGTGTGTTCCTCAGTAAAGCACTGTTGGTGGGTTGGCCAGGACCCATGAGTGATCATCCACCAGGGAAAATAACATTAGCACGCATGCCTGGTTTCTTTATGTTCCAACTGTTCATTACCAAAATTACCCAACCAACCCATTGGCGTTCAGGTAATGGCAACATTATAGTGACCACACACAGGGTTTCCCGAGACTCTGAGTCTTTACACAGACAGACAAATGCATCTTTCTTCATAGGAGTGGGTGGTGGGTTTGAACTACTGACCTTGTGGTTGGAAGTGCACTGCCTAACCCATAGTACTACCAGAGATCCTAGAGTATTCACTGAGAAATGAGGAATGAAAAACCAAGACTGTAAAAACTACCACGTAAACAGCAGCCATTTAAGACTGAGCTTGTTTTAGAATGTAAACAGAGTCAACACTAGCATTTCTCTTATGACGTAAGTTCTTTCACTAAATTCTTACATGACTTTTGTTGTTTGAAAAAATAAACCCTGAAAATATTCAAGGAATTTTATTTTACACATTCAAACAAACAAACAACTACAACTATAGCACAGATACGTAGATGCTAGGGTCTGATGGTGGGGGCGCGTGCTTGATTACAAGAAAAGGGGCACAGAGGGGAATTTGGGGCAGATGGAACAGTTTCTATCTTGAGTATGGTAATGACATGACTTTACGTATCTGTGAAAATTTACAGAACTATACACTGAGAGGGCAAATTTACCTCAAAGAGTAGTATCATTAAGACAAATAAGCCAATACAAAAAAACCCTAAGTCCTTTACAAATGAATCCAGCCCACCTTCAGAATCATAGGCATGGCGTTGTTAAGGGATTGACTGTATTTTCTTGCAAGTAACACATCCATACATGTAACACACACAGCACATGTAGCAAACTATTGTGCAAGGGAGTTGTGTGATTTGCAAAAAACTGTGTAATACATTATTCACCTGAAAAGAAGGACTTAGATGCTTAAACTATTTAATTGGATTTTTAAATGAAGTAATTGTTTTCCATATATATAAATAATATTGACCACAAACAGGCAGATAATCTATTTGGGATCTTATTTTTTTTCTTTGCTTCCTCTTTTTCCTCTCCCAAACCAAACACCCAGAGAGAAGCCTGAAGAGATGACATTGGTACAGAAGCCAAAAATCTTCCTTTTGAAAGCTGATTTAGACCATGCTTTGGGTCCCTCAAAATGGTGACTCCAACTACAGAGCTGGTCAGGTGAGGCACCCCCAAACGAAAAGGCCTAATGAAAGTTTTGGCCTGGGTCTCTCACCTAGGAGCAGAGGCCAATTGTAACGATGTGGGCTGGCAAAGGGATACCCAGGATAAATGATACATCATTTCATAAAGTACAGAAATGATTTCTGGGGCCCGGAAGGGCAATGGATTTGGAGAAGTTTAATAGCAAGCGATTTTTCTAAAATGCAAATAAAAAGAGGTAACATTTAGACCTTGCTTACATTTTTTTTTCTTGTTCTTATTCCTTAAAATCTTGCATGGATATTATTTTGTCTAGTGTTCATTAAACCTGTGCCTAATGACAGATGAATCATTAGGGTTCGGTTTTAAAAATTAACAGTGGGCGAGTCTGCTTTATATAACAGAACACATTGAATATATGATGCTGTCTGGCTACCTAAGCTACACTTAAAAAACAAACAAATAAAGAACCCAACCCAATGCTGTTGAGTGGACTTTGGTCATGGGTACTGCATGTGACAGAGTAGGCAGGCAGCACAGGGTTTTCCTGGCTGTCATCTTTATGCAAGGACATTGCCAACCTTTTCCTGTCCATGGCATTGTTGGGACATGGAAAGAGGGAGCGAATCAACCCTCAACAGCCAAGTGCAAATCTTTTGTGCTACCTGGGACCTTAAACCAGGTCCTTGCTAAGAAACTCAACGAGGCATGCTGGTGTAGACAGACGTAAGAAATGATGGTGATGTCTTGCATCCTGAAAATGGATTTTGAGGTGTGCTCCTCAAAGAGAGTTCTGCTCACTGGTCTTACTGGTCCGTGATTAGACAAAACAAACATGCAAACAAATCTTGCAACAGAGAATGATAATCAACAATAGCATGAAGTCTGCTGCTTAGCTCAGCTGGCAGCCCTGCCCCACCCAGCACGACTTTCTCCATGAAGGAAACAGCAGGGCATACTTCACATTCAGACTCACCTTCCTGACCAGTTGTGGATTGATCCTAAAATGCAGACTAGTGATTTCAAGCAGCGCTGTGAAAGTTTGTGCTAAATGCTGGGGAAGATAACCATGGCTGAGTCTCGGTCTCCACCCTTCCCTTAAGGATTCAAAACCAAACTCACTGCCATTGAGTCGGTGCTGACTCACAGTGACCCGACAGGACAGGGTAGAGCTGCCCCTGTGTGTTTATAAGGCAAAGGTTTTGAGCAGCTGACCTTGTGTTTCGCCACCCAATGCTTAACCACTACGCCACCAGGCTTCTACTAAGGAACACTGTTCTGGGCATCATCCTGCACAGTCTTCCCATTCTTATAATACGAAATGCACGGTGTCATGTCTGGGAGAATCCTGATACAGTTTTAAAAGTCTTCTGCCAAAAGGCTTGTTCTAGGAGGTTGGGCCTTTGAATATCCTTTATCCTACGACCCAAGAGCCAGGTGAAGCTGCTGCTGTGAGACAGTTCGTTTAGTTTATGGTCTCTTTCTCAAACTTTTCCCTTTGGGCAGCATCGCCACAAACCAGGAGCCAGACTGATAGCATTCGGGGTCCCTCTTGCCAAGCCAAGCTGCAGCTTCAGCTTTCTAACCACTCCCAGGAAAGAAGAAGAAAAGGCAATCTGATAATGAGAAAAACAGATCGCTTCGAGAATCTAAGCACCAAGGAATGTGCATACGACTACAAAAATTAGCCTGGTTTCTAATATAGCAGAGGGGAGGTTATGAAAAATTTGGAAAGGTCACAAAGCAGGACAGATGGGAAGGGGGACTCTCCTCTGGACATGCTCTCATGTGTCAAGAACGTGAGGAGCATGTGACACCCGGTGGGACCGGCCATGGCAGAGGGCAGGTGCCTACCTGCGCCTCAGACAGTTCCCTGGGTTGGGCTAATCATTTTTGGCAGCCAGATAATGGAACAGGTGGTTAATGAAAACTCCTAGGTCTGTCTCCCATGAAGTGCTGTTCAACCAGGATTCCTCGATGTGGAATTTGCATGCTTATTTTTTCCCCTCAGGACACAGGACTTTATTCAGTTTCATCTTGTTACTTTCCCCAGCCCTTGCTCCAAGTACACGCGCTCTCTGGCCCCCAAGCTCCAATTTTTCTTTCTCCCACTCTGGCTCTTACTTCTCCTCCTCCCTCCTCACTTCATCCATCTATTTTTTTCTGCTGTCACACTATGTACAACCCCTCCTACAAATCTGATAACACTGTCACCTGTGGCTTTCAGATTACCTGGCAAGTGACCCAACGGGACCAGGCTAATGACAAAGCCCAATTAGGAACTAGAAATTTCATTAGCTCACATCTGAACAATCGCAACCACCCTTACTTGGCCTCTCTCTAGGGGTAAATCAATCTTCAGACCAACCCTCCACATTCCTCCACTGTGACTGCTCTAAAACACTGAAAAGGAGTCCCGGCTGGTCCGGTGGTGCAGGGGGTAAGTGTTAAGCTGCCAGGCTGGTGGAGAGAGCCCACCAGGTGTTTGCAGGAGAAAGCTGTGGCCGTCCACTGCCACGGAGATTTGCACCCTTGGAGACCCGATGGGGCCGTTCTATGTGGCCATCCTTGATGAGACATCCTGCAGTCACTTCCCACTGTCCACAAGACGGAGGTCAAAGACCTGTGTTGTCTTCTAAGGAGCTTCAGGACTTGACTCCTGCCTGGTTCTGTCTTCAGCCTTCTCTTCCCGGGTTTGTAACACCTGCCTGGGTCTCCCCCCTCCACATCTAGAAACCCCCGAGACACACACACACACACACACACACACACGCACACGCACACACACCTGGGTCTCCCCCCTCCACATCTAGAAACCCCCGACACACACACACACCCCCTTCAAGACATTTTTCACACACACACACACACACACACACACACACACACGCACCCCTTCAAGACATTTTTAAACCATGATCATTCTTTTAGGAGGAAGAAGGAATAGCCTGTTCTGTTCCTGGCACCCTCCACCATACTCGATCCTGGCCTCTAGAGCCAGCTTTCCCTCATTAGGTGGTGTTTATTTCTCATACTTTAAAAAAATGATCTATCAGTGTCGGGCACACGGAAGGCTCAATATCATTTTTGAATGATTTGCCAAAGTACCTGAAGTTAATTCACACATCAGGCCCCGAGGCAGTATGGGTAGATGCCTGCAGAGTGTGACGTCTCTGAGACTACAAGTGCTCGTTTTGTTTCTGAGAACAAGAATACCCATGTACATCCAGCCACACGATTGCTATCATATCCTTGACCTGCTTTCCCCAAATCTCTAACTTTCAAAGGGTAGAACATTCGTCTTTTTCCCACTCTGAGTGGCATGCCGAGAACTGGAACGAATGGATGACTTTGCAGTCAGAGTGGCTATATGGTGCTGACCAAGTTACTTCATTTCTTGAGTCTTCCACTCCCCTTCCTTGAGTCAGTTGCCTATGAATCGCTACTGAGCCAGGTTTCCTGAATCCTGATTGTGTATGCTGATTTTTATTCTCAGTGTACTGAACTAAATGATTTTGGCCTCAGTCATCACCAGGCTTACCTCTGGTTCTATAAACCTCAGATTCATTATTGTATAGAATCTGTGTGGGATCATGGGGTGCGCCAAACCCCATAGGGTAGAGGTTGCCACAACTCTGCTGGGACAGGACAATGTTGCTACTGGGGACCTGGACTGTGAGGTGATGACCTCAGGGGGGACCCAATTTTTACTAATATAACATATCAATTCCAGCAGGAAATTATAATACCAAGAAATAAGAAGGCACACCCTATGTTCTAATCGAAACCAGGAGTTGTTCTTGCTTTGTATCATAAGTATATAATGCTGTGATTTAACTCCCTATAGCCCTTAAGCAAAGGGGTCCTGGTAGCACAATGAGTTAAGTGTTGGTCTGCTAACCTCGAAGTCGGCAATTCAAACCAAGCTACCACTCCTTGGAAGAAAGATGAAGCTATTTATTCCTGTAAAGATTTATAGTTGCAGAAACCCTAAGCAGCAGCTCTCATCTGTCCTACAGGGCCACTACGAATTGGAATCTCTACGGGGGTAGTTTTGGTTTTAACCTCAAAAGTCAACAGACTAAAAGGTGTGTCCTGCTATCAAGGTGAAGTTGAATCTGGCACAGTCATAGTATGTTTACAATGAGGGCGATGAGTTCTAACTCTGTTACAGCTTCGTCACTCAGCTTAAGAAAAATGGCCATTCGCGTCTGCTCCTCCAATTACAATGAACAGTTGCTTTGTTAAAGAGGAAGTCGTTTGGAAAAACTACTGGCTGTTGCATGTGTGCAGTCATGCCTGATCCTGCATGTTGGTTTTTCCAGCGTGTTAAGCGGCACAATGAGCAAGCGCATATGCATGCAGACAAAATGTTGCACATGAAATCTGGCTCTCATTTGAACTTTGACGGCATTGTGGCTAGTACTGGGGGAGATAGGTTCCTAGTTAAATCACTGACCAGAAACTGGCACTTGCTAATGAGCACCTCAATGAAATTTGAAAAACAGGAACAAATTAGCCATAGTATTAATATTCAGATGCAGGGGTGAGGAGAATAGTGCATGTAACAGACAGTTGACAACTCAAATGATGAGAGTTTGAGACTCTGGCATTTTCAGACCCAAACGTCTCATTAGAAGATGAGCAAATGCAATTAGAAATAAGCCATCAGAAGTGCATCACAAGCCCCCTTCCTTCTTCATGACTAAAACTGTGTGGCATGGGGTTGTGGAAGAGGTTTATTCGGGAGGGTGTCCTGGTCAACCTCCCTAGGTGAATCCACAGCTCTATGATACCCAGCTCTGGTGTCCATAGGAAACCCTGCCCAAACCATCATGGACTGCAGGCAGCTCTCATGGGGCTATCAACTTGGCATGGAAGCCCTCTGACCACATAGACACCTTCTGGCCACACTGTGTGGTGGTAATAAAGATAAAACTATGAACTAGCACTTTTCAAAGTGAGTCGCCCCTAGAAAATCGAGGGTCACATTCCATTCCATTTGCTTATTTGGAAGTCACAGAATTCACTGAGATAGGGAGTTACATTTATGCTCAGGAAACAGCAATGGGGTGACCCACTAGGTCAGGGGTGGACAACCTTTTTTTCTGCCAAAGTCCATTCGGATATTTTTAGCATTATTCATCAGCCAAACTGAGCAGACATTCAATTAACTAATGAGAGTTAGGAGAACTGGTTCTCTTGTGAGACACGTTTACTGGTCTTGATGATTGTGAGGTGTAGTTGCCTTATGGTGTGGTTGTGATGTATTGGGCTATGGTCCCACATGGTCGGCAGGCAGTTCAAAACCAGTAGCTCCCTGGGAGGAAGACTGGGCTTTCTACTCCCATAAGCAGTTACAGTCTCAGAGACCCAAGTAGGATTGCTGAGTCAGCACCGACTCCATGGAAGTGATTGACACAGCCCGTGGGCAGGATGTTCCCCATCCCCATCTAGGTCACAAGCTTCTTGATGAATACCGACTATGATGCACTTGTTTTTTTGGTTTTTTTTTTCAAGCAAAAGAGGTACATATGAACATGGCAAAATCAGCAAGAGATTTTAAATACAAGAGATGCATACAGTGGCAAACTCAACAAAAATATTGGATTCAAGTTATCTAGTGGGAATCTCAGGTTTAAAAAAACAACGCTAATAATCCAGAGGCCCCAAGTTTCGATGAACTTTCTTTACCCTAAAATTTACCAGGGTTGAAAAACAAAACAGAAAATAACAATAAAACTTCTCTAAAATGTCCAATGTCCAAAATTCCCAACCCATGGGGCCTGGCAGGGTTGGGAGAGGAGTATTTGGGGGTGGGGGTGCTATTAGGGTCCACTACATTATTATGTATATATTGTGTATATGGACATTATTATTATGTATAATCAGGTGGCTATGAAGTCAATGCCAACCCTTATGACCCTATAGGAAAGGGGTAGAACTGCCCCAGTGAGTTTCTGAGGCTGTAATTCTTTTTTTTAAATCATTTTATTGGGGGCTCGTACAATTCTTATCACAATCCATCCATCCATCCATTGTGTCAAGCACATTTGGAGACTGTAACGCTTTATAGTAGAAGAAAGCCCCCTCTATCTCCCATGGAGCAGCTGGTGGTTTCGAACTGCTGACCTTGTGGCTAGCAGTTCAATGTGTGACCACTACGCTGCCAGGGCTCCTAGATGGGTGGGCAGATAGGAAAATCTTGTTTAGCCTACAAAATGAATGCTAAGTCACTCCAAAATCAGTGTAGTCTCACGTAAATATCGCCCTAATGACTGTTTAGTCTAGAATGTGTGTAATGATTAAAAACAGTGAAGCGTGAGACCCGGTGTTTGCTCTGTGGGCGTACCTGTGTGTCCAAGAGCCTGTGTTCCTGAGCACGTACACACAGCATGTGGGGTTTCTGGCTCACGCCGAAAGCAGTATTTTGGGTGCGTAGTCATGGGGGGGGGAGGGTTTCATACTTAATGAGTGAAGCAAACCAGCCTTTTGCTAGTGGGTCCAACATGAAACGATGCAATGGGGAAGAGGAACTCCCATGTTCACAGCGAAGAAAATGGGCAGAGCTACATGTCAGGAAGGGACAAGAGTGCGAGAAATATTCCGTGTTCACGACAGAGGGAAAAATAAAACAGCCTCTGAATAAAGGCTCTATTAGGATGGTTTTGCTTTTTTCTTCTAATTTGCATAAGCTTTTCTCTTTCGTCTTTCCACATCTGGCCATTGAGACCTCTTGTCTATGTTGTGTTAGCCCACAAAACTCTCTTGCTTTGTTTTTCTACCTTCCTCAAAATCAGAATCAGACAATGACTTTTTTTCTTGCCATCTATTCGGCGAGTGTTTTAAATATGAATTTTCTGCAGCCTGAGTTCCCTGGCTGTAGGAAGGACATCTACAGGAGGAGGTGAGCCTCTTTTAAATCCATCTTTACAAGCTGAACAATTGTAGTCGTTGCAAAACACGCCTCCCCCACTTTTCTACGGTCAAGCTTGTCACACATCATTTTCCAGGTAAACATATCCTAGGTGCTTTCCTTGCCTGTAGGAGATTATTGGTCTTCTTTTCCCTATGAATCAGGGACTGGACACCTTCAGTAGATTCGAAAGAAAGCGTGTACCTCCTTTAGGAGTCTTTCATGCACTGTTCATTCATTTTAGGTGCTATTCATGAACGCAAAGCACTGTGAGGCTCAGGCGAGATGTGTGAAAACTTCTGCGTGATGTATCTGCAATGCAGGGAGAATTGGCTCTGTTCTGTTACGGGCTTGAGTGAGTCAGCAGTGCTTTGCCTTAGGTCTGAAGACGCAGAGTAACATCAAGTTTGGAACATGAAAATTTGATTACGCACAAAACTATCAGGAATCCAATTTTTTCACTGAGAATCCAGAACGGAGTTTTAATCACTGTGATACACAATCAAGCAAACCTACTGCGACCGAGTCAATTCCGACTCCCAGTGACCCTCGACAGGACAAGAGTAAGACTGTGCCATAGCGTTTCCAAGGCGCTGATCTTCATGGACACTGCTGGCCTCACCTTCCGTCTGTGGAGCAGCTGGTGGGCTCAGGTCATTTCTGGTTGGCTGGCATTTTGGTTAGCGGCCAAGCACTTCAACAAATGTACCACCAGGGTTCCCGATTACTGTTCTAAACCCAAACTCTCTGCCACTGAGTCGATTCCAACTCCCGGCTGCACTACAGAACACAGTAGATCAGCTCTCTAATGTTTCTGCGGCTGTACATCTTTACGGGAGTAGATAGTCGCATCTTCCTCCACAGAGCGGTTGGTGGGTTTGAACTGCTGATTGCAGTTAGCAGGCCAACGCTTAGTCCATTACGCCACCAGAGCTCCCCAGTTCCTATTATAAAACGTACTGCCATTGAGTTGACACTGACTTTTAGAGGCCCTATAGGACAGAGTGGAACTGCCCCCGTGAATTTCCAAGACTGTCACTCTTTATAGGAGTAGAAAGCCTCATCGTTCTTCCAGAGTGGCTGGTGGTTTCGAACTGCTGGTCTTGTGGTTGCAGGCCCATCTATAACCCGGTACGGTACGCCACCAAGGTTAGCTGACCTAAAAATCTGAGAATGTATTATGTCAGGACTTCTTAAACTTTTCGCACCAGAGACTCCTTTTCATCCTAGAAATTTGTAACAGGAGCAAGTGCTGCCCGAAACACCTCAGATTCATTACACATTTGATTGTGAATACATTTTGGGTCGTTTTACGTGGCAGCTATAGTTTTCTGTTGCTAGGTTTTTCACAGCCCCCACATTCCATTATGCTAGCCCAAAAAGGGCAGCGACCCACTGTGGAAGACACTTTGATCTAGGTGACTAGCTGAGACTCCGTGCAAACGACTTAAACAGGTTTCCATCCCACAGGTGGCAATCGCCAGCAGTGGAGGTTCCAGGGCACAATTCCCATCTTCCGAGTGGGAAGCCCAGGGTGAATTCACAGTTAGTACAAGGCGATCGGATGTTAAATTGAATTTGTTATCTTCTTCACCCATGAAATGGAAAACCTCCCATTTCCCCCCTACACTGGAATCATTTAGATTTCTTTGTCCTCATGATAAGCAGGAGTCCTGGTGGTGCAGCAGTTACCCATCGGGCTGCCATAGAAAAGTCTGCAGTTTGAAACCACTAGGTGCTCCAAGGGAGAAAACTAACTTTCCATTCCCGTAAAAAGTTACAGTCACCAAATCCTACAGGGGCAGTTCGACCTTGTGCTATAGGGTCCCTATATGTCAGAATGGACTCCATGACAGGGCGTCTGGTTTGGTTTTACTTCTCCGCTCTGAGAGTTCCAGTCTTGGAGACCCACAGGGCCATCCTACCCTACCCTATAGGGCTGCTATGAGTCACAATAGACTCAATGACAGTGGGCGAGTGGATGAGAATCAAGAGCTTAGTTTCCACTAAGAAGTGCACACTTTCCACATCGCAGACCCTTGTTTCAAAAGATGATACAGCGGCTCACAGTCTCCAACTTTCTAGTTAAGTCTAGAGGCTGGAGCAAAGCCCTTAAATTACATTCTTCTCGGGACCTAGAGCTATTTCTCTTAAAATGAAAATCTCTTAAATATTTGGTCTGACAGGGCATGGTGCCCCAACAGGCTAGACTGGAAAACACAAGTTTTTCTTGCTTGGTATATTTTAATTTGTTCTTCGTCAGTGGATTGATGTT
>NW_022103928.1:56540628-56544710 GCF_000313985.2 Echinops telfairi
AAAATGTTAAAAAAGGGAAAAAAAAAAAAAAAAAGAAAAATGCTAAAAAAAAAATAAAAAAAAAATATTTGGTCTGAATGATCAAGTGGTGATAGGTCTTTGGCTCACTGAGCGCTACAAGAGTGCAAGGGATCAATTTCCAATGTGGAAACGCCATTTTCAGATGACCACATTTTACCCACCCAGTTTCACTGGGCAAGAAATCAGAGTTTTCCCCCATAGCTCACTCATTTAGCCAGATCTCCCCCCTCCCCCTCCCCGCCCCAATAATGTCCTTGGCTACATTTTATTTTCTCAACCTCTCTCAATTACCTGCAAAGCCACTGCTTGACTGAGCTGGAAAACAGCATCAGGAGTCGAACCTGGTGACCACCCCAACCCTCGAAGGAGGACATTCAAAGTCCATTTCATTCGAAATAGGAGCATCCTATGTCTTCCACTTACACGAGAAACAAACGCATACACTATTCTGGCACCTGATTTTCTGCTGTTAGTCTATTTTCTCAAGTGGCAACCATTGCTTTTCAGTGGATCTTATGACTTACAGTGCCGGAAAGAACTACAGCCAGTATGCTCCTTAGAGGCCACGAAGGCAAGACTTTGTCTCCCGTACTTTGGACATGTTGTCAGGAGAGACCGGTCCCTGGAGAAGGGTATCAAGCCTGGTAAAACAGAGGGCAGTGAAGAAGCGGAAGACCCTCCACAAGACGGATGGACACAGTGGCTGCCACCATGGACCCGCCCTGAGGAGGCTGGATCAGACGGGTGAAACTTCATTGGGTGGCACAGAGGGGTGCTGTGGGTCAGAACCAGCTCAATGGCAGCTAACAACAGCAACACCATGGCCAAGGCAGCCCACTCTCTTCATCTTTCGGCTGAATGTCTTTGACTGTGACTGTACACCCGGCGCATGATTGTAGTGATCCTGAGTGAATATGCAGTCATTTTTCTGGACCCGCCACCTCTACCCTTCCAAACTCACCAGAGGTGGCCTTTGCACTCTGTGAGAGTGGCCGACAGCGACCCTCTAGTTCTTTAATGCTTCCTCCCCCGACTGTCATGATCCCAATTCTACCTTACAAATTTGGCTAGACCAGAGCATGTACACGGGTACAGATAGGAACTGGAAACACAGGGAATCCAGGACAGATGATCCCTTCAGGACCAGTAGTGAGAGTGGCGATACCAGGAGGGTGGAGGGAAGGTGGGGTAGAAACGGGGAACCGATTACAAGGATCTACATATAACCTCTTCTCTGGGGGATGGACAACAGAAAAAGTGGATGAAGTCTCGTCAGACAGTGTAAGACATGACAAAATAATAATTTATACATTATCAAGGGTTTATAAGGGAGGTGGAGAGGGAAGGGAAAATGAGGAGCTGATACCAAGGGCTCAAGCAGAAAGAAAAGGTTTTGAAGATGATGATGGCAACAAATGTACAAATGTGCTTGCCACAAAGGATGCATGTATGGATTGTGATAAGAGTTAAACGAGCCCCCAATAAAATGATTCCCCCCAAAAGCATTTCTCCAGGGAACTCCAGAGCAGATTCTTCTACCTCGCATTCAGGCCAAGAGAAGACCCAGCATTTTCCTGCATTCGAGGAGGAGAGTGTGAGCCGTCCACTTACCTGGCTCGAGCCTCGAGGATGTGGGATGGGGGATCGCCAATGGAGTGGCTGGGGGAGGCGGGCTGCTTCGGCGAGGAGGGGGCTCCCCTGTGCGACTGCTTGGGAGACCTTGGCACTTCACTGAAAGAGGGGTCTCGCCCAGGGAACGGGGAGGAGGAGGAGGAACTCTCCGTAGCTGGAGGCAGGTCCTGGGCCCGCCCGGTGGCACTGCGCTCCTGAGCTCCTCTCTGGTTTTCCACATTGAGCACCAGCTCCTGGTGGGACACACGTTCACCCCCGGGGAAGGCATAGTCCTGGGGTTCCACTGCGCAGGTCCGGGGTCCCCCGGCCTCGGCCCTGGAGTACACCGAGCTGGCCTCTTTGTTCGGATCCTCCTGTTTGTCGGCTTTGCCGCCCCTTTTCTCCAGAACGTCAGGCTCCCTCCGGGACTTGGGGTATCGAGATACATACTCAGCGGAGTCAGCTTCCGAGTCCAGAGTCAGCCCGTATTTCTCTGCCAGCTGCCGTCTCCTTTCCGCTTTGTACCTGGCGATCCGCTCAGCTTTGGACTCCAGGCCCCGGCTGTCCATGGTGCCTGAGCTGTAGGGGGGCTCTCCGGGGGGATCTGGGCAGTATTTAGATCGAGTTTGCTTTTCTAGAGAAGCATCTGAAGTTTCGTCCTCGTCGTTGGACCGGCCTGCGAGAAGAACACATGAATAAGGGCAGGTTTCATGCAAGGAAGCACATTTTGCACACACTGCATCCCGCAAGCCGCACAGGGGGCAGTTCGAAACCACCAGCAGCCCTGTGGGAGAAAGACTGGTCTTTCTACTGCAGTAAACAGTTATAGTCTTGGAAACCCACCGGGTGGGGGGAGCAGTCGCTATGAGTCAGCATTGCTTTGGTTTGGTTTATATTGCACACAAGGAGCCCTGGTGGCACAGTGGTTACATGCTGGGCTGATAACCACAAGGTCTGCCGTTCGAAACCACCAGCAGCTCCTTAGGAGAAACATGAGGCTTTTTACTCCTGTCAAGAGTTGCCATGTCAGAAACCCAAAGGGGGAAGTTCTACCCTGTCCTATAGGGTCACCATGGGTCAGAATGGATTCCATGGTAGTGCGTGCATTTTTGTTTTTCTACTGCACACGCCACCCACTTTTGCTTCCCTGCTTTGAAGGACAAGAATGATTTATAGGAGGTGCGGGAGACCTTCATAAACTGCCCTGAACCGGCTGGAGGCTGAGAGCGTTCTCCAGCTCTGAGAGCTTCATCCAGAGCCGGGACGACAGCCCAGCCCGCTCCTCTCACAAGGGCTCGGCAAGTTCTTGCCCCTTGACCTTTATTTTTATTTATTTTTCCTTCTTTCTTTTTGGTTTGCTTTTGAGTTTAATGTTTCACATCTGAGGCAGGAGGGCAAGTTCAGAATCCTCTAGAAAAGATAACAGATGTTAAAATGGCCATCATCTGACAAGTGACTGATTGTGGTTGGATTGGGATCTGATGGTAACCATGACAACACGGCCGATGACGACATTCCCCAGACTTCTGACAGGAGTGGCTTTTCCCAATCACAGCACACACGTGTGAGGCGGAGAAAGTCTAACACAGAAACCCACAGCGGTACAGAGCCCCAAATAGCTCATAATCGCACTATACCTGCTACTTGGCCAAGTATTTTTACGGCCGTTCCAGACTCCTGTGGACTTTAATTTTTGTATATGAAACATTCCATGCTCTGTATAATATTAATGTTCTGCGTAAAATACCTTCTTGCGTTTAGAAATCTTTATTTTGAACACTTCATTTTTAAGGCTTCCTACCCCCTCATTAACTTAACCCTTCCCACACAACTGGGTATTTGAGTTGTTTCGGAGTCTTAATTAGTCTTATTTTCTGATTACTGTCATAACAGATGGCCTTGTCATAACCCTCGAAACAAACTCACTGCCATCGAGTTGATTCTTTGGTCCTGACTCATAGCAACCCTACAGAACAGGGCAGAGCTGCCCCTGTGGGTTTCCGAGGCTGGAATCCTTCCTGTAGGAGACAGCTCTTTGTCCCAGGGAGCAGCTGGTGACCTCAAACTGCTGGCCTTGTGGTTAGAGGCCCAACATGTAACTGCGAGACCATCAAGGCTCCTTAGGCTTGTAATATACTTGATTGTAATATAAAAATGAAGGAAATACATAACTTTATTTATACTTATTTATCTTTCCCTTCACCTATCAGCCATTTGCATTCTCTATTCTCCTCTCTGGAAAGCCTGATCAAGTTTATTGCCCCATCGCCCATTGGCTTACAGTGGTATTTTTAGTGATTTGGGCAAACTCTTTTTTTTTTTTAATCATTTTATTAGGGGGTCATACAACTCTTATCCTAATCCATACACACATCAATTGTGTAAAGCGCCATTTGTACATTCATTGCCCTCATCATTCTCAAAACATTTTTTCTCCACTTAAACCCCCG
>NW_022103928.1:56545619-56549754 GCF_000313985.2 Echinops telfairi
CTTCAGCGGTTGTGTTGGGAAGGTGAGCATCATAGAATGCCAATTTAATAGAAGAAAGTATTCTTGCATTGAGTGAGTACTTGAGTGGAGGCCCATTGTCCTTCTGCTACCTTAATACTAAACCTATAAATATAGGCTCTTAGATCTATTGGGGCAAACTCTTACAAGCGCTATTAGCCTTTTCTCTTATTCATGAATATTCTCAAATGTGTTTGCTCCCTCATTTTGGCAACAAGTCTCTATGGTTACGTAAACTTCCCCTTACAGTACAGACTCTAAGGGGCTCAAGTGATCTGGTCATTTGTGAATTCTTCCGGATTTGGAAATCCTTTTCTGTCCCAGCTCTAAGGAAAGACCCATATGTGTTTTCCATTCAGTTGTTTCCTTCAAACTAATTAAGTGATTATTTGGAACTTATTTTTATCCTTGTGTGGTGGGTAATTTTATGTCAACTTGAACATATCTGAAAGTGGAGGGGAGAGTCAAACCTATCAGTCAAGTCGCAGCCTGATGATACCTCTGGACGTCTGAGCATGGGGCAGTGGGAACCGCTCTCTCTTCCTCCTCCTGCACCTTTCCTGCTTGTTGGCTGCACTCAGAGCTGCTGGGGCCCTCCCCTGTTTCCACCGACCTTGGATCCACACGCCTCTGCACCCACCGGCCTGTGATCCTCCTGCATTCCGTATAATTGCACAAGGTTGCGTGAGTCTAAAGAGGGACTTACAGACTACTGTTGAACTTATAAACTTGAGTTGAACTAGGCTGGGATACTTTCTTAATATAGAATGACTTCTGGATATAAAACTCTTCCTTATACATATATGAGTGTCACTGGACTTGGTTCTCTAGTCGACCCAGCCTAACACAGTTGGTATGAAATAGGGATGGGAATGTAGCCCCACACTCATCTCATGGCCAGCCCATGTTCCCAACCCCACGCTATTAAATAATTCTTCCTTTTTTCATTGATATCTGATGTTTAAATTGTATGCCATCTTTTGCACACTGATTTGTTTCTGGGATCTAAATGTTGGTACTCTGATTTATTATTAGTTCATCATATATGAAACTAAAACAGCAGCAACAACAGTAAAAGCTTCATTACCTAGTTTTCGGGCCACAGGAGATTAGAAACAGTTGAGAAAAGCTAACTGATGCATCACAAAATGAGGTCAACACCCTCTCTGAGGGAGGCACTGGTGTCCGGCACCTCCCGGTCTGGGGCCAGGAACGAGAGTAACAGCCTAGCTCCGTGCCCTTCCGTTGGGTCGGGATGAATACTGGATGCGAAGGTCAATGGCACTGAGCCACCCAGGGGGTAAAAACCCAAGCGAAGGATACACTATCGAATACAGAAATAAACATGCAGTACAACAAAGTGAGGGGCCCTGGAAAGCGGAGTGGGTTACATACTGGAGTGCTAACCAGAAGGTCAGCAGTTCAAACCCACCAGCTGCTCCCTGGAAGAAAGATGAGGGCTTTTCCTCCGTGAAGAGTTAACAGTTTTGGAAACTCGCAGGGGTAGCTCTGCCCTGTCCTGCGGGGTGACAGTAAGTCAGAATGGGCTCAAAGACAGCGAGCTTGGCTTTGGTGTTTTGGGCACTGAGGAAGGGGGCCAGCATTTCTCATCCTCATACCAGCAGCAGGTCGGGTAGGGCTGACGGGTTTGTTGCTGCTGTTTTGAACCAAAGCACACATGGAATCAAAGGGCATCGAGAAATTTACTTTCACATTCTCTCTCATTCTACGGCACGCCTAGCAGCCAGGCACTTGCTCACCGATGTGGGGGCTGGACGGGTCCGTGGCGCGCATGTATCTCGGCGTGTCTTCCTCCAGCAAGCGGTGCGTCACTAGCCCCGTGCAGCTCTGCAGGAGGATGGGCTGGGCGTCCTCGATCCCTTCTAAGCGCCTTGCGATTCTCTCTTTCCTGCGCAATACACCAAATGGGCGTCATGAGGGACCACCGCTGGCAGAGAAAACGGGCGACTCTGGCCAAAGGCTCGCACATCGCAAACTCCCTCACCTTTTCATTTCGAACTCGTCGCTCCGCTGGGGTTCAAAGATCTTCCTTAACTCGGCAACTAAAGCAAAAGCCAAAGAAGAATAGTTAGTGAATATTGATTCACTCATACGATGCCTGTGGATGGAATTCATCTTTCTGGCCGTGGCTCTGACGCCAACTTTGAGATACGGAGAGCTTAAGGTTCGGCTTCCCGGGAGGGGGTTTTCTAGTTAGGGGAGGCCGTGTGCAGGCATGTGCACCTGTGGGCATGCCCATCCAAACCCACAGACTCACATGCCTGCTCACAGGGGGTTAAGTGGCCACATGGAAAACAAGGCAGGGGAAGGGTGGGGTGGTAGGGAGAACCCCAAACCAAACCAGACACTGTTCAGTTGATCCTGACTCACCGTGGCCAATACATGCTTTTTCAATGGTTGGTTTTTTTCAGACAGAGATCGCCAGGGCTTTCTTAGGTGGCACCCCTGTGGCTCAACCCCCTCTCTGGTCAACAGTGAAGCATGCCAACCGTGTGCCCCATGAGGAACGCCTCCTGGGTGACAGTTAGACCCACCACCTGCACGGCCAACAAGCACATTCTGATTCGTGGTGACCCTACCCACGGCTCGGAAGGAGACTGTGAATCCTGAGCAGAGTAGACAGCCTCATCTTCTTCCCAGAGGGGCTGGTGAGTTTGAACCACTGACCTTGCAGTTAGCAACCAAGGCCTTACCCACAGCATCACTGGGACTCCTTTGAAGGACAAGAAAGCAACACGAAACAAACTCGCTGCCACTGAGTTGAGGCTGACTCATGGGGACCCCACAGGACAGGGAAGAGTCTCCCCTGCGAGTTCCCAAGACTGTAACTTTTTCTAGGAATCGAAAGCCATCTGTCTTTCTCCTGCAGAGTGCTGGTGCTTTAGAACTGTGGATCTTGTCGTTAGCAGCCCCAGGCCACCAGACTGGCACTGTGCCACTGGGGTGCTATTGAATGACAGGAGAGGGTGCTCTTTCATCTGGGAGATTCAAGAAGAGCCCTTCGAACTTTTTTTCTTTAAACAGAAACCCAAATCGTGCCTTTCCCCCCTTTTGTGTAGGTTTTCCAGTTTAAGCTTTATGTTCCAGGGCCATGGTGAATCACAGCCACTCCAAGGTCACCCTGCCGTGTAATCTCGCCTTCCTATCTGGTTGTGCTGGCGGCAGGACCCAGTGTGGTGGACCCGCGTTAATGGCAGTTCACATGAGGACCCTTCTCAAGCCTTCTCTGCAGCGTTTCACTAGAAGGAAACGTTAACATTTGTTTCCTTACCAAGATGGCTAAAGGGTTTATCCTAATTATGGTTGACACTGAGTGATCAGAATGAGGGTCTCATGGGATAATGACAAGGCTCTTACTGAGCGGCCAAACCGCCGTTTCCTTGGAGACACGGCTAAGTTTGGTGGAGAATAAAAGCCCCCTCTTGGCACCTCTTCCTCCTTTCTCTACCTTATAAGTTCATAAAGGCTGGTCTGCGTGGCTCCTCAGGGGCTCAGGAAAGGAGAAGAGGGTGGGAAAATGATACGGTGCTGACAATGTGTGAAAGACAGTCAAAGAAGAGACCCAGAGAGGAAGGGAGGCATGAAGGCGCAGTCTCTCAACTGCTGTCATTTCCACGTCACTTAAAAAAAATGGTCATTTTCAGCAGAGTCAAACTCCCCATACTCACACACTCAGCTTTTATTACTCTTTGGTTGCGTTTAGAGAGACATGTCCTATGATTATCTTTTCATTATTCATTTATTTTTAAATGACTTGTTGTTGGGTGCTGTCTGATTCATGCCCCCTCCTAGCGACCCTATTGGACAGAGCACAACGGCCACATAAGGTTTTCTAGAATGAATCTTTCTGTGAGCAGATCGCCCAGCGGTGGGAGAAAGATGCGGAGTCGGCTTCCGTACGGGTTACAGCCCTGGCAACATTAGGAGGTTGGTTCCACTCAGTCCTACGAGTTGGAATCAACTCAGTGGTGATCGGTTGAGCTGTAAATTATACCCAAACCCACCGCCACGGAGCGGATTCGATCTCAGAGCAATTCTGTAAGACGGAATATGGAACTGCGCCCCCCACCCCACCCCCACCCCCCGCTGGCATGTC
>NW_022103928.1:56549854-56595715 GCF_000313985.2 Echinops telfairi
CCGCCATTTTCAAAGCTCTTTAGAAGCAAAGGTGGCAAGACTCCGAGTCTCACGTATCCGGACACCAGGTGTCCGGAAAAGGGCACCATGCTTTAGAAAGTAGAGGGGGAGTGAAAGAGAGGCAGACTCTTGACAGGACGGACTGACACGGAGGCTACAGCAATGGGCTCGAACATAACAGGACTGGCCTGTGCTTTGTGCTGTTGGACATGGGGGTCACCATGAGCCAGACTCAACTCGAAGGCACCTGACGACAGCAACAGCCATTGTTACAGAAGACTGCCCAATCTTTCTTCCACAGGGCGGCTGGTGGGTTTGAATCCCCCACCGTCTGCTGAGCAAGTAATCACTCTGCCTCCACGGCTCTATTTTCGATAATCATCTCAAATGTTTCGTTGAACTGTCTGTTCCAACCCGTTGCTGTTGGGTTAATTCTGACTCGTGGCAACCCCAGGTGGGCTCACGAGGTTTCCAGTGGTTGATTCGGAGGAAGCTGAGACCACCAGGCCTTTCTTCTAGGCATCTCTGCCTGGACTTGAACCTCCAACCTTCTGAATAGCAGGTTTCACCAACCTTTGTGAAGGTGAGCTAACTGCTGAGGTTGTGGGTTACTCGATGGAGAGCAGTTGAAAACCATCAGCAGCTCCAAAGGAGGCTTTCTACCCCCATAAAGAGTGACAGTCTCAGGAACCCACAGGGGCAGTTCTGCCCTGTCCTACAGGGGGTTTCAGAGTAGGAATACACTTGATGGTAGTCCTTTGTGATTTGTGTTTTTAGAGAATTGGAAAAAAAAAAAAAAGTGTTTCTGTGGACATAGGCCTCCCTAGGATCCAGAGGAGCTGGGGCCCAGGTGGGCTTCCTCTACGATGCTAATTATGCTGCTCCTCCTTCTAAGTCAGGCTATAACAATAATGGTACAGTGTGCTATGCTGCCTTGAGAGGAAGCCTGGCTAATAATAGTGTTTCCAGTTAACTAATTAACTCTAATGAAATTAGGGTGATAGAACATTAATTGGCTGGTAGGACATATTTTGAAATTATTTTGAGGGATGATGTAAATCAAACAGTGAATTTCTTTTTTATTAAAGATCATTTTATTGGGGCTCTTACAGCTTTTATAACAATCCATACATCAATGGTATCAAGCATATTTGTACATATGCTACCATCATTCTTTTCTGGACATTTACATTCCATTGTATTTTCTTATTTAAACCCCAAAGAGGAAAATAGACATAACTTAAACAAAAAATGCTCAAGAGCTACTGCAATCAAACTCAAATTTTTCAAAATGGGTCGTCTGAATCTTGTGCTTCAAACCCATGACTGGGAAGTGAGTTATTGTTTGGGGCCCTAGTGCTGCTGACCGAAAGAAAGGCTGGCTATTTGAACACACCCAGGGGTTCCAAAGACCCCTAGTGGCCTAATGGTCTATGCCTTGGGCTGCCAACTGCAAGGTCAGTGGTTCAACATCATCAGCTGCCCTGAGGGAAAGGGGCAGTTCTACCCTGTCCTACAGGGTCTCTATGAGCTGACGTCAACAGCAGTGCGTTTGGCTGTTTGAGTTTGGGTTGTTCCGAGGAAAAAAAGGCCCAGCAACCTGGTGCCATCACAGATCACAGTCCAGAAGGCAGGAAACTAAGAATGGGAACTGACTTGACAATACTCGGCAACAAAGCCCAGAATGCCTTAGTGACGTCTGCGTGACACGACGGCAGTGTTCCTTTTCTCTCCTAAAATGACTGCAACTAAGCACACAGTTCTTCTTTTTTGGGTTGAGTTTTAAAAAATAGTTTTATTAATACTTTATCCACGTCATCCAATTCGATAATTCATTCGCTTCAAGAAGAGTTGTACAATTGTTACCATATTCCATTCTAGAACATTTCCTTCCTCCTTGTACTCATTGTTATTCATGGTTTATTTTTTGCTAACTGTGACAAAAATATACATAACAAAACATTCCCTGGTTCCGCAACTTCTACTTGTATAATTCAGGGGCACAGACATCTACCTCATAGAGACCCTAGAGGAGGGAATAGAACTATCTCTTGGGGTTTCCAAGACTTTACATCTTCATGGGAATAGGCAGCCTTATCTTTCTCCTGTGGAGCAACTTGTGGGTTTGAACTCCTGATTAACAGCTCAATTCATTGTCCACTACGCTGCCGGGGCTCTGAAGAGCCAGAGCTGACAGACTGGATGGCAATGAGTTTGGTTTGGAAGTAAGTATAAAGATATTAACTCACAGAGGTTAACCTCCATTCAGTAAAGTTAAGACACATTTTTTTTCGGTACTGAAATTACTGTGGGTGGATTTTTATTGAATTCTTTTTTAAATTGCTCTTTAAAAGTAATGCATCTAAAACATGACTGAAAAAAGATTCCATTAAATACTCAAGACACTGAAGAAGATCAATTATTATATCATGTGGAAGCCAGAGATGTCACGGAATCTGGCCTGACTCCTGAGTTTGTCGGACAGTTACCTGTGTCCGTTTGTATAGCCTGGATGAGAAAACACTGGTACAAAAACTAACTGTGCCGGGGAGGTAGCCCTCTCCTAGACTGAGGCTCAATGGTTCGAGTCAAGGCCAACATTTGAAGCAGGAAATCTACCCTCTAGGCTAAGGTGACCAGATTTTAACATTGGTAAAGTGGGACACCATCGATAAAACTCACATCCTGGCAAAATAGCCACACGGCAGCCGAAAACCGTATCCCCTAGCTTGTTGTGCATTCTTTCCAAAAAATCAGGACTTTTTAAAAAATGACGCGGGACGTGGGAAAAATTGTTAAAAATCGGGACTGTTCCGCCAAAAGTGGGACGTCTGGTCACCTTACTCTAGGCACCAGTGTCCCTAGCTCACCGTGGGCTCTCTCGATCACAACACAAAGCATAGTGCCCTGAAACAGCATCAACACAGCTGCCACTTGAAACAAGACTTCACAATCTGCTCTTGTGGTCTCCTAGCTTACTAAGTAAGTAATGACTAAGCTAGAAGACTGCCATTCGTCTGTCAGTTTGTCACATTGCGGTGCCATTCATGTTGCTGTAATGCTGGAAGTGACGTCACCAGTATTTCAAACATCAGCAGGGTCACCTGTAGCACAGCTTACAGCATCCTGAGTAAGACACGAGCCACCACTGTATGATACCCTGACAGACAGATACCTGGTGACTAAGGAAGCCAGCATCTCATATTGCTTTTTAAGGGTTCTGATCCTACGCTGTTGATATAGTTATGGTTTATTGTGCCAACCTGGCCGATTCATGTGGGATTAATCGAAGGGCGGAGGGATTAAATGCTCAGTGAACCTTGCCTTTCTAGTTCTCGGGGCTCTTGCTCTCTGATGGTCGGACCAGGGTGCAGCTGCCTTAGCCAGTTCCTTGCTTCAGCTGGCAAAGCTCACTTCCTGTGACACATCCCTGAGGAGAAGCCACAGGGACCTGCCCTGATGCAGCCCTGGGTGCTGGTGCTGGAGCAGCCCGGTGGAGACCCCTGCCAGTGCTGAGAGGCTTACACGCTCACTGATTCAGCTTTCCTCCTGCAGTCGGCGTCATTGTGTGTGTTTTCTGAGGTGGAGGAGGACTTTGTAAATCGGTGTCAGACATATGGGCTAATGTTGGACTTATGGGCTTGGACAGCACCGGTTGTGAAGCTTTCTTAATGTACACTTACCCTTTATTTAACACTCTCTCTTATACATATGTTTCTGTGGATTTGTTTCCCTAGTTTATCTAGACTAACACAGTTGTTTATGGTATTATTTGTCAAAAGAGAAACTAGGGTGGAGAAGGGCAACAAAGGACTCTTCAACCCGGGGGCAACCCCTCTGGCTCGATGGCTCTTTGCCTTTTTGGTCAGCTTTCCTAAGCTATTGTTAAAGTTATGCAGTGTTTTGTTAATATTCATAGTTTCTAAACACGTTGGCTCCAATTAAATTCACCTTCTGTTTTTAAAATTTTAACAGTTTTATTGCCATAATCACTACTTTATAACCCAATGGTTTAAACATAGTAAAAAGAGTTGTGCGATCATCAACACAATCAATTTTAGAGCATTTTCTTCCTTCTTATACTCACTGTTATTCGTTCCCACTCCCTCGCAGCCCCCCCCCCATAACTTTCCCTGACATAAATCTAAGAAACCATCAGTCCAGTCACTGTCTCTAGATTTACCTATCCTGGATTTCATATAAAGAAAAAAACACAGAAAAAATACAAAATAAAACAGAAAAAATAACCTCAATCCAGAAGAAAGCAGAAAATATTAAAAAGTAGGAAAACTTTAAAATGGTTCAAAAAAGAGAACAAATGACAATGTGTTAAATTTTAAACTAGTGATATTACATTAGTCTAATTGCCAATACATTCCACTCTTTCTGACAGCAAGGCTGTTCACATCCTGGTCAATGGCTAGAGTGGATTCACTGAAGGTTCCATCCATGTGGGAACCCCAACAAATGGGTTTTGAGGTTTCACTGTTGTCCACAGGCCTCTGCCAACTGGGTGCTCGGAATTTAAGCTTGAATATAGTTCCCTTCTCTGGTCCTGGATTTTATGATTCACAATGCTTGGATCATACAGACCAGTTTGCTTCTTCCGTGTGGACTTACCTGATAGCTCACTTGGACAGTTGCTTGTTTTACGACAGGCCTTTCAGAACTCAGGTGCCGTTCTTCCCCATGGCTGGGAATCATCGGATTTCTTCCTCACACTGTGCTACCGCACTCACACCTCAAGTGAGCTCGTCCAGAGCTCCTTGCCGTCACACAGTCTTCCACTACACGCCTGGTCCTCACACTCCTCCAGGGAGGAACCCCGCTACACCAGTGAGTCCACGAGCACGGGGCCACACGACGGGTCCTTAATAGTTAAGGAGGGCAGTAGACAAAGCGAGGTCCATTCCATCTCCTGCTGTTCGGTGCCATCTGGCTGATGACCCTCTGTGCTTCGGAAGGCAACGTGCCCTGGGCTTGTGCCATCCTCCCAATCGCGGTGTCTGAGTCCACACTTGCGGCTGTGATGTGACGTGCCTCCGTCTCCTCGAGGTCTTCCTCTTTTTCACTGACCCCCTGTTGTACCAAATCTTCTGTCCTTTTCCAGGGGTGCATCTCTCCTCATAGCATCTCCAGAGTACCCGTGACCACGTTCACCATCCTTGGCTGTACTTCCCGAGACGGATGCCCTTGCGCTTCTGGCCGTTCAGGACACTTCCTGTAGTCTTCCCTGGGGTCGCCTTTCAGCTCTGGGTTCCCCGAAGGAGGACCGTTTTCTTTCACTTTGAAGTCTCCACTACCGCTTAGTAATTAGAGACATCATTCTTATCTTTGGCTTCAGGCTGTACAGATTTCAAGTTGACACTTTTCAGTTGACACTTTCCGAGGCACTTGAAGATTGATCGATGCCCTTGGTTAAGTTTCTCTGTCAGGAGTCACCCCCCCCCCTCCCCCGGGGGATGGGGGCTTGCACCCTCTTCTCCTGAGACTACGTCCAGGTAGATCACCCATCCCACCACTCAGGATGTACACCAGGCTGTCAGCGGGCCTTTTAAATGGGATTGTGCTTCTATTAGAAGAGCGTGGTGTCTGGTCTAATTTCTATTGGACTTGACATCAAAAAAATCTGATGCCCTACCACACCGGTTTCATCTAAAGTTAATGGCTATAAAGGCCCTCCGGGGTGAAGACGTATGTTTGGAACTGGTACGAGATCATCACGTCTTGCGGTCATCTTACACGTGGTGACAACACACACCAGGTGGTCAATACCAGCGGCAGTGGGCTAGAGACAACGCAACGTTTTACTGCACATGCACCTTAACCAAGGGAAACTGGCTTGGGAACCTTTGCAGTCACTGGCCTTGGGAATGAACTCAAAAGCAACTCATAAATAATAACACAACAACGCTGGGAAGGAGAACCCCCAGGGTGATGCGAGTGGCGAAGGGGCTTAGTGACTCAGCAACAGGTGCCTGAGAAGAAAGTCCTGGCAAGCCCTGGAACTCAGCCTCCGAAAACCCTACGGATCCCAGGCCTACTCTGACAGATACGGGGTCGCCATGAGTCTGAACAGGCTTGGGAACAACTAGGGGTGTGTGTGTGTGTGTGTGTGTGTGTGTGTGTGTGTGTGTGTGTGTGTGTGTTTTAGTAAGCACACATGGTTAACATATAGTGCACACTGGTGTTTGTAGCCTGGTCAGGCACGACAAGATAGTAAGGGTCAGCATCATAAAAGGGGAACACATCAAGTAGCCTGGTTTGCAGACCGCAGGGTGGGCAGTCATGGGTGGCGGTGAGGAGATGAGTACTACCTGCTACTTGCAGAAGCTTAAAGGTAGGAAGCAAGGATGAGGTGAAGTCAATACTAGGTTCCCTCTCAGCCTCCCCCTAGGCGTGACAAGTGGAATGGATGTGTGGAAAGAAGCAGTGGACAGATGAGAATCGAGAATGCAAGGAGGGCGGTCATTTAGTTGAGGCTAACTCTTGGGTGAGGCTCGGGAGGACCTGAAGGGGAGGGAGGCCCTGGTGCCAGAGTTCTCTTCACCGCCGATCAGAGAACAGATGCTTAGGGGGTTGGGACACTAGTTGCTGATTTTCCAAAGTCTTACCTTTAGGAAGTGCAGCTAAAATCTGAGCATCGAGTCCTCTTTTGCCGTTAGTAAGGTGGTCTTTATTTTCGAGTGAAAACTCTTTCTGAAAGCTAAAATTGATTAAGTTAATAAAAAAATTTGAAGTCAGTTTAGATCAAGGTATAGAATAATCAGCAAAACAGAATCACATAAAAAAATCCATCTGTGCTGTGGTTAAAAACAAAACTCAAACCAAACAAAAGCAAAAATCAGCTGCTGCCGGGTCAGCTCCAACTCACGGGCAGCGCCCCCCCCCCCCCCCCCCCCCCCAGCCCTGCAGCATTTTCAAGGCTGGTTTTTCCCAGGCACGATGCCAGGCCTTCCTTCCGAGGCCCCCAAGTAGACTCGAACCTCCAGACTCCTGGTGAGCAGCTAAGCACCCGAGCCACTGGCACTGTCCAGGAACTCGGGTAAGGAGCCCTGGTGGTGTAGTGGTTACGAGTTGGGCTGCTAACTGCAAGGTCAGCAGTTCAAAACCACCAGCTGCTCCTCGGGAGAAAGATGGGGGCTTTCTACTCCCAGAGGGAGTTACCGTCTCAGAAACCATAGGGCAGTTCTACCCTCTCCATGGCTGGGCACTGACATGCTGGCCGTGAGATTGGAGTGTGTTTGTTTCTGAGGGACTCCAGTGCTATCGCTGATATTGTTGTTGGGTATGAAATCTACTCAAACTCACAGAAGTCCCATGTCACAGTAAAACTGCCCCACACCGGCTTCCTGGCTGTAATCTTGTTGGAAGCAGATCAGCAGGCTTGTAATTAAACAGAGTTAAATACGAAAGGGCTTTAAAAAGTTGGTGGGAAGTTTTCACTACCTTCTAATTCCATTTTCCACGAACATTTCGAAGCCCCCTCGCATATTCAAGCATCCCACGCATAATCTTCGGGGGAGCTTATTGGCAAGTGAAACGTTTGGCTTCGGCTATGATGTTATTTGTGCAATTAAATAATGAAATCATGATGAGCCGGAGACATGGCCTTGTGAAAACATGGAACTAGGAAGTCCGTGTGGGTCGGTCCAGACGGACCATGTGTGCCAGGCCCACGGGCCCCGCTTAGTCAAGCGACTGCTCTGTGACACGATGTCTTCACCAGGAAAACCAGCAACATGGCTAGTGATCTCCACGCTTCCCTCCGGTGTTAGCACTTTACGGAAGCAAGAAATGCCTGTAATCGGCCAATACATTGCAGCACAGTGAGCAGGCTGGGAAGGTTCACAAACAGCAAGTTGGGGCAAAAAAATTAAAAAGAGGAAATGAAATGACAAACAAACATGCATTGAACGCTTTCTACCTGTTCCCACAGTCAACATATCCCAGGTACGATCTTCGTGAACCAGGAGCCTTGTGAGTTACTCGCTAGGCTGCTCATCTCAAGGTCCACAGTTTGATACCCACTGCCCCTTTGAGGAAGGATGGGGCTTTCTACTCAAGTAGGGGTTTGGTCTGAGAAACCCACTGGAACAGTTCTGCTCCGGTCTATAGGCTCACTACGAGTCAGAATGGACTCAGTAGAAGTGAATGATCCTAATGAACTTGACCAGAATGCTATGAGGTAAGCGCTAGACAAAGGGCTTCTTCTTGTATCCTTCCTCCTAAAACAGTGTTCTGCTCTGTGCTCTTGCCCAATAGGGCAAATGCTTTCAGCGCGGCTGTCTTCAAGCTACCACTGGGAGGCTGCTGAATTCAGTGCATGACAGAGAGGGCGGCACATTGCTTTCGTGAACCAGTGTAGCATGGGCAACCCCTGTGACAGGGTCATTCGACCCCCAAAGGGGTTGCAACCCACAGGTTGAGCACCGCTGGCCTAGGGTAACCCTGCACCTCCATGGATACCATGTCCTCAGGAGCATGTGTGCACCTCTGCAATATTCCCTCAGGAGATCCCCTGTGCAGCGCCTGTATCACATACCATCATCGAGGTTTTCTGGATGATGATTTAAAAGTTTGCTTCTCTGTCTAGACGATGGTGCAGGTGGAGGCCATGTCTGTTTGGTTCCTCATGTCCCCCTCACGCTGTGCTTTTAACACCAAGCTCACAACGATCAGCTCCATTCTGGCTCCGGGAGACCCTATGGGGCAGGGTAGAGCCATCCCCATGGGCTTCTGAGACTGACTCTGTACAGGGGCAGAAAGCCTCATCTTTCTCCCATGGAGATGCTGGTGGTTTGAAACTAACCTGTGATTCTCAGCCCAACGCATAACTCACTACTCCACCCCGGCTCCACATGGTGGCTGGTTGTCTAAATATCTATTGAATGAATGAATGAATGAATGAACGAATGAATGAATAAATACATGACAACCACAAATGCTTCGATGTATACAAAAATTCACCTTCAAGCATGTTATCCGCTATGTATGTTATGTGTGTGTGGCTCTGTGCCCGAGTTAATCCCAGTTCACGGTGGCTGGCGAGGACAGGGCAGAACAGCCTCCTCGCAGGGTGTTCTAGGCTCTAGTTTGTGGGGAGCCCTGGTGGGGTGGGGCTACATGTCAGGCTGTGATGCACAAGGTCAGCAGGGGAAAGATGAAGCTTTCCACTCCTGTCCAGAGTTAGTCTTGGAAACCCCAGGGGCAGTTCTCCCCTGTCTTATGGGGTCACTATGGGTCAGCATCGACTTGATGGTACAGAGTTTGGTGTCCGAGTTTGGAGTCTTTTTGGAAGCAAATGAACAGGTCTTTCCCCCCATGGAGTCCCTCAAAAGCCAACTCGCTGCCAGCAATTCCGAATCATAGTGACCCTACAGGGCACAATGGAACTGCCCCTGTGGGCTTCGTAGCCTTTATGGGAGTAGACGTCTTTGTCTTTCTCCAGAGAAGTGGCTGGTGTTTTTGAACTGCTGTCCTTCTGGTTAGTAGGTCAACGTATCGCCACTACACCATGAGGACTTCTGTAGAGTCACTGACTGAGTTCAACCATCAACCTTTTGATTCACACCTGAGCACTGAACAGGCAGGCCCCCAGGGCTCCTACCTGTATGATACTCCATTGCCCACGAGTCCATTCCAACGTACAGTGACCTGACTACATAGGGCTTCTGAGATTGTGAGTCTTTACAGGAGCAGACAGCCTCATCTTTCTCCTGAGGAGCAGCTGTTGGGTTTGAACTGCCATCAGTTTTAGTTTAGCAGCCCAAGGCTTAACCCATAGTGTCACCAGGGCTCCATTACCTGTTTGGTAAATAAAAAACCTAACTCACTGCCATCAAATAGAAAGCCTTGTCTGTCTCCCATTATCTGAATGGTAGTTAGGGGCCAGTATCATTACAAAAATTGAGAATAATCATAAAGACATAACGAATATGGACTGGCTAAGTGCTTAGCTACTGGCCCGAATGTTGGCAGTCTGAGCAACTAGACTGCTCAGAGGGAGAAAGAAGTGGCAGTCTGCGTCGGTAAAGTCGGACCACCTTGGAAACTCCCTGGGGTAGTTCTACTCCGCCTCCGGGGGTCACCAGGAGTCAGAATAGACTCGGCAGCAATAGGCTTGGTTTGGTTACAAAGGCGAACATTCAATAACATCGGTTACTTTTCCCCCATCCTTAGAATAATATAGGATTGGGATCGTGTATTTACCTCCACATTGCTTTTGTTCCCATTGCACGCATGCATGGAAATCCTAGTCTATTTGCATGTGTTTGCACAGTAGGAAAACCTCTACATCTTCAAGGTAAATCTTCACAATTGCAAGCCCCATGGCTATCATTTCTCTGTGTCTCTCTCCTCATCACACTCAATGACTGATGATGTCTCCCAACAATGAGCTATGAAAGGTTAGCAGGAAGCAGCAAGTGTCGAAAGGAAGGAAGGACAAGGAGGTTGGCTTGGAAAGTGTGACAGTGATTCCCAAGTGCCACCAAGCCGTGGGGGGAGAAAGCAAGATTCCCCCAGCCAACATGAACAATGGGTTTTTTAAAAAAGAATCACGTTTCTTGTATGGACTTTGTACCCGTAAGGGGAACCGTGCAGCAGTGAAGATGCAGGGAAAACGTACCAGCGAGTAAGGAATTCTGGCCCGTTCATGATAGAGCAACTCCTTCTGATTGCTTTGTGGCTAATGAAACGTGTAGCAACTCTCCAGAAGAGCCCTTCTGTCCCTGTCCTTTTGGGTTTCTGAGCCAGCAGCCTAGCACGGCGTTAGCAGAGCCCATTGGTAACGTATGCTCCTGGTCATTCCAAAGGCCCAAGTTCTGGAGACGGGGCCCGCCCAGCTTCTCTAGACAGCATGCCCTTGGTGACAAGGGCTGGGGAGGTAGACCTGTCTCTTGGGGATAACTTCTGCATTCTTGCTTTCGATGTCCTTTCTTGGTGCTCGGTGACAGCTAAACCCGAAGTTCCAAACCCAGTTCTCCACACACGATAGATGTAAAAATTACAGACTTAATTTTCTCAGCTACGACTTTAAAACTCCCTCCTCTTAAGAACTCTTGATCTCACTTAATCAACTCTTGCCATCTGTGGGGAAAAGAAGAGTCATTTTATGATTAATTATTTTCATATCTATGGCTCCCCTCCTTTAGCTCTGAAAATCTAGGTACGTTTCCCTGACTTTTTTCTAAGCGTCCCCTTAACCTACTTAAATGTCCAGCTGGAGGAACAAGGAGACCCATTCACGTGCAAGCAGGGGTATTGCACTGTTACCACTTCACAGCTCCTTAACCATTTGCAAGGGCTACACCCACTCTGTCTGGGACTCCCCTACCCTGGCCATCCTTCTCCTGAAGTTTAAACTATAAGGCGTAGCAGAGGAAGGCTCACGACCACTCCTTTGCACCTCTCTTAGTTGGGCTGCTAACGACAACACGGGCAGTTCAAAACTCCCTGCCACTCCAGGGGAGAGAGATGAGACTCCTGAGATTTCTAGTCCTGTAAAGAATTACGTCTCAGAAACCCACCGGGGCAGTTCTACCCTGTCCTATTGGGTCGCTGTGAGTTGGCATAGAATCAAAGGCAGTGGGTTTTGGGTATTTTTTAGTTGCTATCCAGTTGAACAGTTGACTGGGTTTAGCCTAAGGATGTAAGTTCTTGTGCCTCCAGCCCCTTGACTACGGCTGCTAACCGACAGGTTCGAAGTTTGAGTCTACTCAGAGGGACCCTGGAAGAAGGGCCTGACCACGTTCTTCCAGTCAACCAGCCGCTGACCCCCCTGGGAAGCGAGGTTCCACACTGACACATAGGGTTGCTCTGGGTTGGAACTGGCTCCAGAGCAAGTGGTTTTATATAAAATACCCCTGACTTTGGAGTGGCTGTGTCCTTCCGTCCTGTCTCAGGTCTGTCTTATGGCCCAATTGCATGCTTGTCCTATCCTTCGATAAACAATACCTCTTGGTTTCCTTTTCTTCCTCTTAGACAGGGGCCCTCAAACAGGGGGCCAGTTCACTGTCCCTCAGACCGTTGGAGGGAAAGACTAGTTTTTTTTAAAAAAGTATGAACATATTCCTATGCACACTGCACATATCTTATTTTGAAGTAAAAAAACAAATGGGGCAAAAACACCTGGCAGGCCGGATAAATGTCCTCGGTGGGCCGCCATGTGGCCCGCGGGCCGTAGTTTGAGGACCCCTGTTCTTAGTCACCAGTGCTAGTATAGTGAAATCAACCAGCTGGGGCCATATTAGGACATGAACTTTGGGGTCGATGACAAACATGGTGAACAGGAGAAATTGGAAGCGGTGCTGAGCACTGAGAGTCCAGGGGCACTGTGTGGCTGCTAACTACAAAGCTGTCTGCTCTTGCAAAGATCTACCTCCTTGGAGACACTCTATACTATGGCTCTGAGTCAGAATCAACTTGATAGCTGTGGTTTGGGTTTGATTGGGTCAAGCTCTAGAAAAATAAGGTTTCGTGAGTCAGGTAAGACAAGCACACTGATGACCCTGGGCCATGATGGCTCTAATTAACCTAAACTCATAGCAGATAAAGTACATCGGGCTGTTACCCTACCGCTCACAGGATCCACTGGGCCATCCGCAAATGCACTGCCAGGCTTAGCTTCAGTGTTTAGACTACTGTCTATGCCAATGCTCTGAGGCAAACACTTACTTCGTAAAGAAGCAATCTAGCAATGCATTAGGAACAAGAGCATCAGTGTGGAATGAGGGAGATTAGGGCTTAGGGCCTTCTGAGTCAATGAAGTTCAGGTTGAAATCCAGGCCTGCATGTGTAGTGGTGGATGACTTAGTGGTTCCACATGAAAATACCAGCCTCTCTCAGGGACGGTGGTCGAAAGAGAAGTCCCCAAGAGACATACAGCTCTCTGGCTTGGCACTGGCTTTTAGGTGGTTGGACATCAATAACAATGAACCACGAAATCTGAGTAGCATGCATATCAGCTACATCAAAGTGACAGAACGTCCTGCAGCTAAAGGAATTGAAGGGCAAAAAGAAAGGGCTTAAGAAAGAGATATTAAGACCCCCAAACCTAAAAACTCACCGCCATCAAGTTGATTTTGAATCATAGCTGTAGGCATCTGAGTCTGTAGAGCTTTACAGAGAAGAAAGCCTCCTCGCTCTCCCGTGGATCAGTTCAAACCCCGTGGGTGACGGGGTAGGTATTAGGTACTAGGTAGCTAGATTAGGCACAAAGGGGGTTGTCTTCCCGAATGCCTGAGCTAAAGAAAAATGAGCTATCTATGCCATAATAATGGGGTTGGAAAGAAATCAGGCACACCAATTAGACACCTATGAGAAGATCCAAACTGAGCATGCTCAGATACAAGCACGCTCAGCTACAAGGTGGGAGGTCCACCTGGGGACACAGACTAGACCTAGGCCCATGACCTCACACAGGTGTGATTAAACACAGCCAATAGGATTGGCCAATGTGCTCAACCACGCCTCCCCCAGCCAGGGGCAGGAGAGAATAAGAGCCAGGTGCACAGCCCTGACAAGCTTCTTGGTCCCCAGCCAGTTTCTTTTACTTTGCTCTTGCTCAGGTGCATGCTGTAGGCGGAGGTTGGGAGTCCCTCCCACATGCAAGGCATGTAAGCGCCTGTGGGCCCCCAGGGGCCCCCACACCCACTCTTGGTCTCCGGGGATTCCCCAGTTTGGCACGTGGGAGTTTCACGGTCCCTGTTCCTGTATTCTTTCCACCTGGTTTTGCATGCCCAGTTGCAAACCCCAGAGCAATTTCCTCGTGGCCTGGCACGCTTTCCAGAAATAGCATATACCCTTTTGAGACTGTAATACCTGCAACGTTCCCTTTCCTCCAAAAAACTGACTCAAATTACAAAAGAGTTTCTGCTGCGCGAATTCGCTCGGCACTGTAAAGTGAAGAACCAAGGTAACCCAATCAGAAACATATGGATGGATGGATGGATGGATGGATGGATGGATGGATGGACGGACGGACCCCCTGCCTTCAGGTCAAGTCAGACTTGCAGCATCTCTTTATATAGTTTCCGAGGCTGTAACTATTTACAGGAGCAGACAGTTTGATCTTTCTTCTCAGCTGGCGGGTCTGAGGCACTGATTTTAAGGTTCGTAGTCCAACGTTTACTAGACGGATTTCCTTGGATAGATGGGTGGAGGGAGGGAAAGATGGAAACATGAACTCAAGGATGGAGGGCAAGAGGAAGGAAAGAAAAAGGTAGGAAAGGAAGGAAGCAAAACCTTTTCTAACAACAAAAACATTAAAAGCTCCGTTTCTTGATGGAGAGTTTCCAAAAGGCCAGCAGGTGCTTCAAAGCAGGTGTGAGAAAGTAATGACACCAGACACCGACATTGCTTTCTCCAGAGTCCCAGAAACAAAAAGAAACGTGCTTGGCTAAGGGTCCCAGAGCTTGCTTTGCGTCAATGTAGTTTAATAAATCAAACTCTGGGGCGATAACACACAAGTCACACATCAAAGCTCGCCACTTAGGAATCCAAGAGACGACTATGAAAAGTTAGTTCAAATTTCAACATTGAAGACCCCCCACACAGAGGCCACTTTACCTTGGAACGTGTCTTGACGGTGAGAATCCAATGAAGCTTACGTTTGTCTTGTTGAAATCTAAAGAAAGAGAAATCATATCTTGTTCAAACTGTTACTGAGTAAAAAGAAAAAAAATAAAGATTCCAATGGGGTGGGGGTGGGGACAATTGTTCAAAGTTCCTTTTGCCAGAGAATTCAGAAAACAGAAACCGGGACTCAGACAAGTAAATGAGGAATGCAATAATGATACTTTCTAAGAATCAACTCTTGCAGATAGATTTTGCACGGTCAAGTTTTGGTGGGGTTTTTTTGTTTTTGTTTTGGGTGTGGTTTTTTCCCCCTCCTGAGAAGTAGCCAACCTACGCCATGGGATTACAACAAAACAAAACAAGACATACAAACCGGACCGAGTTTGAAGTTATCATCTAAATTTGCTACCGTAATAAGAAAATCCTCAAAGCCACCCGACAGTGGGATGACCTGGCAAGGACTCAAGGTAAACAGAGATGATAAAAACAATTGCCGTCTGAGCCCGCTGAGGGGTTTTTAAAGACTAAAGGTGGGGGTCGGGTGGAGAAAAGGGGTGCTTTTGCTGTGCCTTTATTGTTTTCATGATCATCTAAATGATAACAGCATAACAAACCAGTCCCTTATTTATTCTTGAAGATGAGAGGTTGTGTAAGGACAGCTGGGAGCAATTCCATACAGGGAAAAATGTCTGTCCTGAGTGAAGGGGTTAATCAAAAGCAGGCCCAGGCAAAATTCATAACCAGGCGAATGGCAACTAATCCATTTTACAGCTCTTGGCACGGAACCACTGGTCCACCAAGAAAATCACAAGGAGACCACAGACAGACACTTCTTGACCCAAGAAAGCCCCTCTCACTATTGAACATTCGAGGGGCGAACAGAGGGGCCCGGCACACCAGATGCTGACGATCCTTGTCCATCAGTTGACACCCTGACATTGGCATTGGGGAACCCTGGACACTAGAGACATGCGATAAAATGAAATGCATCATGTCCGTGAAGCATTTAAGTTTGTTTCCTAATTAGACAATGACCTTGCTAGGTATTAAAAGAAAGAAACTCACAGTCCAAAAATGCCACCCACGGCTGCCAAAGACAATTCCTGAATTTAAGACCTGAGTTGTCCAAGCTCCTTTCAGACCATGCACCTGTGCTGGGCGACACTTTCCAGCAGCAGTGCCTGGCTTTCAAATCGGACATCCCCAAATCCCTCCAGCATCTCACTGCTGTCGCTCCACCAGGCTACGGAATCCGAGGTACCGCTTCAGCAGGGAAGTGGGAAGCTCATAACACAGTCTCCTCCCGGCTCCCAAGGAAGCCACTGGGAAGACAGTATTTTGTTCCAAACTGTCTCCTTTGAAGGTTTAATTTTAAGAAACCCCACACACTCATCCACTTGCCTCCTGGAAATAACTGAGTAAATGCAGCGGCGGCTCGGGGGAAACATTTTCGCAGGATCCCAGCATATCCAGAGCTTGCTCAAAGTTTGGGCATTGCGAATCATTTGCCCTACGCAAAGGCTGGAATGGTTTAGTTGTATCTTGAACATACAACGGTGGGACGGGACAAAAAAACAAACAAACCCTCAAAACACAAAACCAAACCCCTCTCGATTTCAATGATGACAAGATAAGCTAATTTGCAAATCAGGTTCAAAGTATTCTTTGAGTAAAACAGCATGTATTATCTGGACACAGGAACACACAGGGTAAAGTCATTCACTCGGCTCCTAAAGCCAAGCCCCAGAGCATCTGCCATCTCTCTGGCCTTACCTGGCTTCTCAGCGAACGTGAGCCCTCCCCAGTAGCCGGAAAGCCCTGGCCTCCTGAACATGGCTGCAGAGGGAAAGGTTCAGTAGCGGAGCCTGCTCCACAGCTGACTCTCAGCCATCCACGGCCCCAGCAACCCAAGCAAACTGGGACTGAGGTTTTCCACCACGCAGGCAGGGCTGAGCCACCAGGCGCTGGTGTCCTTGGGAACATAGTAAGCTCAGAGCCCCAGGCTGTGGGCTGCAGCAGCTCAGACCCGTAATCAGATTACAAGCAGAAATTAGGCCTATGGATGCCGGGACAGACAGGCCCCCAGCCATTGGACATTTGTAATCTTACCACTTCAACACCGCAGACAAATCACAGCATATGTTTCCACTAAGCGAGATCATGCCGCACGCGAAGCATCCTCTGGGAGGAGTTGTTTCCCAACTCCTCCTTTCCCTAAAATTAAGCAAGCAAACAAACACAGCCAGAGACTCTGGAGGGACCAGGTAGGAAGGAAACCTTCTAAAGGTGGCAAGCTGCTCCCAGCTGGGCCTTGGCTCCTATCAACAAGGGAAGGGTTTTACTTAACAAGGGAGCCAAAGGCCAGATTTGTGAACACCACAGGAGTGAAACGGGTGGGTGGGTGGGGGAAACAAAAGGCAGCTATTAGTCTCCGGGTTCCAACCTTTTCATGGGAGGCAGACGCTGTGAAGTGACAGCCCCGTTTGCCTCCACCAGTTGTGACCTGTAGCTGGTGGGCCCGAACAGTGATGGCACAGTGCCCAGAAAGTCACAGCCACTCCAGAGGGGCAGATTTATAGCTCAGGGCAATAGGAAAGAGGGCTCCTGGACACAGTCCCCTCCTTGCTGAGGAGATCTGGAGAACCACTGGGGAGTGACAGCACCCCTGTCCTTGGGGAGGAGGTTCCCACCTGGGACTCAGCCCTCCTCCCCCCAGAGACAGAGACCATAGTTGGTGTCTCGTCAGGGCTGAGCACTGGACCCGGAGCACACAGTAGGCCCTCAGCCAGTGACTGCTGATGGACCACGTGGAATCAAGGACTGGCCTTTTCTGAAAGCGAGACGTCACCTTCTAGAATGAGGGCACCGCCTGTCTGCTTTGGCGCCAGACCCACTGCAAACACATTTCTGAATCATAAACGTTGATGGGAGCAAAGAAAGACAGGCTAAAGCAGCTAAGGAAGAGACATACAGATGTGCTCCTATAAGGCAATGGTAGTTTCTCCGCAAGGCTGTTTTAGCTGAACTCTTGCAGACATAAACCGGGCAGAGAGGGAGAAATCTTCTGTGATCCTTTGATGATTTGTGTCAATTTGAAGATGTATGAAAGGGCAGGGGTGGAATCCAACCTGTCCATCTGGTCAGAGCCTGACCCTGCCTTCTTGTGTGGGTCCTGGGAACCTCTTCCCATTAGGAGGGCCCTGGGCAACTCCCTCCCTCTCTGCCCCTTCGCCTTCCTGCTTGCTGGGGCTCTGCCATTGGCCCAGAGAGCTGCAGGTGCCCATGTTGCCACCGACCTCGGATCCACAGACTCTGCACCCACCAGCCTGTGATCTTCCTGCATTCTGGATCACTGCAGGTGGCTACATGAGTCTGAAGACGGACTTATGGACCAGCATCGGACTTACGGACTTGAGTTAGACTGGGTTGGGATGCTTTCTTGATATATAACTACTTCTTGATACTTCATTCTTATCCATATGTACATGTCAATGGATTTGTTTCTCTAACCAACCCAGCCCTGTGACACCTTCTAACATTTGCAAGCTGGCCAAGAGGGCAGTTAAGAAAACTCAGCACGGAACAAGCTGAGCGCTGTGGACAGTGGTTATGGCAGCTTCACTGTAGGGTCGTGGTGACTTGGAGGAAAAAAAGAGGACAAAGGGGGTTAACGGGAGGAGAGACAGCTCTAAAACTAAGGTGACCAGACGTCCCACTTTTGGCGGGACAGTCCCAATTTTTAACAATGTTTCCCATGTCCCACAGCGTTTTAAAAGTCCCAATTTTTGGAAAGATTGCACGACAAGCTAGGGTATATCGGCTGCCATGTGGCTATTTTGCCAGGATATGAGTTTTATCAATGGTGTCCTGCTTTACCAATGTCAAAATCTGGTCACCTTACCTAAAGCTCATGATGGCTTAACAGGAAAGGAGAAGACCAGCGGGGTCCACTAGGAGCCCCTGAGGAGCAGTTAGGCCAGCTAATGGCTGCTTATGCTGATTTCTACATCTCCTTGCTTCAGGAGTTGAGTAATTAGGGCCTACCCAAAGACGTGATGGCAAAGACCCAAGTCAGTGGCACATGGGAGGTGGGTACAAGAAAGCAAAGGGTGACTCTTTGGCTCCCCCCCCCCCACTTTCCAAGGCCCCCACCTCACTGGAGAGGGACTGAGTGTGGACCCGACTCTGTAACTTTGGGCTGTGGGGCTCAGTGATTCTGCCTCTAGAAGTGTGCCCCAGGAAAGTACCCTGCCTGCAAGGTACAATGATATTCATCATCATCTTCATTATAGATGTGTCAGTCTGGAAGAAGGCTACACAGGGGATGTAGCAAAGGAAGAGATAAGTAACAAACACAAGACAGCCGGGCTTTGAATCCAGGCTGTGATTTGGGAGGGGTTTGTTCATGTTATATCTAGTGGAGATGCACCCAGACAACGCAAGTCAGAAAGAGGAAAGGGTCCACACCTCATAGCTCGGAGCGGACCCTGTTCCTGATCGCCCTCTCTGTCCTCCCCACTGCCCACAAGACGCGTGCCAAACTCAAACACCAACTCACTGACATCACGTTGATGCGGACACTTTGTGACCCTCAAGGACAGGGAGGGCCAGCCCTGTGGGTTTTGGAGACTGTAACTCTTGACAGGAGTAGAAAGCCTCATCTTTCTGTTGAGGAGCTGCTGTTGGTTTCGAACTGCTGGCCTTGCGGTTAGTAGCCCATAAGTGTAACCACTGCACCGCCAGGCTTCATGATACATACTCATTAATTAATCTCTAGTTACCAAAACAGTAAAGTGCAAGCAAAAATGAGGGCACTAGGATTTTTTTGGATTTGTGCCGACAGATCTATGGCACCAGGTCAACCTACCTTGGCTGTCAACCGAGGAGCGGGCCAGACAATGCCAAGGTCTTTGACGACACAACACGTGCTATTTCTCAAACCCAGTGCTGCCTGGGCCATCATCCATGAAAAGCTGGATGGATCGCTGGCCCCTGCCCAGCACTGAATTCACCTGCGTGGGCCCCTTTGTACATCTGTCTCCTCTCTTGGGGCATCGCTCTGTCCACCCTCACTTCTCCTGTTGAAAACCATCTTCCCTGCCATCCAGTTAAGGCACCCTGGGTGTGAGTCAGGTGGCCAACCAAAGAGTTAGAAGAAAGACAAGTGACATTCTGCTACCACAAAGATGACAGCCACCAAAGCAGCTCTCTCGACCTCCATGGAGTCACTCTGAGTCAAAAACCGACTCTGTGGAGGTCGGTTTGGTGAAGTGTGGCATCCTGGCTAAAGGATGAGAAGAATTAGAAGGGCCGCACAGCTAAGACACACTCCTGTGTGTCTTCCCCTGACTGCCTCACAGAACACCATGCTCACAGCGAGTTCAGAAGCGGGATGATTGATCTATCCGCTCAACCAGTCAACCAACCCAACAGGCCGGCGACGCAGCCCTCTGGACGCCTCATTCCCAGATGAGTCATTACCTCTCTTTCCCTAAGTGGGTGGCATCGAGGAAGGTGACTGCTACTCTTTCCTTGACTTGGTCCTCCCGCTGAAGTGGCCTGGTGGTCCCTCCAACCAGAACAGACACTGTGGGTTGTGAACACCGGTATGCAAGGAGCACCAGAGAGAAAAGACTCCGGATTCCCCGGCTAAGAACCAGCCAGGTGACTCCTGGACTCCAGACGTGTCCAACGGTGGGATGAGTCCGGGTAGGAAGGAATGCCGCCTAACTGCCTGGTCGAAAGGATCATGGTATGAAGTCCCTCAGGGGATAGGACGCTCCGCTCCCAGCTGCGGCTCCAGCTGAAAGGGAGGCTGTCCAGAGCAGCAGGGTCAGTCGGTTATTCTGACTGACAATAGATACTACGCTTGCCCCTGCAACACACGGGGAAGCAGCCCTTCTCCAGCAATCAGCAAGGGTAAAGACCACAGCAGGAAACAAAGCAACAGACGAGAAGGGGGAAGCTGAGGACCCCGCTGGCCTCTGCTATCACACTCGGTGTAAAGAATACAAGGAAGACCTACCCAGCTGTACCGGTGACCACCGCGTGGCAAACAGATGCCGCACCCCCCCAACTCATTTCCACTCACTGCTGATCAATCCCAGAGCCGTCAGAGTAGATCTCCAGGGATCTCAATGGCTGCTTGTGCAGAAGGAGGTCACCGAGCCTTTGCTCTGAGACACCGCTGGGTAGATTGGAACCAAGACCCTGTGTTAGCAGCTGCACCACCTGTTAACTTACTGCACCACCTAGGGGCGCCTTAGAGTCGACCAACTCATCTGGCCCTCTCAAAAGCCAGAGAGAGAGAGAGAGAGAGAGAGAGAGAGAGAGAGAGACCGACCTTATAACCACCCCTATTTAGAGATGGGGAAACTAGGTATAGTGTGATCTATAAGAACTACTGGAGCGTGGATGGATGAGCTAATGAAAATGCATCTTCAAAGGCATGCAGTGGGCACTGGTGTGTGCTGACACAAGCTCCATTCAACGGCAAGCAAACATCCTAGCAAATACGTCGCGATGGAGGTGGGCGTGAGATGAATGGAGAAGCGCGGGGGCGCGCTCGGGGAGATGACCCCCGTGTTTGTCCCTGGGAGACCCTGCATCCAGAAAGGAGAGGTGGTTGCAGGATGCGCTCTGAGGAGGTCAGTGTGAGGAGGCCACCTTAGAACTGAGGATCCAGGGGAGCCAGCAGCCCGCTGGGAGGTGAGGCAGGACTGAACCGGGCAGTAGGGGGCAGAGTCACAGGATGACTGGCACCTGCCTGAAGGCATACCGTTTGGGAGTTACTGAAACATTTTAAAATGTATCTTTCTGTAAATGCCCCAGATAAATGACTTTAATGAAACCAACCAGGCATGCCTAAAGATGCCTGCCAGGCTGGAATTCCAAAGTGATGGATATTTTTATAGCTGAGCGCAGGAGTCTTTTATAGACGAGGAACAGCCAGAAATGGTCTTCTCATTTTCCTCGGTGGATTTTATGTACATCTGTAGACCCTTAATCTGGGCGAACACTGCCCGACATGAGGTAATCCCACCACTGGGAAGCCCGTTCGATCCTTTTCATTTTCCCTTTCTCACAGACGGGTTACTCAGACATCCCAGATTTTTCCTTTTAGTGTTACACCCCTCCCCACACCCACCCTGTGTGGACTGTGAAGGGCTCTGTGGATTTCGGCGCGTGGTGATATTCTGGACAAGTCTGCTAGTACAACTGGGTGTTGCATCTCTACGTGAGCCCACCGAAGCAGGCCAGGAATGGGGAGATGAAAGGGTCAAGCCCGGCCAGCCCCTAGAAGCGACTTCTCTATCAGACATACTGAAAGCATCCAGCCAGCCACACTCTATGGACAACCATTGGGCTTTTAAAGACTCACGCATCTTCAAATGAGAACTATTAATAATTACAGTGACAATCGCCCTATCTCTGCTTAAGATACGGCCTCTTTCGAATTGGTGACGTATGATGCTTGGGGGCAAAAATCCAGGTGCCTTGTAGAAGTCAAGCCCTGGTTGCGTAGCGGTTACATGCTCTGCGGTCATCCGAAAGGCTGGCAGTTTGAAACCATCAGCCTGCTCCACTGGAGAAAGGCAGGGCTTTCTACTTTTTTTTTTTGTGTAATTTAATTTTTTTTTTAACATTTTATTAGGGGCTCATACAACTGTTATCCCAATCCATACACACATCAATTGTGTAAAGCGCATTTGTACATCATTTCTCAAAACATTTTCTCTCCATTTAAACCCCCGACATTAGGTCCTCATTTTTCCCCTCCCTCTCCGCTCCCACCTCCCTCATGAACCCTTGATAGTTTATAAATGGGTATTTTGTCATATCTTGCCCTGTCCGACGTCTCCCTTCATCCACTTTTCGGTTGTCTGTCCCCCAGGGAGGAGGTCACACACAGTTCCTTGTAATCGGTTCCCTCTTTCCTACCCATTCTCCCTTTACCCTCCCTGTTTTGCCACTCACACCACTGGTCCTATAGGGCTCATCCATCCTGGATTCCCTGTATTTTCAGTTCGGCTTTCTACTCTTGTAAAGAGTTAGTCTCAGAAACTCACCGGGGCTGTTCCCCCCGGTCCTATAGGGCCCAAGTCGAGTCAATGGCAGTGCCTTTGAATCTTGTAGGAGAGGGGGCTCCTGGCCCATCACTTTTCCGGAGAAAGATACAAGTCAGATCCATTTAATGTGCAAAGTGTCCACTGATGATTAAGCCATTTAATGTGCAAAGTGTCCACTGATGATTAAGCGCAAAGCTGTCTTCCAAAGCACGGACATGGAATCATGCCGGGACCCAAGACCCATGCCCACCTCTCCTTCCGCAAGGTGCCAGGGACAGCAAGAACGTCTTTGCAGAGCACCGCACGACAAAGATGGCTTCAATCACCATTTGGAAGGGAGATGCAGGCTGAGGTGAAAGCTGTGGGGGGCTGGAGGGGCCGCAGCTGGGAACACCTGATTCTTGGAGGGGGAACGCCTGTTAAGGGAGGGAGCGGCCGGTGCTACGATTAGGATCCAAGGAGGTCAGAGAAACCTTCTACCAACTCAGGATTCCGTAGCTGATGGCTTTCCCATGAACTCAAAGCGAGGAAACGCTGAGTCATCAGACAGCAGTTTGTTTAATGAGTCTGAAAACCCAGATGGCAGACAAGGCAATACATAAAATGACTACTGACACCTGAGAGCTTGGCCGTTCTACGGCGACACGGGGGGTGGGGGTGGGGGGTTGGGGAGGGGGCGACCCGAAGGAAAGCTTTGAGTCGAAGCATTTCTTGGCTTCCTTGGTCCCTAGGCACTCACTGGGTGGCAGGATGAAGCACCCCACCACGAACCCAAAGGTTGGAGGTTCTGACCCACTCAGAAGTACCTTGAAAGAAAGGGTGGGCGATCTGTGTCTGTGTGGTAGTTACGTCATATGGTCTCCGCTTGAGACTACTGAGAATGAATGGGGTGGAATGTAGCCTCTCAATCAGGTCTCAGCTTGATGATATCATGTGGAGGCGCTATGGCTATAAAGCGCGGGGTCTGGAGGCCAGACCCAGACTCTTTCTGCTTCGTCTTCCTGCTAACAAGACACATGGAGCAACGCAGATGGAGCCAGAGCCCCGGAGCTCCAGGAGTCACGCGGAGACCCCTGCCAGCACTGGGGTACTACTGCCCACTGGATCCACAAGACTTTCCACCTACGGGCATGTGAACTCCCTGCATTCAGCATCATTGCATGTGTTTGTGTGAGTCTGAAGAGGAATTTATTGACTGGTATCAGACATAAGGGCTAATATTGGATTTACGGACTTGATCTGGGCTGTCATGTTTCCTCAGTATACAAATGCTCTTTTATATAAAGCTCTTTCTTATACACATATGAGTATATGAATTTGTTTCTCTAGTCTACCTGGACTAACCCAGTCTGAAAGGCCACAGCGTTGCAAGCCTGGAGGAGCAGTAGTGGGGGTGCGGGCACCGTGAGTGCGGGCCCACTCGATGGCAGTAACTGGTCTGGCCTCTGATGGGCATCTTAGTAAAAACAACTCCGTGACCACCTCCATAGCAACCAGCACTATGCAAATCCAAGAGATGCTTAGTCACCTGCCCAGTGTCTCCAGATATTGTCCACGAGGCACCTGAGACTTAACCGCACTGCTCCGAGCAGATTCCTAGCATAGCTACTAGACTGATGGGGAGGGAGGCCTGGGACGAGTTCCTGGTGACGTCAGTGTGCACTGGGGGAGGAGGGCCTGTGCTCACACCCGAGTGACAGTCTATCCCGAGTGACAGGGACAACAAAGAAACGTCAGCTACTACTCTGCTTATTGAAGTGACTTGGAAACAATGTTTACCCTGAGCAGTAAGCTTGACACCCGACAAAAGGCCAACGCTAGCCTTTGGTGGAGCGCAGCCTCACGCGGGGTGCTTGTGAAAACGAAGGTCCCTGCACCCCAGATGATCATGACATGCGCCACAGTTCAAAACGCCCACTTCATTCGTAGTAAGAAGTCTGGGCGGACACAGAAAGCCAGAGTAATCAAACGGGTGTTTGATGAAGGAAGCCTTCTTAGACTTACTTGGTCTGAGGAGCTTCCTTGGGAGGGAAAGGAGGACAGGCAATGCCGAGGGAGCAGAGGGCTGGCAGCCAGGAGGAAGACGTGCCCACGGCCTGAGAGCTAAATGAGGATGATGCCTAATGGGGGCGAGGTTCCCTGGCATGCCACCGTCAGAAGGCAAGAGCACGCCATGACGAGGTGAGGAAGAGGAGCCAAGGAGATACTCCTAGAGCAGTGGTTCTCAACCTGGGGGTCGAACGACCCTTTCGTAGGGGTTGCCTGAGACCATCAGAAAACACATATTTCCCATGGTCTTAGGAACCGAGACACCGCCCCTCTATCCGTCTCCAGGCAGGTCCGCCCACACGCAGATACACCCACAGATGAGCACCCGGCGTGAAGCCTGCTACCCATGCTACACCATGCTTCAAGACAAAATTTCATTTATTTGTCATCATAAATATTTCACAATATATAATTCCATATTATTTTTGTGATGAATCACCATGCTTTCATGATGTTCCATTTGTAACCACAAAAATACATCCTGCATATCACATATTTACATGAGGATTCATAACAGTAGCAAAATGACAGCGATGAAGTAGCAACAAAAATAATTTTATGGTTAGGGGGTCACCACAATATGAGGAACTGTATGCAAGGATCAAGACATTAGGAAGGTTGAGAAGCGCTGTCCTAGAATGAAGAGCTCGGGTCCCAGAGATAAGAAAAATAAGAGCCATGGAATTTCTAACGCTCTACACCCTAACACCAGCCTGGAAGACATCATGCTGCATGTTCTCTTGGCTTCTGAGAAAATACTATGTATAAATAGTATTGTTAGTTTTCACTGCGACCTGTGTACAACTCAACACAATGCTCCCTGGCCCTGTGCTGCGCTCACTGGATATCCGAGCCTATGGCTGTAGCTGTGTCATTCCATCTCCCCAAGAGCGCCCCCTTGTGTTTGCTGGCCCTCCACTTTACCAACCATGATGTCCTTTCCAAGCCAATTTGTCTTTCCCGAGCATGAGTCCACAGTAGGTGGGTCTCACTAAACTGGCCTCTAACGTTTGGTAGGGGGAAAAAAGTCCACAGAGTGTCCTGATCATTCCATATGCATGGTTTCCGTGCCTCTTACTGTTTCAGACCATGACCCACGGCTCTTGGACAGTCAGCGGGAACAAGAAAGCTTATCACAACCAGCAATTTGGATGAAGAAACAAATCACGGTGAACTCCTCTGTGGATTCGAACCTGGTCCACAGCTGGCCACAATGCTGGCACCATCCTAGCCTCTACTTTCAGACATAACAGGTCAGCTGCCCTGGCCACTCACTGCAGTGACACAGTGACCCGCCCAGTATAAATCACAGGGAGGAATTCAGTGTTGAGAACAAGATGCAAACTGTAGGCTGATCTTTTCTGTTATCCGCCTAGCATGGTTTTCCAGTTCGATGCTCTGCCAGCTACCTGCACACACAAGACTCATGTCAAAGGGCTCTGTATACCTTTGCAATCTCTTGCCATCCGCTCATCTATTCAGTCCATCTCTGGAACCCGTCCCTTCTTCCTGCAAGGATTGGTTGAGCAACTACTAGAGGCCTTCAGGAACTAGGCTGGGGCTGTGTTGAACAACAGAGTTCCCGCCCACAGTGAGTTCACAGTTTAGACCTTAATGTTCACACGTAGGTGTCAAAGTCCTTCAAAGACCCTTTAGCAGTTTTCCCACTTCTTCCTGTGTTCTGACCCCTCACAGGGATCGGTCTGCCCCAGACATGATGCATTTTTCCTGGGCATGTGAGGGTTTGACAGCGCTTCAGGGCAAGCAACACCTCACACAGAGGTGACACGATATCACAGCACATTACTGCAAGGACTCTTACTTCCCACAAGAAGACCATTCCACACTTCCTTCCTGTTCTTAACGACAAAGTCCCTCACCGTGTGGCGAGATAAATGCCCCTCTCTGGAGCCAGGCCTGCGACAAAGCTCCCCTGTGACGTTCCAGACAAACCCCATTCATTTTCCTACGCATATCGGCCTGGAATGAACCCTGGACTATTCCTCCACACTTGCTATTCATTTACTGAGATAATTAAGGAATCATCAGGAACCTGATTAAAACATCACAGGCCACTGGAATCTTTGAGGACATTTTCCCTTCCTCAGAGGACCAAACATTTTCTAACTGTCCGGACGAGGAAGTGAGGAGCCTTCAAAGTCAAAGGATGCTTGTCATCGAAGCTGTATATGTCTGTTGAAAACAAATCAACAGAGAAAACTCAATTGTCCCACTGCTAAAATTCTCACGTGCCTCCTTCAAGGCACGGAGACGATGACTATTTCCAGCTGTGGTCTCGGAAGCTGCAATGTAGACGACTTCCGTGGCTTCTAATTCTGGGATTCTACGTTTATGCTCCCACTACTAGAAGCTACTTCCTGCCAGCTCTGATGCATAAAGAAGAGGCTCCTCCAACAGAGAAGACTTGACTCATTTAATGCGGCACCCTTCTCTCTACATTTTGAAGCTCAGTAGTTTTTCCTTTAGGCCTACACCCTGCATGTTTTAGGGGTCTCTAATTGTCCGGACCAAAGCAGCTGTTCTCTTGGGCACAGGTGGAGATTTTCTGTGTTAAGAGAAAGTCACTCAAAGTCACAGCCCTTGCCTTACGCAGTCAGCTGAGAAACAGACATTTAGCCCATTTTTTCTATTCACAAAGAGGGAGAAGTGACGGTTCCCTTTCCTCTGAATGACAGCAGCAGTTTGTCCGTCCATCCTCGGTCTGATGGACTGACTCACTCACTGCTCTCTACTCAATTCTGACTCATTGGAAAGACCATTACCAGAAATGGATCCATGGTGCAAACAGACCCTCGCCAGCGACACCTCTGAAGTCACTGGGGGTAGAGTCCACACGTAGTCTCACTCTGGCATTCCCTTGTCTGCCGTGGTGGTTTGTGGCCCGGGGGCTATGGGAGGGGCTGCTAGCCACAAGGTCAGTGTTGGAAACCACCAACCGTCTCTCTCCTCCCACCAAGAGTGACTGTCTCCGAAACTCAGAGGCCCTTCTACCTGGCGTCCCTGTGGGTCAGAATCGGCTCAGTGGCAGGGAGATGATGCTGAGCCTGCTTCTGTCAAGCTTTCAGATGAGGATGAGCGAGGAAGAAAGGTCTGGTGATCCACTTCCAAAAGCCATCTAATGAAACCCTCTGGTTCACTGCAGTCCATGGTGGATCAAGGGGCTAGGACAGGCTGGGCCACGTGCCATTCCATGGGGCACAGAGTCACCATGAACTGGGGCTGACCTGGCAACGGAGACAGCATCATTGCGTTGAGTGGGAAGGAATTGTGGGCAATGGCTTTGAGTTTTCGTTTTTTTTTTAACAACTGCAGCAGTGGGCACTCTCTGTTCTTGTAGCCTGAGAACTTGGTGAAGACAAGCCTTTTGGAGGGTGAGGGAGTCAGGCGGAACCCCAGCTGGTTCTTTTGTCCTAGTAGATTGCCCGACTGCTGTCCCAGGTTCAGAAATATTCAATTCAACCCCAAATTTTAAAAGACCGCTCCCCCTGTCTCAAAATGAACATATACACCTCCGTCAATTGCTCATTTGGATTACGTGTAACGTTGGTCCAGGGACCCTCTGGCTGCTTCGTTTCAAGAACTTAAGGAGTCTCAACAAAAAATGTCCACAGAGCAAAAACGCAAGAGAGAACAGATAGATCCACCTTTCTAAGTCTGATCACCTAAATACTTTCTTTGGATGCTAAGCTGTGTCTATTAACCACAAATACTCACTAAGCCTTGAGCTTTATTATTATTGTTTTTAATCAAAATGACGAAGGTTTATTTTTCATTCAAATTATATGTCCCATGTTAGTTGGTTAAGATTTCTTCCAGATTATCTTCATTCTGGGATCTAGCTAATAGAGCAGTCTCTATTAGGAGACTGTAAAACATATGTAAAACATAGAACACTGTTTCATATATATATATAAAACACTGTATATATCATATGGCTATAGCAAATGGAGAAGAGATATATAGATTGGTGGTTTTAAACAGCTGCCCTTGGGGAACTAGGTGCTCAAAATTTAAGATCTAATACAGTTCTGTCCTCTGGTCTTAGATTTTATTATTTACAATCCTTAGATCACAGCTGGTGTGCTTCTTGCATGCAGATTTAGCTGATACCTCCCTGAAATAGCTGCCTTTTTTAAGACAAGCCTTTAAGACTCCAGGTGCTATCCTTTCTGATAACCGAGCATCACCTGATTTCTTCACCACAGTTTGCTATAGCCCCCATATCTTTAGTGCCTCTTCATGAGGGCAAATGTTGAATAGTAAGCCTCATTACTGAAGAAAATGAAAGGGGAGAGGAGAGAAAGAATATAATTCCCGTCGTGTTAGATGAGAAATTAGCACAGGAAATCATTTAAGAGCTCATTCATGTTCACCCATATTTTATGCTGAACAGTGGAAGTGACTTGTCCAAGGTCACTCAGCCAGTTCGCAGGTACCCTTGATAAACAGGTCTGGTTTCCTGGCTCCCAAGGCTCTGTTCTTTCCATTGCACCACAATGATACTTCCCCCTAGTACACATCTGGTCTCACCGTTAGAAAGACTATTTCTTATACAGCTTTCCAGGAGCCTGCAAAGCATCTTAAATAAAAAGAAACCCAGTAAATATTTCCCCATGAAGTTCATACTCAATAGAGTCAGTCCTGGAACAGGGCTGGACAGGACACACCACAGAGTAAGGAATGCCATAGGAGAGTGCGAGCTACCACTCTGTCCTTGGGGAGGTCACCTCCCCCTACACAACTCCTGTTTTCCAACCATACCATCCAGCCCGTCGGCCGTGGAGAGCTCGAATTCCCGTCAGCACAGAGCACGGTCATTAATTGAATAGGACTAGGTCACGTCTCCAGGGTCTGGGCTCTCCTGCTCCTTAAAGGACATAAGCCCACTGCCACCGCTGCTGCTGGCCAGTCCCCAGACACCAGCCTCATCAGCCTGTCTAAATAAGGCAATGTGCGAGTTGACTGGCTGGCGCGGAGGTCACCCTCTGTTTACTGTGCACCGGGCTTGCAGGCAGAGCCAGAGCCTACCTTCTGGCAGACAGAGGGCTACCCTTTGCCAAAAAATTCTTAAAAGGCCATACTGTGGGTATATTTACATAATAATAGAAACTTTTCAGCAGAGCCTGCCAGAGGCAGCCCTTGGGTTCTGCTGGCTTTCTGGGTTACTGAAAGCTGAACTCGGTCTGTTAGGTTGTGACAGTAACTCACGCAGCCGGTTTAGCCTTGGCGTCACTGCCAACATCGCTTACATAAAGGCAGCCCTGAGAGGAAGGTAGTTAGCACGCTCCCCGAATTCAAAACAGCAACCTGCTGTCTTCCAAACAGATCCAGTCTTGGAGGCTGAACAGGGAGTCACTGGCCCAGGTGCAGGGAATGGATCCTGGGCATTCCGGAAAATGAGAGCATTACCAGGGAGAAAGCACAGTCTTCCTTTCAACCCCGGACACGGAGCTGAGCTCTTGGCTAACTGACCCCGCTAGGCTACAGACACGCCTGGGCTCAGCCATTCCCCGCCTACCCCCACCTTGGCCCTAGGGCTTCAGGAAGCATAAGGCAAAAGAACAGATCCCGTAGTGATGAATTGCAGCTCATCCATCATTTCCTTCAGCTGTGAGCCACTGGGGACTTTATCATTCAGAAAGCATCCTGCCACCAGAAGGGAATCTGATAGGTCCCCACAGGGTCTTGAACACTGCCAACATTTCAAGTGTCAGTGGTGGGCTGTCCGTGTGAACCTGCAGCAGACTCAGGAAGGGCCCAAACCCAGACAAAAACCCACTGCTGACCAGCCAATCCCACCTCACAGTGACTCCACGCTGTCATCTTGACAGAGCCAGGCGGCCATATCTTCCTTCTGTGTAGCGGCTGGTGTGTTTGGACCACTGACTTTGCAGTGAGGGGCCCGATGCCTGACGCACAGTGCCACCAGGGCTCCTTAGGAAGGATCAGAGCGTGTGGAATAGCAATACCTTGCAGGATGATTCAGAAGAAAGCCAACGCTCTCTACTCCCGTAAAGAATTAGAGTCTCAGACACCCACAGGGGCAGTCCTGCCCTGTGCTTTAGGGGGTCACTCTGAGTCCGCATCGACTCAATGGCAGCGAGGTTGTTTGTATTTTAAGTGGAAGACAATACTCACACCAAACTACAAGTTCAATCACATCTGAAGTCAATTAGCCTAAATATGCAATTATGGCAAGTGACCCACCACTGCCAGCATTTCCCCAACAGGGCCGTCTGCGCCCAGAGACTTACAGCCTTAGACATGAGAGGAGGTGGGATCACCTCAATGGCCGTAGGTTTGGCTTCCTGGTGTTCTGGGTTCTGTTTCACGCTAGTGGCCAGGGTTCATCTTTTTTCTTGTAGTTTCTTCCTGGTTTCTCGGCTGCCCGAACATGAATGTACTAAAGCATCCATTCTTTGCTTCCCTGAGAAACGGCGTCGTTAAAGGCTAAGTGGGGGATGTCACCATGAGGTCGGTTTTCAGTTTTTGATGATTCAGGGTTTACCTACTCAGGCGCTTGGCAATTTTCAAATCCAGGTTATGGGCAACAGCTATCTAGACATTCATAAAGGTAACAAAAACAAACCCCCCTCACCTCACTGCCAGAGCCGATACTGACTTGGACCCCACGGGACAGGGCAGAACTGCCCTTGTGCGCTGTTTCCGAGGCCCTCGCTCTCTTCAGGAACAGAAAACCTCCTCCTCCGGTGGAGCTGCTGGTGGCTTCGAACTGCTGACCTTGTAATTAGCAGCCCAACACGCAACCACTGTGCCACCCGGGCTCCTCCCCATAAAGAAAAAGAGCCGTCTACTACTAAAATCGTACTCCTCTAGCTCGGTGTAAAACAGGATGGGAAGGCAGTGACCTTGCCTTTGACCTTACACTCCCAGCACAGCCTGGGCACTCCCATTATCTGCTCTATTAGGCAGAGAGGCAGAGGGGACCTTCTGTGATGAAGCCCAGGGTCCAAATCCTGACCAGTCCACCTCCTTCCTGTCTGGCAGTTTGCTCAGGTGCTGAAATAGGTTTCAGTGGCGCCTCCAGACTGAAAGAGACTAGAAAGAGACCCGCTCGGAAACGAGCCAGCAGAACCCGACTAGATGGCACAGAACAGCGTGCTGCCAGGACCTGCCAGAGCTTTAGTCAGACCAAGTAGAAGACAAAAACGATGGGTGGCTGGACCTAGGGTGGTATGGAGTCAGGCGGTGCCCACGTCACCCCGCAGAAAGCAGGGGGCCTGGTTCGATGTCCACAGCAGCTTGCAGCCACAGAACTCTGGCTGTCGCATTTTTTTCCACCCCCACGCAGCATAGTCTCCATGACTGAAGGCAGAGTTATCTAGCACTTGAAGTACTGTGTGCCCCTTCCTTCCACAGCTGCCAGCTTTGGGAGCTGCCTGATACTAAATTAGCGCTTTCATGAGAGGCCGGGCAAGGAAAAGAGAGGAAGAGTCTGCCCACCAGCTATCAGCTCATGCCAGCCAGCTCTGCCAAACAACGGCCCCTTGAAGAGGAGGGATCCCCTGCCATGACTCAATTCTAAGTCACAGTGAGCCTATCGACATGGCAGGACGGCCCCTTGTGGGTATCCAAGACTGTAACTCTTTATGGGAGTAGCAAACCTCACCCCACTCTGTAGGAGCAGCTGGTGGTTTTGAACCGCTGATCCTAAGGTTAGCAGTCCAATGAGTAACCCACTATGCCACCAGGGAGGAGGAAACCACTGCTAAAGGGAAGGTCATTTAGAGGGCCCTGTCTTGACTGATGTGGCCATCCCTTGGGACCGTAGGAAGCGCAAAGGGAAGAGGGTAACCAAGGTATAATTTTCTCAAATAAAGCTCATGCTTCATCCTAGTGAAATGTAAAGTTGTGAAAGAAGCGCCCTTAGGCCTGGACTCTGAGATTCTCTCTCATGAACAATAGAAATTCCTGCGCTGCCCTTCCCATGGCCTTTCTTTTATGTAGCCAGCTTGTTCAACAGGTTCCCAGCACAAGAGAACTATTCACAGCCTTGCCGATAATAAACTAGCAACTGACACTCAGGTTTGAAGGCATGTATTTTGAGTCAGCATCCATTCGGCAGAAGCAAACTCATTCCTGTCCCCCTCAAAAGGAAAACTGTGCCAACCACATAGAAAAAAAGAAAAGAGAATCAGAGCAACACACTGAAATCTCTCCCTGTCTAAAGGAGGAAAGATTGCTCCCCAAATATATGCGTCACACTTTTGACTACTGTCTCCCTTGAGCTAGTCACTGGTCTGGCAGAGAGTGGCTTAAAAATGATTAAAGGCGAAATCTTCCCTTGATACCTATTTATACACTTTATTTTGAAGGCTATCCTTGTGGCCGTATTTTTAACTGGGACACATGTTTACCCTATGGTCAGCTTCCTCCTGTAGCGGTCATTTAAGTTAGTCACCGTTATGCATGTCTAAGGCTTGTGTATCAATCCCTTTTGGAAAAAAAAAAATCCCTTCAAAACGTGATTCTTCCACTGCACTATGTAGTCCCCTAGTGGCAGAAAGGAACCGATGTGCTTCCGGGAGTCAACGTAACAGTTACAGGGGAGTGGTTCCCTACTGTGCTGCTAACCATAAAGTCAGCAGTTCAAAACCAACAGCTGCTCCACCAGTGAATGATAGGCTTTCTACTACTGTAAGGAGCTACAGTCTCTGGAACCGATCAAGGCAGTTGTACCCTGTCCTGTAGGGTCACTATGGCTGGACTCGACTGACCGCAGAGGGTCACGATGTGTTGGCTGTGAGTCTGGTGCTGTTGGATTTCTTGGCGAAATGGAGCTCTGAGTCTGAATCAAGTGATGCTTTGCTTTAAATAAAATAAAATGCAATCGACGTGAGCCCTGGTGGGGCCAGGTTACACTGCTTGACGGGTCATGAGAAGGCTGATGGCTTGAGCCTCCAGCCACTCGGCGAGAGAGACGTGGCTGTCACGCCTGTAGAGACAGACTGCCTGCAGGGTCTCTATGGATTGGAACAGACCCGATGGGAGTGGGTTTCTGATTTTTTTTTAACTCTTAATAAAGTAGCCCTGGCAGTGTCACAGGTAAGAGGTGGGCTGCTGAGGTCTGAGGGGCTGGTTTCAAAAGCAGATGACCGTTTCTTGGGGGTTGGAACTCGTCAAGTGATTCCACAGAGGAAAGACCTGGTGACCTGCTCCCATGAAGATCAGAGTTTAGAAACCGTGTGGGGTGGCTCTATGCTGTCACATGGGGTCACCTGGGATTGAAATCAGCTCAACAGCACCCAGCCACAACAATTTGTCAAAGAAAGTGCAACACAAGGACATATAAGCTTGAAGGGCCTTTGCTAGCTCCAGGAGCCAAGGAGGCGCTATGGGCTAGGCGCTTGACTGCTAACCTCAAGGACAGTGGTTCAAAACCACCAGCTACTCCAGGGAGAGAGATGCTACTCTCTGCTCCAGTAAAGATGTACAGTCCCACGAGCCCCTCTATTGGACTGCTGTGAGTGGGTTTGGTGAATCTCTCTGAGATAGGAGTTCAAATGTTAGCTGTTTAGTCCTCTCATTTATTCAACAAATGCTCATGAAGGCCCCATTGGCCAGCCCTGCTCTTGGGTTGGGGACACAGTGAGGACGGAAGAAAGCCTCCTGCCTGCAGGAGCAGACATCCTAGTAAGAAACAGGTAAGGTGTATGATCACTCACTCACCCAGCGGACTTTCACCTTAATGTCCATGAAAGGGCGGTGTAGGTGGGGGAGCTCTCTGGAAACGCTGGCTCTTCCTGTATTGCTGGTCCATCTGTTCCCTCAACTCTCAGCATCCCCCCTCACCACTTGGTTTGTCCCCTGCCTACCTCAGGCCAAGTCAACTGTGGGCAAATGGATATCGACCAGGGAGATCACACAGAGGAGATTTGATGGCTTACAAGGTGGTCATACCAAATCACATGTATGAAACACGCAACGTGTGCCTGGGACACGCAAGCTGAGCAGGGAACAGCCTGAGGCTGACAGCACCTCTGTTACAGAGAAGTTCCGCTGTTCCCATTCGCCACCTAGCCGTAGGCAAGGCAGGAGAGACCTGCTGATGAAATGGGGGGGGAGGGGCCCTGTCCTTGTTTTGTCACACTCAGCACCCACCCCTGCAGATTAGCCTGATCCTGCGTGGGCTGGGCACCCTGACAGACCCTTACCATGCAAGACAAGACCCAAGAAACTCAATCACGCCAATATCCCGTTTGTAAAATTTCCCAACAAGAGCTAACAAGGACGAAACAGAGCTGCTGCCTTGGCTTTCCCCTGCGGAGTGGCAGTGGGTTTGAAATGCAGACTTTGCCGTGCACAGCCCAATGTTGAGCCCACAGCACCCTCAAGGCGGCTCATTCTAAACAACAATACTGAGGCATAAATGGAGAAGGGAGTCAGTCGGTCTCATTACAAAAGGGGCTACATATTTAAAAGTGGATAGAATAATGTGCGGTGATACTATGTCTCTATGATCTGTTTTGTACATAACCATCACAATCGTGTGAATGTTTTATTCAGAATCTTGTAACTAAAAAGTCATAACCATAAATCCCAAAGCTGCCACACAATAGTGGAACTCCCTCTTGCCAGCGTTAAAAAAACGCAAAAGGAAATAGCAGGATCAGAACTGATAGGAGCATGGGTAGCGCGGTACCCAGTTGCTCATCAGAAGGTGAGTGGTTCAAACCCACCAGCTGCTCTGTGGGAAAAAGAGAAGAGGCTGTCTGCTTCCGTAAAAGTTTACTCTCTTAGAAATGCTATGGGGCAGGAGAGTTCTAATTCATTCTATGGGGCAGCTCTACTGAGTCCTCCAGGGCCACTAGGAGTGCGAATCAACTCATCAGCAATGGGTGGGTTGATCAGAACGATGGAGGATCCCTAGTGGTGTAATGGTTAAGCGCTCAGCTGCTAATGAAAAGCCCCCCAGACATAATCCTCTAGTGCTGTGGTTCTCAAACTTCCTAATGCTGCAACCCTTCCATGCAGTTCCTCATGTTGTGGTGAACCCCCAACCATCAAATTATGTTCGCTGCTACTTCATCACTGTCATGTTGCTCCTGTTATGAATCGGGAGACTCCTGTGAAAGGGTCGCGACCCACAGGTTGAGAACTGCTGCACTAGTGGCTCTTTGGCAGAAAAGACTTCAGGATCTGCTGCCCGAGAGACGACAGCCCAGCAAACCCTACGATGTCACCTGGAGGCACCGAGTTGACTCAGTGGTTCACAACAAGTAAAACCTCAGGACTAACACGAGCGGGCAATCTGCTCGAGAAAGACTGCGACCCAGGAAACCCCAGGGGCAAGGTCCACTCTGACACACTGGGCAGCTCCACCTGGAAACTGACCAGACGGAAGTACCAACACCTTCGTGTGTCAGGTGCTACAGGACATGGGAGGACATGTTAAAAAGTGCTGCTACTCGGGTTCCCGGGTTCACCATGTAGGGGTCTATTTCCAAACAAAACGTGTTTAGACACATCTCTACAAGCAGTGGATGGCTGCAGATAGGTTCTCAGTAAAACACTTGCCTTAGTCTCCTTAGAGTACCTTAAAAGAGAGAAAGAGAGAGAGAGAGATCCTATCCAACTGAGAGGATTTGCTGGGCCAGCTACATTCAAGGGACAAAGGTCAACCCAAAAGGTGACAGTGACTCTTTGGGGACTAGGGGTGGGGTGGGGAGTTTGGATCCCAAAGGAGTAACCTGGACAGATTTTCTTAATGACACCAAATGATGCTGGGAGCTTTTAATAACAGCGTTGGAAGAAAGCCGTATTAGTGAGGAAACGGCCAGGGTCGTGGTACCATTTCCTCTACTGGAGAATACACAAGCTCCTCCTTCAAGGACAGCAAAGGGTGTCCCATGGGAATCTGACTGGGAACCCTCACTCCATCTGCCCACAGCTCTAATCTTGCCCCGTTAGGTGTCTTTCTGTTCCCCAACTCGAACAACAGATAAAGGAAGCACGAGCCACGGTCTTTTCAATCAGCTCACCTACAAGCAAAAGCTAGAGAGAGAAAAAGGCAGGCAGAAGAAGGGAGGCTTCGACACTGTGATGCTGTGATGGACATGCAGCAGGCTGGGGGCTGGGGGAAGATTTCATAAAGAGGGTGGAAGAGTTAGTCTGCTGGTCATCAAAATATTATACATATAATCTGCAGTTTTTGAGAAATCCACAATGTAACAGCCCCCATCGTTGCATAAAAATCCCTTTCAAGTTTAATAATCGGCAGGGATGTCCTGACTCAGGATGGAATAGACAAAGGTGCATGAAGCTTCAGGGGATGGTGATCTAATGGCCCCTGGAGAAACGTGAGGATCGGTCATTTCCTCATGCCTGATTAGAGTATCGATTGTGTCCTGCGACACTGTACAACCCTGATAATCTCTTCCTGCCATCATTGAAAAGCACAGAAAACACAACCCAAAACACTCCCATTTCTTGGGTATTAACTCGAGGGGGTCAGGAGCGGACTCTGAAACAGCACCGAGAAGAAACTTGGTCGTTTTCCTTCTCCTGGTGTTTGAAGGAATAAACTTAAGAAATTCTGGCCTCGGTTTCTGGCTGATATCATGACAGTCCTCCCAGACCCCAGGTATCAGGCATCATCAGAACAAAAAACCTTACCATAGCGAATAAGGGGAGGAGTTCAGAGTAGAGACCCAAAGCCCATTTGTAGGCCACTGGAGATCCCCTAGCAGAGGGGTCTCGGGGAGGAGACGAGCCAGACAGAGTGTGATGTAGCAACGATGAAAAATACAACTTTCCTCTAGCTCCTAAATGCTTCCTCCCCACCCCCACTATCATGATCCCAATTCTACCCTGCAAGTCTGGCTAGACCAGAGGATGGATGTACACTGTACAGATAGGAACTGGAAACACAGGGAATCCAGGGCGGATGATCCCTTCAGGACCAGTGGTGTGAGTGGTGATACTGGGAGCATAGAGGGAGAGTGGGTTGGAAAGGGGGGCCCTATTACAAGGATCTACATATGACCTCTTCCCTGGGGGATGGACAACAGAAAAGTGGGTGAAGGAAGACATCAGACAGGGCAAGAGATGACAAAATAATAATTTATAAATTATCAAGGGAGGGAGGAGGGAGCGGGGAGGGAGGGGGAAAAAAGAGGAGCTGATGCCTGGGGCTTAAGTGGAAAGCAAATGTTTTGAGAATGATGAGGGCAACGAATGTACAAATGTGCTTTACACCCTTGATGTATGTATGGGTTGTGATAAGAGTTGTATGAGCCCCTAATAAAACTATTAAAAATAAATAAATAAATTTCATTATCAGCAAAAAAAAAAAGAAGAAGAAAGAAATAGAGTCAGAAGCAAGAGTAAGGAGACCCTGCCTGGTCTACCTTGGACACAGCAGCATGAAAGACCAGTCGCTGGAAAATAACATCACCTCTGGTAACGGGGGCGGGGTGGGGGTGGGGGGGTTGCGGGAGAGACAAGGGGAGCTTCCATGAGAGGGACTGATCCCACAGAAGCCACCCTAGTCTCAAGTTTACCAATACCGCCCCCCTATGAAAAAGGCCCCCCAGACTAGAGGTGAGGACTTGCTTCACCATACAGGAGGTCACCTTGAGACAGAGCCAGCTCCAGAACGATGGAGCACTATGGCTTGCAACCCCCTTGGGGAAACCGACCCCCAGACAGGTCACAAGGCTTCCGAGAGCAGAGAAAACCATGTCCTTTGGCAGGTGTCTCTGTCCGTGTGGGAAGGGAATGAGGAGGGCTCGCAGGAGGCCTGGGAGTTGCATCAAGCCCCTGGAATGCGGTTGATGCCCTTGCAAACTGAGATGACCCAAGGGCCATCCCCAAAGCAAGTCTGGAATCATGACTGCCCCAGCTTCTCAGGGCTGCTTCTCTCTCCCACTTCTCTCCTGTCTCCAGCCTCAGTTGGGGAAGGGTGCTTCTCAGAGAACCACTTAACCCCACGTGTGAAGCCACTACGCAGGGAGTGGGGAATCATCCCTGGCAAAGTGGGCCATGTGTTTGGAGCCGGCAGGGATGGGGTTTCTTTGGGTGGGTCATGTGAGAGGCCTGTCAGGCTGCCTTCAAAACTGCCGTGGCCCAGCTTCGGTGAGCGTGGCTGGGGGGATGCTGGAGTCCGGCTGAGGAAAGGGTGCAGTGGGAAAGAACAATCAGACAGAACGCGATTCTCCCCACATTCTTCTGGTGACAGGGTTGGAACATGAGCTAATGCACAAACTTGCCCGGCCAGAGTTGAACAAAAACAGGGCCATCTACGGCTGCCTCCGGGCATCCTTCTGAGCACACAGCGGCCTCTCCCCAGCCTTCCCAGCAGCACTCTACCAGGGTGTGGGCAATTCCTTGTGAGCCAATATGTCATATTGTTTAGCTTTAGAAATATTTGATCACGCTGATTTGGCAAAAAAGGAAGAAAAAACAAAACAAAACTATTTCTATGGCAGGAATATTTCATAAGAATGAGTCGGGGTTTGCCAGGGACGACTTGCAGACCTAAGTGGGGCTCCGCAGACGCAGGCTCCTCCCCTGACACCCGGGGCACCATTTAACTCTTGGGCCTGGCCTTGCGCTTCAGGCAGCTGCCAGCAGAGTCCAGCAGTTGGCTTGTTTTCCTTCCGCCCCACCCCACCCCTCCTCCCTGGAGCCTGGAAAATGTAGACCAAGTTCTGAATCATAAGAATCATTTTCCTTTTTCCTCTCCCTGAGGGTTATTTTGTTCAGCCTGATCATCCTGTACTCCTCAGTTTTCCTTAAAAATATTTTTTAATAGTTTGTCCCTTCCTCCCGCACCCCCACCCACCCCTCCAGGGAGGTGGGATAAGATGGAACGGGGTAGGGGAGCAAGACAGCAAAATCAACGCCAAGAGCATCAGACAGACAAGACCTGGATTTCTTGTGAGATGCCAGGCACTGGCGTCCACAGGGGGCATTTGAAGGACACAAAAAACGTGAGGGATGTTCACCAACTCTCTCTTCAGCATCACTCTGTGCATGCAAGCCCTCTTCTGCTTGGTGACCACCCATCAGTCCTCCCAGGGAGAACGTTGGAGCTGTGTGCTCCCTTACTATAGGGAGTTGCTATGAGTCAAATCAACTCGATGTCAGTGGGCTCCAGGTTTATTTGTCCATCTGAATCAAAATCGAAGAGGTGGAGGTGTACGGTTCGTGGCTATCAATTCAGCTCACAGCTGATGGCAGCAACCCAGGTATGACAGCACGATCCACCCACCATCCAGGAGGGCTCTATCCTCGGCCTGGTTGCAGATCAGGCACTTGGGGTACACGGGGATTCCATTGGCTGCTTTTCTTCCTCGTCTCTTTCCATCTAAAAGCTGTGCTAAAATCCTCTCACATCACAGGAACCCACAAGTCTCCCCTGAAAGGTGGGGGGCTGACTGGGCAGGAGGTGCACTGACTGGGATTCCTACTGCCATCAAAAGTTACAGGCTCAAAACCCCCCCGGGGCAGTTCTACCCTGTCCTGCAGGGTCGCTGTGAGTGGCCACCAACTCAGTGGCAGTGAGAGCCACAAGCCCAGGGGATGGCGGTGAGTTTGCCTCTGCAGAGGCTTAGAAAGCCCCTGGCTTTGTGGTTCCTGGCGGTGGCTGGTGGTGAAGACTCTCCCCAGGAACGTCAAACCTCGTCATGGCCTGGCCAGACCCCAGACCAACTGCCCCAGCATCTCTGGGGTAGGACTGAGGCTTTGGAATCTTGTCAGTGACCAAGTGATTCCACCGTGTGTAGCCCAGCATAAAAGTCACAGCTCTGGGGACCTTTACCCGCAGATGGCGGCACATCCAGGTGAGCTAAGGTAGTGTCCAGCCAGGTTGAGCCTGTCAGAACTCCTGTGACCCTCTGTCCGGCAGAAGGACATGCTGTCCACCCTTACCCATGCTACGTTCGAACCCCGTCTTGTAGCCACTGTGTCAATGGCTCCTGTGGTGGTGGTGGTGGAGGTGGATTGACACAGTGGCCACAACAGGCTGCTTCTTCTATTCGCTAAGCACGATGCCTTGGCCAGGAACTGGTCCCTCCTGGTCACCTGTCCAGAGCTGGAAAGGAAACGTCAGGGTTTCCTTCTTTTTTTTTTAAACATCACCATCACTTAATGTAGGAAAGTTTGCCACTTGGTGGCACATGTAAACAAGCATCATTAGGGAATATGCGATTAAAATTTTATCAGTCCCAGGACATAAAAGATGGGCAAATAAAGGTCCCTGCTCAAAAGATGAAGGACTGGAATTATAAAGCCACAATCAAATTCCCTGGGAACCAAGGGACGGAAGAGGCGAGACGATGAAAGGCCACCCTAATGAGAAATTCTACTGTTGCCCTCGACAATCACCCTGTGTTGGGGAATCACCCTGTGTTGGGGGGGGCATGCCTTTTCACGAGATCACCTTTGTGGGCGAACTCGACTGACCCAAATTATGCTTAATCTTCTTAACTGCTTCACGAGGCAGGTAATAGCAATATTACAAATATTGGAATATGAATCAACCCGATAATGGAAGTCAGTGTTTTCCTAACCCCAGCTGGAGAGCAGCTGACTCCTCGAACTCAGATATAATGCAAATACAAGACACAGACATCTCCCTGATGTCGGGGCAGTTCTTTCTCGAAAAACATTTCCCCTGCTCCACTTGCCCTGTCATTAACGTACATCACTCATGCGCGAACTTGGAAAGGTTTGACTTTGTTGCGGTTTTCATCCTGTGTCTGCGAAACATGTTACTGCAGTCATACAAATTTGTCCTCCAAGGGGAAAGCTAACTCGACCAGCATAAATAAGTTCCCGCAACAAAAGCATTTTGAAACCAACCACCCACCCCCACAGTTTTATTTGTTCATGTGCATTTTCCCCAATGTGACGTGCCAACTTTTCATCTAAAACCAACGCACGCAGCAAGTCTGCCAACACCCCTCGAATCGGAGCTATCGAGGTCAGAATGCGTGTCCTTGACGTGTCGAAAGGTTACTTCCAAACCATTATCAGTGAGAGTGGCATTCGACAGTGCTCCCCTCATAGAGGGGATGTCCTCGCGCTGAGCGATACACATTCTTTCAGCCTAACCCCTAGGCATGCAGGGAGTTTAGCTTCAGGTACACAATTTGCAATGCTACCCCGAGTTCTTGCCAGAGACTCTGATGCCAGGTAAGCGACACATGACAGGTCATAGATGATGTTGACTTCTAAGGTGCCAGAGATGACACAGCACGACAACGCTGAGGTTTAGGGACCCGGGCTGTTTCAGACAGACAGTGGTTCAAAGCCCAGCTCTAGTGTTTCTAGCTATGTGCTTTTTGGGCTACCGAGTGGCTCTATCAATGAAGACTGTCGAGTTGCTCTAAGGATGAAGGCCATTCAAAGATACAACAATAGTGCAGTGGTTCTCAACCTGTGGGTCGAGGGCCCCTTTGGGGGAGAGGGGTGGACGACCCTTTCACAGGGGTCCCCCGATTCATAACAGTAGCAAAATGACAGTGATGAAGTAGCAACAAAAATAATTTTATGGTGGGGGAGGGTCACCACAACATGAGGAACTGTATTAAAGGGTGGTGGCATTAGGAAGTTCAAGAACCTCTGCAATAGTGCACTGGCCCGTGGATCACACTGGGCACACCTCCTACTGCTCGCCACCACCTTCCTCTTCTCTGCCCACTCCTCCTCTTTCCCAGGCAGATAAACACTTTCTACAGTGAATGTCCACTTGAGGGATTATCCATATTGACGACTCCTTGACTCTTCCAATTGCTTCTCCTTTTTGCCTGCTCATTGTCTGCTAGGAATCACCATCAATTCAAGTTAGGGAGGTTCTGGGGTATCTTGGTCTTTCCTGTTTAAGTAGAGGTTTGATTTTATTGGTGGGAGACCTGGTAGCTCAGTGGGCTAAGTGCAGGGCTGTTAACCACGCGGTTCAAGAGAATTATTTAAGAGAATTGTCTGCATATGCACATGTACTTGATACATAAATAAGTTAAGATGTAAGCAGGCCTTACTATGTGAAAGTGGAAGAAAGATGAGGCTGTCCGCTCCCGTAAACATATACAGCCTCGGAAACTCCAGCGGGCAGCGCTACTCCGTCCTAGAGGGGCGCCGTGAGTCAGGGTTGACTCTAGGGTGGAGAGGAAGACCCTCAAAGAGATGGATGGACACAGTGACTGTGACAATGGGCTCCAATATAAGAACAATTGTGAGGATGGTGCAGACCGGGGCATGTTTCCTTCTGTTGTATGGGGTCTCGATGGGTTGGAATCAACTGAACATCACCCAACATGGGACAAACACAATTCTGAGCCCCTTGTACTCAGAACGCTTATAACATTTACCCTTCACAACTAGGTCATGAGGTAGGAACTACACTCGCCCGTTTTGCAGATGAGGAAACAGAGTCGCACACGGGCTAAGTCACTGTTTCCAAGTCTTCACGTTTTCCGATCGAAAACTCTGGCCCTGCTCTTTGGAAACATCAGGCTCTGGATTGCTGGGTGATATTGCAAGTAATTTCCTTTCTTTAATGATATGTGGAACAATGAGCAATTGTGAACACCTGCCCAGAAAACGCTATCCCTGCCAACATGGTTTGGATCGTTTTGCAAAACATTACGAACCAGAAGCCCTTCCAGTGTTGCAGTAAGAACGCCTGCACAGGGTGTGGGGGCCCTACATTCATGCTCTCAGCTGCTAGCCAGGAGGTTGGAGGTTGAAGCCCACGCAGAGGCACCTCAAGAAGGCTTGACAATCTGGGTCCAAAAATATCCATCACTGGCAGCTCTTTGGAGCACAGTTCTCCTCTGACCCGGATGGGATTGTCGGGAGTTGAGATTGACCCTATTGCATCTGGTTGGTTGCTTGATTGGCCTTTCTTTATATATATAAAAAAGGAAAGGGTAAAATTAAAAAGTGTGTGAATCCCTCCCACACCCTTCCTCCAAACCTTGAAACAGGAATCTCTATTTTTTAAAAGGAGTTCTGCAGGGCAAGGTATGAACTATATAAGATAGGTGCTAATATGCAGCTTTAAAAACAAACATGGAAACTCATCCAGTAAGCACATGCTTGAAGTCTGGGTTCAGTGTGGCAAAATGCCTCTGCGCCCGGGCCACACAGCTCTTCCAAGGAGCAGGATATATTTCACGGGCATACCATCCAGCTAAGTTCTGTACCTGCCATTTCAAAACATTCTTGGTGCTCATATCAACCGAGCAGCTGGTTGGATCATGAGGAAGGTGACGCCACGCTACAGGAATAAGAGAAGGGAGCCTTCCGTCTCAAAACAGCCAGGCTACCTTGCACAATCGAAATTCCCACCCCAGGCCAGGCCGGGCACCTTCAGCACAAGGCACGGATTGACGAGAAAATTTAATGGGCACTCACGGCATGTGTTTTCATATGACCTAATTGTTATTTTAAGATTTTTAACTCAATTCATATAAAATTTGACTGCTCGTGGAGGTTAATACAGACAGCCATGGACTTGACCTGCCGAGATGACTCTGTATACGGGACCAAGGGCAGAAGCTTTAAAAATCTCCTTCATATGTCTGTTCTTAGGCAAGTAATACAGTCGGAGGGTTGAGCCAGATCTGGTCCACCTTGCGCTGTCTGCCCCTATACCAGGGCTCTCTCACAGATCCTTGTTAATTGCTAGATACCAGTTCCTTGTTTATTGCTAGATACTAGTTCCTTGTTTGGCCTTCCACAATTCTTTCACACAAGCAAATGCCAAGAAACATCCGTATTTTTCCCTCTTATACACAGACTAGCGTCGTTGCTGTTAGTTGCAATTGAGTGAGTGCTAACTCAGGCCACTGCGTGTGTGTGTGTGTGTGTGTGTGTGTGTGTGTGTGTGTGTGTGACACAGAATGAAACACTGCCTGGCCTTGTGGCCTCTCCATGGTCTGTGGTATGTTTGAGTATTTCATTGTGGACAAATTCATCTCTGCGGGGAATTTCCTGGCAAACTGGAGATGCCAAGTCCCTTTGCCCCTGGAAGCTTCTGAATATCTTTAAAGCCTACACAGAGACTTTAGTACATGACTCTATGGCCACTGTCCCATGAAACAAGATTAGCCAGTTATTAACCTAGAATCCCTACTGGTGTACTGGTTATGGTCACACACCAGGCCACTAACTGCAAGGTCAGCAGTTTGAAACCAGCAGCCACTCCAAGGGAGAAAAATGAGTCTCTCTACTCCCCAGAAGAGTTACAGTCTTGGAAACCCACCGGGGTTCTACCCTGTCCTACAGGGTCACTGTGACTAGGAATCGACTCAATGGTAATAAGGTGTTTTTGGAGATTATTCATCTTGGGGGGTGGGTTGTGGCTCAGTGGGTAAGTGCCTGGCTGCTAAGGAAAGTGTGAGACGGGTGAGACCACCAGCCACTCCTTGGGAGAAGCTGCTATAAAGCCTGCTGCTATAAGAGTAGAGCTTTAAGAACTCCATGGGGCCGTTCCACCCTGGCCTACCAGCTGCTGCGTATTGGAATGGCATCAATGGCCACAGCATCGTTAAGACTCAAGCTATATTCAGTCTTTCCCAGCTGTCTTAAAAATGTGTCTTTGTTTTCTTTTTTCCCAAACAAGTCAATTTCTTCATATCAGGAAGCATCTCAAACGTTTCATTTTTAACACATTCAATAACCTAAGTATTGGATCTATTAGAAATGAGGCTTATTATGTGGTTCTGTTTACTTATTTTTTCCCCAAAAGACGCTCTAGTTGTCCCAACAATTATTGAATGATCCCCATTTCTCTTATTTATTCCTTTATGTTTACAAAGAGGCTTCAAACAATTTATGGAAACTTAAGAGTTAGAAGACCATGGCATTTTTCGATGGACTTTTGGAAGGCCTTCTCATATTTGCTATTATTTCAACTTTTTCAACTCTACCCCACTGTTGTGTTTATTCCATGGCCAGAACATCAGTTGAGTTACTGAGACGGATAATATATTTCATCGCCGGTAGTTCTTATTTGAGGAACCCTGGTGGTACACTGGTCTTGCGTTGGGCTGCTGAGCATGATGTAGGTCGCTCAACTCTAACTCTTTTTTTGTTGTTGTTTTTTCCCTTTTCTTTTTTTTTTCTTTTTTAACATTTTATTAGGGGCTCATACAACTGTTATCCCAATCCA
>NW_022103928.1:56595904-56606357 GCF_000313985.2 Echinops telfairi
TTCATCCACTTTTCGGTTGTCTGTCCCCCAGGGAGGAGGTCACACACAGTTCCATGTAATCGGTTCCCTCTTTCCTACCCATTCTCCCTTTACCAACTCTAACTCTTTATGGGAGTAGAAAACCTCATTTTTCTCCCTTGGAGTGGCTGGTGGTTTCAAACTGCTGACCTTGCAGTTAGCAGCCTGATGTGTGACCATAATCACTACACCACTAGGGATTCTCAGTTGAGTGTTAGATAATATCTCCTCCCATAAAGAGCAGTCTCAGAAACCCACAGGGGCAGTGCTACCCTGTCCTAGAGGGGTGCTAGGAGTTTGCATTGACTCAAAAGTGGGTGGTGGTGGTGGTGGTGGTGGTGGTAAGTCTTCCATGTGAAAAACTCAGGTTCCACTCCCAGCCATCACACCCCATAAACAGTCACCAGCCATCAGTCAGTGGAGGGTTGTGTGTTGCTATGATGCAGGATGGGTTTCAACGGCGCTTCCAGACTAAGACAGATCGGCAGAAAGGTCCACTAATATACTTCTGGACTGAGCCATGGAAACCACTGGATGGATCGTACCGATCACCAGCAGCCTCTCATTCCACTGTTCCTGTGCTCACCATGAGTGGGGGTGGACTCAGTAGCAGGTACCACTGAAGCAGCAGCTGGTATTTATCCTGTGAGCCTTATTCAATCAAGCGCATCTCAGATAACGTCCCACGGTCTCTCACCTGGACATCCCTTCCTGCCTTCCTCTCTGGTGCTGCCCTTCTCTTCCCGCTACCAGCCGGGTTGTTTAAGAGTCTCACTATCACAGGAGCCTCTCTGAGGATCCCTGGATTCTACACAGAGGCGTCAATCTACTTATCAAGTTTTTAATTGGATAGTTTATTTGGAAGGCATCAAGTTTATTAAATTAACAGCAAAACATGATATGTTTTGTTGAATTTTGCTATTCCAGACTACCCCCCACTCCCCACTTCCCAATTCTTTCGCATGTACTGTAGTTTTATAGCTTCCCAGAGATAAATTTTTACATATTTGGACATTTTATTTCTTTGACGTTCATCTTTTTGCTGCATTTGTCCATGTGATCTTGTCTTCCTCTATGTCTCCTGCTGGGCTGTGGTCTGGAGGTGAGAGCCTTTCGAGCACCAGGTTTTTGTCCTCTGCCTCAAAAGATGGCTGGGATTGCAAATGACGGTGGGGATGGTTCAGGCCAGGGAGCATTTCGATCATGGTGCATGGGCCATGCCACAGCAGCGAACAACATGGCAGTACACATCCTCGGCAATGCAACACCCATGTGGGTAACTGCATTTAACCCAATCACAGCCAGGTTCATAAGAGAGGTCACCGGAGGCCCTGAGCAGTCACTGCAAGGTTCTGGAGTTGGCAACCATTTTGAGTGTTTAACTCTCTATTGTCTCCCTCCCACCGGCTCATTATATACCTCTCACTGGTCACCACCCACAGGCCTTCCATCCAGGCTGGGCAGGGTTAGCGCCTTACTGGAGAGGATGGTCAAGCCAGAGGGGTGGGACTGTCAAAGGCATCCCAGACCACCTCTGTTCTTGCTGAGGACTTAGCCCTCTGACCACTTTCCTGCTGACCATGTCCTGCCCACGGGGTGAGGGTGGTGGTGGGCGGATGGTAATCACACACATCACTGATAGCTGAGAGCAACCGATGCAGCTAAGGATTTGAGTGATGTGTCCAAACCCCAACCACTCTGCCTTCACCTGCCCTTCGCATGTGCCCGCCAACCCTGAGCTTCTTAGGTATCAAAATCCTACCCATCCTCTGGTCTATGAAATTTTCCTCAACTCACCTGGCCTTGCTCTTAAACTGTATCAAAATATGATTGGCAGAAACATGCATCCATGTGATTCGGAGCGACCTACTACACAGTCTGTAGTACCGAGGTCTGCTGGCCCCAAATCATTTCCAGTCCCCCTAGTGCACAAAAAGATCAGCTACCTCAAGGAGGAGGCTGTGGGCATCAGATGTTTCCACTCCATTCTGCTTCCCATAGACATCATTTGGACTTCTTTGTGGCTGGTTGGGTAATAATAAGCCACATTGAAATAACACCAAGCCCTATTTAAATAACACTCAATAAGTGCCCTGAGGTCAGACGCCTAAGTGCTCAGTTGCTAACAGAAAGGTCTTCAATTAGAACCTACCAGCTGCTCCCAGGAAGAAGGATGTGAAGTGGCAGTTGGCTTCCTTAACTTTCCTCTAGTTCCTAAATGCTTCCTGCCTCTCCCTCCACCCCCCCATTATGATGCCAATTCTACCTTACAAATCTGGCTAGACCAGAGGATGTACTCTGGTACAGATAGGAACTGGAAACATAGGGAATCCAGGACAAATGATCCCTTCAGGACCAGTGGGTGAGAGTGGTGATACCGAGAGGGTGGGCTAGAAAGGGGGAGCTGATTATAAGGATCTACATAACCTCCTTCCTGGGGGATGGACAACAGAAAAGTGGGTGAAGGGAGACGTCAGACAGTGTAAGACATGACCAAATAATAATAATTTAGAAATTATCAAGGGTTCATGGGGGGGGGGGAGGGCAGGGAAGGAGGGGAAAAATGAGGAGCTGATACCAAGAGCTCAAGTAGAAAGCAAATGTTTTGAGAATGATGAGGGCAGCAAATGTACAGATGTGCTTGACACAATGGATGGATGGATGGATTGTGCTAAAATGATTAAAAAAGAAAAAAGACGTACAGACTTGGAAACTTTGTGGGGCAGTTCTGCTCCGCCTTAGAGACTCAGTAAGAGTAGATGGAAGACCATGGGTAAGGACCCAAAGGAACGATGGCTCGCCCCTCCGTGTTCTCAGTCAGGAGTTTCTTCAGGGTGCAGTCTGGTGGCTCCACCTCATTGTTAGTTGACACTGAGTTGGCTCCACGTGGTGACTACATCACCAGGGAAAGGACACACTGCCCCGTCCGCACCATTCTCACGGTCGCTGGGTGTGTGTCCACCATTGACTGTGTCGGTCCAACTCATTACAGGTTTCCTGTGTTGTCACTGACCCTGTATCTTACCTTGGTGTTGTAATGGTTACATGTTGGGCTGCTAACCCCCAGATCAGCAGTTCGAAACCACCAGCCGCTCTGAGGAAGAAAGATGGGGCATGCTCCTCCCGTGAAGAGTTACCGTCTCGGGAATTGACAGGAGCAATTCGACTCGGTCCTCGAGAGTCCTGATGAATGGGAATTGACTCAGCGGCAGTGAGTTTGGTTTGGTTTAGGGTTATATTTTACCAAACAGGATGCCTCACCTGAATCCCTCTTTTTGTGCCTCTTGGCTTATTCAATGGGAAGGAAGCTTGTTTACTATCTTCAGTACAATGGCCCTTCTTCTTCGTCACTTTTAAATGTCTAAAAATGCCCCCCCAAGCTCAGTGCCATAGGGTCAATGCTGACTCACAGGGACCCCATAGGGTGGAGGAGAACTGCCCCTTTGAGTTTCTGGGGCTGTGTCTACAGGAATAGAAAGCCCCATCTTATTCCTTGTTGATTTTGAACTGCTGAACCTGTGAGTCGCAGCCCAACTCAGACAGGTATTTGAAACTGTCATTTCGAGGCCGGCCTTACTTGTACTCACACACATAGCGCAGACTCTGGCGCAGGCTTGGGTGTGTCTCCAATGAGGGCCAAGGTAGGAGGGCATCACCAACGGGTGTCAAGTGGTCACTTAGCCCCATCTGCTCCCCGGGCAGGGCAAGATGTGATAAGAGTCTCTTTTTAACTCTGGCAGGCATGTCCCCATGACCTAGGATGGTCTGAATGCTTCCCTTCATTGAAGATAAAAATTGTTTGTCATTTTAGATACAGCATCCTGGAGTGCTTGGGGAATGAAGCAATCATTCAAGGAGGTCTCCCAAAGGCTCGGAAGGATGCAGCTAAGAGGTTGGCAGAGCCCTAGCTAGCTCTGTGGTGGCTATGGGACAGATGAGGAGAAGGAGCGGCCGGGGAGCAAAGCGATGATTTGTGGGGAAATGTCGTCTCAGTAGTGGTTTCTCCTTGGGCTGCAATCCGCAAGGTCGGCAGTTGGACACCACCAGGCACTCCTTGAGAGGAAAATGAGGCTCTCCACACCCATGAAGAGTTACACTCTCGGACCCCCATGGGGGCAGTTCTACGACGGCGAGTTCAGTTTTTCCGGAGTCGGAACCGAGAGTGAATTCTTACAAGTGACGCGAGCCAGCTGTTTCCCTGGGACTCCCACACTTGGGCAGTCTAGCGGTTCGGGGTTACATAGGACACCATTTGAAAGAGGGGGACAGAGGGCAAGGCAACAGCATCCGGGAGGATTACCATTCCAGGGACATTAAGCCCCTGAGAGACCAAACAGCCTAAGGGGCTCTCCCGCCCCCAGATGGGTGGAGGTATCCCCTGGCAGCAAGCCTTTCGGTAGAACGTGGACTCATTTTTCTCTCGAAATATTCTATCTGCCCCCGGGGGCGGTCCAGATGTTGGCGAGACTCCCCTCCTCGGCTATCTCAGGGGAGGGGGAGGGGCAGGAACAGAGCAATTCTCAGCCTCTCTTCTGATTACAAGTGAAAATGAAAATCTGCTTTAACCTTAGGCACCAGGAATGTCAGGTGGTACAGAGCTGGCCAGTCACAGCTAGCCGGGGCCTCTGGCCAACGCAGCCTTAACCTGCCTTCGCCTCCGGTGTTCGCAGGTGAGTGGATGACTGAGCAGTCTCAGTATCACACGGGATGCAAGTGAGCTCCGGTGAGAGCTGGACGGGGTTACAGCTGAGTCACCTGCAGACTGAGAGATGATGCCTCTACCAGAGAGGGCGGGCCCACTGCGGGGCTGGGGGAAGCACCGCCAGCCCCGAGCCTTCTGCCCTGCACACTGAGGCTCAGCCTGGCATCTGCAACTGGAAGGGGCAGCTCTGGAGCTGTGGGTGCGGCACAAAGAAGACAACAGGAGCGTAGTGGTCTCTAAGCCACTAGAGATTGAGATGATGCAGTAGAACCCCAAACCAAACACCTTAGCAAAAGAAAAGCCCATTTTGAAACAAAACAAAACAACCTTTAGCTCCTTAGCTGGATTATTTCCTGGGGGTGGGGTGGTTATGTGTCAATCGTTGCAATGGGTTCTCCCTTCCCCCACTCCTGGCCCCACCTTCCCCCTACCCTTCTGGTATCGCTACTCCCATTCCTGTTCCTGGATTCCGTGTGTTGTAAGCTCTTATCTGTACCTGTGCACATGTTCCGGTGTAAACCACAGTGAAAGTCTACGTAGTTTTTACATGGCTCCGGAGCAATGTTCCTTTAAGGGTTTATACATAGCAACTCATTGAGTCTTAATAACAGCACGAGGTGATTTATACTATAGTGTTATTACCATTTCACGGAAGAGAGTATTGAGGCAGAGAAGTTAAATTACCTGTTACCTGTCTATACTAACAAAAGTAATAACTAAAAATACCAGAACTTGAAACGACCCAGTTAGGTCCAGATGCCCGCCACAGGGAAAGCCTGCAGTAAGACGTCACACTTGAACTTTCAGATAAGTGCAACATGTCCTCAAACCCTTTCAGTAAATGAGACATCAACTTAAGAAATAGACTACTATTTCTCATAGTGCTTGATCCTAGCCCCTGGTGGGCTCTGGAAAGATAGAGTGGGAGTGTTGCTACAAAGGCAGATACCTACACTTTATCCTGTTATGAGCTATAGTGCCAACAAATAAACAAAAAAATTCACTGCCATCGAGTCAGTGCCGATGGGATGCTGACTCGCAGCAACCTTACAGAACAGAGTAGAACTGCCCCTGTGGGTTTCCAAGTCTGCCCGTCTCTATGGGAGTAGAAATCTGATGGTTTCCAATTGCTGACCTTGGTGTTAGCCACCCAAAGCGTAAAGCTTTTAATTACCCGGGGTGCTGAGTAATTTTTTAAGGGGAGTGGTAGGGCAGGTAAGTTTGGGAATCTATGAAATTGAGCAATTAATTGCTATTGTTTTTTTTAAATTACATTCTAAGTGATTTTATCTCATTTACTCTATTGAAATCATTTTCTAGACACTTGCCATCTTGTTTTAAAAACTCTAAAAATGTTCTCTTCATCTCCCAGATATTTCCAACAACTCAAGAGTATACTATTTAGCTGATTTTCCCCCACCAGATTTCACAAAACAAATTTGTCACAGCCCTGGTTTAAAATGATCTATCTTGGCTTCCATGTTATGGCAGTATTTTCTGTTTAATGATCCATTTTGTTAAAAGCTAAACCCGGTTATTCCCGGCTTGTCACCTGTGGTATTAAAATGGAACCGTTTGAAAACAAAAACACTTAATTACTTTCTCTCTGGAGGATGTCTGAATGAATCAGAAGTCTTAACAAAGCACATTTCCAGTGGAGAGCTTGGCAGATGAGGAAATAAAAACGGGCTTTCAACTCTTTCTACTTTAAGCTCTCTCAGAGTTCATTCAGCATGTGCAAAAGAAGGCCTGGTAGGGTCTTGGTTAAGTGCTCAGCTGCAAGCTGAAAAAAACCCACCGCCATTGAGTGATTTCTGACTCACAGTTAACCCGATGTGGGGCTCCTGAGGCAGTGAATCTACCAGAGCAGTCTTTCTCCCATGGAGCGGCTGGTGGGTTTGAAATACGAAGCGTGTGGTTAGCTGCTGCTCACCCAACATCACTACCAAGACTCCCTCTCATGGAGAGGTTGGTGTTTCAATGTCAAATTAAGGTTCTTTTCATGCAGAGGTACGCACTACATGAAATCTGAGCTATTTGAAGAGACTGTACTTTTCCATCTTTAAGACCAACAAGCTTAAATCTAGTCTCGAACATCGTTGCTGGCAATATGACATGTCTCAAAACCAGATAAAATCTACAAGAAGCTGATACACAGAAAGCAGACTTCGGGTAAGAAGATCTCACATGGAAAATTGGGTAGTCTGACATCAATGTTTAATGTCTAAAAAGTACAACCAGGTTAGGTGCATTTTTCTTAAGAATTATCATGTATATTTAAAATTTTAAACAGTGTACTCTTCAAGCTCTCAGCCCCCCAGTCCCTCCCCGCCCACCCCCCCCGAATCCTGAAATAAGAGTGCACAGAGCACTGTCAGAGCACACTCAGCCCAGGCCACTGCTCAGCCTTGGCCAGACTCCCAGAGGCACCTCAGATGGCTACCAATCTAGAACATTCCCCCACTTGCCACGACCCGACAGAGGACCACACAGATCCCCACACTTCAGGGCTCTGGAAACCTAAGGCAAGTGGAGAACAAGCAAGTGAACTTTGAGAAATGCTGCCGCCTGAGCTAGAAATCTCCATGCAGTATGGAAAAGCCACCATCTTTTGCCTGTTCATTCCGTACAGCAAATCTGCAAGGTGGCTCCTGTGTCTACGCTTTGAGGTGGACCGTGCTGCTGGTGGTGGTGGGCTCTGCGCTCTCACGAGGGACCTGTGTGTGGCTCTGTGTTTAAGTAAAAACAAACAAACAAAAAAAACTGGCTCTCGCATACCAAATTTGACAGGAAATGGGTGTTTATTCATTTGAATGATTGATGCCTGTTAGACCATTGTACATTCTGGCCAGGAAAAATGCCCTAGAACTTCTAAGGAGGGCTGGGGTGGTGAGGGCGTGGGCAGCGCACTCCAAAAAATATGTGGATAACTTTCATTGTCTTTTAATTCCACATTGCCACCCTCTCGTATATGAAAAACCGGCCTGGAGGCAGTATGTATGTGGATATAAGCTCGTGCTTCCAAGGGCTCAGTTACACAGCGAGGAGAGGAGTGCTCTCCTGGGAAGCTGGCTAATCCTGGCCTCTCCAGGATGGGAGAATGCTTTATAAATTTGATTTTGGAGAAAGCTCTGTAATGAGCCCAAAACCAACAGCTGCAGACAGTACGGATTAAGAATCAAGACCTCAAATCATAACTCTGGGGCGGGAGGGCTTATTAGACAGCTTGTCAAATTCAAGTTTTGTTTTATGCCCATAAGGCTTTGGAAAGAAAAACACCCTCTTCTCTGACTACAGCAGGCAGTTCTCCGCTCCCCTGATCAAGCAAGCCCCTGCGGCAGAGAAGAGGCACAGCCGTGGGGCAGAAGGCAACGTCAAAGCAGGGTCAGGCCCAGGGATGTCTAATCCCTCTCTTCTCCACACAACTGGGGCGGAGGGAACAGACAGGACCCAGATGCCTTTGCTCCACCCACGTGTGAAGATCCTAAATAGAATGGCCCTGGTAGGGGCCAGACAATCAGTGGGTCTTTTCTGAGTCAAGGGTCTTGTGTGGTTCCCTTCCCTTTCCCATTGCAGAGAGAAGGCTTCTATGATTAATTGTCCTACTGACCCTTCAGAAAAGACCAGTCCCCGTTGCGGGTGAGTCAATTCAGAGCAGAACTAAGTTCCGTATGATTTTCAATGGATGATTTATTTATTTTTTAAATCATTTAATTGGGGGCTGGTAGAGCTCTGATCACAACCCATCCATCATGTCAAGCACATCAGGGATGATTTTTTTTAACAAGAGGGTGGTCAGGCCTTTCTTCTGCCATAGACTTGAATCTCCAACCTGTGGATCAGCAGGGGAGCCGTTGGCACCACTCAGGGACTGAAGCGCACTGCAGGAGGATTGGGTGATAAAGGGGCAACTCAAGCCCCAGGTGTTCTGCCCCCAGAGAAGGGGACCTGAAGGACAGGCACCCACCCTCCAACGGAGGTTAATCCGGCACAGGGCAGAACAATGGCCACCCCATGAAGGCTGGTCTGTGGCTCTAGGTTGAGAACCGAACCTCTGAACTCGAATGATCCTCTCTTAACTCTCTAGAAGGCTGATAGCAGCATTGTGCCCCGCCCCGAAGCCCCTTATCTATGTTATTCTGTTTTACATATCATGTGTCTAGGAAGATGCGGTTAGGGGAGGTTTTCAACACCCATGAAAAAATATTTTCAAAGTAGTTGTGGATGTCAGGGGATACGTGTGTGAGAAACACGAGCGAGGGAAAGTTCAGATTTTCTGTAGTTTGTTGGGCTGTCAAGCAGTAATGGCCCATCTGCCAACATGATTTTACTCAGTTAAAACTTAAACTAACCAGACGTATGGCAAATATTTACAGTCAGGGTCAAGAGTGTTGACTCTTCCGCGGTTGGTTTTTTTAAAACAAAAGAGCTCTGACCGAAAATGAATTGAATGCAGCTAAAGCTGGTGTGTAATGATCCTTGGAAGACTTACAAGATCACAGCCACCAATTTCACAACCACCAATTTGGCTTACTGGTTATGCATTGGGTTGTGATCGTCAAGGTTGGCAGTTTGAAACCACCAGCTGCTCCACCAGAGAGATGGGTCTTCCTAATTCCGTGGACAGTTACAGTCTCAGAAACCCCTGGGAGCAGTTCTACCCTATCCCAGAAGGTCACTCTGAGTTGGCATCAACTCTCATCTCATTGGCAGTGAGTTTGGTTTGGGGGGTACCATGAATTTAGATAATGAAGTTCATCTTTTAAAGTCTATCTCCGCTTCCAAGGCCAGCAGGCGCATGTGCATACACACAGACAAACACGCACACGTGTGCCCATACAATATTATATGGTTTCTCTTGGAAAGCCACAGCTGCAGATGATGACCACATTTCTAATTTTAAATTTGAGTTCATAAACACCTGAGCAGAAGCTGAGCTTGGACTTTAATGTCTGCTCAACTAAAATTAAACTAGAATGTCATGTACTTACTCATTTTCTCTTTACGACTAGTGACAGACGACATTTTTTTTAAAGGTAAGGGCGTGTTATTTGGTTGCTATCCATACACCTCTATACATACATGTAGAGTACCCATATAACTAAAGGTAACACAGGAGAAAACATGACCAATGCTCTCTAACAAGAACTAGGAATCTCTCTCTATCAGGTATAATGGCGTATAAAAGGCAGATGTCACATACAGACAGAATGATGAACCATCGCATTTTTACACACAGTCTACATTTGTCTGTCAACTCTTCCCTCCTTCTGGGAGGTATTTTTGTAAACATCCCATGCTAAAATTTTAAACTCGAAACCCTAGCATAACAGTGCTGATGAAAATATCTCCCGGGAAAGGGAGAGGCTGACAAGGAAGCATAGAAAGTGCAGTGAAACACACTATACAATGGATGATGCTCATCACCCTAAACGTTCAATTATTACCAGAGCAGCATGATTATCAAAAGCGTTGCTATCAAAAGCCATCCAACTCACATGAAGGCGTATACACGCACCAGGGACACATGCACAACAGACTCGTGTTTTAAAAGACTCACTTCACACACACACACCGACATTAGGATAACTTACAGGTATCCATGCTTAAGCAGCAGCAGGAGGAAATATGAGAAAGTAGATGAAACACAGGAACGTGGAGAGGAAGAGGAGGAGAGAAAGGAAGAAGAGGAGTGGGGAAGAGGGTCCCGAGGAGGAGGGAGGAGGGAGGAGG
>NW_022103928.1:56606457-56657221 GCF_000313985.2 Echinops telfairi
AATGAGGAGAGAAGAGGAGTCGGGAGGAGGGAGGAGGGAGGAGGGAGGAGGGAAGAGGGTCCCGAGGAGGAGGGAGGAGGGAGGAGGAAGAGGCTGACTGCTGACATTGAACCTCTCTAGCAAACCAAATAAGGCCAGGTGGCCCCTTGGGCAGTCAACAGTGCTAGTTATTTTAAAAGCATCCATTCAGCTCAACAGCTGAGAGGAGCTGGTGGTGACATGGAGCCTCCTCCTCTGAGTAACCCGCTATGTGTCCCCTCCTGATACCAGGGCTCCAGAGTGGGAGTGGGGAGTTCGCTGGGCCTTTTTATCCAGCGTCCTGAATAGCAGACTGTGTTCTTTGAAGCTTTGAAACTTGGAACCAGCTCTTCTCAGTTCAGCGACGGCCAATGACGTGCAACCAGGACAGACCTGAATTTGTAAAATGTGGTGAACTTGGACAGTGACTAAAACAGGAAAAACTATGGGTCAAGCCCCGGCTAGAAACTTACTATCCCTGTAAGGTATATGCTGTATGGCAACCAAACCTCTTGACGAACACAATCCAAAAAATTGGTGCCCCGCTTAAAGATGGAGGCTGACTGTACCCCTGGGAAAGTGTACTGCACCCCACTAAACCAGCCAAACCCACTGCCATCAAGTCAATCCGACTCATAGCAACCCTCGAATATGGCAGTCCTCAACCTGTGGGTCACGACCCTCTTGGGGGTCGAATGACCCCTTCACAAGGGTCGCCTAAGACCATTGGAAAACACGTATTTCCGATGGTCTTAGGAACAGAGACACCGACCGCTCTTCTATCCGTCTCCAGGCGGGTCTGCCCACATGGAGATATGCTGATCCGGTGAGAAAGAAGCTATCTCAACCTTTGCACTGACATTGACTTTTTATACACAGTGTCGTAAAATGTAGCAATGTAGTTTACTTTTGTTTTATTAAGACTGTTATCCATGTTACACTATGCTTCAAGATACTGCATTTGTGATTCATCACTATGCTTTAATTATGTTCAATTTGTAACAATAGAAATATACTCTGCATATCAGATATTTACATTAGGATTCACAACAGTAGCAAAATTACACTTATGAAGTAGCAAAGAAAATAATTTTATGGTTGGGGTCATCACAACATGAGGAACTGTATGAAAGGGTTGCGGCATTAGGAAGGTTGAGAACCATTGCTCTAATAGAGCAGGGTAGAACTGTCCCTGTGAGTTTCTGAGTCTGTAACTCATGATGGAGTAGAAAGCCCGTCTTTTCCCCCAGAGGAGCAGCTGGTGGCTTTGAGTTGACCATGCTTTTAGCAGCCCAGGGTGTACCCACTAGGCTACCAGGGCTCCGGAGTCCAGCAGTAAAAGGCTCAGTAGGCCTTTCCCAAGTCTCCAGGGGCTTCTGCCTGTCATTTCCTCCATTCCCATCTTCATGACGCTACACTCAAATGTTGACAACTCAGGTCAGTTCCAATCTTGCTTCACTGGCCATGACTGAGTATGTTTGAACCTTGAAGCCCTGAATTAAAAGCGGGTACGTCATGGAGTAGTTCTGAAAACAAAGAAACCCCAAATAACAAAAAACAACATTAGTCTATCTTCATTTTAGTTGACCAGAATGGAGTAGAGATTTCTTTCAACTATAATAATAATAATAATAATAATAATAAAGTTCTGTCATTCTAAAGTCATGTAAAGGTTGAATCTCAAGAAACTCACCCGGGTGGCAAATGTGTGTGGCCCATTGGAATGTGAACTCTATGGGGACAGGGTCTTGGTTTGCACTACTCTTTCCCCAGCACCCATCCTGGCCCTTAGCACCTAGTCCACGTTCAGAAGCCCAGTTGACAGCAAACACATGCTGGCAGAAGACCACAACTCAAAGCCTGGCAGTGCCTCTGTGGGTTAAGGAGAGGCATGTTCTCACAGTGCTCAGCACTGCAAGGTGCCCATCTGGAGTTCCACATTCAGAGAAGGAAAAAAGTCCAAAAGAAAGTTAGAAAATGAGAATAAATTAGGTGACAGAAAAGAGCAGTTACGTATCCAAACAGAGCTGGAAGAAAGCTTGATCTGCCGAGGTGGCAAAAATATAGAGCTGAAGACCAAGAATGGGGATCAAGCCAGCTACGAGAAGTTAGACACAGGCTGCACATTTCAAGACAAAAGTTTTGTGAGAACACAGATGGGGAGGGGGTGGGGTGGGGGGAGAAGAGGATATTTCTAATTAACTCTTGCTCTGCCACCCTGTATCATGTCTGCCTCACACAAGAATTCCTTTCTAGAAATGCTACGGTGGTCCCAATGAGCCCAGCATAGATGACAAGACACAAACAAGGAGAAGGCACCTTAGAAACCTTCCAGGCCAACACTTGTCCTAGTGGATGAGGGCACTGAAGCACAGAGAGGTGGAGGAACTTACCCAGAATCACACATCTGGCGACTAATAAGACCAGGGCTTTCCCCACACACCGCCATGGCCCCAAGCACGAGGCAGTGCCAAATACCTTCACTTTCAAAATGTAATAATTGTCACCTTCTGCTGGGGACCGACCCGAGGAGTCGGGGGAGTCCATCAGGATTGGAAGTGGGTGGGCAGAGCAGGGACTAAGAAACTTTGGTAGCACAATGGTTCCTGCTTGGCTGTTAACGGAAAGGTTGGTGGTTCAATCACACCGAGAAGATCCACGGGACAAAGACCTGTTTCCATCAAGACTGCAGCCAAGAAATCCTCTATCACACGAGATCATCTTGAGTTGGAATCAGCTAGATTCCTGGTAGTGTATTGGACTAGGTGTTGGACCACGCACCTCCAGGTTGGCAGTTCGAAACTACCAGCCGCTCCTGAAGAGAAAGATGAGGCTTTCTACTCCTGTAAGGAGTTAGTCTCAGAAACACACAGGGGAGGTTTACCCTGTCCTTTGGGGTTGCTATGAACTGGAATCAACTCAATGGCTGTACATTTGGTGTTTTGGAGAGGCCGCACCTGCCCACTGGATCTGAAGCTTGCTTGTTTTTCTCATCTGTTCCTTCTCATTCCACCACCTTACTGCAACTTCTCAAATGTTTCCCAAGACCTGAGAGCTGCATAAAAGCTTCCTGAAGCCTTTGAAGGTAAGGGACACGAACCAAAACAAAGACATTCCATGTCCAATGGGAGGGGCCTGGGTCGGTGCCAAGCTGAGTCATCCGACTCAGGAGTGTCATACCCCCAAAAACGTTTACACCTCGCCATGATGGCTTAAAATATTCAACGCCCATCATCCAAAATGCATGCAACAATGAAGCCACCCACCTGGCTATGCACATGGCTAGAAGGGCCAGCTGGTGGAAAGGCAGAACGTGAGCACAAGGCGAGGCGCCCGCGCACGCACGCGCACCCGCGCCCAGACTTACCAGTGGTGAAATGGCCGCATACACTTAGCAGAGACATTCAACCTGCCATATGTCCCGGCGGCCTTCCCAGGGAAACGGATTTCAACTCACAGCGAGTAGGACGGCCCTGTGGGTTTTCCAAGTCTAAATCTCTTCCAGAGCAGGCTGCCGAAGCTTAGTCCCTCGGAGCATCTGGGGGGGGGGGGGGGGGGGGTTCCCATTTCTCCATCAACTACTGAGCGCATTTTAGCGGCTGCGCCACCAGAGCCCTGTGAGCTTCCTGGTAGTAGCTGCTGAAGGAAATGAGCACACAGCCAAATAACTGAGGTGGTCGAGTTCTGGGATCATGTGAACACAAGGTCAACTGAAACTCCAGCTCCAATGTGTTTTTTTAAAGAAGTGCTAAAAAATATATTAAAAGGCTCAAGAAGAAAGTGTTTTGAAATTGATGATCTGAATGAGTTCTGTCAACATCTGTACAACTTCACTTGATATAATTGCTTCATGGATTGTTATATGTAAGAGCCCCCCAAAAGTGATTTATTAATAAAAGAAAGAAAATTAATTATTTTTAAAACTTTTACTAAAATAATGATAGAAATTTTTAAAAACAACATATGGTTGGGGGTGGTGGTGGTAGAGGTTTTAATACAATTGCCAAGACAGTCCTAAAACAAAAAATCTCAATGATTAGTTTTGACTTTCATAACATATCTCTTCATTCCATGTATTTGAAGCCACTGGGGGATAAACTATCAACCACTCTCCTATGTGAGTTCTGACTGGAGTTATTTTTGTGAGTGTGTAGTATGCAAGTGTGCATTTTAAGATCTGGGGTTAAACGGAGTCAGCGTGAGGTGTAAGGTTTCAGAGTGTGCACAAAACAACACATGCTTAAGATCATAAATATTTAAGGCATTTGAAATCTTAAACAATCATAAATACCAATATGATTGTTCTGTTTAGTGGCCATAGGGACCCAAGCCAGGGATAGGTACCTGCTTGCTCTACTCAGAACATCAGTGATAAGAAGGAAACAAGAGGCCTCCGATGAACCATTGCTCACAAACTGTAGCTGCTTGGTTGATAAAAGCCCTTTGAGCGCCTTCCCACAGAACCCCATTGTTCTTTCTTGAAGTCTAACTCCATCAAGTCTGGTCATCCAGACTGCAGGCCTCACGCAGCTCAATGGGCAGTTAATGACTGACAATAGGGAGAGGGCTGCCACAAGACTTGGTGGTGCTTTTCACAGTTCCTCAGCGCCAGGAGAAACTCAAACCAAAGCTCACTGCCATCAAGTCCACGCTGACCCATAGTGACCCGATAGGGCAGGGTAGAACAGCCCTTGTCAGTTTCTGAGACTGTGACTCCTTGCTGGAGTGGAAAGCCCCATCTTTCTCCCTCAGAGTAGCTGGCAGTCTCGAACTGCTGACCTTGCAGTTAGCAGGTCCAACATGTAACCACTATGCTACCGGCAAACATGAGCTATAAAAATCAAATGACTCTATATCATTCAAGCAGAGAGGTCACAAAATTCCCCTTAGGAAGAGCAGGTGCAAGAGACTCTAAGAAGAGATAGTCCGAAGCAAGAGGCAGAAAGACAGATTTTTAGAAACTAAAGCACACTTCAAAATAGGTAAAAGGTGGGAGCAGTAACCCAAATATGTCCATCCACAGGTGACTAGATAAAAAAGATGTGGTACATTCATGCAACAGAATATAACTCATCCATTAAATGCAACAGTGAAGGCCTGATACACGCTACACCAAGGAAAAACCTTTAAAAGACCTTGCTGAGTAAAACGAAACACAAACCCACTGCCATCAAGTTGATTCCAACACACAGCAAACACAACATAGGGTTTTCAGAAGCTGTAGATCTTCATGGGAGCAGACAGCCTCAACTTTCCCCTAAGGAGTGGGCTGTGGGGTTGAACTAATGGCCTTGCTGTTAGCAGCCCAACACTACAAGGGCCTCCAGGATTCCTTCAAGCCATTCACAAAGTGACACATATCCTATGATCCCACTCGTGTAACAGAGGACAAGGTTAGAGGCGAGGAGAACGGGGGCATCACTGTTTGGGGGTCACTGAGTTTCGAGTCACGGTGGCAGACGAATGTGGAACAGGACTGTGGCAGCTACATAGTCTGTCAACTTGCGAAGGGGTGGAGTCTAGCCTGCCAATCAGGGTGCAGCTTGATGACCACATTTGGAGGCACCACAGAGATAAATAGCTCACGGGAGACCAGATACAGACACTCTCTGCTTCGTCTTCCTACTGACAAGCCACACGGAGCTATGCTAGAGCTGGAGGAGCCACATGGAGACCCCTGCCAGCACTGAAATGCTTCCACTGCCACTGGATCCACAAGACTTTCTACCCACTGGCCTGTGATCTTCCTGCATTCAGCATCATTGCATGTGCTGTGTGAGACTGAATTTATAGACTGGCATCAGACACGTGGGATAATATCAGACATATGGACTTGGTCGGGACTAGGCTGGATGTTTTCTCATTATATGTGACAGGTAGGTTTATTGTGCCAACTCGGCCAATAAACACATGTGGGATTAATAAGGCCGCAGTTTAATTGAAGGGCAAAGAGATAAATGGCTCGGAGAAGCCTTGCCTTTCTGTCTCTTGCTCTCTGATGATCGGAGAAGTATGCAGCTGCCTTAATTTGAGAGCCACACTACCTGTGGGACACACAACTCATGGACCGTGTCACTATAGTTTGAGGTTCCGAGACCTGCTTCACCACACTGCTGGTGTAGACATCACTTGAGCTGGGGACTGTTGGACCCTGTCATCTGGCTGCCTGTTGGTGACCTGCCCTGCTGTTTGCTGCCTGTGGCTGGATTGCCTGTATTGCTCTACAGCAGACTCAGCTGTCTGCTTCCTTGACTTGCACCCAGCAGCCTTTGTGAATTGAAGGGTTGCCAGTAGATTAACTGTCTCATGGAAGTGAGTTGAACTGAGCCCTCTCGTTTGCTCTGTGGACTAATTAGCTGTTTATTTCTTGTATCTATCTATCTATCTATCTATCTATCTATCTATCTATCTATCTATCTATCTATCTATCTAATGTGTCCTTTTTTTCTCTCTAGAGAACCGTAACACAATATACAATTGCTCTTTTATATAAAGCTCGTTCTTACACCCATGAGTGTCTATAGATCTGTTTCTCTAGTCTAACACAAGGACAGTGGCCAAAACTACACAGCCATGATGAGAGTGATTCGTGTTGCTCGCTGCGCGTGTAGACAACCACTGCGTTGCAAGAGTTGTGTTGTGTTCTTTTACCACATGACACATAGAGCAGTCCCGAGCAGTCAGAAAGGACACCCTGTGTGGAGAGTTCAGATTTGGGGCTAGAGCGCTGCCTGGGTGGGATTCTCACACAGAGGGTGGTCAGGCTAATGCCGCAAGCAGACTGCAGAGCCAGCGGAGTGTGGGCTGCGGACTGAGTGGGTGGTGACAGAAATAGGTGGCAGCTGGAGGCCAAGGGAAAACGTATTTAGATGGAGGAAACTTGAGCGTGTTTCCAACGTGTGAGGGGTCGAGAGGGGCATAGGCAGAAAGGAGAGAAACAGGGTACAATTGGTAGGTGAGGAGCATGCCGTGACATCATGAAAGGACAGGGCCATCTCCCGTGACAAACTTGGGCCATCTCCCTGAGCAGTCCCTCATTTTGGGGGGCCGCAGCAGGGGTGCTGCTTAATCAGTCTGGGCAACATGTCCTCTGTTCACAAGAGGCACCAGGAGTCTGTGTCAATTTCAGGGCAGCGGCCACCTCCACAGCTCAAGGGCTGGTTTTGGTAACAGAGGCATCACATCCTCGTCTGACATCGTATTTGTGGAATATCAGGCCCCACCCAGACAGAAACCAGAATCTGTAATTTCATAAATGCACAGGCAAGTCTCATGCATCTGAAAGTCTGAGAAGCACTGGTTTGGAACAGCGGTTCTGGATATGAGTGGAGACCCACTGCCATTGACTCTGTTCCGACCCTGGAGGACAGAGAAGAACTGCCCCAGTGGGTTTCTGAGACTGTCACTCTTTACGGGAGTAGAAAGCCTCATCTTTTCCCTGTGGAACCACTGGTGGTTTTGAACGGCTGACCTTGTGGTTAGCAGACCAATCTGTAACCACTGCGCCACCAAGGCTCCTGAGTATGAGTACCGAAGTCAAATAGATCTGCTTTCAAATCCACCCCCTGCCCATGCCATCCTTGTGCCCTTGAGGGATTGACTGGGCCTCTCTAAGTCTTGGTTTTATCCTTCTGGGAAAAAAAAATAAAAAGAAAGAAATCAGGATAATGACACTAACATTTTTAAGGGGCTGTGATAAGGCTTCAGCGTGATACTGAAAGGAGAGGGGTTGGCACTGAGCCTGGCACGGATCCCTGATGAGTGACATGCTCATCCTACCCAGTTTGACTGGTGCAAGAGCTTCATTTTATGTATGGCTGAACTCCACAGGAGGTCACAAAGGCCAGGGGGCATGCTTCAGTCATGGTCATGCACCAGCATGTGGCACAGAGCTCCGCAAACAGCACCCCACCCAGAGATTAGGTGCTCTAACAGGTAGGTGTTGAAAAGATCCCAGTGCTGTAGCGTGGGCCCCACAATGATCCCAGCACAAATAGGACAGCTACTTCTTTGGTCATATTTACAGAAAACCCAGTTCAAAGGACGGTATGCACTTGTTAGAGATAAAAGGATCAACTCTCAAATATAGAACAAGCAGGATACAGAGAAAAATGCATTCCTCCTTAAAAAAATAAACAAACAAATAAATAAAACGACCTACAAGAACAGGGAGTGTGCATAAGAAAGTGAGGCAAAAATCTCCTTGAGCCAATGAAAATATCCTGCACCTCCTTGCCGGAGTCCTACAGAGCCCATCCCAGCTGAGTTTGGCCGGGCTAGCTGGAGTCTAATGATGGGAAAGTCCCCGAGTCCAAGTGCACCATGGGAGGAGCACCTTTCCCTTTGGGCATGGCTCCCGTAACGAAGTGGCTGACTTCACTGAAGGCACCTTCATTTCCTGTGCCGGCCAGAGCTCAGATCCAGAAACCCCACCAGGCCAGTTAGGGGCACGACAAACCTCTCTCTGCTGGCGGCCGTCGATGCCAGAGCAAGAGAGAACTTGTCACACAGGACAACCACTTCTGAAGCGAGAGGCAGGTAAAGATGGCAGTGGGGTCGTAAGGCAGAATTACTGTTTGAGATGGAGAACCTAAATGCCTCTACCATCGGTGCCATTCAGCCGTCTCGCCTGGCCCTGGACCTGACGCGGGAGTGGAAGAGTTCTGAGTCTCTGTGTGCCTCGGTGGGAGCACAGGAAGGGGCGCCACCGGCTCTGCAGGGCAGGCTGCACTGGGGGCGACTGGAGCCCAAGGTCACAGGACACTTGTGAGCAGACTCATTTGGTGTTGACAGGAAAGGGAGAGACCAGTGGAAAGGTCTCCGGGGAAGACAGGTTTGGGCCCATAGGCAGTATTGAGGGGTTTGCCTCTGAGGATCAGCTCATTGTTCATCCATAGGATGGCTGGGGTACAGGGGAACCTGGGACAACAAAGGTCCACTGCAGAGGTCCAGGTGAGAGCCCGGGAGGCTCAGGAGGAAGTCATGGCCATGGACATCATTTCGCAGGCAGGCACAGAGGCCTTGGTAATCTACCAGGAGAGGAGTCAAGAGTGGCAATCAAGGGACTGGGATTCAGAGTCACCAAACTGGGAAGCACAGAATCCCAGGGAAACCCCAGGCCAGGAAGCCTTCCAGGAACAGGGGAATGCAACCCGGGGGCACGGGGACCAGTGGTCTAACACAAAACACGGGTCTGGAAAACGCAGGCCTGCCGGAAGCAAGGAGGAGCCTTTTCCTCGGAATCGAGCCAGCTTCCAAGGCTGCCCTCCATATCCTAACAAGACAAAGAGGGCCCTGGCGGCTCAGCTCCCGGCATGTTCCTCACAGCCTGTGACCCCTGAGGGATGTCACCCTCTCTGCCCTCCTTGTAGAATCAGATGGCCCTCCTCTTTGGGCACAATTCAATTGTAGAATTTTAAATGACCCCAGTGACTGCCAAAGAGGTTCAGTCTGACCTGAAATCTGACATCTCCCAGAGGTCTGGTTGCCAAGAAACAGTCTGTCAGGAGCACACGGGCAGTGATAAAGGCATGCTTGTGCAAAGAAGGCTTGAAATCTGCTATAAGCGCTGTGCTTTAACCAACAAAGGTTATGTTCCCAGCACCAGAGGTGCACTCAGGCCCTAAGAGCCCTTCCACCCCCTGGACTGACACACCCCAGACAGAAGGACGGGTGAATGACAAGTCACAGAACTGTGCCCTCTCCCCACCCACCAGCATGCCCATCCTCTCATCTCCCTAGGGGTGGCATGAATGATCCGCCTTTGGGGACCTGGTTCCTGAGAAGAGGCCGAGCACACAAGCCAGCACTCTGTTGCTTCTCTCTTAGGAGCAACGGGATCATTTCTCTCTTGCAGTTTTCCCCACAGGAGACATTACGGGCATTTTGGCCTGGGCAAGTCTTTTGTCTGGAACCATCCAACATCAATGATCAATGATCAATGCCATCGAGTCAATGCAGAAGAACTCATTGCTGTCCAGCCATTCTGACTCACATGATAGCACAGTTACAACGCCATTCTTAACCGGCCTGTTTCTGTCCAGCCAACGGGGACTCAGGGCGGCCCCATGTGGTGCAGAGCAGAACTGCGCCCCACGGGGTATTTTGGGCGGCAACCTTTTAGGAGTTGACCGGCGGGTCTTTTTTCCTAGCTTCCTCTGGATCGGTTTGAACTGCTCACCTTTCATCGAGCAGCCAAATGCTTACACGGGTTTTATCTCCCAAGGTTTCTAAATTCCTTCAAATGCCAGTCATGGTCATTCTGAAAATCAGACACATTTTCAAATGCCACCAAGGGTGAGAGGAAGAAACCCTTCTGGTGTAGTGGGCTGGTAGCCATAGATCAGCAGTTCAAAACCACTAGTCATTCCATGGAGGAAGATGAGGCCGTCTGTTCCTGCACAGATTTAGAGACTCGGAAGCCCACGGGGGTCAATTCTACCCTGTCCTGTAGGGCCTTCGCTATGAATCAGAACGGAGTCGATGACAGTGAGTTTGAGGGGTTCAGGGGTACCTCAAGGGGAGAGTCACTAAAGCCTTTGAGGATAAAGTCCTTCTCCATGGGCATTCCGGTTTTCTAAGTGAGGGCACAGGTCAGGTCAGCCCTGAAGGTTCTACAGCTCCCGGCTACTTTGCAGCAGAAGGGAATCACCAAATGCAATTACACAGAGACCAGCAAAGCTACCTCTGGACTTCGAAAGGCTGAGACACAGATTCCCCCCTGCCCGCCTGTGGAGACTTCAAAAAACAAAACCAATCGAAATCAAGAAATGGAGACAAGACTCTGCTTCTACCTCTGGCACCCCAGAGGTCCCGGGGACCAAATCCGGCACATGAAAGCTGCAGGGCAAAGAACCTCTGAGCAGAGATCACGCACACGCATGGGTCGACCAACACGTCCACGTGAGAGAGAAACACTTGCCCTTCTCAGCTCCCCCTCCCCGCCCCACCCCTACGATAGGATTCGTAGCGACCTCTGTATCATGGTGAGGTTTTCGATGGCACAGCTCCCAGGCCCACGTTTAGACAGAACATGCTTACCAAGTCCCCTCAATCCAATGGTTAGCAGGAGACCTCTCTGTACCACCCCTCCCTTTTGTTTTTAAGTGGGGGGGGGGGTGCTGGCAAAAAATCCCTCCCCTCCCCGAGCCAATCTGCCCCAGGGTAAGGAGAAGAGTTAACTGTAATAACCAGGGGATCCGGGCAGGAACATTCCAGGGTTTGAAATCAGCGACTGCTTAGGAAGCGTGCTCAGACAGGTGGCACTTAACACAAAATACAACAAAACCCCGCAAAGGGCTTATAGGAAGCCACCCCCCAAACACACACACACACACACACACTTACATCAAATTTTGGTATAATCCTCTTAAATCAAAAGGGGGGTAAAAAAAATCACACCGCAATTCCTTCTTCTTCTCACGCTAAGGAAGGAAGAAAAAAAACCTGACAGCCTTTAAGCCGGCTTCTTGGATGCCCTCAGGTGTTATTTGCTGAGTCTCCGAATCGCTACTTTCAAATCCTAAGCGAAACTTCCAAAGCGAGGTGTTCCCGCAAGTCACATCGCACCCAAAGACCAGAAGCCGCAGTGCAAAGGAGAAGACAGGCGCGTCTGCCAGCCGGGACGATTCCGAAGCAGGATAAATTTAGCGCGGTGCTTTCCAAAACAGCCTGTGGGCAGCACACAAGGTGGGCAGGGGATGGGCTACAGCCCCCAAGTTTCTGGGAAGCAAGCGTGCCAAAGGATCGGGAAGAGGGGTCTCCTTTTCACCGCCGGGGGACCCCTCGAGTCCTGGGTGTCGAGCTCCCTGCGCCTGGCCTCGGAGTGCGCATCCATGGCTGCGCGGTCCATGTGAAACCCGAGGACGCTTCAGCCTCGAGGACGGCCGCCACACAGCAGGGCAACTCCACGGGGGCCGGGCCTTTTATGGCCTGAACGGAGAGCCTGGATCCCATCTCATCCTCCAGAAATAGCTTCTGAACCTCCGCAGAGCCCATCAGCTGTTGCCACACGGCCCGGGCCAGCAGCGGCTTCCAGTGCAATTAGATTGTCCACATTGCCTCCCGGCTGGCTTGAGAGAGAAAATTTAAAAAGATACAATCGCAGGCGACAACCATACGGAATCGGGTGAGCCGGGTGCTCTTCCGAGACTCCAGTGTTGAAGTTCAAAACAGCAACATGACCTTCGACTTGAAGCCGTCACAAAGTAATAACATGCTGATCGGATGGCAACAGCTCTATTGGAAAGTTTACAGGCTAGGTCGAACGCTCCAAATATTCTCTCCCCTTCCTCTCGCGGCAAACGCTTATTCAGACGTCAGGAGGAACTGGGCTGACACTCCCTGAGACCAGATGGAAAACCGGGTAACAGCACAGACAGGGCCAGGAACCGGCAAGGTCAAGTTCAGAGGGAGCTCCCGTCTCACTTCCACACCGAGTGAAGGGCAACTCACACAGAACTTAATAATAAATAATAATGACAAACCAGGAAGCCTGGCTGTCTCTTAAAAGGCCACTCACATGTCCTAAACATGGGAACAGGGCTGGAAACCTGTGTCACAGAACCAACGTGCGTCTAAATGGTCGAAATGTGAAACTCAGCTGCTGCGTACGCTTTCCCTGAATAGATAGTAGAAAGTACACACCCCAGAGCAAACACAAAAACAAAAAAACACTTGCAAAAGCCAACAACATCAAAAGTATGTATGGAAACCATGCGGGCACAAACGCTTCAAATCAAAGATGCTTTGTTCTTACCAAGAATAACGGGCAGCCTCCAATGTTCCTTAAACCTTCCCCGTACGTCTCCCCGTTACTCGCCAACTGTGACACTTGTGCCGCAGCAGCTGTGAATAGCAGTGTGCGCTGAGGGGGCTGCTGGGTGCTAGGCTTCTGGGTGTTAGCTTTCCCAGACCACCAGCTGTACCGACAGACCTGCAGAGGCCTCGCCAGGCATGCTCTGGACTCCTGCTATGAATGAACCTCGCAGGACAATGGGAGTCCTGGCGCCAGGTGAAAGGATGTCAGCTGCCCTGGACCCAGGCACTCATTAAATGAGGCTGGTATCACGCCTCTGTGCAAGTTGCTGAAGCTAACAAGGAAAATCTCACGGCATGTCTTGGCCACCCCAATCTCAGGCCTGCCTCTCATCTTACTTTCCCTCAGACCACTTTTGCCCGTCAAGTGTTCTTTAGTTTATCTTGTTGTCTTGTTGTTAAGTTGCTTTCACATTCTCCTGGAGCGAAAACAAACAAAACGTACTGCTGTCCATGTGACTGACTCCCAGTGACCCGGAGGGACCTTCAAGTAGAACTGCTCCACGGGGTTTTCTGAGACTGTGAGTCTTGACATGAGCAGACTAATCACCAAGTTGATTCCAACTCATAGAGACCCTGCAGGAGGAGCAGAACTGCTCTGGGTCCCGGGGGGGCAGATTCTGAGGCTGTAAAATCCTCACAGGAGTAGAAAGCCCTGCCTTTCTCCTGCCGAGCGGTTGGCTGGTGGTTTCGAACTGCTCCCCTTGCATGCAGCAGCCCAACACACAACCACTACGCTACCCAGGCTCCAAAGGGCGCTGATAGCCAGCCAGGCTCGTGTTTCTCAAAAAGCAGAGCAGCTAGCTGGTGGCTTAGTCTTCCAGTGCCTAAGCCACAGAGCTGCCGGGCCTTGCCTGCAGCAAAGCAGGGTAAAAACATACTCACATAAAACAGTTGGCTCTCTGTGTCTTTCCAAAAAAGAGGAGGAAATGAATCACTGTTACCACAATAATGCAGGATCTGGAGGTTGTTTTGGATTGTTTTCTGGGAGGTTTTTTTTTTTTTAATGTGTATTTTCCCCCTAAACACACGATTACCGTCCATAAAATAAAAACCTAAATTTTTGTATGCTGCTTGAGTTCTTGCTTACTGTTTCCTAGTGCCAACTAAACTGTACCCTCCTGGTGTTATCTCTGGGGAGCAGTGAGTTATGGATTGGACTGTTAACAGCAAGGTCACTGGATTAACTCCACAACCAACTCCTTGGGGAAAAGATGAGGCTCACCCCCGCCCCCCACCCACCCCCGCTTAAAGATTTACAGTCTTGAGAAGAAAATGTTCTGAAGTTAATTGTGGTAAAGATCGTACAACTCTTCTTGATTTCTTGATATGATTGAATTACTGAAGTGTATGATATGTGGATGACATGCCAATAAAAGTTTTTAAAAAAGATTTATAGTCTTGGGAATCCACAGTCAGTTCTGTTCTGTGTGATAGGGTCGTTATGGGTCAGAATCAACTCGATGGCAGTTTGGGGTTGTTGTTTTTAGTCTGGTTTCCTTAGTAACTGTTTGTTGCCATCTGCTTTGAGTTTTGAATATGCAGACACAAACAAAAATGACCGCAGCCTAAACCTTGAATCTTGTACACAAAATTAACTATAATGGGTCATGAAGTTAAATGTCACATATACAACTATGATTTTTTTTTTTTTAACCATAGGGGGAAATCTTTGTGATCTAGGCTAGGCAAAGAGCTCTTAAACTTGACACCACAAACACGTGCAATCCACCAGAGGAAAAAAACTGACCAACGAGATCCCACTGAAGTATCAAACTTGTTCTTTGCAAGATCATTTCTGTAAATGAAAGAACATGCTACAAAATGGGAGAAAATATGTGTCAATCATGTTTCTCACAAAGGGCACATATAACATAAAATTTACACAACGAACTCTCCAAAATGCAACAGCGAAACAAACAAACTGCAAAATGGGCAAAGGACACGAAGAGCCACTTCACCCATGCGGACCAACAGATGGCGATTAAGTACACGAACAGATATTTACAGTCCTTAGCCATTAGGGAACCACGGGTGGAAACCACAACGACATATCCCTTCACACCCACCAGAATGGTTACCAATAAAAAGCGGTGACAACATCACTTGGTGGCAAACATGTGGAGGAACTGGATCGCTTCCATTGCTGGTGAGAATGTGAAATACTGCAGTCACCCTGGAAAACGGTTGGGCAAGAGTTTATAAACCAAAATTTGCAACTGCCATTATTGCCCAGAAACTTCACTCTGGCTCATTTACTCGGGGGCAACGAGAACTTATTTTCACACAGAGCCCGTCCAGGAGGTTCAGAGTAGTTTGATTGATAATAACGTTGACTAGAAATGACTCGATGTCCTCCAGTGGACGAATGGGCAAATACACCATGGTATGGGCTTTGGAGAGGATAATGCACAGGGCTGCTACCCGAAAGGTCAGCAGTTCGAATCCAACCAGCCCCTCCACAGGAGAAAGAGGTGGCTTTCTAATGCCCATAGAGAGTTAAAGTCTTGGAAACCCACAGGGGGCACTTCTACCTGCGAGTGAAGACAGCCATCTCACAAAGATCGTAACTGCAGTGTAATTCCATTTCATTTTTAAGATGGCAAAATTATAGGCGGGGAGAAGAGGCGAGGGGTTGTCGAAATGGAAGTGGCTACAAAGGAGGGGTCCATGCAGTGGGACAATCCAACTGCTACACTGGCTGAGTCAATGTCAAAACCCCAGACACGATCCCGTCCGAGTCTTGTACAAGTGAGCATGGGGGGGAACTGGCCAGTGTACACTGCCTCTCTGGGCTATTCTACACCTGGAGCTACAGGTATCTCAAAATGAAAAGCTTCATTGATTTTTCTTTCCTTAAACAAAAAGCTACTTCCAATGAAAGTTCCAAGCGTGACCTATCTGTAAGTAGACTCCTCAACTCTACCTGGGCTTGAAAGAACCGTCTGCACATCTGCCTGTTACCTGTACACCTGCAAGAATTGCAACTCAGGAATGTCCCTCTTTCCCGAATGGAAGTCACAGAGGCAAAGTGAACTGTTCGATGGGCAATAAGAAGGGACAGCTTTTTGATGGACTATGTTTGCTTAGCACACCAAAGGAGTCACTTGCTTATGTGAATGATTATAGTGCTCACCTGCTCAAGAGTTGGAGGTACGACGCTCCTCTGGCACACTCGAGGTCACCAGGACCACAACTCGTTTGCTGTGGCTTTGTTTGTTTTTGTTTACTTTTTAAAGGATACTTCAATGGGGCGCTTTTGATACCCAGCGTCATTAAGAACCAGGACCTACCCGGTCATAGAACAGGACACCGCCACATAATTGTTTGGAAGTTCAGTGCACTGCCCGCAATTATTAGTGTCCAAACCCAACCTATGCTCGGGAAACAACCCTGAGAAAGAGAGGAGGCAAAGCCATCTCAAAAATGTACTGCTACCATAAATGTCCTTCCTACAAAACAAATGGTTGCACTCCAGAACTCGACAGCATCCTCCTTCTTGAAAATAAAAAGGCTGACCCTGGAAGAGTTGACACAGGAAGCAGAGGCTGCTTCTGTGCCGTTTCTTCTCTTCGGTTCTAGAAGGTATGCCCAAGAACCAAACGCCCTGCACCAACAGGCGAGATGCACGGCTACTTTCAGCTTAGGGAAAAGGCAGCACTGCCACCCGATCATAGGGTCCAGCTTGTCTTCTCTCCCCTTGGCACATCCCTGCAACCCCACCTACTTCCTTTCCTTACTGATCATCTTCCACAGGAGGAAGAAAGGCCTGGTGATGTCCTTCGGAACCATCAGCCAAAGAATAAATGAAAAAACAAATCAACCTTATGGATCACAACTGACCGAATTGGGGGTCGAGCACATGGTAGCCTTTCCACCATCGTGCTTTCTCCAGTTACTTTACAACTGTGCCTTCCAGGGCTCCCTCATCAAGACCCCAGCCCCGGAGCCCCTGGGGGAGCCAGTCCACTCTGTTTCCTGGGCCCCGGTGAGCAGGAACTGGCTGGAGGGCAGTGGGTTTGGGGAGCAGAAACAGTGAAATTACTTGACTGCTAACAAAAGGGGTGAACTCACCAGAGGCACCTTGGAAGAGACGCCTGGGATCTACTTCCGAAAACTCAGTGGCTGGAAACCCCGGGGAGCACAGTTCTCCTCTGACATAACCAGGGGCTGCTGAGAGTCCAGGTTTGCATCCTATCCAACGAAGGCCGCCTCACAGCCCGGCAGTGGCCCCAGCTCGGGCCCTGGGAAGGACCGTCTTTCGCGGGCAGCTGGTGAGCAGATTCCACCTCACCGACGAAAGTCACGACAACTGCTCATCTGACTTCTTTCTCATCTGGTAACTGCAAGGACCATCCAAAATTGTCCCTGCCCTCTTGCATTTAGATACTCTTTGGTAACAGGAACAAGGGGCCAAGTTCCCCGAAAACACTTTGGAAAGGACCCTTTGTCCACGGATGATGTCACCGAGGCCAAAGCCCAGAGTGTGCTCCTTTGTGGATGCATGGTTTGTAGCCATGAGGATGGGGAGTCATTTACATGTCATTTGACTGCCGCATCACAGTTTGCATACTGATACAAAGTACACACGACTCCCCCAGTACACACAAAGCAGGCACACAAGGTGGAGGACAGTTGTCCCGATTACGATGTCCCTAGCCCCTTTCCCAGGTTATCAGCCTCCTGGGTCACCACCTTCTCCCAGTAGTGGCTTGGACCCCAGGGGCATGAGAACGCTCATTGCAATCTGTGCGGCGTCCAGATTCTTTTTTCTGTTCTGAATGTCTTCCCCGCCTTCTCCACTTAGACAGACAGCTAGATTGGAAGGAGAGGGGTGGGGTGGGAGAGGGATGGCTGCGTGGCTGGGTAGACTGACGGACAGATGGTGGGTCGGTAGGTGGATGGGTAGGCAGGTAAGCAGACAAACAGATAAACATAGAAATAGCTGGTGTTGGCTCCGACTTAATCTACCTTACCTACCAGGAGACCAGATGGCGCGTGGTCTGCGTCATTGCCACAAAACCATCAGCATTGAGTCCATCCCAGGGAGGCTCCCCCGTACCTTTGCTGACCCTCTACTTCACCCAACACCAGGTCCTCCTCAGCAATTTCCCCCTCTTGATAACGTAGCCTTAGCAAGTTGAGTTGGACAACGTTCTGTGGTGGTCACTAATGGTTTTAGTGGTGCAATTTGAATTTCTTCCTACTCTGTCTGAGTCTAGAAGCTCTGCAGAAACCTGTCCGCTAGGGCTGACCCTGCTGGTACTCGAAGTCTTAGCGGCAACAATTGCAGCATCACAGCCACAGGCAAACCACCACGGCCTGACAAACTTGACAGACAGATGGTGGCTTCTCCCATTAGCACCCCCGTGGTCATCTTTCACGACTCAGTTAACGTGGCTTCTTCTAACGAGCCCTTTCCCAGGGCTACTGATGTCTGCACTGCAGGCTCCCAGAGGGCCAGGGGTCCATCTCATCTCCGCAGCCCCGGAATGATCAGACATGTCGGCCGCTCACTACATGCTGTCCATGGCTGTGATGTGAAGACTCAAACTGAGACGCAAAGCAGCTTGCAACTGGATCTCCTTTCTGCATTTTAATTACACTAAGACACATTCCTTCCCCACCCCCCTTCTCCCCCCAGTCTGGTTCATCACCATTTAATATCCCCCTGGAGAACGTGGAGCAAGGGGTCCCTCGGCAGTTCGGCAGAGCAAGCCTGTGCTGCCAGCTCCCGAGTGATTGCCCAATGGCTTCACTTCCCACTTTCTTGCCCGAAGCACCTATTTGCTGGACCACAGTGATGGCCGAGGCTTGGCCAGACTGCAGGTGCAGCGGAAGGCACATGGCCAAGCTGGCGGTCTAGCTGCCTGGCCCCTGGAAAAGTCCCGCGGCCTAGACAACACGGAGCTGGCAGACGTGTTGGGAGTCATGTCTAAGCCTCCCTCATTTCCAGAAGCTGGAGAGCCCCGGCTGGCAGGACTGGGTTTCTGTTCTGATGTCTGCTAGGGAGGGACCAGACTTGGAATCTTTTCTCATTTCTTGTACTTCCTGATCCCTCAGGGTTCTGACCTCTGAGACAAGACAGGGACACGTTTGAGTCTCCTCACCACGACATGCACACCCCACTGTGAGCCCGGGATGATGGCAATGCTGTGAGTCAATTTTTGAAAAGCAAAAGGTACTCTTTCGGGTACGTTAAACACACACACTATGGGATGTTCTGATATCTTGTAAGCACTCCCAATAAAATGATAAAAAACCTAAAATACCAAAAATAAACATACACATACTTTAAGAACAAAACAAAAAAATACATAGCAAAAAAACAAAACAAAAAAATACCTAGCCAAAAAAACAAAGCAAAAAAATACCTAGCAAAAAAACAAAACAAAAAAATAACACCCCCTCTCTCTTACATACTCAAAATTGATCGGAGACCATGTGTCTGGAGTGCCTATCTCTCGGCCGGCTCCTTTCTCTCCGTGAGTCTGTCTCAAAGCTGACCGTGAGCATCACTGACATTAGAGGGACATTTCTCGAGCTCCTAGGTCACCTGTAGGTCACTGGTTGGAACTGCTGAGGAGCCAGCCAAGGCCACGCTCACCGACTGCCACTTCCCAGCAATGGGTGTGTAGCTGGGACCTCCTGATGGCAAGTGAGCCAGCCAGCGGTGAGCCTGGGCTGTTTTATGAGTCCTGGCACCGGGGTCATGGCTCTTCGATGACTGAACCAACACTACATTCCAGTACACAAGGCTCCGGGCCCGGAGCATAATCAGAGAGACACAGTGTGTGACAAAGTGCTCCAGACAGGCCACGATCTGCCCCCAAATACAGGATTTCTGTCTTTTGTACAGCAGCCATTCATCTCGGCAAAGTCCCGAGGCTGCATCTCCAGCCGGGGCGTGCACTGCCTTCAAGTGAGACAGCTGGTGGGAGGAGGAGTCAGGGCCCGGGGAAGGAGTGGAGAAGGCCCTTCCCTGCCACAGTATTATTGGCATCACAAAGACCAAGGCCATTAGTGGTTGTGTTTTCGGACCCCACATGCCAAGACGGGATGGGTGAGTCTCATTCCTGAATGAAAACACTAAGTGTCCATGGCCAGAAAGCAGGCTAGGAACAGGTCCACATCTGCCGTCCACACCTCAGAGATGCACTGCGAGCAGAGGAGGCCTGGGCAGCTCGCTCTGAAACTCTATCCACCATCTCTACAGAGTAGGAAGCCCCACACCCGTTAGCTGGGAGCCAAGAGCAAGCCCTCTCCTGCTCAATACGCATCCCGTTGTTCATTTCTCAGTGAGGCTTCAGCTAGACCACAAAGACCAGATAAACCCATACTAGAGGGGAACCACCAGTAATTCTATAAAACAGAACTGCTACGTGCTGTGGATCTGAAGACACCTCTCTGGGTCCTACTGGGGAACTGGGCCACCTCTCCTGACAGCACCTATGGGCACTTCCTGCCCTACAGGGATGGCAGAGGCTGCGGAATCAGGGGCAGAGCTACAGAAATGAGGAGGAGGATGCCGTCTGGACACTGGAGGCTGGGAGAAGGGGAGGGACAATCAGTCAACTCTGGGGAAAGGCTGGTGGGCTGGTTCAGGAGGATGAGCCCTTTCGGGGGGAAGGGAAATGGAAGACATGAAAAAATGGACCAGAGTTCAAGAAAGCAAAGTCAAAAAAAACAACAGGGCCTTACAGTCACGGACCCTGTATGCCAGGCCGTGCAAAATGCTTCCCACTCCCACTGCTAATCCAAAGCGTGGAGGAACGGGTCCCCTCCACGAGCCTTGGGAGAAAGTCCCGGTACTCTCCACTTGCACTATCAGCTCCTGACAACCCGGTGGAGCACAGTTCTACTGGAGACACACGGGGATTACCGAGGGTCAGAATGGACCCGAGCCACTGGTCCTTACAAGAACCCACCAGTGGGCAGGACTTCACCAAGTGAAGCATTTGCCTGACTTTCCTGTGTGTCTCATCTCACTGCTCTCGATGGGAATTTGGTTTCAGTTCAGGGACTGAAAAGGCATCGGTCAAAGACAACTATCATCCCATCCAGTTCTCCATAACTGAGAGTCTGGAATTCGGAGACAACAGACCATTCCCATATTTCCTTGGAAGGGAAGGAGCAGGGAAGGAAGAAAGGAAGGAAACTAAGAGAAAGAAAAACTAAATATGAAAAACAAACAAAAAAGCAGGCAGTCCAAGGAGAGAGAAACTATGTCAACACAAGGCTTCTGAGGAAGAATGACTAAACAATGGGCAATAAACAAAGATAAAAACACGGTGATGCCAGAGCAATCCTCAGCAGAGCCCTAGTCTGCATGGGGCTACAAAAAGTTCATGGGAAAATCCCACTCTTAATTCCATTTTCCCATGAACGTTTTGAAGCCCTCTTGTATAACAATCGCTTCAAAGCCTTTCGAGCTGTCAAACTCCTAACACCAAAGTGCATTACTCACTAGCAGGTGTGACGGATGGCCCTCAGAGGACCCACTGAAAAATGCCTGGTAATCTCGCAAGTGGGCTAGGGCATGCCCACTGCGTCCAAAGGAAGAGAAGAAACGCATAAGCAAGTAGCTTGTCAAGCAACTACTTTTAGAGGAAGATGGTGTTGTTGGGAAGTGTTAGACTACTTACCCACTAACTGCAAGATCAATGGTTCAAACCCATGAGCTGCTCAAAGGGAGAAAAATGAGACTAACCACTCCCATGAAGATCTTTATAGGGTCTCAGAAACCCCTTATAGCTATTCTGAGTTGGAATCAACTCAACGGCAGAGGGCTTAGGTTCGATTGGGCGGGCTGTAGGTTAGGTGCTGAACTGCTAAACATCAAGTTGGCAGTTCAAACCCACCAGCTGCTCCGAGAGAGGAAAATGAGACTGCCTGTTCCCATAGAGACTTATAGTCTTGGAAACCCTAAGCAACAGCTCTACTCCTTACAACAGGGTTACTATGAGTTGGATTCGACCTGCTAGCGGTGGGTTTGGTCTGGTTTGGTTCACAGTTGTACAGGACAGTGATAGTTTCATGGTAGAATTCTCACCTTCCACACAGGAGACATGGATTGGATTTTCAGCCAGCGCACATCATGCACACAGCCATGACCTTCCAGACCAAGAGAGACTAGGAAGAAAGGCCTGATGATCTACATTAGAATTCCAACCATTGAAAACCCTATGGGTCATGACAGTCTGATCCGAACCCCATCATGGGGGTGGATGGCTCAGGACCACGCGTTGTTCCATCCCACAGTGCAAAGTCATGAGTTGGGTGGGAAAATCAACCCAGTGTCAGCTAACAATGACAACACTTAACTAGGACTTCTTCCAGGGACTCCTCCGTGCTTGAGGTGGCCTTGCTCCGCTTACACAAGCCCCTAGAACGTGAGTTCTGTGAGGGCAGATAGCGTTCTCTCATTTGTCAACAACCGATGGTATCACAGCAGCCAGCACACAGTAAGTGCTCAGTAAGGGTCCATTAAATGAACGGAGTGAATGACATGTCATATCCTAGTTTTCTAGAGCTGCCATAGACAACGGCTGCGGCACGGGCGGCTTAGGAGACCAGAGAGGCCTCCCATCCCCTCACAGCTCTTGGGGCTGGAAGCTCAATTCGGGTATTAGCCAGGTCACATCCTCTAAGTCGGACACTCTGCCATGCCTCTTACCTAGAGGAAAGCCAAGTGGTGGCAGTAGCAGTCCTTGGCCCCTCTCGGCTGCTTGCCCATCTCTGCCCTGACGTGGCATCTGTTGGTGTGTGACTCCATTCCATACACAGGCATGCCTTGTTTTCATTGCACCTCACACTACTGCACGCCACAGATACTGTGTTTTCTAGGGGGCATGTCTATGGCCACCCTGCATCCCGCGAGTCTTCCAGAGCATCTCTCCAAACGCATCTGCTCACTCTGGGTCATGTTTTGGTAATTCTAGCCAGCGTTTTGAATTTTCTCATCATGCCATTGCACGCTGAGTAGACGGCAGCATGGCACAAACAACTTCTTTATGCACCGGGACGCGTAATTCGTGTGCTGTGCGTTCATGTGATGCTTGTTGTGGCAGTTACGTACATAATCTGGTGTCAACTTGAGAAAGGGGTGGAGTCTAGCCTGCAAATCAGGTCGCAGCTTGATGACCTCATTTGGAGGCGCTAAGGAGATAAATAACTCACTGGAGGCCAGATACACTGATTCCCTGCGAGACATTCCTGTTGACAAGCCACACGGAGCCATGCTGATGGAGCCAGACCCCTGGAGCTAGAGGAGCCACGTGGAGACCCATGTCAGCACTGAAATGCTTCCACTGCCACTGGTTCCACAAGACTTTCCACCCACTGGCCTGTGATCTTCTTGCATTCAGTGTCATCACATGTGTTTCGTGAGTCTGAAGAGGACTTTATAGACTGGTATTGGACATCTGGGCTAATATTGGACTTATGGACATGATCTGGACTGGGCTGGGATGTTTTCTTAATGTATAAGTGCTCTTTAGATAAAGCTCTTTCTTACACACCTATGAGTGTCTATGAATTTGTTTCTCTAGTCAACCTGGACTAACACACTTATTTTATTGGGGCAGTCTGGAACCAGACTCCCTCCCACTATCTCTGAAGCATGCCGGTAAACAGGGTCCATCTTTAGAAAACACTTTGAGACAGGACTGGGATGGGGGCTGACCTTCCTCAGGTCTGGACTCATTGAACTGATGACAAAACCCCTTTTTCCAAACCTGCTCACGCTCATCAGTAGAGACAGGGAGACTCCAACATTCATGCTGATGGCACAAGTCGCCCCTCAGCACACATCTCGTAGGGCAAGTGCCCAAAGTGCAATTGTTCCCCAAGGCGACTGTTAGCTAGACACAACGCAGGAAACAAGGGTGACAGCAAAAGGGATGCTAATACAAAAGGAGGTGGAAGTGCACGTCCTCCATGCCTCCACAGATGAGAGCCATTTTCTTATCAGTGGAAGAGACTGGAGATAGAAAGGTGGGGAAGGAGGACTGCCACAACGGGCTGATGGATGCTCTGGGGCCCAGGAGGGTATGCTACAGAAAGCCAGCTAATAGCAGAAGACCTGCCAGAGAGCCAGCCAATGGTGGAAGGTCTTCCATTAGCAGGATTAAAAAACAAACAAACCCCCCTAACTGCTCAGTCTTCTAAGCCTTTGGATTAGCTGGAGGCCCTTTGAAGCTCTACACTGAAATACCCCTTTCCATACACTCTCTTTTTCCATCCAAACCAGTGGTTCTCAACCTTCCTAATGCTGCGACCCTTTCATACAGTTCCTCATGTGGTGGTGACCCCCAACCACACAATTATTTTCGTCGCTACTTCATCACTGTTTTGCTCCTGTTATGAATCGGGTGACCCCTGTGAAAGGGTCTTTCAACCCCCCAAAGGGGTCTCGACCCACAGGTTGAGAACCACTAATCCAAACCTTGTCTCTGACTCTGGTCTGAATGTTATCCCCCACTTGAATTCTTACTTGCAAACTGGAGAAGAACCCCGAAAGGAGAAATTCAAAACCTTGCGCCCCCCTCTCAGTGATGCTACTTGATCCCTGGTTCTCAAGCACCCCTGTGGGGAACACTGACCCCACGAGACCAAGCTTAGATTTGCTACGGGACTCTCACAAAGCTCTCTAGGGGCACTGACCCTTTCAGTCTGGCATCTCCTTCCTGATGCCGCTACCCTTTTACCTAGTTCCTCATGTGGTGGTGACCCCTCAACTATAAAGTTATGTTCATTGTTACGTCATCACTGTTATTTTGCTACTGTTATGAATCGGGCAACCCCTGTGAAAAGGTCCTTCGACTCCCACAGGGGTCGAGACCCACAGGTTGAGAACCGCTGCCCTAGGCAAAGCCAGTGCCCAGGGTCCGTGTGCACACAGAGGACCAGCCTGCAGGGGCGCCTTTATGGTAGGGAATTTACCTGAACATAGGATTACTTTTCAGAGTCAGGCTCTCAGTCTAATCAAACCGGTTGGCACGGCGTCACATCGGACCCATGTGTCAGGTAGAAAGTGTGCTCCATCAGGAGCACAGTGGCTGTGCCCTGGCCGAAGCAGGTGGCCAGGCCTTTCTTCCCAGATGCCTCAGAGGGGGCTTGAACCCCAACCTCATAATCAGCAGTCAAGCCCCCTCCCCATCTGTAGAACTCGAGACTGCTCACCAGCCCCTTTCTGATGAGAGCCAAGCGGGCAAGCTCAGTGCGTACTCCCTAGCAACAAGACACTGCTTTACATGCCAACGGTGAATTCCCGTCCCTCGCGGGCAGTCCAGGATATGAAAATGACAGTAATCTAATGCGGGAGAGGAAGCAGTGTGAGTCATCATTACCCGGTCTAAGAGTGAAGTGGGGAAGACTGGGGCCCCACCAAGGTCAGGGTCAGCTGCGATGGCTCCCTGTGGGTTACAACACAAGCGGGGCCCCCCCCCCTGAGCAGCCTAGCATCAGAGATACAGCATCTTGATTTCTATCTCGGGGGAGGACGAGCCAGGCCCGGAAATGCCGCGATCTCTGGTCCCCAGGCCAACGGATTTATCTTTTTGAAAGGAGGCCAACTCTGTGAGTGAGGGAGCGGGGTAGTGGGGGTTCCAGGCCTCAGCATCTCAGCTGCTGTGTCTCCTCACTCGGTGTCCTGTCTGTTCCGTGCGCTGACTTGGGCGTAAACTGCTTAAGCTCGGCAGCTTGGTTCATTACGTGTGAGCTGTCAGGTTTGCAGAATCGTGGCATCTCCGAAAATGACCCAGAAACCTCACTTCTCTGCAGGGGTGCCAAAAAAACAAACAAACCCATATGCAGAGGACAAGCCCAGTGATGGCTAGCAATACGATGGAGATTGTTCTCCTAACCACAATCACAGAAACGTACAGTTTCTGAAGGAAGCTCTTGGCCTGTCCCTGAAACCTTCAAAGGGACACTTGTGCTCCCTACCGCCTCTCTGAGAACCCACAGCCCAAACGCACTGGAGAAGCTGGTCAGGGTGCCTCGGCTGCCCTGCACCGGCATGCAGCCCCTGGTCCTTCTCCGGGTCTTCCATACACAGCTGCACTCAATTTTCTGTCCTGGGGGTTTTTAAGGGAACATTTCTTCTAGGGCCAGGATTCTCAAGTTTTATGGTTATACAACCCTCTCCCAGGGCCAAAGAATGTTTCACAGCAAAGAGAATTAGTACACATAGCCAAATGAAAGTGAAATAAAAAATTAAGACTCGTTCCAATTTATATCTAACCTCTTCCGGGACTGAATTTGTACCTTCTGTTTACCCCCTTGGGTCGTTGGCTGTCTGGTTTGTTTTGTTTTTTTCCCATGCAAATATAGGTGTGTGTGTGTGTGTGTGTGTGTAGCAGGTGAGGACCTGAGAAGTACAAAGGTGTCCTAATAGCCAGCAGGGTGGTTTGTTTCCCATTCGATGGCAAATTCTACTGTATAACCACCTCTACCCTGAAACAGGATGGAATGAGGGATCACAGTAGAAGAGACGCCTTCAGCTTGTACGTGTGTGCGTGTGGGGGGGTGGGGGGGTGGGGGGGTATCTCCCAGGGAAGTGAGAAGGGACCCTCTGATTTTGGCCAGTCCACAGCAGCAAGAGGAGACCTGGTGGCATAGTGGTTAAATGTTGGGCTGCTAACCAGAAGGTCAGCCGTTTGCAACCACCCGCCGCTCCCTGGAAGGATGGGGTCTCTGCTCCCGCAGAGTGACAGTCTCAGAAACCCACAGGGGCATTTCTACTCTATGTAGAGTCGCTGGGAGCTGGTGTCGAATCGATGGCAGTGAGCAAACTGTCCCTAAGTGTTTGCTTCCAGAGGTAAACGTGGGACGCACTTGTAGGTGACAGGCTCTAAACGTCATCCAATGTCAACATCAGACATCACTGTCAAAACCAAGAGGAGGAGTACACAGCCTCCCTCACCCCCACCATCCTCCCCCATGTAACCCAAGAAATGTCAACCTTTTTTTTTTTCCTTCATAGATCCAAAGAGAGGTCATTTAGAAAATCCAGAAAGTCCCTTGCCTGTCCTTTCCTTGGGTCACCACATTCTCACACCTCAAAGGAAGTTGGCCAAAGGTGCCGTCTACACGGGCTCACGCACACCAATGTTAGGCTGGCCCCTGGAGTCTCCCAAAGACACACTGCCTGGTTTCTAAAGGCCTGTCTGCCTACTGACAAAGCAAAGCTCACGCATGGGGCCTGAGGCTTGGGACAGCCCCCGCCACCCAGAGTGCAGGCCAAGCAGCATCCCAAGACAAACGACAACCCACCCACCCGCCTTGTCTTATTTTGGAGAAAGTGATTCGCACAGATCCACCCTGGGGTGGCGGGAGGGAGATGAATCTGTACTCCTCCTCCGTAACACGAGCTGAAACACGGATATCAACACCTGCTTAATCACGCGTGGGTCTCTTAAAACAGCGGGAAGACAGAGTCATCTGACCTTGTTGCCTGTCGATCATGGTGAGGCTCCTAAAACCAGCGTCTCTCTCACAAGGCTGAGGCGAGCAGAGCAGTCCAAGCCGTGATAGTCTTTGTAACCACTTTCTCTTGCTTTTTTAAACCAAGGAACCAAGTGTCTTTCCTTCCCAGCGCCCTTTTGCACCATCTCCTAGCTAAGATAACCACAGACCAGAGTTCAAAGGCTTCCTCCCAGGTAACCACCGCATTTCTCCTGTGATTGGAAGTCAGGCACTGAGCAATCCCACTGCCTTCAAGTTCCTTCTGACGCAGAGCACAGAGGAGACGGGGCCTTGGCTTTCTGAGGCTGTAGATCTTTGGAGGAGTAGAAAGTTCTTCTGTCTCTCTGGGAACCTTTGATGGGTTTGACGTGAAGACATTTCAGAATGCAGAGGAAGGTTCTAAAAGTGAGGATTCCAAAATCGGGTTTGTTTGTTTTCTAAGCCAGATTTCCTCCCGGGTTAGTGAGTCAGGCATCTAACCAAGTGGGGCCATGGTCACTGCCATCGAGTCAGTTCTGACTCATGGCGACCTTGTAGGGAAGAGTGGACAGGCCCCCATGCGTTCTGAGACTCCAACTCTTCAGGGAATGGACAGCCTCCTCTTTCTCCCACCACATGGGAGGATATCACTTTCTTACGGTAATCATACATATGAGAATCTTGTGGGTCTGTGCTCTAAAATGTATTCCAAGTCTTCTTTCAGGATAAGAATGTTTTCATGAGTGTGGAACTGAAAAAATTCTTCTCTCAAAATCCCCCAAATGTACAATCCAACCCAACCACCACTTAAAAAAAAAATCACAAGACAAAAGACCACAGACACACAAGAAAAACCTTACAAGGAGCCTTCAACCGGGCTTGAAAACACAAGATGTTCTCTCACTCCCTGCCAAGTCAGAAAACCTCAGATCCTTAAAAACAAAACAAAACCAAAAAAAACAAACGCATGTGTGATAGCCCGTTTAGATGTGATGTAAGCAAAGGCAGAAATTCTAGAGAAGCCCTCCAATATGTAACTTAGAAAACTGGCTCACCGAAGTGCGCATGCACACTCTGTAAGGGGTAAAAATAAACACAACCTAAACTTATCACACAAAAAAGTACAGAGTTGAGTCATGTGCTCAAAACAGGACGTTTGCACAAAACATCGAATGGGCTTGGTGTTCACATAATCTTAATAAAAAAGGAAGGAAAAAAAGACGTGAGCAAAGAATGTACCCAAGCAAATGGGTTACTAGCTCTGTGGTTAAAGTACTTCTGAAATGTGGGTCAACCCCTCTACCTGGAGCATTTGTGAGGGTGGGGAATCCTGTTTGGATAAGTCCCTCTGTTGGTCCGACACGTCCTTCCTTACAAGCCACTATCATCCTGTGGGCAGGGATGCCCTACCAATGTCTGTCATGGTCCACCGTGGGCACGCTCAGGATTTTACTTTATCAAAGACCTTCATTGCATCTAACAGCGTGGGATGCCTTTCCCCGTTATTCTGATTCTAGTTGAAGAGGTTTCGAACAGTTGTAGCTACACTTCACAATCATAATCCGTAGTGAGAGCCTTCTCTGGGCTTTCTTTCTCCTCATGCACATAACAACACGCCATCAAATCCATCAGAGGGCAGTTTTCCTGGAAGGCACCTGAAAGCTACCCTCCTGCCCATCCTTGTCCAGTGGGGCTGGCAGGTCTCCTCCCCGGAGGAGCCAACTCCAAGGGAAGAGCTGGCTCTCAAGCCGAAGCAGGACGCTGCAGATTTTCACCGGAGCAGGAAAGGACCCTAGGGCAGTTTTCACCACAGGGTGATTGCAGCAAAACGTCTCGAAAGAATTGCCTATCTCTCTCCACTGTATCGTTTTGTGTTCTGTCGTGCACACACTCTGATCTGGAGTCTCTCGGCTGGACGACAGGACCGGACAACAGAACAGCACTCATCCGCCTGCATTCCACTGACCACTGTCTGCCTCTTACTGACCTCCAGGCAGATCCTGACACCCTCCGTGCCCCAAAACACTTAAATTCAGTGACTCCCCATTATTCCTGCTTTCCCCTCTCCCTCGCTGGCTGGCTGCTGCTTCTTAATTTCACTTTGTGGCTCGCACCCCCACCGCTACCCCATTCCATTGAATCGCAGGATACAGTATAGCAGGACACAAGAGGAGCACAAAAAGCCGACTGTAGAATCCACACAAGCAAATGAAACAGTGTGAAACTCACACTCGAAAAGCTACAAAACATCACTGGCAGACATTTGCAGGCTGCCTTCTCCTGGGTGGCACAAGCTCTTTGTGACCAGCAGTGGCTAACATTGGTTTTTCCATCCCACCCAGCACTGCTCTATCTGTAAGGATGATAGACAAAGTAGCCCTGTACAAGGATCAGTGCTACAATGTAATACATGGCGTTGCCAGGGGACAGAATTCATTCGGTGGCAACTGGGCTTGAGTTTGTAGTAAGCGTTCAAATAGGGAAATACGAATTCTCTGGTTTGGGTTTTCTTTTTCAATAGTATTTAGGACCCGTACACCCCACTGTGTCTCTTTTTGGACTTTTCAATGGATTTATAGAACTACATTCTTATCTCTGGTCTGGATTGCTTTCCTGAATTGCAGACTCACATTTAACTGTCTACCTAATATTTCCATTTGGATATTTAACAGGCACCTCCAACTGAATGTGCCCACAACAAGACTCTCAATTATGGTTTGCCCTCGTTAGTGGAAAAACAAAGACCCCTATAGAATCCTTCCCCTAGAATTCATTCTCAAAAACTGCTCAGATCCCAAATGCAGGCATCCTTCATACTTTATCTTCACTCCCTATGTCCCACACAGCACCCAGTGATGGCAGCAGACTCCTGAGACATACTAATATGTGTATATGCACATAGCACACAATCCGCCCCTTTTAAAGGTTCAAATCCAATGGTTTTAAAATATACTCAGTTTGTAAGCATCGCCACATCCATTTTAGAAGACTTTCATCACATCTAATCGTTTCGGTCACCCGGTACCCATTAGTATTTATTTCCCATTCTCCCCTCACCACCCCATGCCTGGGCAGTCACTTGCTTCCTTCCTACCTCTCTGTGGCTCATATTATGGACATTTCCTAAAGTAGAGTCATCCAAGGTATGGTCTTTTAAGTCTGGCTTCTTTCACTTTTACCATGGTGTAGCACACATATCTGAGTCATTCGTTTATGGACTGAGGAGCATTTTATGATATGCATATAAAAAAATCAGACTCGCTGTCACTGAGTCGATGCTGACCTATACAGTGACTCTATAGAACGGAGTGGAACTGGCCCGTGAGTTTCTTAGGCTGTAACTCTTTATAAAAGTGCAAAGCCACATCTCCTGGGTGCGGCTGGTGGTTTTGTACTGTTGATCTTGCGGTTAGCAGCTCAGCCCGTAGGTGTTGAGCCACCAGGGCTGTTCTTGTCCTCTGCAGAACATTTAGGTTGTTTCCACCTCTGAGCTATGAACATTCGAGTTTAAGTTGGAACCGACTCAGAGTCAGTTATTTGTTTGGGGTTTTATCTTCCTACTGGTACCATATTGCTTGAATACAGAAACTCTTTAATAAGCTTAGGAATCCCTGGCTGGTGCATAAGGTTAAACACTCAGCTATTAACTGAAAGGCTGATGATACAAATCCACCACAGGCACCTCAGAGGAAAAATCATGCAATCTACTTCCAAAAGCTCTTCTACCTTGAAAAGTCTATAAAATACAATTCTACTCTGAAACAGTTGGAGCTGTTTGGAGTCATGACAGAGATGACAGCAATTAGTTGAGTTTAACTTTATTTTGAGACATGTAGGTCTTCTAATTTTATTCTTTTTCTAAATTGATTCAGCTACTCTGAGTCCCTTGAATTCCCATATAAATTTTAGAATTAGAATGTCAATTTCTGCAAGAAGCTAACTGTGGTTCTGACAGATATTCCAGAAAATCAGTAGATCCATCTACCGAATGCCATTTTATCAATCCTAAATCTCCAATCCATGAACATGGGATATCTTCCCATTTACTTACGTCTTCTTTAATGTCTTCCAACAATGTTTTTAGTGTTCAGAGTACATTTTACACTTCTCCATTTCATTTTCATCTTGTTGCAAGTGTTTCAATATAAATTTAATTTTTGTATATTGATCTTGCATTCTGCAACCTTGCTGGACTTGTTTACTGGTCCTAGCACATTTTTGGTGGGTTCCTTAGGATTTTATAGCAAATGAAAATAAAGATATTTCTTCTTCCTTTCTAATCTGTATGTCTTTTATTTATTTATAGCTGCCAAATTTCCCTTGTAGAACCCTCAGTAAAGACTAAAATGAGATGGGAACAGCAGCTATACCTGGGGTCCTGATCTTAGCATTCCATCTTTCACCATGAAGTGTACTGTTAGCTGTTGGGTTTTGTTAGCTTTGGTTTGTTAACCCTTCATCAGGTTGAAGAAGGCCCCTTTTCTTCCTAGTTTATTGAGTACTTTTATTCATGAAGCAGTGTTCAATTGTGCCAAAGGCTTACTCTGTGCAAGCCATGTCCTTTTACACTTGCTCTGTGTGGATGCTCTCCCTACACTCTCTGCATAAGCTCCTTTTATGGTCTCTCTCTCAGAGCCATCCCGGACTACGCTATCCAAAAGTTTACATCCACCATCATCTCCTCTTCAGCCACACTATCAGAGGATCTTCAACGCACATCGCTAAAATGGCAAATCTGATCATACTCATCCAAGACTCAGCCTATGCCAACATGTGTTCACCTTATTACCTTACACAGGAATCCTATGACATGAATACGATTATCTCCATTTTACAGATAAAAAACACACCATCCAGTTTATAAATCAGCAAAGCTAGGATTTAAGCCCACGGCACGTGGTTCTAGAAACCATTTTCTTCAGACTCTCTTCTTCTGTTTCGGAATTGCTGCCTGGTCTACCGATTTGTTCACTTACCACATATACTCAACTAGGAGCCGAGGGTTTTTTTCTGCACAAATTTTATGCTGAAAAAGCCCCCCAGTTTTTGTGGTGCAATGAGGTGCCTCCGCTTCTACTCAAGTATATATGGCAGATACCCAAGAACTGCTCATCTCCCGTCTTGCTGCAGTCTTGGCATCTAACACCATGCACGGCTGCCTCTAAAATAGGCCTTCAATACAACGTAGCGAGAAAACGGAAGAGTGGTCCCAAGATACCTCCCAAGAGAAGGGTGCACAGGCCTCCGGTCCGCACTGTCCACGACACAGGTCCATGGAGAGCCACCGGGATGATTAATTTAGCCAGTTTTCTGAGATCCTTCCGTACAGAAGGTTGCTTAGCTTGAACCCAATGGTTCTCCAGCTCATGTGATCACAGACCCATCTTCCCACACTGGCCTCATGGCACCAATAGGCTAAGACTCCATATTGCATGGAGCACACGCTGAAGAATACTATCCCCAAGCGGTCAGAGAGCTCAGTACCCAGGAGGTACTTCTGGCCCCAATGTACTCAGTGTGACTCTACTCTTACCGCAAAAACTTGAACTCAGACACGTCCCTGGGCGCTTTCTCATCAGGATATTTCCATTTTAAAAATAACGCCTCCAGCGTTCCTTTTCTTTCTCAGCACTCCTAACGCAGGCACACGGACAGGCATGCCTCTCAGAAGGGCTGGCCCCCACTCCTTTGGCACCCCCGTCTCCTCCCCAAGGTGATCACTGGACTCACCACCGAGACCTTCAGTTTCCACATTGTGGATTTAAACGAGATCAGCCTTCACACTGTCCTTTAGGGTATGCTCAGAATACAGGCAGAACCAAGAGTGTGCAAACCACAGACCACAAGGTTTCTTTCCAAAATACCTTAATGCTGATGCTGGGTTGAAATCATGACTTCATGTGCTGAATGGCTGTTACTTCAAAACCTTCGTACGGCAGCTGCCTGGGCCTTCGAGGTCATCCGCTCAAACTCTGGCGTGAAATCTAAGAGAGAAAGCAACGAGCAATATAGGACAACAGCCACACACGGAGGCAAAACAAGATACTTTGCTGTGATTAACTTTCTGCTCCTGATGAGCTTTCCTCTCTTTCAATTGTTCATCCACGCCGATGATCACACACTTCAGGCGATGGCTCGCTCGAGGACCTGTTCAAAATCTCTTACAGAAAGTACCCAGTAAGAGAACACACACTGCCCTTCGCCTGCCGCTCGGGGAATAAAGCCGTTTCCATGTAATGGTCCTCAAAGCGTATTTGGCGAAGGCTGACATTTTATGAATTGGGTCTAAAAGCAAGAGACTTGTATCACTGGCACCATCAAAATAAAAGTTTCAATCAGTCCCAAATCAGGACACTGGGGAAAAGGACAGGAAAATATGTGAAGACAGAAGAGAAGGGGGTGGGTTCCTCAAGGGTTAGGAGACAGACACACCCAGGCAGGAAGAAGGGATGAAGTCAAGACCATTCATGTGCATCCCATCCTTAACGCCATTTATATCAAACCAATCCCAGGAGAGTGAGATTGCCCACCGTTGACACCAAAGACCTCCCATAGAAATCCCAGTTTCCCTTTCCTGCTCCGTCCAGCCTCCAACTGCCAGTCCAGTCCTTTCTCGTGGCCATTCGCCCTGGGCTGGGTCAGTAAGTACTGGCCACGTTTCATTCATATTCCCATTCCCCTGGTGGTAGGTTCAAGGGGACTGGGGGCTTCTCTGTTTCTTATGTCCAGTAACCTGTTGCAAAGGCTCACAAACACCAGGGAAAGGGCTATCTTTAATCTAGCAGGAAAAAGGATACAGACACATCTCACCATCATAACTGCCCTGGCATCTATTCCAACTCACTAGGACCCTATAAGACAGGGTAGAACTGCCCCTGGGGGCTTCCAGACTGTAAGTGTTTACAGGAGTAAAAAATCTCATCTTTCCCTCTCATATAAACACCTAGGGATAGTGTAAAATTCCAATGTCCCCGGAGGATCCCCTCTGGAGAGCAAATGTTCACTCTCACCCCCAGAAAACGGACACCCCACCATCCACTTTCTTGATTGACTTCTTCACAAAGTCAATAGATGACACAATGCTTGGCCAGTATCAGCCCCCAGCTGGTCCCCTTTGATCTGGTCGGTGCCCATTCCTTGGTCAGAGGGGTGGTCCAACTCTCAGGACCCAGGATCAAAGCTAAATCCCTTATTGTATGGGGGCTCCCCAGACAATACAGAGATTCTGGAGGGAGCACTAGGAGACTGGTACAATGAGTCTAGGGTATGCAGAGTGAATGGTTTGACTACCATTTGGTCTAGATGGTGGGTCAGCAAAAACTGTGGCTCTTTCGGTGTGAACGTGTGGCTCAGAAGTAAAATTGAAAATGAAAATAAAACTACCATAGTTTCATTTATAATTTTTAAAAAGGATATTATTCAGATAGCAGTGATTTCATTTGTTGAAAATAGATATATATATTTATGGCTCATAAATACTTTTACATTGTAGGGAGGGGCAGGATGGGCTCTTCTGTCTCAAAAGTTTGCTGACCCCCATTCTAGACCATGGTCTCTAGGTACAGCCTATCTTCAATAGACATTTATTTTCCAAAGGTTGGGGGATGAGGAGAAACCTCACCTGCAGTGAAAGCGCATCAGAGTAGACTTACAGTAAGATGTGCATGTCCCTGTGAACTCTGTCTAACCCGAAAAATAACCCCAAACAAACACGCGACTGTCCACTCAATTCCAATTCATAGCAACCCTATAGGACATAGCAGAACGGCCCCTGTGAGCTCCTGAGCCCAGCTCTTTACGGGAGGAGAGAACTTCATCTTTCTCCTGAGGAGAAGCTGGTGGTTTTGAACTGCTGACCACACAGATTGTAGCCCCAGATGTAACCACTGGCCCACCTAGTATCAGTGGTCCACACAGCAACACCTGTGGGGCTGCTCCTCCTACCCTCAACCGGCTGCCTGCTGGCGTGGTCTTCTGGACGAACCGAACGCTGGAAAAGCATACTGAACGCAAACCAAAACACCAAGCTCCAACCCAAGACCAGCCCCGTGGGAGAGCCCTTTGGTCTGCGACCAGGTTAGCGGTTATTTAAGACAGACGTGGCTCTGGGCCACCTTTTGCTCCAGGCGACTACAGCATTTCTTCTTCCCAAGGTCTACTTGGCAGGCACTTGCCTACAAGGCCTGCTCAGAAGTCCTTTTAGGAAACGGTCCACTCAATGGCGGAACAAAGGTCCTGCCCTGTAAGAGCCAGCGCTGGTTGCCCACGGCGCTGCTTTGCCCAAGCCTGTGGACAGTCCAGGGCCAGCGGCCTGCCCTCCCTGCTGTCGGGAGAATTGGGGGCTCATCTTCAGCCCAGAGGTGGCTTGTATGGGAGCTAGTTTAGGGTGGGCGAGGGGCAGAGTGGGGTCAGCTCTTACAAGCTCTCACAAGGCAAAACAAACAAACAACAAAACCCAGAAGATAACCTGTTGTCATCATCACTGCGAAGTGAAGTCTGGATGGTCACACTCATTACTCCAAGCCACGAGGAAGGTTGTGGTCTACAACAGACTACTGGGTTTCAACAGACTGTTTTTGTGCCAAAAAAGAAAAAAATATATATTTTCCCTCTTCCCCCACAAGTCTGCTTATTACCAAAAGTTCTTGGAGCCCCGTGAGCTGGACAAGACTCATGTAAGTCCAGCGTCTTGAGCCCCTGTCCCGTGGGAACCCTGGTGGCACAGTGGTTAAGCGCCTGTTACAGAGCGTGGGACTTGCTGATCAACTGGATGCTTCCATACCTACTGCAGTTCCACTCTGTCCCATAGGGTCTCTGAGTCAGACGGAGACAGGTTCTCCCGGGGGGTTTCCTCCAAAGGGTTCTGGGCTGGGGAGGGATTTTCCTGTTTTGGAAAAGGAGACCTTCTTCCAGTCAGAAAGGAAGGAAAAAATGGAAAAAATTCCCAAAGGAAAGAGGCCAAGAGAAACAGGAGAAGCCAAGGGGGGACTGGCAGGAGAGGAAGTTGGGGTGGGGGCAGTGAGGAGATGAGGTATCAAGTCTTCCTCTGGAAGGAGACAGAGCCCATTGGGCCCACGGGCTGTGTAAGGCCCAGGAAAACAGGTGTCATCCGTACCAGCTGACACCACGAGCCTCATCAGAGACAAGCAGTTCCAGCCATCACATTAGGGGTGAACTCATTAAGTGTTGACCAGTCTGGCCCAAGAATGGTGTGATACTATCCTAACGGCCCTTGGCAGAGAGATGGTTCCTCACCCCTGCCAGCACCTCGCCACTCTGTTCTTGGCCCATGCCCCTGGAGCACCCTCTGGAGCCAGGCTCTCAGGGAGCAGGCAGATGGGTGGCCCAGGTTCTACAGCCGGGCAGCCCTGAGAGGAGAGAAGAAGCACCCTGTGGAGAACACGAGTCCAGGGATGAAGAGTTTAAAGGCCTGCGATGAAAACACTTTCATGCTAGGGACTTAGTTTTCTCACTGACAGCAATACCTCAGGCACATTGAAAGGAAACCATGACCCTGGAATCAGCTTTGATGCAAACAAGATCCATTCCGGCGGCAGGCTCGGGGGCAGGCAGAAAGAAGATAACCAGGAGAGTCCAAATGAAGTGACAAGTTGAAGTCGAATCAACTAGCCAAGTAGGAAACACTGCAGAGGCAAATGAGGGGCATTGCAGAATGTGAAAGCCATGCTGTTAATAATATAGCAGAGGACACCTTTGGCTCAAAGGGCCAGACTCTTAAGATCTTTGTCTTGTGCCTTCACGGCTCTCTAACCTTTTTGGAGGATTTATCTCAGGCCAAGGTAGACACTCGCTTGGCTTACTTTCTCCGAAACTCACAGGGGGCAGGTCTACTCTGTCCTACAAAGCTGAGATGAGTCAGAATGAATTTGAGGACAGTGCGTTTGGTTTTATGGGGACACTATTGTGCCTGCATGGAGCGCTGGTGGCATAGTGGTTACGTATTGGTCTGCTAACTGCAACGTCAGCAGTTCTAAACCACCGGACTCTCCCTGGGAGGAAGACAAGTCTTTTTACTTGTCCAAAGCTACCTACCAGGGCAGTTCCATCCTGTCCTGTAGAGTCAGTACGAGTCAGCATTGACGGCATGGCCGTGAGTGCCTTTTCCTTTTTTAAATTATATTCGCAGTAGTTTTACATCTTAAAATAATATTCAAGGGCATATCATGAGAAACCTGAAAGGGAAATTAAGAAAACGATTCCATTTATAATAGCATCAAAGAAACAAAAAAGTACCTAGGAATACATTTAACCAGGGGTCTGAAGGAATGAATCCAATAAAAATGATAAAACACTACTCAAGGAGATTAAAGAAGCCTTTCCATTAAGTAAATGGAGGGACAGTCCATATTCATGGATTGAAAAGGCCTGGTATTGTTAAGATGTCAAAACTACCCAAAGTGAGCTACTGGTTCAAAGCACAACCCCAATTCCAAAAGCCGTCTTCATAGAAACAGACGGGAATAGCATCGACTCTATCTGGAATCACAGAGCCCGACTGCCTGAGCAGCATGGGAGGATGGACAAAGGAAGCGGACTCACACGTACCACGGGAAACATCCCGTAAGGCCGTAACGGTGCACATAGCCTGATGCGCACATAAACCAAATGAACAGAACTGAGAGCCTAGAGTTAAACCCATACATCGATGGTCAAGTGTTTTTTGACAAAGTCTCTTTAATGAGGAAAGAAGAGTCCCTTTCAACAAATGGTGCTGGGAAAGTTGGATGTCCACCCGCAGAAAAGTGAAACACGATCCATGCCTCACACCATACACAAGGAAAAACTCAAAATGGATCAAGGACCTAATGGTGCAAATCAAAACCAATGCAGAGTTACCGCAGTGGAGCACGCCTCCAGCAAGAGCTAGCTAAGGTAATAGCAAAGGCACTTAACTGCTGCATCACCAGGACGCCCTTTTCTGCCCTTCGGAATCAATTGATTAACAAAACCAGTTGCCCTGGAGGTGGTCCTGATTCATGGCGTCCCGAGGAAGGGCAAGGGCGGGTCAGAGAAGAGCTGTGCTCCATAGGGTTTTCCATGGCTCAGTCTGGGGAAGGCGAGCACCAGGGCTATCCTCCAAAGCCCCTTTGGGTGGACTTGAGCCCCCAACCTATGGCTTAGCAGGGAGTCAAAACCAGCTATCCCACTCAGGGGCTCTGTTGCCTCTCAATCAGGAATTTCCTGCCTTTTGCATGTAGTGGTTTTTGTTCTGCGAACTGAGACTGAGATGGGTTTAGCAGCTGATGGGTTTGAACTTTAACCTTGTGGTCAGCTGCCCACTGCCTAGGCCAGTCCAAGTCCCTTCTGGATAAACCGAGCTGAAAGCCTGGCAGAGTCGTGCAGGCCAGAGTGGCAGCCCAGTCTTCTTACCAGGGCTCTGGCAATTAACACGCCACCAACTGCAGGAAGATGTTCTCGGTCAAAATAGTCATTGACGTGGAGGACACATGAAGTAAAGGGAGCTAAAATAAGCATACACACACCCCCCCCCCCCCCTGCACTGGTGAGATCCAGAAACCCCATTAGCCCTCTGGTTTGGAGGATGTGGTGAGGAGGCAGGGTGGGGGAAGAGGGGTACACATCTTTCTCCCACGGGATGGCTGGTGGGTTTTGAAATGTCAAATTTTCTGGTTAACAATTGAGCCGTTTTAACCATCGAACCACTACTCAGACCAGATGCATACATCCCTTGATCCCTTGTGATAGCTCTTTGTGGGTGAAGATCAGCAGGGGGTGAAGAATGGGGGGGGAGGGGGGGGAGTGAGTCCTCACTGGTCCTGGGAGCTCTCTAGTGTGGGGTTGTGGCCCCCAAGCACAAAGCAAGCCTGACTGCACTCACACAGCCCAGGGCATGGTCCAAAATGGGGGGGGGGGGGGAACGCAACTGGGCGTGGTCCTTAAAGAGATCACCACCATGTGAAATGTCAGGGTGAAAAGCAAGCTAATTGAAGCCATGTTTCTCTATGGAAGTGGCAACAACCAAGATTTAGGAAAAGAGAAAAGGTTATACCACCAGAATCTCATTCCAAAATGCTTAACCCTGACACAGTAGCAAAAGCCGGCAGCCTCAACCCTCATAAGATGAAAGGTGGGAGCAGGGCTGGATGGGCAGGTGAGGGACAAGGTCCATTTACCTCACTGATCCTGCCTTCCTTCTGAGCTTCCAGGACTAAAACGTGTGTCTAGAGACTGGAGCATTGGGTGACATTGAACACTGCGTGGTCCGAGTCAGCAGGGGTGAATGTATACCTCCTGCCCCGGAAAACCCATTAGCTGGACATCAACCCAATGGATGTCATGAAGTCCTGGCTCTCACACCCAAATGAATTGTAAGAATTCTCTGGACAGGTATTCTAATGCCTAACTGTGTGACAATCGCACGGAAGTCACATATTTTTCTGATGATTAGGGGTAAGGTTTGGTTAAGAACAATACGAGCAGTAACAAGTACTCCTGTAGCATTACTGTTGTGTGCGATCAGGTCAATGTTCAACCACAGTGACTTCACAGGACCTGGCAGGTCTGCTTGTAGGGTTTCGTAAGCTATATTTGTTCTGGGAGCAGACTGCCAGGTCCTCTCTCCTAAGGAGCATCTGGTGGGTTAGAACTGTCAACCTTTCTGTCAGCAGAGTGGCATATCACCACATGCCGGCAGGGCTCCAGCACTCATGAAAACCCACTGCTATCCAGTCAACTACGACTCATAGCGACCCTATGCTGGTTTCAGAGGCTGTTAAACTTCCTGGGAGCAAAGAACCTCATCTTTCTCCCTTGGAGATGCTGGTAAGTTTAGAACTGCCGACCTTAGAATTAGCAGCCCAACCCCTACACCACAGCACCACCAGGGGCCTGCCCTTAAAGTACTCAAAAAAGCACTTAATTGTTGCCATCCATGAGCACACATGAATCATTGATCTTCACAACTAGCTGCTGTTATTATTACCCCGGGGTGCCATAGATGGTGAAGAGCAGAGCTCTGAAATCTGGCTCAAGAACACTTGTTCTTATCCACGGCACTGCACGGTCCTAGTGATAAGATAATAAGAACAATGAAAAAGCTTTACAATTTTTCAAAAAGATGGCTATGGGCTCAGTTCTGGCTTGTGGTGATCTGGGGGTGAGAGAGTAGAACTGGGTTTCGAAGCCTGCTTAATGCCTGTGGCCTCTTGGAAGTAGATCATCAAGCCTGTCTCCCAAGGTGCCCCTGGGAAGACTTGAACTGCCAACCTTCTGGTTAACGATAGCTCCTGGCGAGTTGCAACACCCAGTTGTTGTTCACAACTGCCGTGAAGAGGATTAAAGTTCATGGTGACCTCATGTGTGCAGAGACTACAACCGCAGGGAACAGGGCTTTATGGGAACAGAAATCCAAGTGTGTCTTCCAAGGCACCTCCAGATGGTTTCCATCTGTCGACCTATCAGCTGGGAGTCAGGTGCTGAACTGTGTTCGCTATCCAGGGATGCCAGAGCAAGCTCTAAAGCAGCGGTTCTCAACCTGGGGGTGGTGACCCCTTTAGGGTTCGAATGACCCTTCCACAGAGGTCGCCCGATTCATAACAGTAGCAAAATGAGTGATAATGTAGCAACAAAAATAATTTTATGGCTAGGGAGTCACCACAATATGAGGAACTGTATTAAAGGGTTGAGGCATTAGGAAGGTTGAGAACCACTGCTCTAAAGGGAGATAAAAATCCTTTTCATAAGACTCCACACCCTTCGTGGTCAGGATCTGCAAAGATAGGGCTCTGCTCCTCTTCACCACTGAAGTTTGCTTTGGACCTCTCAGCCTGAGACAGAACAACACAGCCAAACACACAGCCATCGAGTGGACTCTGACTCACGTCAACCCTGTAGGGCAGGCTAGAACTGCCATGTGGGTTTCTGAGACTAACGCTTTAGGGGAAGAGAAAGCCTGATCTCTTTCCCGAGGAGTGGCTGGTGCTTTCGAACTGCTGAACTTATGACTAGCAGTTCAATGCATAACCATTACATGGCCAGGGCTCCTTGAGACAGAATGGGTCCTCACTACTATGAAAGTCCAAGCACAGTTTTATACTCAATGCCTAGTAGTACCTCATTACCCAAGGGAAATACTTGGAATCTCTCCCTAGGTCCCGAGACAGGTCTCAAGGTGTGTGCACACACGCACACACACACACACACACACTTGCACTAAAGCCCCACCTCCAAAGGTGGCCATCCACCATGTAGTCTGTTACACTCTGTTTACTAAAACCAAACGAAGCCAATGCGAGCTTAGCATCATCTCCTGAGCACAGAGATGGAAACGAGAAACTCGTGCTGAAGGCTTGGAAGGCTTTCAAATAAAGGTAATTGAAAGGGTCAAGGAGAAGGCATTGGAACACACACAGAGAGGAACAGAAGGGAGCGCTAAATCCAGCAGTTTCTCTCTATGGAGGAAAACCACCCGGGCATGATCATTTCAGGAAGAAAGCAAGAAGTCTTCTTCATTGTGGATGGGCAGACACAATGGCACATCCGCTCAGAAAGAGTTTGGTACTTGCTCATACAGTGAGACACACATTTACCATATGACCTGGCAATGACACTCCTAGGTACTCACCCTCACAAAACAAGAAAGGCTATGTTACACCCCCGTCAGAAAACCCCCCAAATTACATATGGACATTATAAGGGGTTTATTCAGGCTCACTCCAAAATGGAAACCACCTAAATGTTCTTCAGCCAGTGAACAGATCAGCAAGCAGCTCGTCTGCCTAACAATGGAACAGCACTTCGCCATAAGAAGCAAGGAGCTAATACTGAAAGGCCCCACCGCTGGGTGAATCTCAAATGCACTGTGATGAGTGAGGGCAGCCGATTCACAAGGCTAATACAATCTGATTCCATTTCCGTGACAAGCTCTCAGGACAGGAAATAGAAGAGATGGATTATAAAGGCGTATGAGAAACTTTTTCAGGGAGATAGAAATTCTACACCTTGATTATGATGGCAGTGGCCAAACTGGATGCTTTTATCAAAACTCATAACAGTAAAAAGAAGGGTCCCCAATAAACCGGCTTTGCAAAATGAGCCCAGAGAAATTACACAAGCAAAAGCATGCGATGGAATCAAGCCATTAAGAATTTCTACAACACAGGCTCCCAAACTTATGTGGCTTTCCGCCCTGCTTTCCCAGAAAAATACTCACTCAGTGCCCTACCACTAGCAATTTAAAATATTTGTACCATAGCCTATAATTCCAGATAAAGTGTAGGTATCTGTTTTGGCCACACTCCCTCCTCAGTGCATTCCAGCAGGACTCAGGGGTCAGTATCACCCACTTTGGGAAACACTATTCTACAAGCGCCTATAAACATGTATCCAACCTCCTCTCTTAAATTCCACACCCATTTCTTCTCTCATGCCATTTATGGGAAGAATACTGATTGTTTGTGTGGGGGCTGGCAGAAAAAGCTCTTTCAGTAATATAAAATGTCTTGATAGAATCTCTGAGAGTATAGGTAATTTGGGGAATTCCCCTGTATTAAAAATAGACTTGACTTCTGTGGCTCCTTCTCCTTGCGCTAAATATGTGCCATGAGTCACCGACAAACGAAGACTAACCAGATGCCACTGGCCCTGTCTACATAGCCGTCCGTCACCACAAAGCCACGGAACCCCCACGTCGAAGCTAGAGGACATCACAGGACCCAGGTGACTGCTAAAATCTGCAGGCGGTAAGTCAACCTAAGATAAACTTTGGCAGTTGAATGGCTAACCTTCGTGGTTAGCTGCTGATTCGGACTCCTGACGAGCCCGTCGCAAGGTGAAAAAGACAAGCCCCAAACCATCACTTTACCGAACAGCACTACCTTGTGGTCTTCATTTGCAGATCATGCTGCCACCCGTCCATCAACTTGACACACGGTGGTAGCCTGTGGGTTCTATGATGCTGGAAGCTAAACCACCACTCTGTCAAATACTAACAGGATCATTGCTGGGGACCGGTTTCAATAGAGTGTCCAGTCTTGGAGAAGGAAAAAAGGTCTGATGATCTACTACAGACAACCAGCTAATAAAAAGTCAATGGAACACAACAGAGTCATCTAGAGCAGCGGTTCTCAACCTCCCTAATTCCGTGACCCTTTCATACAATTCCTCATGTTGTGGTGACCCCGCCAACCATAAAAATTATTTTTGTTGCTACCTCATCACTGTCATTTTGTTACTGTTATGAATCCGGTGACCCCTGTGAAAGGGTTGTTTGAGCCCCACAGGGGTCACGACCCACAGGTTGAGAACCACTGGCCTAGATAATGAGCTCCCTCAGTTGGACACTATACCACTCACTGTCATCAGGTCAATTTTGACTCAGAGTGGCCTCATGGGACAGAGAAGAAGTGCTCCTTTCCTGAACTTGTAAAGGGTTTCCTAAATGACAAATCATGACAGGGGCAATAATGACAAATCATTACTCCTGTGGAGCAGCTAATGGGTTCAAGTCGTCCAATGCTTAACCCACCGTATCACTAGCAAAGGCACGTAAGCTACACAGTGGTTTAAACAATGGGCTCAAGCATAGCAGTGATTACACAGATGGCAAAGGATAAGACAATGCTTCGTGTGGCTGTAAAGGGGCCACCGTGAGTCCAAGTGAATGGTCCCGACTCTTTCCTTCAACACCCAAGCATACATGTCGTTACCAGTCTAGGTCCTGGAGACACAATGATGAAGCAAAGCCCCACTCTCAAGGGACTCACATTCTCTTGGGAGGAACAGATTTAAAGATTAAATGATAAGGATTGAGCAGATGCATCTACAACAGACTGAGCAGAATGCCAGGATATGAAGGAGATGCAGGGTGAAGGAGTTGTTGGGGGTGTGGGTGGGGAGGAGGGCTGTCTGACTTAGATTGAAGTGCTCTGGTGACTCTGAGGAGGTAAACTTTGAGCAGAGACCTGAAATACCTGGGGCAGAAGGCTTGTGACTATCTGAAGGGAGGGAAAAAAAGGGCACATATTCCCGTGGTCATTACATAATCTGTTGTCAATTTGAGACTTAAGAGTGAAGGGGTGGAGTTTAGCCTGTCAATCAGGTTGCAGTTTGATGACCTCATTTGGAGACACTTAGGAGATAAATAGCTCACGAGAGGCAGGACACACACTCACTCTCTGGGAGACATTCCTTCTGACAAGAAACATGGAGCTATGCTAGACCCCTGCCAGTGCTGAGTTGCTTCCACTTGCATCCACAAGGCTTTACACCCACTAGCCTGTGATCATCCGGCATTTGGCATCATTGCATGTGTTTTGTGAGTCTGAAGAGGAATTTATAGATTGGTATTGGACATATGGGCTAATATTGGATTTAAGGACTTGATCTGAACAATATACAATCGTTCCTTTCTATAAAGCTCTTTCTCACACACACGAGTGACAATGAATTTGTTTCTCTAGTCTACCCAGACTAACACATTATTGTACCTTGGGAGTGGGGTACTAGAGAAACAAATCATGAAGATGGAGAGTGGGTGCATGTTCCACCTCTGCCTCATGGGAGTTTGTCTTATTTGGCAAGCCAGAGGTCAGATCTATCCATGCACTTTTGGGGCTGTTCTCTGGAAAGCATATGGGAAGTTAAAGTTTTGATTATTTTGTTTGGTTGTTGTCTTTGGCGATTCCTGTTTGAGATGATGAAAATGTTGTTAATGTATATTTTAAGTTCATGGGTAGGTAGAAATCACTCCCTGAATTTCTCAGAAACCATGCTGCTTAGGGAAAATAGCTGACAGAAGGTCCAGATGGCTGACAGAAAGCCTGGCTCTGGCTGGATGCTGTCAGAGGCCTAACCCATACTTTGTATCAATGGCAGTTTAGTTAAGGATTAAAATACGTTAAATAAGAATTGAACTTGACTGTTTTAAGAATTGAATGTAGGATCTGATTCTACTTTATTTATACAGATTTCTTCTGGTTTTGATATAAGTGATTATTGGGAAGTACGAAAAGAGTTTGTAGGCCTTGCCATCAGCCATTAAAATTTGAATCTTTAACTGGGTTAGAACCCACCTGCAAAGAAGGGTCTGAACAGAGAAGCGGCACCCAGTGCTTTGGAGTGCTCAGGACATTTGCATTTCAAGAGATTTGCCTGGCAGCTGTTGGCAGATAAAAAAGAAAGAAAAGAAAGAACCCCTCTTTGTGTGTTTGAATTTTGAACTAGTGGTTTGCTGTTGAGGCTGGAAAAAAATCTGGAATCATGAAGAAAACTCCCCTCTAGAGCTGAACATTAAAGGAAGCCTGTGGGCAGGCTGAAATGCTTGCTAGGTGACCACCTGGATCCATTTGTTGAGTGGAAGTGGGAGAAATGCAGCAATAAAGAGATGGGTTCAGTCTGGCCACTGATACCCCTGGGCGTGGCTTACAGGACCTAGAGGAGATGAGAGCGGGTTGGGGTTGACTGGTCGCAAGTTCATGACCTAGTACAAGGGGCTAGGGTTGTTGAGAATTTGTGATGGGGCTGTGGTCTAAAGGCAAGGTGACCTATGGACACCCTGGTGAGACTAAGTGAGGCAACCCACATTGAGTTGACCAGAACCCAACCAGATAGAGAGAAGATGTTTCAGCCTGTGAACTGGAGCATGTTGCTACTGACTTTATGGATGGCCTGTCCTGATTTGACTTTGCTTATGGATATGGACTTCACAAGGTTCCAACTGGAATGAAGATTCTTCATGTCAAAGACTATAATTGTCTCCTCAGAACATGGGGTTGATGTCAGTGGGCAGTACAGAAGTTGGATACCTGATATGGGGATAAAGGCATGAAGTGGTTATCTTACAAACTTTCATAGTTACTAGAATATATACACTGGATCATAGGATTAAGGTGTAGGTGTTCACATAAGTATAGAACATTTTTGTTTTATTCACTTAATAGAATGTTATGTTTAAATGAGGGTGGCATATTTTTGAATTGTATGCATTTTAGTTTTATCCTGTTAGGTACAGGTATGATTTGTTTGAAAATCATGTATGGCTACAGAGTTGTGTTAAAGTGTCAAATTGACAAGGGGTGGTCTGTGGTAGTTACATAGTCTGTTGTCAATTTGAGACGTAAGGGTGAAGGAGTAGTTTAGCCTGTCCATCAGGTCACAGCTTGATGACCTCATTTGGAGGCGCTAAGGTGATAAAGAGCTCACTGGATGTGGGACATGCACACTCCCTGTGAGACACATGGAAAGACACTAGAGCCCTGGAGCTGAAGGAGCCATGTGGAGACCCCTGCCAGCATTGAGAAGCCTCCACTGCCACTGGGTCCACAAGATCTTCCACCCATTTGCTTGTGATCATCTTGTATTTAGTGTCATTGCAGGTGTTGTGTGAGTCTGAAGAGGAATTTATGGATTGGTATCAGACATATGGGCTAAGATTGGACTTATGGACTTGACCTGGGGTGGGATGTTCTCAATATACAATTGCTCTTTTCTATAAAGCTCTTTCATTTACAAATCCGAGTGTGTAATCAATGAATTTGTTTTCTCTAGTCTAGCCAGACTAACACGACAGCAAACTCTTGAGCTGGGAGTGACTGATGTGTCCCAGGGTGGTCGGTGTGGTGGGAGCTTAATGAGTAAACAGAAGCTCTCATGGGAAGTCAGCGGAAAACACTGGTCGGAGAGTGCTGGGCACAGATCTTGGGCCGTCACTCCCGTGACTTCGGATTCTGACAGTCACTGAAAGGTGCTGTGGGGCACAAGCACAACCCGGCATGAGCTTGGTTTCGTTTTAAAGAACCACTCATGCGGTGAGGAAAAGTGTGCACAAAGAGCTCACCAGCTTGGCTGCTACCCGAAACAAGGTTCAAGTTCACCCAGCAGCATCTTGATCATCTGCTTCTGAAACCCCACAGAATATACAACTCTGCTGTGACACACAAGGGTAACCGTGAGTCTGACTCCACCCAGCCAGGGCAACTGATCTATACTGGTTTGCTAAGAAAAGGGGAATGGGAGGTGGGGGTGCAGACGAGACCAAGAAGGGAGCCATGCAGACAGAAGCGGTAGCCCCTTGGAACGTGGTGACGGACGGTGGAGGGAATGAGAAACGGGCAGACTGGACAAATGGGTGTCTGGACAAATGGGTGTCAATGGCACCATTTACAGCAAGGACGGTGTGATTTAATTCCATCCCCAATAGCAGCCGTGAAAGGTGCTGAAAATGCATATTGCATATTAATGTGAGCTTTCCCACATTCCCCACATTCTAATATTAATGTGAGTATTCCCACATCAGGGAGTTAATGAGGTGATTTAAGATCAGAAAAAGGTTAATTTGATCTCAATAGTTTTCTACCACCAGCCTGTAAAAAACTTTAGTGATGATACATTTGGATAGTAACTTAATTCTGTAATCCCAGCCTTGCTGACGAGGCTACTTATGACTTCGATGCAGCTAAGGAACGAGTTTCCAAGAGGAGCTATGGACTCCGTTAGGGAACTGTGCAAAGACAGATGTCCAGTGATGCCAAGACAAGCCCCGGAGCTTTGTAAAATATACAGGACGGTTTGGGGAGAGCTCCTTCACTTAAACCTTGCGAAAACAAAAGACAGTCGGCATGATGGCAAACTCGGGGGGATCTTTAGTGACGTGAAGAGAAAGTCTCGTCCCACGGGAAAGGAGAAGTCAAAGGTTAAGAATCTCTCACTGGTTTACATGGTCAAGCGTTTTCTCTAAACACCGTCTGCTGGAATCCACACGAACGCATTTATCAGCCTGACAGATTCTCTTCTTGAACTGCACCCAAAGGTTTGAGGAAGCTCTGCCTTGAAACTTGGAAGAGGCCAGAGACAACCCACAAACACACGATCAGTTACACAATGGAGTCCTCACTGTTGGGTGAGGTGCAGAAGCAGGAGGGCTGATTTCTACGGCGGTCATCTATGCATGTCCCAAGGAGCCCTGGTGGCGTAGTGGTTATGCATCGGGTTGCTAACCTTAAGCTTAGCTGTTCAAAATCATCAGCCTCTCCTTGGGAGGAGGGCGAGGCTTTCTTCTCCCCTAAAGAGTTAACGTCTTGGAAACTCACAGGGACAATTCCACCCTGTCCTCTAGGGCTGCTAGGAGTCCACACCAGCTTGATGGCATTTGGGGATTTGGTGCACATCCCGAGATCACATCCCTTTCATCCAGGGCAAAATGCGTGCCCAGGATTCAAACCGCAAGGAAAGTTTCGATTGTTTTGATTGGAATGACAGTAGCCTGTTACAACCTCTTCCAGGCATAGATCAACTCCCACAGTTTCCATCCTTGCAAGTCTCGTTTCCCCCGTCCAACCCCAAGAACAACAAGAGTCAGATGGGAACCAGATCAGAACATACTTCAGAAAGCCGGGCTTGAGGATTCCTGGTGGAGAGAAAAAGGCTTCAACCCACTTGAAATCCTTCCAACTCGAAACCACTTGGCTTGGTTTCTGGTGTTTCCAAATCCAGTTTTATTCAAAAGAGGTTATCTCACCAAAGAACTCTGACTAACTTCTCCTCCTCCGCCATCAGCCCAAGGACACTCTGTTAGTGGCGTGGGGCTAAGCCAGGTTCTTAAATGGCTTGCCAGCCTGTCTTTTCCATAACATTCCTAAGCCCCTTAGCAGTTCTCCCGGTGTTCTCCTGCCACAGCAGCTCGCCCAGGAGGAGCTCCAGGAAAGGACAGTCCTTTCTCCATATTCATTGTTTGCTTTAAAAGACTCCAGTGAAGGGCCAGACTTTTCCCACAGTATCAGCTATTGAAGGCAGACCTTGCTGGCTTGAGGCTTTAAGTTGTCAAGACATTGTCTGCTTTTCAAATCTGGACCCAGGACTTCCGTTCACACCGCCCCTCTCAACGAGGTCCTCTTGACATTAACCGGCTGTTTCTGCCTCATTCGAGAAAGCAGCCCTATCAGGGATTTACACTGTGGGCTTTTCCCATCCATCTGTTCAGATAGTTAGTTTCCTCTGTCTTCTCAGTTCCTCCAGACAAATCTCTTTTTTTCTTTTTCTTTTTTTTGGTAATTCTTGGAGTTAAAACAAACACACACACAGTGTCCAACTCTCTCAGCCAAGACTGAACTCGTGTGGTTTTTCTCTTTGGACTCATTTATAATGACTGAAAGATGCATTCTATCTGGATTCTGAGATAGATGTTAAATATTAACCACAAAGATGTGAAATGTTAGAAAATTGGGTCGGTCTGCATCTCCATTATTAATCCAGGCTGCTGTCAAGCTCTCTGTGAGGTTCTACAATGCATTCGTGTGCCCACCAAAGCTTGCCCTAGTCACTGACTCAACTTGAGTAGCTAATAAACCTAAGGGCTCCCTCTCTAGAAAACTATATCTAAAAAACGATACCAATAATTGCTGTCTGTGACAGAAATCAGCACACTAGAGCCTGTGGGCCAAATTAGGCCCCGCTGCTTGCTTGCTTAACATTTATTTAATTATTTAGTCAATAAAGTTTAATTGGAATGCAGCCACGCTAATTCTTTTCCATATTATTAAGGATGCCTTCCCACTAGAATGGCAGAGTTGAAGAGTGGTGACTTGATGCCCCTACCAAGTACTGTAAAACCAACCCTACAAAGTACATTAAAACAAAGACTTCAAAGAACTTCAAAACCAAGACTTCCAAGACAATGGCTTAAATTCTACTCTGGGTAGCTTTGCCAAGTTCCTTACCTAAAATATCATTTTCCTCACATTTAAAATTACATGATGCCTTTAAGACCCCAGATGCCGTACCTTTTCATAGCCAGGCACCATCAGCTTTCTTCACCACAATTACTTCTGCAAGGCTTGAAAGTAAACAAGCGGCCATCTAGCTCAGAAGCAACAAAGCCCACATGGAAGAAGCACACCATCCTGTGTGATCACAAGGTGCCAAAGGGACCAGGTATCAGACATCAAAGAACAAAAAAAGTATATCATTGTGTGCTCACCTCCCCGATACTGTTGCTGAAGACAAATGTGTGCATAAGCAAATGTGGTGAAGAAAGCTGATGGTGCCTAGCTATCAAAAGATATAGCGTCTGGGATCTTAAAGTCTTGAAGGTAAACAAGTGGCCATCTAGCTCAGAAGCAACAAAGCCCACATGGAAGAAGCACACCAGCTTGTGCAATCATGAGGTGTCCAAGGGATCTGGTATCAGGCACCATCAGAACAAAAAATCATATCATTGTACAAAAGGGGGAGTTCGGAGTGGAGACCCAAAGCCCATCTGTAGGCAATTGGACATCCCTTTACGGAAGAGTAGTGGGGAGGAGACGAGCCAGTCAGGGTGCAGTGTAGCAACGATGAAACATACAATTTCCCTCTAGTTCTTAAATGCTTCCTCCCCCCCCACTATCATGATCCCAATTCTACCTGACAAATCCGGCTGGATCAGAGGATGTACACTGGTACAGATAGGAACTGGAAACACAGGGAATCCAGGACAGATGAACCCCTCAGGACCAGTGGTGAGAGT
>NW_022103928.1:56657321-56699697 GCF_000313985.2 Echinops telfairi
CTTACAAATCTGGCTAGACCAGAGGATGTACACTGGTACAGATAGGAACTGGAAACACAGGGAATCCAGGACAGCTGATCCCTTCAGGACTAGTGGTGAGAGTGGCGATACTGGGAGGGGAGGGTTGAAAGGGGGAACAGATTACAAGGATCTATATACAACCTCCTCCCTGGGGGACAGACAACAGAAAAGTGAGTGAAGCGAGACATCAGACAGTGTGAGATGTGACAAAATAATACTTTATAAATTATCAAGGGCTCATGAGGGAGGGGGGAGGAGGAAGGGAGTGAGGAAAAATGAGGAGCTGATTCCAGGGGCTTAAGTGGAGAGCAAATGTTTTGAGAACAATGAGGGCAATGAATGTACAAATGTGCTTTACACAATTGATGTATGTATGGACTGTGATAAGCGTTCTATGAGCCCCTAATAAAGTTATTTTTAAAATTACATGATGCCCAAACATGTCTAGCACATAGAGTCCAGGGCAACAGAGACAAACCGTGTTACATAGAAAATCCTCCAGTAAGGGTGATCTCAGAGAACAGGCATGTAGAGGCCCACAGGTTGGATAGACACGGGAGAGAGAGGACGTATATGAAACAAGGTTTGACAGAGGATATTGGCACATGGCTATTTACCTTTGCTGCAAACAAATCCACAAATGTTGAGAAGCACAGGGGCAACAAACTTACGAAACCTTTAGAGGTAACCAGACACCTTGAGGGTGTGAGTCGGGGACCTGGGGGCTCACTGTAGTCCCAAGTTTCAGGGAATACAATACAATCAACATAACAGTCCACAAAGAGAATCTTCTACATCTAATTTTGGCGACTATAGCCTAGAGCAGTGGTTCTCAATCTTTCTCATGCCGCGACCCTTTAATATAGTTCAAGTGGTGGTGCCCCCAACCATAATATTATTTTTGTTGCCACTTCCTAACTGTAATTTTGCTACTGTTATGAATTGGGCAACCCCTGTGAAAGGGTCATTCGACCCCCAAAGGGGTCACGAGCCACAGGTTGAGAACTGCTGACCTAGGGTCTTCAAAGCAATTGATCTCTTCTTAGGCAGAGAGAGAAGGGTGATGAGAATCAAGTGATATGTGGTCTAATCAAATGACACAATGGTCTAATGAACCACACGGACATCAGTCTCCACAGTCCTAAGATCAGGGGGGCTAGAAGGTCCCTGGCTACCACTGGCAACTGCTTTGAAGGAGATTACATTGGAAAGTCCTGGAAAGAATGGGAGAAAATGTGAAACAAAACTCCAAGTCGTAAAAAGGCCAGACATACAAGCCGGATACAGACTGGCGGAACCTGAGGGACCATGACCCTTCATCGCCCTTCAGGTCTGGAAGCGAACTCACCCCATAGTTTAATTTTCAAGGAACGGGCAGGTCTGTAAAGGGAACACCGACACTAGAGGTATGCACACCTTAAAAGAATTGGCCATTTGTGATCCAAAGTGCAGCATTTACCCAAGGACTACATTCAGAATGGCTGGGAAAGGAGGAGAGATGGCGACAGCCAACTGGGAAGACGTGGAATTAAGCAAGGGGACTGCAATGGATGAGGAGTTGAAAGGAACTGCTGGACATTGCGGAATGCGCAACGGATAATCTGCTCTGTCCACCGACACCCACTTCACACTAAAAAGTCGACAAAATAAAAAGAGCACAGGAAATGGGCTTCCCTCCTGGATGCCCACACCGCTCTCGGGTTTCCTTACTGGCTGCGGAGCTCCGCTGCTTCATTGGCCACATCTGTCAGCATGCTCTATTTCCTAGCCGCATTTCACCAAGAAACTGGAATCGTGAGAAATAAAAATACCTGAAATAGCTTATTTCAAATTCTCAGGGAGGAATAGTGAAAGATGTAGAAATCTCACTAGTCAGTTTGTGGATTAACATGAGCTATTTTTTAGTTTCTAGCCAAATGTATAGTGTTTTGTTTTTTTTAAACAAAACAAAAAAAAACCCCAAGTGCCTAGCACAGTGTCTGGTATTCAGTAGTCAATTAAAATGTGTTCCCTTCTACTTGCCAAGCTCCTCCTAGCTTTTCAGCACTTGGTCCAAACGTCCACTCCTCTCTGCTGCGTTCTCCTCGAAGAGGTGGAAGCTCCCTCCTAATTCTTCATGGGTTTGTTAGTTCATATGATTATCTATGCCATTGTCTTGCATCTATCTAGAATGTGGGCTTCCCTGGGGTGGGTGCCAGGTTTATTTCCCTTGTTTATCCAGGGCTTCAGAGGCCTGGGAGGAGCCCTGGTGGCAGAGGGGTTACACACTGGCTAGCAGAAGCTACCAGTCGCTTGGAGGGAGAGCGATGAGGCTTTCTCCTTCTGTAGCAATTTATAGCCTTGGAAACCCACAGGGGCAGTTCTGCCCTGGTCAGCGTGAGTCAGGATCAACTTGACGGCAGGGAGTCCGTTACGAAGCCCTGGCGGTACAATGGCTGCGCCTTCCTTTGGCTGGCGGTTCAAATACACCAGCCAGCCAGTAGATGGAGAGACTTGGTAACCTGGACCCAGGACGACGTAAGCCTAGGAAACCCTATGGGACAGAGTAACACCGCCGTAGATGATCACCGTGAGTTGGAATCAACATGGCAGCACACAGCACCGCCGCCGCCATCCAGGGCCTGGCACAGAGCCGGTTCTTAGCCGAAGTTGGTGCAGACAATGACTGGCGAAACAAACACATTCAACCCTGGAAATCATCTTGATGCTCAAAGTTGCCACACCAAGACGATGAATAATGTATTTGTGAAAGATACCAAGTTTCTCAAACGAAGACGTTTACAAATGAGTTCTTTTTGGCTCACTGATTTACTATCTATAACTTACATGTTACTATATAGATAGTAGAAGTTGTACTGAGCAGCCAAAGGGACAGGTTTGTTAACACTCCAACCATGCGTCGTCACTGAGAAGCTCCTAGAATCCAAAGAAATAATCAGGAACTCTTGTTTAGACACAACTGTAACACTATCTCTAACCAAGCCACTCTTCTTTGGCAGACAGTTCGAAGCTCTGTCATGAGACTTTAAACAGTGATGCAATATTTGAGTATGAACTAATTTCTTTGAAAGATCACTGCTTTGGCTTTTCAGACATTTCGTGAAGAGATTCATTTCTTTGAAACATTTACTGGGGACCTACTATGAGTCAGGCGCCGATCTAGGCAGGAAGGACACACTCGTGAAGAAAATAAAGACTGTCTTCACTCTAGTCAAATGAAAGCCCTTAGAAAGATCTCCACATCAACTGACCAGCCCCTTCCTCAGTGATTTAACTCCAGGGAGCTAGCGCCAAGAGGTGCTTACATTTCCAACCCAGAGCCTGGTTTCAGGTGGCATGAGAGTTGAGTGTGGCTGCTGTAACAAATGACTAGAAATAGATGGCCAAGTGTATTATTACCTCAGAGGACTGGAGGCTGAAATGGGTCTCACCGGGCAGAGACATGTATCTTTCTGCAGGCTCTGGGGGAGAATTGGTTTTCTTGCTTCTTCTAGGTTCTACGCGCTGCCCACATTCCTTGGCTCCTGGTCCCATTCTCTGTGGTCAACCAGGATTGGCCGGCCAAGCCTTTAGCACCTGCCATCACGGTGGCCTGGACTCTTCTGCCTACTTTCACTTCATGGAGTCCTGGTGCTCGATGAGACGGGACCCACCTGGATAATGTGAGGTGCCCTGCCGGTGGCATAGTGGTTATGCATCAGGCTGGAATCCGCATGGTCGGCAGTTCGAGACCACCAGACGCTCCTTGGGAGACAGAAAGGAGTTTCTACTCCCATAAAGGGTTAAAGTCTTGGAAACTCAGTGGGGCAGGTCTACCCTGTCCCTGCAGGATTGCTGTGAGTGGGCAGGACTTCCGGGCAGTTGAGTTCTTTGGATAAGGTGGAGCCCCCAAGAGCTGCACAAAAGGACAACACATCGGACCTCCTACCCATCTTGCCTTAGGCAGTGCACCACTTCCTGTTCACCAAGCCACACTCCACAGCCTCAACTGTTCTAAGAAGTTGAGCGTGATTTTGAAGAGAAAACCAAATCTGCTACTCTAGTAAGGGGGCATAAATACCACTCCTCCCCCCAAATACATATGTTCATTATAGTCAAGAGATGTTCATCTAAGTCCTGTTGCTGGCTTTATTTCTCAGTGTCTCTTAAACATACATGAGTTCATTCCTTCTTCTCTTTTTGTTTTTTTCAGTTCAAAGAACAGATATGTTTATAAGCAGGTTAATGAACAGCCTTTAAACGCAGAGATCGCTAACATTAACATCAGTGATACTGTGCCGTCTACCCCCAACCCAGGGAGCTTGACAGGTGTCACTTAAGCACAATGATTCCATGAAGCCGCTGCGGGGCTGGAGGCAGAGTGTGGTGTAGGGTTCACTCCTGCCCGAGGTAAATGGAAAAAATGGTATGGGTTCTGTTGGCTGGAGCGGGGTGAGGAAGGTCATTCTGGGCCCGGGAGATCACTTTAGGGGGTGGGAGAGCAACTGTTCTTGGAACACTGAGCTGGATTTGGGTTGGGGGAACCAGAGCCAACCCTTCTGTTTTTGACAACAGCCTCTGGCCACACATTAGGCGACGTTTCAGCTGGCTTTGCCGTGGATGTAATGTCCATTTGGCTGTAGGGAGCTGATTTTCCAACTCCCTTTGCCCACTGGCTCCTCGTTGGGACTCTTGGGCACTGGATCTGTCGAGAAGCAGCCCGAGATGCAGAGTTCCCCCAAGGTCATCAGAACCCATCTGCCCCCGAGACCGAAGACTGCTCGCCTTGTAAACATTGCACAATAAAGGTCTACAGAATGCCCCATCCCAGAGGGCTGTGGCAACTGCCATTACCATGTGATCACCCTCAAATTTTCAAATGAAGAACAGGCAGACTGCTGAGGGGAGAGAAACGAGGACAGAGATTGAACGGTACCGAACCTCTCTCCCTGCAGGAGACTCCCAGTCACTCACTGTCCTGGTCTGCAAATCCTCCCTCTTTCCGTCCTCCCGCCCCCTCAGCCCAGGTGTTACCCCTAGGGCCTGGGAGGAGACACCTATCAGACACTATCATTTTTCACCCCCAAATACTGCTTCCAGGTGAGAGAGGTGGAAAAGCAAACAGGAAGCGTTCTATTTCTGTTGCCATCTTGTTATGCCACCCCAGCAGTGGTCTCAAGTCCAAGGGAAAACCAAGTCTACTAGGGGACTCAGGCCTTGCCCAACCGCAGTCATGGCCACCTAGGGCATATGTTCACCGGTCACTTATCTCAGGGTTCCAAATTCCACGGAGGAAGAGGGGGGGAAATTCCCCCATCCATAGGAGGGCAGCTATTGGGCACTCGCACGCTAAGGGCACCAGATACCCCATTCGTGCTTTCTAGCCTCATCACCTGAATGCTCCACTTTCAATGCTGTGAGCCCCACAGACCATCGGTTAGGCCCACTCGGTCTATGGGTGAAGGGACACTCGTGTCAAAACAGCAGAGTAACAGGACTGACAGCCTCGCGCTGCCATTCCACCATGGATCCGAGCAAGGAAGCCAGGGCCTGCCTGACCTAAAAGGCAGCTGGCACCTCTGGGGTCTTGCTAGGGTTGTGCGCGTCATGGGTCAGTTAAGAGACTGCTCCCTGGAGGCCTGGCATTCACCACAAGCTAACCGAGGACCAAGGACCTCCGTGGGCATGCCAAGAAACAAGCAGAGAGAGCAGAGGCCTGAGCGAGCTTGGCAAATACGCTGCCCCTTCCCATGGGGTGCTCTGCTCACATTGTAGGATGATGACTCGTGCGAAGCCGGGGGTGAGGCCCTCCCTCTCCTGGCATCAGCCGTCTAGTATCAATTCACACATGAAATTAAAAGCACCTGGGTTTAGAGCATGTGTAGACAACCGAGCCGGACTCCGCCAGCTCTTGCTAACATTCTCCAACGCAGTCGTAAGTGCATGTGGCATCGCTTCATGAGAAAAACCGATAAGAAGGCGTGGATAAGGTCTTTCCAGTGCGGACTTGGGGGAAGAGGGCAACCTCTGTCTTTCTTCCCCGTTTCTCTGTGCACTGGGTGGTGGTTCGATTCCCTCCAGTCATTTCTGATTCATGGCGACCTGAAGTACAACAGAGGAAACACCGCCCAGTCTTGTGCCAATCTCACCATTGTTCTCTCGCTCGCTCGCTCTCTCTCTCTCTCTCTCTCTCACACACACACACACACACACACACACACACTGTGCCTCCTGCTGCAAATCAATTTATTGGGAGTGAACACGGGTCTCATCTCGTCCCCGAGTTCAATCGCATGAAGCAGCATTATACAATTGCTACCACATCTCCTGTTTGAGCCCCTTGTTGCAGCTACCATGCCCATCCACCCTGCCGCACGTCTGCTTCACGTGGAAGAAGCTCCTTATTAAATATTTATCAGGGAGACCAAACCCAAAGTCCCCGAGCCGCGGGTGGAATGGCAGGTCAGCAGACAAAGGACGGGAAAGAAAAGGCATTTCTCCGGAATGGCTTGCTGGGTACGATTGCCACAGCAGAGATCCAACCCCATCGGAGGAGACCAACATTGACGTGGATGCTGACGGCACCGTGCTGCAGGATGTATGTATCCAGAGAGACCCAAAAGCTCCACACCAGCGAGCTGCACTGGACCCGGACCCAGCCAGGGATGGTGGGCTTCTTGGCACAGGTACCTGAATGGACTCCCTAGCCCTCTGGCTGATGGAGCCAGCTCAGAAGGAAGAGCCAAGGGCTTTGAGGCAGTTGGAAGAGCATGTGCGAGGTGAGGACGTCGGGAGTGAGCCAGCTCTTTGCAGAAAGCCTGGAGGAATGAAGCATGATCAGTATGCAGTGCCACAACCAGATGGGAAGCCGGCATTAGAAGGGCGCCCAGATGCTTGCTCCATGATGAATTTCACTCCCGAGGCTATGGAGGAAGATTCTGTGTGCAAATCAGTGGACCCATGTGCAGGGTTCCGGTCTAGCTTAAGGGTAAGGAAAGCAGGCAGGGGAGGCGATCCAGTGATCAGGGCTAAGATTGCCAATCTGACCAGCACGACTGGGCCTTCACCTGCTGGCCTCAGGAAGATAGGTGTGTTAGTCTGGGTAGACTAGAGAAACCAATCTAAGGAGGCTCCTATGTGTCAAGAAAGGGCTTTATATGCAAGAGCAATTGAATATTGAGAAACATCCCAGCCCAGTCCAGATCAAGTCCATAAGTCTGATATTAGCCTATCTGTCTGATACCAGTCAATAAATTCCTCTTCAGACTCACACAACACATGCAATGATGCCAAATGCAGGAAGATCACAAGCCAGTGGGTGGAGAGTCTTGTGGAAGCATCTCAGTGCTGGTGTGGGTCACCATGTGGCTCCTTCAGCTCCAGGGCTCTAGCGTACCTCTATGTGTATTGTCAGCAGGAATACCAAGCAAAGAGTATGTGTGTCCTGCCTCTAGCGAGCTATTTATCTCCTTAGCGCCTCCAAATGAGGTCATCAAGCTGGGACCTAATTGACAAGCTAAACTCCACCCCTTCACTTTTAGTAGTCTCAAGTTAGCACCAGATTATGTAACTACCACAACAGGTGTGCTGTGCTAGCGCTAGAGCTAAGCAGTAGGTTAGGGTCCTGAGGGAAGTTATACTTACAGACATTCTAGAAGTTCTTCTTTCCCAGGAAGATGCACTCCCACCCAAGTGTTCCGCTTGCAAGTGTCTTCACTGTTGTCCTTGGCTGCCATTGAGTGGACCCCCCCCCAACCATGTGCAGCCCATGCCCCAGAAAGTGAAATGCCCTGTCCTCCCCACCCCTCCTCCTAATGATCCATGCTGAGCTGCTCTGAGCCAGAGCATTTTCACTAGCTGATCCTCACAAGGTCATTGGCCCGTCTTAGTCTGGAAGCCCCAAAGAAAAGCCACGCAGTGCGGTAGCCACACAGCCCCCATGGGCCGATGGGTGCTGACTGAGACTGTGGGGCACTCCTGCGGGTCAAACCTTGGTCTCCTACAGAGGTGGGCACAGTTCTACCACCAAACCACCCATGTCCTCAACTGGCTTTGTAGGGAGAGGATGAGTGGCCTGGGGAAAATGAGACAGCGGTACAGATGAAAAGCCATTCTGGCAAGAGCGGGTGTGCCGGAACACCACGAGCTGGGCTCAGTGTGGAGGAAGGGAGATCCATGGGCAAAGAAGACGGGGTGTCGGGGTTAGGTAACACTCATGGGTTAAGGGAGAGATCGGCTACCTCAGCATAGAACCCGCGGTGCAAACACCTGAAAGATGGCTCTGAAAGAGAGGAGGAAGAGGAGGAGCATAAAGCCCATGATCTCATGAACCTGAAGTCCTCTGGACTGTCTTGAGATTTTGCATCAGCTGAGAGCAAGGGACCTCCGTTACGCTTACAGTTTAAAGCACTGGTACCCAAAGTCTCCTTTCCAGATAAACTTGCTAGATAGAGGCTTGAGAAAAGTGTGGATCCCCTGGGAAGGGAGGACCAAAAGGTGCCTCCCCCCCACCCCACCGCCCCTCTTCAGGGCACTTGGTCAAAGGATATTAGATTATCAGCACTTCATCTGACCCTTCCATCAGCCAGACTTATCTGCTGCCAATCTGATCATGCACATTTCCCATAAAACGCACCCTCACCCCCAGCCCTGCCCGATTCTCTGGTGCCCTTTGTTTGTTTAGACAGCAACTGGGCTTCTCAGGCAGGGACAAAGCGCCACCATAACCCCGGAGTGGGGACAGAAATTCTGTCTCCAAGTGACTTAGGGCACACTTCCTCTCAGCCCTGACACCAGGGGAAAACAGCTGACAGCCCAGCACACGCCCTTCCTGCCCTTCCTGTCGTCTAAGGGAACCGGAGGGGTGTCCTGCAAGAAAGAGAGTCCGGCTCCTGACACCAGGGCTGGTCCTTGGCCTCCTCTTCTCATCCACACAGGATTTGTAAGCATCTTGGAAAGATGCTGCAAGCAGTTGGCACCACAGCTAGTACCGGCTGCCATCAAGCAGACACTGGACACTGGCTCACGGCGACCCCATGTGGACCACTGTGCCCCATCAGGTTTTCCACAGTGAATTTGGGGCGGGCTGGTGGTGGTGGTGAGAACACCAGGCCTTTTTAGCGAGGGTTTTCTAGGTAAGAAACTGAGTGCGTTATCTGTTGGTACCACCCAGGGACCCCTAAACAGGAGACTGGCATGCTTACCGTGTGGTCGCCAACACAGTTATAGCACGGTGCCCCCCTGCTCAGCCCTCCTGGGAAAGTGTGATGTATCCCATCCCCACTAACCAAGTCTCCACGAACAGAGCAGGTGTTGTATCACAATAATGGGAAATCCAAATAATGGGGACTAGTCCCCACCTCCTAGAATTCTGGTGATACATGAGATGAGTTATCCATAATGAATGCCAATGAATGCCAAGAGCCAGGCCACAGACACAGAAGAGAGCAAAGGGGCACTGCATTCAGACGGGGAGAAACAAAACTCGGGCAACCTCACAGCCATCAAGATGACTCTAGAGCAACATGTTAGTTCAGTAGAACTGTCCCTCGGGGCTTCTGATCCCTTAAACCATAATAAGAGCAGAAAGCCTCCTTATTCTCCAGGGGAGCAGGTGATGGATTTGAACAGCTGACCTTGCCGTTAGCAGCCCAACACATCACTCACTATGCCACCAGGGCTCCAATTTGGAAGGAAGGAGGAGTAAATACTTTTTTGGAAGTACAGAGAGACTATGAGGAGACTGAAGTCTATGGATTTCGTTGAAACTCCAAGATGCCTTTAGGTCAAAGGGGGCTTCCAAAAGTTCATGGAAAACTAGAAGGAAAAGGCCACAGAGTTTTCCATGAACTTCTCCAGGCCCCTCATAGATACAATCAACAGGGATGGCGATCCTGCGACAGCTTCTGAAAAGGTTATTGCATTACGTTTCATCTCATCTCGAATGACCATGAACCTGCTGTCCCCTGGAATGGCCAGGGCTGTGGGAGGCAGGCACTAGGGATTGGAGAGGAGCCGAGAGGGTGTGGCGCTAAGGTCAGGCCAGGAGCTTCTCCATAGTAGAGTTCATAATCTTCTCCTTTCAACCTAGCAAAACACACCACTCCCGTCAGATGGTCCCCTACCAGTTTTCCCCTCAGGGAGCAACCAAGAGTCATGGAATTTAACCTGATTCACCTGCAAGAAGACTTTCCCTGAGGGAGCCAATACCCCAGCATGCCTGTCCCAGCCTCACCACACAACTCTGGAATCCCTCCACTTCACCCCCTGCACAAAGTACCCTCTGAGCTCCACCACCACCACCCAAAATCCCCTCCACCTCTTTCTCTCTCTCTGAAGAGCCTTCCCGCTCATGAGGGCTTCAAGTGAGTCAGGTAGGAAATCAGCTACCATAAGAATTTAAAGACAACCACCCCAACGCATGACAGATGCATCAGAAATGAGGGCAATCGTCCAGTTCAGCATGCGTGCTGAGTTTCACAAAACTACGACACAAAACGTTGCTTCCTGTAGGCCATCCATGGAGGACGGGCAGAATCCCTTTCAGCTGGAATGGCTCTTGGTTGACATTAGTCTATCCTTCCCAACCCAGCCAGGCCCCCTTTTGTCACGCCCTGAACAATCGTGCATCCATGAGGATCTTCCGACTCGAGGCAGATGTTGCAATAGGCTCCCTTTGCCCCATTACAGGCTGTCTCTTGGTGTCCCCCATCCCCACCCTGTGGGTCCAAATTGTGTCCAATTTGGCAGGAAAAGTGGATCAGCATGGATGGCAATACTATCATCTGGCTCTGATATGAAGCCCTGGGTGGTACAGGCGGTTCATGAGCTCAGCTGCTGACCAACAGCCTGGAGATCGGGATCCACTCAGAGGGGCTTCAGAAGAAAAGCCTGACGATCCCTTTGGACACGGCCCTGGACAAAGCCCATGGAGTCCAGATCTAGTGGGCAGCCATGATGGTATCTTATTGAGGGGAGGCCACCAGTTCTCCCAGGGGTTAAATGAGCTGAAACTAGGGGCGAGGGGCATCAATTGAGCTATGAGTGACTCCAGTGAGCATGACTTGAATGATCTCTACAGCTGACATCTTGGAAATTCTCACATTCTCTTTCTAAATGTTAAGATGTCACACAGAGCAGGCACAGAGGCTAGTCCCAAAGATTCCGTCTAAGAAGAGGGGCTACGACAGTATTAGTACATCATCGATCAAGGATTCACGAGGGTTGGAGGGAGGGGATGGGAGGGGGAAAAAAGAGGACCCGATACCAAGGGCTCAAGTAGAAGGAAAATGTTTTGGAAATGTTGATGGCAACATATGTACAAGTATGCTTAAGACAATTGAATGATGGATTGTTATAAGATGTGTAAGAGCCCCCCCAATAAAATTAATTTTAAAAAAAGAATTAAGCAATAGTTTAAAAAGAAGAAGAGGAGGAGATAATGGCCTTGTCAGGTCACTTGTGAATCCCCAGGTAAATGTCTCAAAGCCAGACTCATGGCCAGCGAGTCAATGCCAACCATGAGACCTATAGGATGGGGCAGAACTGCCCCTGCAGACCTGAAAACGCTTCGTTAAGACTATGTATTTCCCAGGCAGTGTATGTTTGTGTACAAGAGAGAAAGACACACACACACACACAGAGAGAGAGAAAGAAGATATCCAAAACTTGGGGTTTTTCGTTTCTTGCTATAGCACCTGAACTCCACAGTCGTGTTATAAACCCCAAACTCACTGCCAGCAAGCTGATTCCGACTCTTAGCATGACCCGATGGGACAAAGTGGAACTGTGGGTTTCCATGGCTGTCAATCTTTACAGGAGCAGGGAGCCTCCTCTTTCTCCCATGCAGCAACTGGGGAATTTGAACTGCTGACGTTGTAGTGAGCAGCCCAATCCTTAACAGACAACACCAGCAATGCTCTTAGTATTTGCAAAAACACTCTGAAACCATCATTACCTTAGACTGTTGCTCGAAACGCAAAGCAAATTCACCATCCCTTCATGGGCTTCTCCTTTAGTTTGAGAAAGTAAGCAATCTCCAAGGTACCTAGAAATGGGAGGGGGGAAAAGTTTTATTTTTTAATTATAGGCTATAACTTCCAAATGTTCACATGTACAAGTAGTCCTTGACTTAGGACAGGGATCTGTTTAAACCAGTGGTTCTCAACCTTCCTAATGCCACGACCCTTTCATACAGTTCCTTATGTTGTGGTGACCCCTCAACCATTAGATTCTTTTTGTTGCTACTTCATAACTGTAATTTTGCTACTGTTATAAATCAGGTGACCCCTGTGAAAGGGTCGGTTGACACCCAAAGGGGTCGCGACCCACAGGTTGAGAACCGCTGGAACAATTCTGTCCTAAGTTGGTTCTGACAAATCTAATACTTTATTTCTCGCTCCGGTTTTCTTTGAATATCTCTGAGTGAACATCTGAGAATATTAACACCAATACATTATATGCTGCAACACTGCATGTAATACATATTACTAAGGATAGGACATACCACACAAGCAAACAAACAACCAAACAAGCAAACAAATGGTCTTAAGTGCAGTTCACCATAACTTGAATACATATGTTGGGGAATATATATATATATTTAACTAGACGGCATTGACTCGATGGCAGTGACTTAAATTTTTTTATTTATTTTATCCACAACATAGTCTACAATGGCAATGTTCTACATCCTACTTCGGTGAGTAGCAACTGAGGTCTTAAAAGCTCATGAAGATCCATCTAAGGTACAACTGTCGGCCTCTCCTGGCCCAGAGGAGAGGAGGAGGATGAAAATTAAAGACACATGGAAACAATTAGTCCAAACATCTGTTTCCATGACCCTGAGACCCAGAAGAACTAGATGGTGCCCAGCTACCACTACCAACTACTCTGAAAGGGATTCCATTTGAAGGTCCTAGATGGAGTGGCAGAAAATGGTCCAAAACTCAACACCATGAAAGAAATCAGTCTTGCTGGTTGGATAGAGACTGGTGGAGTCACTGAGACAACGGCTCTTCATCACCCTTCAGTTTTGGAAATGAACGCACTCCCATGGCTCAATTTTCAGCCAAACAACAGACAGAAGTATGGGGGGAACATTGACCCTAGTAAGGCACACACTCCTTAGAAGATTCAGCTATTTGAGATCAAAGGGGCAGCATTAATCCAAGGACAGAGGTTAGGAGAGGAATTGGAGAAGGGGGCATGGTGTTAGGCCGGATTGACTAGAGAAACAAATCCAGTGACACTCATTTATGTGTAGAGTTTTAGATCAAGAAGTAATTATATATTGAGAAAACATCCCAGTCCAGTCCAACTCAGGCCCATAAGTCCGATACTAGTCGCTAAGTCCCTCTTCAGACTCACGCAGCCACGTGCAATGACGCAGAATGCAGGAAGAGCACAGGCCGGTGGGTGAAAAGTGTTGTGGATCCAATGGCAGTGGAAGCTTCACGGGGCTCTGGCAGGTCTCAGGGTGGCTCCCCAGCAGGAAGGTGAGGGCGAGAAAGAGGGGGAGGTTCCCAGGACCCTTCTGATGAGAAGGCTACGCTCACCAGGAGGCACCGTCAGGCTGTGACCTGACTGACAGGTTGGATATCACCTCTACACTTTTATATATCTTGAAGTTGATAAAATAATGTAACTCCCACGGGAAACCCAGGGAGGAGGTGGGATGAGTGGCATTGTATTGAGGGGATTACGACGAATGAGATGAAGCCCGATGTGTATGGATTGTTGAATGTGAAACTATCTCTGTGAACCTCCACCCAACTCACAATAAAGTTTAGTGTGCATGTGGATGGGCACACGCGTGCACACACACACACACACACACCTTCCTAGATGTACCCATGGAGGCCTAGACGCCTATTCAATACACACTCAAGAAAAATAACAAAAAAAAAAAGCAACAACAACAAAACCTGCCTACCTAAAAAGATGCCTATGGTAACAGAGCAAAATATCTGTGTGTTTGTGTATGCTTATACAACACTCTAAAGTACAGAGATAGTTGCCCAATGGTAAGAAAATATTTAAATATATTAAATTACATTTATTTCATGAAATATAACCAGTAGCCACTCACTTAAAAAAAAATCATTTTATTGGGGGCTCGTACAACTCACCACTGACCTTTATACATACCCAAGTGCTGATCACAACTCTACCAGAACTATGATTACACACAAATGTGGCCACTGAAATCATTTTTTTTATAGAGCAATCAAATAAACTGAAAAAGAGGAATTTGATCAACTACCACTAAGTTGTAGGATTAGGAGTCTATGGCGGGGTTGGGAGGGATGGGAAGGAGGGCATTGTTCTTGCTCTGCTTAAAAGATCCACTTTACATAGAAGTCAATTGCTGCCTCAACATTAAGTGATTTGTCTGTGTCCACACAGCAGTAGGGAGATTAGAATTTCGATCTCCCAACACATGATCCAATCCTTTCCATAAACCATACTGCTATGGGTGGGCCTTGCTATTCAAGCATTCCCAATCCACATCCCTACAGTTTCGAGTCTGGTTCAGGAAGCAAAAAGCCTTTAAAACAGTAAACTACAAGAACACCTATGAAAGCAGAAGCTGTGGAAGGTGGAAACCGGTCAGATAGGCCAATCTCAAATACTTCCCACTGATACGGCCAATAGAATAGTGGTGAGACGACATACCCTGTCAAAGGGGGAAAACTTGCCAGACCTGGAAAAACACAGCAGTCCCATGGTATTCTGGCTCTCACAGAATCTCACTGTAATTCTGAATAACCCACCATTTTTATGACTTAGGCCCTTACTTAAAAATCTGTGCTTGTCCAACGATAGCATCTCTGTCTGATCATGTCTGTTTAGTGTCCTGTCTCTCAACCACAGCAAAATCCCACTGCCTCTGACTGGAATCCAATTCATAGCAGCCCTCTATCGACTTCCTGAGGCTGTAAACCTTTATGTGTGAGCAGATAGCCTTAACGTTCTCCCTCAGAGCGGCTGGTGGATTTGAACCGCCAACCTTATAGTTCAGTCCAACGCTTACCCAACAGCACCTCTAGGGATCCCTTAGATGCCACAAGATGGCCTAAGTCTACTACAAAGCGAAACTGCAAATCTTGACCCCAGAATACAGAGTTTCATGAGGTGAGCTCAAAATAACATTAGCGAGCCCCTCCCCACCCCAAAATAAAGAGTAAAATAATGACAAATAAGGACTTGGTCAGAAAACAATCATTTCAGATAAGTATCAAAAGTTGGTGGGAAGTTAGGGGTTTGAGAGTGATTTTGATATCAAGAACCCGAAAGGTCCCAAGGTGAATGAGCAAGACCTCAACTATTTTTGTTCAAAACAGCCAACACCCAATTTCTGCTTTGCTCATCCTAAGAGGTAGGTCATGATCGCAAAACCATGAAATAAACTCTATTAAATTATAAACGAAGACTTATTTTCATTGCCATTTTTCCCAGATAATGTCCCAAAGCTTTATTTCATTATGTTATGAAATGTTAGTCCCCACTTAAGCGGATCTACTTTCAATGGCCCTTCTCTGGTTCTAATTATCCTTGGATAACAAGGACCTGCTGTCAAGCCTTCAGAGTGAATTTTTTAAAGAATAAATCAGTAACACGAAAGATATTTCTATCTTTTTGAGCCAAGTATACATTTTAGAAGCAGAAACTCTAGATCCAGGATATGCAAAACTAGGAGATTCCATGTTTCTGTTGTGTCCCTTTGCTATTTAAAAAAGGTACACATGATGCCAAGTACGTGGGGGGGGGGGTATTTTAAGTGACGAAATCACAAATGAATCTATTTGTCTCGTTTCTTTTAACACGTGTGAAAGTATAATCATGTATGTGCCATCTTGAATTACATAATTAAGTTTCCAGTTACAACATTCTATTTTAGCTGAACAAGACTCTGAGAGAAGCTTCCTGTGGTTCTTAGAGTTTCTGATTTGCATATTGTGATTAGTTCCATCATTTATAATTATCGGTGATTCTGTAGAATGCATGATCTAAACTCCACTTGAGAACATTCATAATGGCTGCGTTCCCCGATGATGTCCAAAGTGTATATTATATGAAAATCGTTAATATGCAGGCTCTCCATTATTCAGTTAGCTAATGATAGCTATTCTACTATCATCAAAACACAAGACTTCATATTAGGAGCATCAATTATTCAGTAGAATATTTTCTTCCACAAGTGCAAGAAAAGTCAGGGAAATACATTTCTTTTCCATTGTGTGAAATGGCAACATCCCACAGTCAAACGTTATTTTGCTTTTCAATCTGATAGGATGAGGAGCACAAGAACAGGTGATGGGTAAGCCGGAGTCTGCGGAATAATGACTTGTTTTTAAAAATTCATTCACTGGGGACTATTGAGCTTCTGCGACCAAAATAGCAATTTATGATTCAGGAAGTATATTTAATCCTGTCTTGAAGATCAAGATCAAATTGATTGGCTCAGTCTTTCCTTAACATTTGCTTATCTCTCAAAACAAGAACAGAGTTATGGCTCAGGATTATGATGTGACTAATGGGTCTTTCCAAGTTTCCAAGGATAGCAAAGTCCCCAGAGCTACCCAACGCCAGCCAAGAGGATGGAGTAGCCCCCATGTCCTACAGTAAACCCGTGATGGCTTTCGCCCTCACCGTCTGTGTTAGTCTAGGTTGACTAGAGAAACAAATTCATTAACGTATGCATATGTGTATAAGAAAGAGTTTTATATACAAGAGCAATTGAATATTGAGAAAACATCCCAGCCCAGTCCAGATCAAGTCCATAAGTCCGATATTAGCCTATATGTACAATACCAATTTATTAATTCTTCTTCAGATTCACGAAACACATGCAATGATGCCGAATGCGGGAAGGTCACGGGTCAGTGGGTATAAAGTCTTGTTGATCCAGTGGCAGTGGAAGCATCTCAGCGCTGGGAGGGGTCTCCATGTGACTCCTCCAGCTCCAGGGCTCGAGCCAAGCTGTAGCTCCATATGTCTTGTCAGAAGTAATGTCTCGCAGGGTGTGTGCAGTGTCCTGCCTCCAGCAAGCTATTTATCTCCTTAGCACCTCCAAATGAGGTCGTCAAGCTGTGACCTGAGGTCGTCAAGCTGTGACCTGATTGGCGGGCTAAACTCCACCCCTTCGCTGGTAATCATCTCAAATTGACAACAGATCATGTAACTAGCACACCATCTAAGAACAAACACTCACCCAAAGACTGGATATTCAAGCCTGCCCAGCAGAGCTTCAAAAGAAATGCCAACCGTCCACATCCCCCAAATCCAGCCACTGAAACCCCACGGGGCGCAGTTCTACTCTGACCCACGCGGCGTCTCTGTGAGTCAGATTCAGCTTGGTGGCAACTAGCAGAGGACCCGGGCAACTCTCGTCACGCGTGCCGGCTGACAAAGAACTGGAAATTCAAGCACCATAGGAAGTCCCGGCCCCAGCTCCCACTGCTAAGTCACTATCAACCTTACCCGCCAGCCTTTGTGGCTCTACAGTTGTCAAAGGGGTTGTTTGTTTGGACCAGGGATGCCTTATCAAACCACAGGAAATACAAAGGATGCATCTGGCCCTTTGTTTTTGGCAAACGGACATGGAGCACAGGCATGTTGCAATATTCAAATGTATTCTCGGCCATGAGGGGAGAGGGTGAAGATGGTGAACCGGCCGTAAGGCCTGGTCCTGCTCACTGTTCTGGCAGACATGACGAGAGCAAGAGGGATCCACCAGTGAAAAGAGCCACTCACTCCAGTGAGCAGGCTTCATACTCCCCCACCCCCCACCCTCTGAGCCTGTGTGCACTTAAATGGGTATCAGAAGGCACCCGATGGCTCTTGGGAGCTTTCCATGAGACCGTCGGTGGCAGGCCCATGGCACGCGGCTGGCATCTGGGGAACGAGGAGCAGCTTGCTTTGTTTTCCCCGCCCCATGCAGAAGGGGATCCCTTTCCACATTCTCTGAACCTCAAGCGAGGCTGCGTGGGACCCGTGTTCTCTAGTCCGCCTAGTCCTTTCCTTCCAAGATGGACACTGGCTCTTTGACGGTCAAAATGCAGACAACACCCTACTCCCGGAGGGAGTACTCTACAACCATGCCTCCCCGATCCCTGCAGGACAGGCAGGGGCTCCCAGAGTGCTGACACAAGGGTTGTAGGGGCTCAGTGGTCAGATTCTCGCCTTCCATGCAGGAGATCTGGGTTCAATTCTCACCAGAAACACCTCATGTGTGGCCACCATGCATCTCATCAGCAGACATGTGCACATGGCTATGATGCTGAACAGGTAGCAACTGAGTGCCTGGACTAAGACGGACTAGGAAGAAGGGCTGGCAGTCTACATCCAAGAAACACCCAGCTAAAGCCCCATGACCCCCAAGGGTGTGTACAGGTTGCCACAAGTCAGTGGCTGGTTCCACCATCACTAGCACTGGTGGTATGCCTGCTTACAAGAGACCAGGCACCCCGAGAGCTGTCCCCGTGCTTGCTCACCTAATCCTCATAACAGTCCTGTGCAGAAGAAACGATCATTACCCCCACTTCTCAGAGCAGGAAACTGAGGCTCACGGGGGCAAAGCAATGCGGCCCGGGAACAGAGCCAAGCCAGGGTAGCTCTAGAACGCACATATTGGCACACAACGCACAGGGTCTCTGTGCGGGTATTAATGTGGAGCATGTGGTGGGTAGAAAGCCAGCCAAGGTGGAGGAATTAGGGAATAGAGCCCTGTAGGAGGCCCTCTTCCCTTCCCTCCCCACGCAAAGCAAAGAAGACTCCAACTGGGAAGCCGCTGCCTAATGCGCTGCCACGGGCTGCATCTTCCAACCCAAAGCTGAGAATTCCGATTCCAGTCTCCGAGTGACACCACCAGGGTGAGTCTGACCGCTAACCCACAGGTTGATGGTTTGAACTCACCCGCAGTGTGACAGAAGACAGGAAGGCCTGGTGACCCGCACTGTGGACAACTCCAGGCAAGGGGACCCTAGGAGGCCATCCGGCCCTAGAACACACGGGGTTGCCTTGCGTTGGAATGGGTTCTACGGTCATGAGTTCTGCTGTAGCTGTGATTTGTTCCTTTGTTCCAACGGGACTGGAGGAAGAGGAACCACAGACGGGTGTCCATGGGGAATCGTGAACCATGAACCCCACTATTGCAACTCCAGAGGAGAAGACATTAGTCAAGAGAAGCCGTTCTCAACTGTGGGTCATGACCCCTTTGGGGGTTGAACAACCCTTTCACAGGGGTCACCCGATTCATAACAGTAGCAACATGACAGTGATGAAGTATCAATGAAAATAATGTTATGGTAGGGTGGGGGTCACCATAACATGAGGAACTGTATGAAAGGGTCACGGCATGAGGAAGGTTGAGAACCACTGGGCTAGAGCATGCTCAACTGTACAACACAGCTGCTGTGTTGGATGACAATCCCATGCATCCAAAACATCCTAGAGAAAAATCCAAAAACAGTGCTCCCCACTCCACTGAAGCATTTTTCTCAAACCTTATTTCCTTTAAAGAAAAGGCAGGAGGCCTGGTGGGACACAGTGGTTACGAGTTGGACTTCGATCATCAAGGTCGGCAGTTTGAAGCCACCTGCTGCTGCAGGGGAGAAAGCCGAGCTTGCTATTCCTGTAAACCGTTACAGTCTCAGGAACTCACACAGGCAGTTCTACCCTGCCCTACAGGGTCGCAACGAGTCGGCATTGACGCGATGGCAGGGAGTTTGTTTTTTGGTTCGAAAGAAAAGTCAGCACACCAGTAACTGATGCAAAGAAGTGTGGAAATATAAGTACATACGTTTGGCCTAGAAAAGTCATTACCAACATTCGCCAAGTCTTCAGCATTGCATAGCGTCTCTATTTGACAAACAAGCCTAAGAGAATGTTTTATCTCAGCCACATTGCATTGCATACATCTGTAGCAAAGGCCCCTGGAAGTGTTAAGAAGCAAGGATGAGACACTGAAGATAAGGTGTCCCTGCCGCCAGTCATGGTATTTTCAATAGCCTCATATACACACAAACGCTCAACAACGGATAAAAACAAAGACAATTACAGCATTGGAGAGAAAGAGTAACTCTACCATGGACTGTCAGGAAAAACAAACAAATCTGTGTTGGAAGGAGTGCAACCAAAATGCTCCTTAGAAATGAAGATGGTTGGGTAACAATGGCACGACCCCCAAGGAGACGGGCTGACCCAGTGGGTTCACCCATAGCAGCAGCTGTGAGGAGGGCAGAGGACTGGACAGTGTTGCCTTCTGCTGTGCACAGGATCGCGATGAACCAGAACCAACCGGGCAGCAAAGGAGCCCCAGGGAACCCATTGCAGTTGGGCTGGTTCTGACTCACAGCCACGCTGTAAGAGGGACCTTCAAAACAGCCCACTGGAAAATGGAATTAACAACGAATATCATTTTTGCCTGAATGCTCTGAAGCCCCTCGTGCGACAGAGCAGAGCTGCACTGTGGTCCCAAGACTGGGATCTCTATGGACATACACTGCCACATCATTCACCACAGGGCAGGCATGAGTGCCAATGGCTGGCCTTTCAGTTAGCTGAAGAGTGCTTAACCGCTGCACCACCAGGGCTCCTGAGCTACAATCATACCATTGAAGTTATAGCTTCTCGATGCCATGGTGGGCCAAGGGGTCCAGGGAGTCCCTAAACACCATGGTCCCCTCTGCCACCTTATTCCACCGAGAGACCCTGAGAATGGGGCTGGCCGAACACCATATTCGTCACACGACAATACGTACTCGCAGAGAGATGGGAATGAATGAACATGAATACACACACACACACACACACACACACACACACACACACACACATGCACGCACTGATTTATTAGATTCACTATCAGCACAGGTGCATAGTGTTTTCCAAAATGCATTTAAATGCTTTCTTAAAATAATGAAATGAGGAGGAGACTAAAAGAATCATAGTAATAATAATAGAAATTGGTATTTGGGGGGAACCTCAAGACGAACCTGAGCTGGAATAAGAACTGTCGTTTGAATGGGAGGCTGATGCACGATCCAATCTGAACAAAGCGGCACTCCCTCGTCCTAAGGGAGCATTTTCAAATAATTGAGTCCTGGAAGAAAAATGGTGTTACGAGTGAACAGTGGCCCCTACCCAAAAAAAAAAAAAGGATATATTGAAGGCTTAACTCCTGCCACACAGGAAAATGAACCGTTTGGAAATAGGACCTTGTCAGACGCGGTGAGTAAATTCACACGAGGACGTATTGGATCAGGGTGGGTCCTCATCCACTGGGACCGCGGTCTGAGTAAGCAGAGGAGGGAGGAGGGCCCCAGGGGAATGCCGTATGTAGGGAACGGTACTGACGAGTGTGAATCTAAAAGCCAACGTGACCCAGGCTCGGCCAGCCGCCACCAAGAGCTGGGAGAGGCCTGAGCAGCTTCTTCCTCGGTGCCCCAGTGGGAACCAGCCTGGCCCACACGCTGATCTGACCGTCACCCTCCACAGCAGGGAGAGCCTCGCGAAAGGGCCGTTGTTTCCAACCTTCCTTTCGTGGTACTTTGCGACACACACACGGATGGCTGAAGTCCAGGAGAGAACAGGGCACCCCCGGGGCGTTGGGGTCTCTTCTCGGCACACGCCACACAAGGTGTGGTCTTTCTGGGGGCAGAAGAAGAAACTCGTAGCAGATCAGGGCTACGGGGGCTGGAAGAAAAACGTCCAGCAGCGCTTGAGAGGACGGCCTGGGCCCCCCCGGCGGTTAAGGGAGGCTAAGGGCGGAAGATGCCACTCTACAAAGACTTGGGTTTCAGTGGTTTATTTTAAAGAAATCTACCATGTTAGATGTAAAAGAACTTAGGCATCTTCTGGGGGATAACTTTACTTCATGAATCCAACCATCTCAGTCTTTTTAAAGGTCATTCACATTTGGGGGGAGGGGGGAAAATCACACATTTTGCTACTTAAAAAGAAGTCTAGGCAGCTAGGTGGAGAGAGTGAGAAACAAACTAAGAATTGCTTAACGTTTTCTTCAAGAGCCGCTGCAGACTCAGGGTGGAGAAGACACCCTAACAGGAAATCACACAGCGAGGCTCTGTGGCCGGGGCGGCTGCACCTGTTCTCAAGAGAAAGCAGACGGCCAGGCTGGGGAAGATAAACAAGACCCTTCATCAAATGACACTGTCAAGTGAAGTACTGTATCTGCTCACAAGATAACCTTGAAAAATGCTGCTTCACAGGTTGGCTTTGCTTTCACTTGGCCCCCTCTTTTGTCTGCCAGCTGAATAAAAGAATAGTGGGAACTTCATCATTTAGCAATGTGGTCGAGTCAGTATGTGTCTCGTGCAAGCTCAAGACATGCTGTTGCCAAAAGAGAAAGCGTTTGTTCGCAGTGTCTTTCAGCAAAGGGGACTGTGGTTGGGGGGACGTTTGGGTGTGAAACCACACTCAGAGACTCGTGGCCGTCCAGTGGGGCTCATCCCCTAGTGGACATGCAGGACAGAGCAGAACCCCCTCCATGGGTTTCTGAGACTCAATCGTTACGGGGGTAAAAGACCCCATCTCTCTCTCTCTCTCTCTCTCTCTCTCTCTCACACACACACGGCGCTGCTGGCGGTTTCAAACCACTGACCTTGTGGTTAGCAGCTCGATTCCGAATCCCCTGTACCACCAAGGGTTCCCTTTTACTGAGTCAGATTCGACTTGGAGGCTGAGTGTGTCGGTTTTATGAAAGGGCTGGGCGGCATACTAGGCGGACCCTTGGGCTGCTGGGGACAAGGCAATCTACGTCTGCAGAGATTCACGATCTCAGAAACCCTACGGAGCAGTTCTTTTCAGTCCCATACAACCAAAACACCAAACTCACTGCCATCAAGTCCATGCCGACGCATAATGCCCCTGTAGGACAGGGTAGATCTGCCCCTGTGTGTTTCTGAGACTGAATCTTTACAAGAGTCAAAAGCCTCATTTTTCTCCAGTGGGGTGGCTGGTGGTTTTGAACTGTTGACTTTGCAGTTAGCAACCCCACAGGAAACCCATTATGCAATATGGGCCGAACCTCCAGGCAAGAGAGCGTGCGGTTAGGCTGTACACCAGACATGCCAGCAGTCACATGTCGCTCATGAAACCTGAGTGAGCTCACGGGCCCTCAGAGACTTGATGAGAGGCAGGCACATTGGCACGTTTCGAAGAAAACGTTACAGTCCAGTGGTTCTCAACCTTCCTAATGCCTGTGCCCCTTTCATACGGTTCCTCATGTGGTGGTGACCCCCTCCCCACCCATACAATTATTTTCGTTGCTACTTTATCACTGTCATTTTGCTACTGTTATGAATTGGGCGACCCCTGTGAAAGTGGTCCTTCGATCCCTAAAGGGGTCATGACCCACAGGTTGAGAACTGCTGCATTAGACAAATTGGTAAGGAATTAAAAAGTGGTTTTGATCTCATTGCTGTTAGCAGTGTTGACTTGACTCTACTCATGGGCCACCCCATGCACAAAGAAGGAAACACCGCCCCGACCAGCTCTGGCTTCACAATCCATGGCCTCTTTCGATCTGCCGATGCATCTACTCCATGGTACCTTTGACCTCAAGGGCCCACGTTCCAGGACTAAACCAGACAGTGTTTTGCTGGGATCCACTGGCTTTGCATTGGCCGCTCCCAAAAAAGTAGATTGGTAAGCGTCTCTTCCTACTTTGACTTAGTCTGGAATTGAATACTGGCTGCGAGGTGAAATATCCGCTGAGGCACGGGGCAGAAATGGTTTTCAGGATCGCTGCAGCACAGCGGTAGCACCATCAGCTGAGAGAGGGCTGGTGGTTTGAAAGTCACGGTAAGCCCTGGGTTACTGTGGGAGTTACATCATCTGGTATCAATTTGGGACTTGAGAGGATTAAGAGTGAAGGGGTGAAGTCTAGTCTGTCAATTGGATCATAGCCAATGAGGCCTCTGTGTGGGCATGGCCTTCTCCTGAGGATTCTGGGAAATCTGTATTTTCCTCTGTAGAGGCAGGAGACACTTGCTCTCGGCTCACTCCCTGAGAGACACTCTACTGACAAGACACATGGCACTACGCTGATAGACCCCATGGCCTGGGAACTGGAGGAGCCACATGGAGACCCCTGCCAGCACTGACATGCTTCTACCCCCACCGCATCCACAAGACTTTGTACCCACTGGCCTGTGAGCGTCCTTCATTCGGTGTCATTGCAAGTGTCTCTTGAGTCTGAAAAGGAATTTACAGACTGGTATCAGACATATGAGTTAATATCAGATTCATGGACTTGAACGGGAGTGGGCTGGGCTGCTTTCTCAATATTCAATTGCTCTTATATATAAACTTCTTTCTTATACAGATTTGTGTGTTTATGAATTTGTTTCTTGAGTCTACCTGGACTAACACAGTTACCAAGTGAAAGGGCTGGGGGTTTCCCAAGCCAAAAGGAAAATACAAAAAGATGGTACAATAAAGGGTGAAAACCTAGGTTAAGTGCACTCATAGGAACACATCTAAAACTTAAAAAAAAAAATTGCCACGGGTTCAATTCCTGCTCAGAGAGATCCCATGGGATGGAACAGAACTGTCCCTGTGAGTCCCCGAGGCTGGGATTCTATATGGAAGCAGAACACCTCATCTTTCTGCTGCCAAAAGGCGGACGGGTTTGAACCGCAGACCTTATAGTTAGCAATTCAATGCCTGACCCACTGTGCCACCAGAGCTCCTACCTAAAATACAGAGGGCTCAAGGCATAAGTTCCTTTGGTCAATACTTTGTCAAAGCTAAACACGATGCGCCAAACAGATTATTTTTTGTTTACTGTCTAGAACAAAAGTACTGAAATGAAAGAGAAGCTTAAGAGTTGAACAAAGAGGTGCTTGTAGGAATGTCAGAGCTCTAACGCCCTTGATCGACGAGGAAAAGGCATGGTGGAATGGCGAGCAGGAGAAAGACTGGTTGATCAGCTTCTATAAGGACTGAGCAGAGAGAACTTGGGATCACCGCGTTAGAATTCACACGGTGGCACCTACCAACACCAACCTTGCCAGCCCACCCCTCACGGCTCGGTTCGCCTCCAGCCACTGCAGGTGTCCGAGTTGGCCGGTGTGGGAAGCCAGTGCCAAAATCGAGAGGCTAGGCCAGACCACGGGAGATGAGGTTGGTCTGACGTGACTGAGAATGCCATCCCATTTCAGACATAAGGCCAGGTCTGTGTGCTCTGGCAAACCCTCAGTCATCGGGCCGATGTTTGCTAAGGTGACACTGAACCCAAGACCCTCCACACAGCATGGCTCACAGCCTTCAGCCTTCTGCAATCTTCGAGCCGAGTTTTGTGGACAGCCTGCTCAGAGATCCCTCTGTCGGCTCCTGCCTGTTGTCTAGCTGCCCTCTAAGCACAGTGGTTCTCAACCTTCCTCATGCCACGACCCTTTCACACAGGTCCTCATGTGGTGGTGACCCCCCAACCATAAAATTATTTTCATACTACTTCATAATTGTCATTTGGCTACTGTTACGAATCATCGTGTAAATATCTGATATGCAGAATGTATTTCCATTGTTACAAATTGAACATAATTAAAGCCTAGTGATGAATCACAAAAGCAATATGTAATTCTACATCGTGAACTATTTATTTCTACTGAATAATAAATGAAATGTTGTCTTGAAGCATGGTGTAGCATGGGTAACAGGCTTCACACCGGGTACTTGTATGTGGGTGTATCTGTAGGTGGGAGGACCCGCTTGGAGATGGATAGAGGAGCGGTGTCTCGGTTCCTAAGACCATCGGGAATAGGTGTGAAAGGGTCATTTGACCCCCAAAGGGGTCACAACCCACAGATTGAGAACCACTGCTCTAAGGCATCCTGTTGACGGTTAGACTGCTAACAGGGAGTTCATGGCGGGGAGGGCGCAGACAGCTTGCTTCTCTGCACGTGGGCCTTCTGGGGTTGGACAGCAAACTCCAGGGGAGCAGGATGGAGCCTGACTAGTCACTTCCTGCCAGATCCCCAGAGACCCTGACAGGACGTCTAACAAATAAATGCTCGTCAGGTGGATGAGTTGGATTGCCCATCATGTTGCTTTTCAAACAAGAAGACCGAATCTTAGTGTCTTACCAAAAGCCTCTCGTAACTACTCTATCAAGGTGAAGGGGCCCGCTATCACCATACGTATAATGTGAAAATGTCCAGGCATTAAAAGAAGGAGAAAAACAGGGGAAAAAAGCTTAGTTGTGACTGAAATGACGAAGAATTCAAACTTCACAATAGATTCATGGTCATTCCTTCATTTTCAGGATCTCTCTTCCGTTTTTAAAATCCTCTCCAGCAAATCCAGGAATCCAGGGCGGATGAGCCCTGCAGGACCAGTGGTGTGAGTGGCGAGACAGGGAGTGTGGAGGGAGAGTGGGTAGGAAGGAGGGAACCGATTACAAGGAACTATATGTGACCTCCTCCCTGGGGGACGGACCGTGGAGAGGGGGGGTGAGGGGAGACGTCGGACAGGGCAAGATATGACAAAATAATAATTTATAAACTATCAAGGGCCCATGAGGAAGGGAGGAGCGGGGAGGGAGGGGAAAAATGAGAACCTAATGCCAGGGGTTTAAGTGGTGGGAAAATGTTTTGAGAATGAAGTACAAGTGCGCTTTACACAATTGATGTGTGTATGGGTTGTGATGGGAGTTGTATGAGCCCCTAATAAAATGTTTAAAAAAAAAAAAAAACCCTCTCCAGCATCACGTATTTAAGGTCCCTCTGTGTAACACCTGTGCAAAGGGGAAGAAATGGTGAGCACTGCAAACTGCTCTTTTCCCCAGGTGGCATAAGAGGTGTAATTTGGAACACTGTGTCTCTCATGGCTTTGCCGCTAGAACAGCCTTGTTAGCACACAACATAGTGGGTTATGTGTCAGGCTGCTAACTACAGGGCCAGCAGTTCAAAACCACCAGTGGCTCCACAGGAGAAACACAAGATTTTCTGTTCCCAGGCCACTGGAGATCCCCTTGCAGAGGGGTCTCGGGAGGAGACGAACCAGTCAGGGTACGATATAACAATGATGAAAAATACAACTTTCCTCTAGTTCCTAAATGTTTTCCTCCCCGCTCCCACTATCATGACACGAATTCGACCTTGCAAGTCTGGCTAGACCAGAGGATGTACACTGGTACAGATAGGAACTGGAAATACAGGGAAGCCAGGGCGGATGAGCCCTACAGGACCAGTGGTGTGAGTGGTGATACTGGGAGGGTAAAGGAGAGTGGGTTGGAAAGAGGGAACCGATTATAAGGAACTATATGTGACCTCCTCCCTGGGGGACGGACAACCGAAAAGTGGGTGAAGGGAGACGTTGGACAGGGCAAGATATGACAAAATAACAATTTATAAACTATCAAGGGCTCATGAGGGAGGGGGGAGCAGGGAGGGAGGGGATAAATGAGGACCTAATGTCGGGGGTTTAAATGGAGAGGAAATGTTCTGAGAATGATGAGGGTAATGAATATACAAATGCGCTTTACACAATTGATGTGTGTATGGATTGTGATAAGAGTTGTATGAGCCCCTAATAAAATGATTTAAAAAAAAGAATAATAACCCCCCCCCAAAAAAAAAGGATTTACAGTCTTGGAAACCCTGCGTAGGGTAGCTGTGTCAGAATCCACTTGAAAGTCCCTCTGGGGACTTTGGTTTGGTGTGCAATATTTAGAAGCTGCCTTTCTTGTGATGATCACATGCTTGGCCAAATTTTCAGGTGCCCTAAATTATATACCGTATATACTCGAGTAAAAGCCAACTCGAATATCAGCCGTGCACCTAATTTTACCACAAAAACTGCATTTAAAATGTGCTGAAAAACTCAGCTTATACATGACTATATATGGAATTGTGTGTGCTTATCAATAGATCTAGAAGATAGCTCAGCGTGCAAATGGACATACCTGTCCCACTGATCCTACCCCAGAGTCCAGAGGGATCTATGTGTCCCCATAATGTATCAAAGTCTATATTTCATGACAAGGTTTCAGAAATACTCCTGGTTTCAGTATGAAACCTTCCAGTAATGAAACGCATTAATCCACGGACCAAAAACTCCAGAGGAAAAAAACTGGGTCATGAAAGGGTTAAGGGTAATTGGACCAAATAACAGACACTGGGCGCCTCTGTATCTCCCCTCACCTGGCTGCCTGAGTTGATAAATGAGCTGCCAGCCCTTTGGCTGGTACCTCCACCTGTTGTCAGAAACCTTCCCTTGAAAAATATATCCTTCAGCCTAAATTAACATTCCTTTTCTTCACGCATGTTCTGCTCATTCATGACAAGTGATGCAGAAACCCGCGGGTTCGGGGGAGGGAGGGCGGTGAACACAGAGCTCTCTGTCAGCCAGCTCCCGGAGCTGGCTCCAGCAGCTCAGGGCACCCTCTGCACAAAGACTCCCCCCTGCCCAGGGCCAGTGGAAGGTAGACATGGGGAAAGGGGCGTGGAGAGAGGCTGCAGCCTCTTTCAAGTCAGTGGGCCAGCCTCAGTGGCCTGCAAGGGGGAGAGTCAGTGGGAACCCCTGGATCCACCTGCCTTGAGACCCCCCCTCGGGTCTGATAAACCATCCAACCGAAGCCCAACTCACTGCCATCAAATCGGTTCCAACTCATAGGGCAGGATAAGGTTGCCTCTGTGGGGTTTTGAGACGGAATTCTTTATGGGGAGAAATCCTAGGTCTCCCTTGGAGGGGCTGGTGGTTTTGAACTGCTGATCTTGCAAGTAGCAGCCTAACCCGCCATCCATTCATGTCACGAGGGCTCCTGAGAAGCAATCCAAGCAGTAGTAAAGGCCAAGCCTCTCCCTCAAGATACCTGCCAGCGTTTCTTCGGCTATGTTGACTGGCGTCCATGTCCCTGCTTCCAGGTGAAAAGCATATGCAAGTCATTATTCAGGGTTGTTGTTGGGTTTGTTTTTTTTTAATCTCTATCTACTTTTCAGTAAGTGTAAGCCTTTTCACAACCAAAACCTTGGCTGAAAAACGCCCAAAGCAAGAAACAAACTCCTTGCCATTGAGTGGACGCCAACTCACAGAGACACCACAGGACAGGGTAGAACTGCCACTCTGAGTTTCTCAGACTCTCTAACTCTTGACAGGAATAGGAAGGACCATCTATGAAAGAAAACTTTAAATGTCTTCGATTCTCATGTCATTAACTTTGCCCTCCACTCATTTCTGCTCTTTCTTATGTCTGCTTCTCTAAAGATCATCTAACAGCACGGCCCTTGTGAGGATGGCAGAGTGCTTTGTCCCGGCATAGGCAGGGTGGCTGTGAGCCGGGACCGGCGCCACTGCACCACGGGAACAGTCACGGCAGCAACAGTCATAACGAGCCTAAGAAACAGGATCTTACAGATGAAAAAGAACACCGCGCCTCAGAAGAAAGCCCTGCTAATTACTTCTTAAAAACCAGCCCTGCAAACCCCACGGACCGCGGTTCTACTCCGACACACCTGGCGTTGCCATGAGTCAGCGTCAATTTGATGGCAACTTTTTTTAATGATTAATAGTGCAAGATATTTTTTTAAGTAGATGTGCCAGATACTATGCTATGTATTTTTCATGGACGACGTCCCTTACTCTCACACGATATAACTGAGAGTACTGTCACCATTCCCATTTTACACCGAGAAAATTAGGACTCAGATGACATCGCCAGTAAGTACAAGACTATGACTTAAACACAGGGTGTCTGACCCACTAAAATAACATTAAGAAAAATATTGTTTTAAATATGTAAACTTCTATTAGTGAATGAAAAAGAAGAATCAGCCATGGGGGGGGGGGATTTTGACACATTTCTGGAAGAGGAATCTATTCATGATACTTTGTAACCATTTTTTTAAAAAAGGGGACAAGTACAAATAGTATGAAAAGCATAAAACCTGAGAACAAGCTAATGGATGTTTTTTTTAAGATATGCTTGCCAAATACAAAGCTTAATAGATGAGTTAGAAGATACAGTTTTACAATTCTCTCAGAACACAGAGAGAGCAAGCCAAGAGACGAAAGCTCAAGATTAAAAGGCCAAGAAAAGGATTGATGGACAAAGCCTCACAATGATTCAAGGAAGTTCTTGAACACCATCAGAAAGGCCCAGGGGTGGGGGAAGAAATTATGAAAGAAATAATAGATCACAACCCACACAAAAATAAATTATATCACAACAACAAAAAAGAAACAATACGACAACTTCCCAGAGCTAAACAGAGAAGTAGGTATCCTTACACCTAAAGATAAAAACCAGGCCTAAACGGATGCTTCGCAGTTGCAGGTGCATTCTGGTGCTGGACCTGGTCGATGTGTCTCCTTGGCCAGCGGCCCTCAGGACATGCTATCTGTGGAAGATGCTAGAGGGAGCATGCATAGGAAAGAATTCCCCTCTTGGTTCTAATGTGCTCTTGCCTGCTAGCTCCTGCATGGCAGGTGTCCGGCTGCACGTGTGATACCCAGAAGCAGCGCCCCCTAGAGGGTTCCCAGTAGCATCCCTGCAGGTCCCCTTCATGTCAGCTTCCTGGTGAGATTCAAGAGCAGCCCTGTGAGCAGTCCCAGCGAGCTTCCCAGCACCCAGTAGGGCTGCCAGCAAGTCATGCACGCACCTAGTGGGTAGTTTCCCAGCAGTTTCATCAGCACCTCAGTAGACAGAATCTGACTCTCCAAAAAGATCATCTCAGCTTTAGGGGTAAGCAAGGCATACCCTCCTGCAAATTTCTTCCTGCCTCAGCCTGGGAAGCAGTGGCTGCGCCCAGGGTTCACTATCTCTGCATTCTTCAGAGCTCTTGATTTTTGGAGTGGGGTGGAGATGTTAGCTGCCATTCAAGTGGCCCTTACTCGCGGCGATCCAAGCACAAGTGACCAAAACATTGCCCAGCCTGGTGCCCTGTTTATGAGGGTTGGAATGTTACAGTCTATCATGGCAGTGACTGTATTTTGAGCAGCAGTTCAAAACCAGCAGCCGCTCCACAGGAGAAGGATGAGGTTTTATAGTCCCAGAAAGAGTTACAGTCTTAGAACCCCAGAGGGGCAGTTCTACGCTGTCCTATAGAGTTGCTTTGAGTCAGTATTGACTCGATGGCAGTGAGTTGTTTTGTTTTGTCTTTTCCAACCCAGGGTAGGGGCCCTGGTGGCACAAAGGTTAAGTATTCTGCTGCTAACAGAAATGTTGGCAGTTCAAACCCATGCACAGTTTCACAGGAGAAAGATGGAGTTCTGTAAAAATGATGGTCAAGGAAGCCCTATGGGACAGCTCTATTTTCACACGGGGTCACCATGAATTGAAATTGATTGAACTGTACCTAATAACTCTACCTAAGATCTCATCTTCCAGCATTGTGCTGCACAGTATTCTACTGTAGTCCTGGTTAATTCTCAGAAGTAGACCACCACGCCGTTGAAACGTGTTCACCATGAGCGAACTCGCTGGTATTTGAAATAACACTACCGTAGCTTCCAGCATCAGAGTAACATGGGAGCCACCGAAGGACAAACTGACAGATGGGTGGTGGGCTGTGTTCCTTACTCAGTACGTATTCCCTGCTAATCTCTGAGTTAATCCCTTGTTAGTACTTAATTCTGTTGGTCACACTTTCCCTGCTCAAATTTCAGTGTGAGTTTCACCTCCTGAATAGAACTTGGCAGATACTCCCTGATGAGCAAACACAGTAAGAGGAGGTTCACAACCAGACACATCACTGCGATTCATGGCGGAATCTCAAATATTGAAGGAAAGAGAAAACGAAATTCTCAGAGGGTCTAGAAAGGAAAAAAAACCTCACATGAAATATTCCTGAACAGTCCGAATGGCATATGGCTTCTCAAATCAGATACAATAAGGAAAGGCTCTGAGGTTTAAAGACATCATTTCAAACCCATGAAGCCGTGTCAACCTGGGGGAGATGTTTTCAGACATGCAAACTCCACCCGTCTCCCTCTTTATGGAGAAGTTACCTGAGATGATCTTCCTCCAGAGTGAAAAAAGGAATAAAACAGCAAAGGGAAAAGCAAAAGAGAGAGAATAAAGTCTGGAATTGAAGGAGACCCCAGCAGCAGCTCAGAAAGCCGTGCACACAACAGTGACAGGATCCTGTGCCACAGACATGGATACACAGCTAGAGGGTCTTAGGACGTGGTCGAGGAGACACGGTTTGGCCCTCTTCAAGGCAATAGGGAGGGGTGGCGGTGGAAGAAAGGCCAATACAAATTTTAAAGGAGAACTGTGAAATACAAGACAAGAACGATCCAACACGCATCAAGATTTCGAGCCATGGAAATTCACAGACGGAATCTGTCGGGAACAGATGGTAGCAATGCTGTCCTTCGAGCGGGGACACAGTTGTTGACAGTGGGGAGGGAAGGGCAACCGGAGCGCACGCCTTGCCTCTGCCACGGGCACCGCCAACACGAAGGGTCTTCACTGGTGTTCAGCCTGTAGACTCACGCCTACGGACAAGGCAAGGGAAGGGTTTCCAGCGAGAGACAGTGAACACCATCAGCTTCACAGGGCAAAGGTAAAGACAGAACAAGACAGTTGATAGAACGATGGCTGAGGGGGGAAGAGAAGATGACAAGGGGGCTTTCAAAATTTGGGACATAGGGGGGAAAAAAAGTCCAAGTTTAAATAGACCAAGGAAGTAGAGATGTATGAATATTAAAATTGGAAAGATAATCAACGGAGAGATTCACTGAGTGAAGAAAACGAAAAAGGGTTTGCATACTTACTTGACTGCACATCTACATATGACCTGACCGGGCATGGCGGGCCATGAGCCCTGATGGTGTAGCTGCTAACTGCAAGGTCAGCAGTTCAAACCCACCCACTGCTCCAAGGTAGAAAGATGAGGCTGTCTGTTCCTATAAAGATTTAAAAGTCCTGGAAACTCAAAAGGGCAGTTTTACTCTGGCCTAAAAGATTGCTTTCAATTGGTCATGTTTCCGGTGGCATCGCAGGCGACCAACAGATCGATCCCAAAGCAGATGTTTCAAGCACAGCCGAGGAGCTTATCATTAGGAGTTATAAAAGTAATCATCACTAAGAGAATTAGCAGGAACAATTTTTAATTGTCTTGTTCTTCTTCTGAAGAACAAGACAATTGCTATTTTTTAATGAACAGTTCACACACACACACACACACACACCCGCCCTGCTCATGAATTACTTTGCTGTTTAAAAAACATCCATTTAGTCCAGGGATTGGCAGACTTTTCTATAGACAATGATATGTTCTGTATCATGTACCATGAGGGCTCGCTGGTGTATCATCACAAGCCACTCAATGTTGCCACTCTAGCACAAACAAATGTGGCTGGGTTCCAATAAAACTTTATTTACACTCACAGAGAGTAGGCCAGGTTTGGTCTGTGGACTACGTATAACGTGCTGATTCCTGATCTAGTCCTCTAGTGCTTTCCCAATCCGGTACTACATGAGATTCTGATATACTTACAGGCGTTCTTTCAAACAGAGGGAAGACTCCTCCCTACAAAGAGTTCAGAATATGCTAAGTCAAACAGTAGTAAGCCAATGTCAGTTCTTTGGAACATGTCACAACCTTTGTTTACTGTGCCACTGGGTATTTGCATACTCAATCCTGAAGTATTATGCTGTAGTATAGAACATTTCTCTAATTAGCTTAGGTACACCCGAGGAGCACTGCTCTAGTCTGGGTACTTTAGAGAAACAAATCTACAGAAACTCATGTATAAGAGAGAGTGTTATATAAAGGGTAAGTGCACATCAAGAAATCACCCCAACCCATTGCTGCCCAAGTCCACAAGTCCAACATTAACCCATATGTCCGACACCAATCCACAAAGTCCTCCTCCATCTCACAAAACACACACCATGACACTGACTGCAGGAGGAAAGCTGAATGAATGAATGTGTAAGCTTCTCAGTACTGGTAGGGGTCTCCATGCAGCTGCTCCAGCACCCAGGACTGCATCCCGGTAGGTCCATGCAGCTTCTCCTTGGGGATGTCTTGCAGGAGGTGAGTCTTGCCAGCTGAAGCAGGGAACTGGCTAAGGCAGCTGCACCCTGGTCCCGCCATCACAAAGCAAGAGACCCGAGAAATCGAAAGGTGAAGGTCACTGAGCCACTTATCTCTGACCTTCAGTTAACTCCACATGTGTTTATCGGCCAGGTTGGCACAGTAAACTAACTACCTCAAGCACCCATGTAACCAGTAACATCTCAAGGGAGTCTAGTGTTCTGTGCAACAGTTTGGGAAACAGAGGCGTAATCTACTTCCCACCCCTCAGTACTCAGGGAATAAATGAAGCTCAGAGAACAGGAAATGACTTGCCCAAGGTCACCTGGCAAGGATAACACAGTCCTCTTTCTATTTACTGATGAAGCCCCTGAGAAGTTTGCACAGTTAATGCACACGCCTGCCAGCTGAGAGGGTAGTAGTTTCCAGGTCTATGCAGCAGCATCTCCTAAGGAAGGCCTGCAGATCTGATTCGGAAATATCAGCCACTAAAAACCCCAGCAGGTAAGTTAGCTTCCGTCACATGTGGGGCCCGAGATGAGACGAGACAGAGTAGACTCGGATGGCAACTGGTCTGATCTGTTTATGATTTTAGAGCAATGATTCTGCACATGGCAGCTCTTGAGCCACACGCGTGGCTTTTTCAGTATGGACACAGGGCTCTGAGGTGAAACTGAAAATAAAATGATTATTCAAATCACAATGGTTTCATTTGTTTGTAAAACTATCTTGATGGCTCTCAAATCATGTCTGAATTGTTGCAAGGGGTAGGATGGGTGCTTCCATCCCCAAAGTTTGCCAACTCCTGTTGTAGAGCCAATAATCCAGTGTAACTAAGCGCCCGTTGTTTTCTGGACTAGGAAATGACTAGCAGCCGAGGAGGCTCGCACTGACTGTACAGTGGTGCACGGAGCACAGAGCAGGTGTGTGAGGAGATGAAGTTTAAGAGAATGGGGGCCAATAGAAAAAGGCTTGAGAAACCTATGATCTAAGTAAATGTGCTCATTTCTCAGAGACGATACAAATATATGAAACTAAGCAACATGCTCCCAAACACCGAAATACATAAAACTATGAACTGAAATGTTTTTCATGAAATAAATCGTTTTAAACAAGCTGCCCAAGCAAGCTGAGATTAAACAGAATCTACTCTAGGAAGTGAAATGTCAAATTAACTTGGCTACCATGATATAAAAGAACATCCTGGCTTCTGAATTCTGGGACATTCACACTCCCAATAGTTCCTTTTCCTTGAACACGCAAACCACCCATCCCCTTTTCTCCCGGTTTTACAGGTGTCCTGGTGTAGCCTATGATTCTACGTCAACAGGCCGTTCAGAAACATTCTTGGCCAACGTAGGGGAGGAGCGGGTGTCCTCTCACAGCACCCTCATTAGTGGTGTGAAAATGAAACCTGCCTCTTTTAGAACCTCGGGAACGCAGCCTCTATGGACAGAATTCCCACCCAGACCACGTCCGAGTCAGACTGTCCCAGAGGCCATTGGTCAGCCGTCCACTGAGCCGAGGGAGAGCAGCTGCCATTGACCTACAGACCCTGCCTTGGCCCTCTTCCAAGCCAACCCTTATTACAACCCACACACTGTCCCTGAGGCCGCACTCTGGCCCTGCGACTTGCTCCAGTGACCTAGCCCAGTGGGAAGTGGGCCAACCCTTGAGGCAAAGTCACCAGATCCTTCAGAGACCACTTAATCGGACAGGACTTCCTTTCACCCTGGGAACTGGACAAAGAGGAAGAAGTGGCAAGGCAAGAAAAGTGACAAACCGGTGGAGGTGTCGAAGGAGGTGCCTGGGCTGTAAAAGCACTCAGCCTAACAGACACTCGTCCCTGCGAGATCCGCTCACCACACGGGGACAGACACTGGAAATGTGGCGAGTGCACCCGAGGGAATGAGTTGCTTTTAATGTACTTCAAAAATGGAAGCTGTGTCATTAAACACACACGCATTGCTTGGGTGTGGGTCCTGTACGGCTGTCTTGTAGGAGACATGGCTAAGTCACAACGATAGAACTAGTTGATGCATCGCCACCCAATGCTGTGCATGTGCCAAGCGTTTTCTTTTAAATATGAATATTTGGCCATATTTTTTAAACTGCAAAGCATCTAGTTATAGTTATGTTTCCATTTCCTTTCGAGTTATGATTTGCATATCACTAACTTGTGCATTCTGCATAAAATATGTCATTAATAACTCCATAGCATAAGACTACATCAGGGTGGAAGGGGGAAAAATCATTCAAGCCAACTCTACTCATTGACAGCTGCAACTAGATCAGTGAAGTGTTTCTGGGAAGTGCCAGTCACCCCACAGCACAACTACACCCTACAGCACACCCTACACCCCACAGCACAACTACACCCTACAGCACACACTACACCCCATAGCACACCCTACACCCCAGAGTACAACCACACCCCAGAGCACACCCTACACCCCACAGCACACCCTACACCCCACAGCACACCTACACCCCACAGCACACCCTACACCCCACAGCACACCCTACACCCCACAGCACACCCTACACCCCACAGCATACCCTACACCCCACAGCACAACTACACCCCACAGCACAACTACACCCCACAGCACACCCTACAGCACATCAGGAACTACTGCGACCACTGACTGCTGCTCACGGCCATCTCGACTCCTGTGGCATCTTCTACAATACAGCAGTTTCCCTACACGCCGAGGTACCTTAACAATCTTAAAATGTTTGTGGTTGAAGAAATATAGTCAATCCTTCGTACTGAAAAGAAAACGCTTAGTGCTGGTACAAAATTGAGTGGCAAAGCATCAACTAGTTCGACAATTAGAATAGAAAAGGCGGGGACAAATCACTGGCAGAAAGCCACACATTTCCTTATCGGCGGCACCCGCAATCTGCTGTGGAGCAGCAGGATTACAAAGCTGTCGGTCGCACTAGGAAAACAGTCACAGACAGTAAAGTCGGCAATATTTTAGCATGTGTGGTGCTGCCGCATGCACAGGGAAGAGCATGTGAAGAGACACGTCCAGCACACGAGTCACATTGCGATGGTTTCCCCTCAGCATCCAAAACAACAACAAAGCGATTGAATTATTTCTTAATCAATGGAATTAGTCTTCTGAAATTAGAAGTCTGTGTCAAACAAACAAACAAAAATGTTTCTAAACAAAACAATATCTGAGTTGTAGCTTTGGCTAGCTGTAACGCATAGGTCCAAACATAAAAGAGAAGACCATTTTTAGAGGGGAACCACTGTTAGAAAATCATAAGGAAGAGTGACATACATAATGAGGGACAACTGAAAGATCTTTACTTAATCAAACGATTATGCATCGAATAACAACAACAGAAATGTTGCTGTAGATGCTTAATTCATGTCAGAGTCGGGTTTGCGAAGGCTGTGATGGGCTGGAGAGACTGCCAGGCCTCTCTTCTGAGGCACCTAGAGGTGGACTCAGCCTTCCATCTTGCAGCTCACAGCCAAGCACATTACCCATGTGTGCTTCACACTGCAACACGCTTTCAATACATCAAAAGGCCGCGGATTACAAATTTGTGAAGTCACCAGTACTTCTCTTCCACTTTAAATGAGTTGCATAATCAGAGTAGAATTGCTCAACTAATACTTAGAATTCATTTTTCTCTCATAGGGTTTACAAACTTATGGAGAAATATTAAGAATTAACAGCCTAAAATATTAAATTCATGTCATTGGCACTTTTTAATTCTTTACATCTGCTAAAGAACGAATTCAACAACATATATATATAACTATCAAAATGGAAACCAGCCTTGGTGGTGTAGTGGGTCACATGTTGTGTTGCTAGCCACCAGATCAGCAGTTCGAATGCACCAATGGTCCCTCAGGGGGGAAATGCAGCTTTCTGATACTGTAACGCTGTACAGCCTCAGAAACCCAGAGGAGCAGTTCTACTCTGTCCTGTGGGGTTACTATGATACAGGGACAGTGATTTATTTATTAATAGAAAGTGACAGCACACTGGCTATGTTCGTTCAAAAATCCAGGCTCAGTCATTTTTAAAACACAGACTGGTGGTCCTTTTATATTTTAACCTGCTGCTTGACACTTAATTTGTAATCTGTGTTCTGCAGTCTATGGAAACTGTCATGGATACAGTTAACATTGTTTAGCATGTACATATATATACTATGAATTACCACCAGTTTATGGAACAACTGAAAGAAGTGAAACACAATGAATTTAAAGATCATGTGTGTCCGTGTGTGTGTGTGTGTGTGTGTGTGTGTGTGTGTGTGTGTGTGTCCTTTACTAGCGCCTTTTGGTTGACTTGTAGAAGTTTTATACAGATTCCCAGTGTCAAACCAAACGCACCACCGAGTCAATGCCTACTCACAGCAACTGTAGAGAGCAGGGTAGGACTGCCCACTGTGAGTTTCCAAGACTTACTCTTTATGAGAGTACAAAGTCCTGTCTTTCTCCTGAGGAGCAGCCGCTGACCTTGCAGTTAGCAGCCCAACATGTAACTCACTACAACACCAGGGCTCCTATTCCCAGTACAGCTAATTCCAGGTTTTTTCTTACATACAAGGAATGACACCAAACACTCAATAATGCAATTTGTGTTTTCCTACAGATTCCACACCACTTACAAATGAACTAAACTTGAAGACCCAAGGAAAGGGAGTTTGTTTGTGACTTAGCTAGGCAGGTAAGAGAAGAATCTTTATCAAAATCTATATTTTTCATAGAATAAAAGAATGCACTTACTTCTCCCAAATCAACTCTCATGATCCATGTTGCTTAGTTTACGACTGCATAAAAGAAGTTTGAGCTCCAGCCACACGGAACCAAACGACTGCCGCGGAGTCAACTCCGACTCATAATGAGTCCACAGGACAGGGTCAAACTAACTGCCCCTGTGGGTTTCCAGCACTGTAACGCTACAGGAGAGGAGTGGCTGGTGGTTTTCAACTGCTGACCTTGCAGTGAGCAGCCCAATGCATAACCAGTATGCCACCAGGGCTTGTCAGCTCCACAAGGGGGGAGCAGGAACCCAAACTTGACAGCACTGCCCAAGGCAAATTCCTACAAGGCGGAGCAGGTTAGCCATGCCCCACCCTCCAACTTTCCCAACAGTTCTCACACCGGCCCTTCCTCCCACAGCCCTCTCCTTTGGGGCTGGGTTTGATAATTCATTGCAATGGTCACCGAAAACCCACATTCAACACTCACATGATGGGGTTTACTTTGGAAGTTGACAGGTTATACACGTGCTCAGGATCCAATAATTCCTACAGGGCAGCTTCTCAGTCGTACCTGCAAACGGGCCGCTTAGCCACGCGGCCCATCGACCTCTGTCCTGCTAGCAATGTTACACAACTCTTTTAGAGTTGCCAATAAATACCCAAAGGCCGCACCACTCTGCCAGGAGTCTCAACTTAAGGTGCTTAACTCAATCCACGTGGGTCAGCAAATGTAGCTCTCCAATTAAGTGCGGGCAGCATTCCACGCTATCAGCCAGCCTCCTGCCTGAGGGCACTCAGCTTTTGTGGCCCTGTGGTCTGGGAATTCTAGCACTCTTTCTCACACTCTGGCTCTGGGTTCTGCTGCTATCACTCCTAGAGGTGGCTCCTGGATCCCGGAGGCTCAGTACTCAGGGACTGCTCCACTCCTGGCTCTCTTCTCTTGCGGATACTGATTCCCACCCTCCTCCTTCGGAGCTCTCTGGTTTTCTGCCCAGCAGTACGGCATTTGCAATGAATTCTGTTAACCACCCCTCACAACTGCATCTTATCAGTGTCTTCCCTCACCTTCTCTTACATCTCTTACTTCTCTTACATCAGGAATCAGCCATTTGGTGGGAGCAATAGACTATATCCAGAAGAGCCAATTAAAGAAATCACTGCCTCGCAACAACAATAGTAAAAAAATCGACTACCCAACCATCTGCACAGTAACGACTTATGTTCAGCAGTAACACACACGGAGGTGTAAGAAGAGAGTAACGCTTGGCGGTGTTAGTTAGGGTGACGGGTCAGCTTGGCTGGGCCTTAATTCTCCTTGATTGGCAACTACGCAATGTGGTAACTTGGCAGGTTTGTAATGATATAGTCCTCCTCCATTCTGCATCTCATGAGGTCATCCTCCATTTTCACAGAGCGTCCATTTTCGCATCACACCCTGGAACCTATGTCAGTACATGGGGAATGTGCATAGTGCACATTGTGCACTAGCATGTGTAACCGGAGGCCCATGATACAGTCTGTGACATAGTGGAGTGAGTTGGTGTTGTGTACATGTCATCTGAAACCTTTACAGGAGCTCACTTCCAGCTGGGAGTTGGAGGCTGGAGGCTGGGGGCTGGGGGCTGGGGGCTGGAGGCTGGAGGCTAGGGGCTGGGGGCTGGGGGATGGAGGCTGGGGGCTGGGGCCTGGAGGATGGAGGCTGGGCGACAGCAACAGCAGCAGCTGCTGCAGCAGAGAGGAAGCAATCAGAGAGATGGAGCAGCATGTGCCCAGCCCAGCCGGTTTCCTGGCTGCCTAACAGTCAAGCTCCAGAGCCATGCCCCTACCTCACCTGCCTTACCCCACTGGTGGCTCAGCTGGGATTTTGCATCCTTGGCACCAGTCGGGGAAGAAAATAAACAAAAGGAGAGTTGCTTTCCCTTCAAAGAATAACAATAACAACAACAAAAACAAAAAACCTCATGGGAGCAAACACCTGAATGGGCATTAAGCGGCAAACTCGTATACCTATAGAACGTTCGGATGTGAATCCACAGAATATTTAATTAAAATTGAAAGTGTTGCTTAAATAGGTTTCAAAAAGTACAAGAAAATTCGAAGAGCACTTTGCTGAAATTAAAAAAGAGCCCTAGTGACAGATTGGGTATGAGTTGGGCTGCCGACCACAAGGTCAGCAGTTCAAAACAACCAGCCACTCCATAGGGCAGTGGTTCTCAACCTTCCTAATGCCGCAACCCTTTCATATAGTTCCTCATGCTGTGGTGACCCCCCAACCATACAATTATTTTCGTTGTTATTTCATCGCTACAATTTTGCTACTGAATCGGGCGACCCCTGTGAAAGGGTTGTTCGACCCCCAAAGGGGTTAGGGCCCACACATTGAGAACCGCTGCCATAGGAGAAAGAGGACGTTTTCTATTTCTGTAAAGAATTATAGTTTTGGAAACTCCCAGGGCAGTTCTGTTCTGGTCTATAGGGTGACTATGAGTAACAATCACCTCAATGACTGAGTCTTTTGGGTGTTTTTGTTGAAATTGATGAATTTAGAGGTGTTTTTCAGTTTGTTTAAAATCCGTTTGCATTTAATGTTAATCGTACCGACTTGACGTGAAAGTTAGTGAATTTGTTTTACTTGAATAGAAGTTTCTTTGAAATCGGTACATTTTAAAAAGCCAAATCCACTCTTCTAAAAATGATGAACAGTTGTATCCATAGGAATGTAAATATTAAAGGAAAACGAGTTTTTTATATTCATTTCAGCTTTTTAAAAACTTTAAGTGTATCTGGGACTTGGTTTTGCAAATTTACATTTTCAAGTATAAACTTTATGAACTAGAAATACACAGATCAAGTGTTTCACATGAAAATGAAGTTTGAGTTCAAATCGGTTATGAACCCTGGTGGTGCAGTGAACTGAGCACGGTGGCGTTGACCTCCAGTGCAGAGGTTTGAGGGATGAGCACGCGTGCTGGGGAAGGTGATACAGTCTTCTTCCCCAGAGATTTACCAGCGCAGAAACCCTAGTGTGTCTGACAGGGTGGTGACGAGTCACAGTTGACCTAATGGCAGTGTGTTTTATAACTGTAAAATGCACACAACAATTGAGGACTTAGTAACTCATACTATTTTTAAATATCCCACTAATATTTTGTATTGATTATGTATTGGAAGCAATATCTGGGTTAAATATTATTTTTTCATGAACATAACTTCACTTGGTTCTTTAAAGTTTTTTAAAGGGCAGATGACTAAAATATTTCAAGTACATTTTTTGGCTCACATGAAATAAAAGAGCTTCAAAAGTTTTGTGGCAAAATATCCTTATCTTTTAATTCCATGTTTTGTTCCCCACAGATATTTTGAAGCCCTCTCATGTTTCTACTGAAAGCTGGAGGCTCCTGCTACTCATAATGAAGCCTTCTGTCCAGAAGTCCTAAGAGCATGAGAGTTTCTTAGAAATGCAGTATATCAAGGCCCGTCCCAAACGTACTGAACAGAATCTGTATTTGGACAAGAATTCCAGGTTTGGTCAAGATAAAGTAAACAGGGACCAGATTTACCCACTGTGCTGAAACAATGAAAGATAATGAAATGGTGTGTGTGTGTGTGTGTGTGTGTGTGTG
>NW_022103928.1:56699864-56707353 GCF_000313985.2 Echinops telfairi
GGAGGAGGAGGAGGAGGTGGGGGAAGGAGGAGGAGGAGGAGAAGAAGAAGAAACCAGACAAAATATATACAAAACAGTGGTTTTCAGAACAAAGGACATTGGGTCAAGGGCAGGGCTTCCTCTGGGATGGAAAACAAATGAATGGCCCAGCATTTTGCCTGGCGAGCTTCCTGGCCACGGTACAGGAAGGAGGGACTTGTCAGACTCAGAGTGAGAATACAGACTGAGATCTAGGGAGGTCGAAGCAGCTAGCACTCACTGAGCACCAAAGAGGCTCGAGCCATACAAAGAAAAATCCCAAAGATCTACCAGGTCAGCTGAGTATTCCTCAGTATACAGGTGTAGGGAAGCCACCTGAGGCTGGCGAAAGAACGAGCAGGGGGAATAAATTCAGATGTGGGATGAGGTACAGTGCTCAGGAAGACTTGTCTAGGTTATGCTATGTCTCGGGGCAGCACTGCCCCAGTCCTGCCTATAACACATACCTTCAAAGCTGGTCTCCAAGTCGTTCAATTACGTCCCTCCACACAGTATTGCCATAAGCAAGAAGGCAAAAATTCACAGTATCTGCCAGCCAATGAAAAGTGACCAAGTATGGCAACAAGTAGGAAAATACAACTTACGATGAAGAGAAAAGACAATCAATAGACATTGATTTACCACTGAGACAGAGGTCAACATTAGTAGACAAAGAAAGAGATGTATTAACACGTTAAGTAGAGATACGGAATGTATGCAAGTATTGGATATGAAACCTAGAGTTGTTCTGAGGTGAAAAATATGAGGACACTTCAGAAACTATACAGAAATATGGAATCCAAAGATAATGGAGTTTCTCCCCAAAGTTTTTGAAGCCCCTCTTTATCCCAGCGACCATTAAAAGCAGATCAAACATCGCAGAAGAAAGTCTTCGCGAACTTGCAGCCATAGCAACAGAAATGATCCCAAGTGAGAAACAGAAGAGAGTTCTCAGAAACAACACAAGCAGCTCCGAAAACAACTTCCGGCGGTGTAACATAGCAGTCACTCAGCAACGTCATGACAAATGGAGCAGAGAATGAAGTTGTTGAGAATCTCATTTCCCCTATATCCACAATCGATGCTCCCGGAAGCAACAATCAAGCAATCAAACAACATGAGCACCGCACAAGGTCTCTTCAAAGTGTTGAAGAGCAAAGAGGAATACGGTGCTCCTGGCCCAACCCACAATATTTTCAATTGCCCCGAGCGCCTGTGAAAGTTAGCCGATGAATAAAGACCAGTGCCATGATGCATCTGGATTATGGCATTGGTGAAGGCTATTGAAAAGTACCGTGGACTTCTGGATGAACAAACACATCTTTCATGGAGGAAGGACAGCCAGAATTCCTCCTTAGAATCAAGGATGGCAACACTTGATCTCACATACATTGAGCATGTTAATCAGGAGAGACTGGTCCCTGGAGACGGGTATTAGCTTTTGTACAGTAGAGAGTGAGCAAAACAGGAGGAGACAGACCATCAGGAGCTGACTGACACAGTGGCAGCAACCAGGGGCTCACACATCACAATGGTGATGATGACACAGGACCAAGCGGGATTCTGCTGTTACCCGAGTTGGAACGGCTGCAAGTTGGAAGTGACTTCGAGCACCTAACCATGCGTACGTGCGGTCACCCGAGGAGGACAATCAACTCAACTCACTGCCATCGAGTCGTCTGATTACACAGGACAGTACAGAGCTGCCTGTGCTGTCATTAGGATGCCTTGCAAAAGACAGAGATACAGAATGTATGCATGCAGCCAGTCGAAGCAGTGGTTTCTCAGGAGTTACATTCAAAGCAGAGAGGGTTGCTCAGAAAGTCATGCGACCAGTTTTCGCTTGTTTTTTAATCTCTAGGGGTAATCCTGATAGGCTTTTCTCAAAGAACAATCACAGGGGCTAATTATGGATAAGTTTAAAGAAAATGGGAAGCCGCCTTTGTGAGAAAAAGCCCAGGAAGGCTGTGCCAAGGAACTTTTTCTCCTAGCATGACAACGTCCCCGGTCCTCCTTCAAGTGTAGTGAGGCTGCACTAGATCGTTCCCTTGAGAAATTCACCTCACCTACCTGATGGCCCTTATCATAACCCTTCAGGATTTTTATTATTATGATTAATCCTAAACTCACAGAACATTGAGAAGGAAAACGATTTGAATCCCTTAAAGATCCTCATGCTGCCATTGTTTGCGTGGCATAAACAGAAGAGCACAGAGAATTCTTTGGGGAAGAATTAGAAAGAGTCTCACACCACCTTCTGAAGTGGGTAGGGCCTAAAGGGAGAATACGGCAAGAAACAATAGCTTCACGTGTTGATTTTTTTGTTTAACACAGATTTCTATCATTTTGTAGAAATACTTTTTGACTTACTCTTATAAATAAGTTTATTTATATTTAAATCTCCTTAAAAGAAACGGAAGCCTTAAGCAAAACGAAATCAATTTGACATGGGGCTTATAACATATGTGAAAGTCAAAATGCAGGACCAAAATAGGATGAAGGTTAAAATGGAAATATACTAACAAGTCCTCGTGGTAAGGACTATCAGGTAAGTGTTGGCCTTTGAACCAAGAGACAGACTGGCTGTTTAAACCCAACAGCTACTCCGTGGGGACAAAGATGAAGCTATTTGCTACTGTAAATATGTATAGCCCTGAAAACCCCATATAGCATTAACTACGAGTCAGAATCCACTGAGCAGCAGTGAGTTTAGTTGGTTTGGGATGGTTCTTACACTGTATGTGTAATCGTATAGTATAACTTATAGGTCCTCACCCCCAAACCAAACGCACTGACATCACCCTGATTTCAACTCATAGCGACCCTATAGTTCAGGACAGACTGCCTCCGTGGGAATGCAAGACCATAAGGAGTAGAAACCCACATCTTTCTCTCAAGGAGTAGCAAGAATGGATTGGACCTGCTGATTATGTGTTTAGCAGCCCGTGACAGGTTTATTGTGCCAACCTGGCCAATAGGAACATGTGAGATCAATCAGGTCACAGTTTGATTGGAGGGCAAAGAGATAAATGGTTCTGCAAGGCCCGCCCACTCTCTCTCAAGCTCTCTGGTGATCTGAGCGTGCTGGAGCTTGCATGCTGCTGCTTTAGCTAGTTCTCTGCCTCTACCTGGGGGCTACACTACCTGTGGGCCAGACCAACCCATGGATCGTGTTGCTAGAGCTTGAGGCTCCTTCCAGACATGCATCGCCACACTGCTGGTGCGTACACTGTTGGAGTTTGAGGCTGGTGGATCCTGTCACCTTGCATTGCTTGTGTTCGATATTCCACCTGGGCCTGCTTCATTAAGCTCCTGAGCTAATGACTGTTGGTGACCCACCCTGCTGGTGACCCACCCTGCTGCTTGCTGCCTGTGGGCAGACTCTGCTTGCCTTGCCCAGGGAGGACTCTGCTGTCTGCTACCTTGCACCCAGCAGCCCACATGAGTTGAAGGACTTACAATGTATTAACTGCTTCACGGAAGTGAGTTGAACTGAACCCTCTGTACTGTTGTGTGGACTAATTAGCTGTTATATTCTCTCTTGTTGCATAAACCTATCCTCTTATATATATATATAAAATCATAAGTGTTCTTGTTTCGTTTCTCTAGAGAACTCTAACAAACAGCCCAAAGCTAACGCACTAATTCACCAGAGTTCTTATACTATAGAGGTAGACTATGATAAATTAAGGATGTATACTATAAACTCTAAAGCAAACATGGAAATAACTAATAACCCATTCAGGAAGAAAAGGAAATCATTAAACATTTTTTAATATAGAAATGCAAAAGAATGCAGAAAGGCAAGAAAAGGGGAACATAGAATACGAGATACAAAGAAAACAACCAGCAAGATTTACACTTGCTCATCAAGAACACATTAAATGTACACCGTCTAAATCCCAAGGAAAAGCAGAGATTGTTATATGGGGTTGGGAGCAAGATCCAGCGACCTGCGGCCTACTGCAAAACATGCACTGGGAACATGAACAACAGAAAGGCTGGAAGGAAAAGGACTTTTCAGCGAAGCTAGTCCTAAAAAACAAAGTAACTCACAGAATTGAGAAATGGTAGAGCTGAAAGGTGCAGCATTTCATCATTTTATAGACTTGCACGTAACACCAGACCCACCTCTCATAATTTACACTCTTTGAAAGCGAATGCCCTCTGTAAGGGTTACAGTAAGAGCTCCCATGTAGCAATTGTGCGGATGAGACCTACTGCATGGCCTAACACAGGGCATGCACAATAAACCTTACTTTCTTTTCTACTTACTCTGACTAACTCTTCTGTCCAAATACCCTGCGATGAGCTGAGATAACCTCCCTAACATTCGTGCTTCAATAATCCCAGTAAGGATGAGAAAGGTCAATACCTTCAAAAGCAAAGCACACCTGTCTGCATCTGAAAACCCTGAGGCTTCAACCAGAATAGCCTACCCTTTCCTCTCTCCTCCCCCGTGAAGAGCTTCCCTTAAATTAAAGGGATCGCACGCACTCTTCAAACACGTGCTGTGTGTTGCCTTGAAATCTCATAATGGATCAACAGAGAAAGGACAAAGTTGGACGGTTTCATAATAATGTCTTTTGTGATCAGCAGAATGTCAGAATTAGCCATAAGTATTTTGTGTTTTCTGAAAGGGCCACTGGCAAATCTCTCCCACTTGTGAAATGAAGAGGGGAAAGCACAAGGCTGGGAGTCAGAAGATCTAGGCTGCCTACGGGCCTTAGGATGTTCATTCAACAGGGCATGTTTCTGTTGAGCCTTGATTTCCTTTCCTATAAAAGGAAGCTACAACAACATGTTCTGGTCATCTTGCCCAGTGCAAAAGAAGGAAGATAAATGTGCGTGGAACCATTAAGCACACAGAAGTAACGGTATTGTTATTTTGCATGGCCGTGGTCATCAGCTCCTCCTGTTAATATAGAGAACTAAGAGGTAAAATAGAGAGAAGAAAACTGTCAAACTAGCAAACTTCTAATTTTCTGCATTTTAGATGCACGCACTCAAAAGTGGTCAGCATGCGCCAAACCTATTTGTAGCTAGAAAGATGTTTTTGAAACGCACCACCTTTCTCGGCTACTGCTGAAAATAAAGAAGTCTGAAAACAAAAATCCTAACAAACAAAAACCGAAGTTCCTTCTCCAAGAACGGAAAACCTGAGAAGTTCAAAATTCTGGCTTAATATTGACCTAAACTTTCCCCAAAAATCTGGCCGGTAGGTTAAGAAAACAGTACAAAATCATACCTCAATAAAGTCATTTTTTAAAAAGCAGAAGGAAAACAGTTGCAGTCGTCATTTTCCAGGTTTTATAAGTGAGCGTTCTCTCCACATCAGCGCCATACCAGGTTCCCGAGGAACCCCCACAGTGTTTTCATTATGAGCCGGACACAGATTGAGGGCGATACATGTCTTTAGGAAAACTAGGCAGCATACTTGAATCCCAGCTTCCAAACCGAACTTAACACTGCCTGGCGCCATCAAGTTCACTCTGCCTGCAGAGTTGCTCGGAGTTGAAACCAACCCTGTGACATCAACAAGCAAAGTCTACAGGACAAAACAATCAGCTCTACGGAGTTTCCACCACCCTGGTGGCATAGTGGCGATGTGTTGGGCTGCTAACTGGGAGGTCAGCAGTTTGAAACCACCAGTTTGCTTTGCTCCACAGGAGAAAGATGAGACTTTCTACTCCCGCAAAGTTACAGTCTCAGAAACCCCCAGGGGCAGTTCCAACCTGCCCTCTAGGGTAACCATCGGTCAGAATTGACCCGATGGCAGAGAGGTTGGGGCATCTTTACAGAAGCCCACTGCTACATCTTTCTCCTGCAGTGCGGCCAGTGGATTTGGACAACCAAGCTCTTGATTAGCAGGCAGGCACTGAACCACTGCATCACCAAAGCTCCCTGAATTTGAAGGCATTCTACAGTTTTGTCCTTAAATTTTACTGCATTCACATCATGCTAGGCTTGTGGGATCACAGGTGTGAATTTAGTTGTGCTATAGTCACTACCACTTACCGGCTGACTCACTTGGAAAATGAACGGGATCTTAATAAATCTTAATCTCGAAGGGGGCTTGGCGGGAGGGCTGGTACGTCTGGCCCGAGGGCAGTATCAGGCCCAAGAAATCATCAATACCGGCTAATATCACCCACCTCACCGAAGAGAAGCAGGCCCAGCTATCATACGAAGCGTGAGTTAATTGTTTATTGTTTAACCTGTCTGGTCCGTGAATGATGTCTTAGTCAACCTCATGGCCATTGGCAGACACGAGGTTCCCCATTCCTGCACTACATGCATGCTTTTGGGTAGTCATGGTACCTCTTGAAAGCCTCAATATTTCTCATCTGTGAAATGGGAATATGGCTACCCATGTCATGTGGTTGTTGGGATGACCTGAAAATTCAACAACTGCACGTGCCCAGAAGAGTGCCCTGTATATGAAGGTGTCCAATGGCTACTTGTCATGTAAGCAATCATTGCTCCAACTCAAAGGACAACTATTTGTGCCAAGCCATTTTCACAGTAGTCAAACTGAAAATGCCAGCATTTGCTGATAAGAGGGCATTATTCTCAGTGAGAGCTGTTTGTCCTACGTGACTGTGAGTGATAATTCAGGGGATAATAATCATCATCTTTAAATCTGGAGAGAAAAATATACTCAGACTATGAAATCATTTCTTTTCATCTTTTAAATTGTCTCCCCTCTGATCTATCCTGAAATTAAATTAAATCCACAGGCAAAACCATGTGTATCCACACTTGGGGATAGTAACGATCCCGGAAGCCTGAATACAAGGAGGCAAATGCTTCTACAGCTCATTAACTCTCCCCGCTTGTCCCCATCATTGAAAACTATGGGGAAACATTTCAAAATATAATGAATCAGAAACGTCATTCTTGTCTAATGAGAAGAAACTCGTGTGAATTTGGTAACAACGATTAAAAACTTGGAGAAAAGGTCTGGGTTCGGTGATGACTGTGCCAACACGGCACTGACGTTGTCAAAGCCGAATTGTAGGTGAAGTAGAAATGATAGAGAATAAAGCGGGTATTTGGAGACTGCAGGTATAAGACGAGTGAAACCAGGGTGGCTTTGTAAGTTTTGGGAGTTCTACAGTTCAGATAAAAGATGCCAAGACTGCGGGGAAGAGAGGAGCCAATCAGAGTGCAGTGTAGTAACAATGAAACAAAGAGCAATTTTCCTCTAGTTCTTAAATGCTTCCTCCCACCCCACTACCATGATCCCAGTTCTACCTTACATATCCGGCTGGACCGGAGGATATACACTGGCACAGATAGGAACTGGAAATACAGTGAACCCAGGTGTGTTAGACAGGGTTCTCTAGAGAGATAAAACCAAATTGCTGGTAATTTAATATATTTATTTATAAAGATAATTAGATATATAACAAGGAATGAACTGTTAAATCATATACAGTTAAATATATAATACAAGAAAGAAACAGTT
>NW_022103928.1:56708040-56713307 GCF_000313985.2 Echinops telfairi
GGTGGAAAGCAGGTGTTGTGAGAATGATGAAGTCAACATATGTACTAATGTGCTGGACACAAATGATGTGTGTACAGATTGTGATGAGCTGTATGAGCCCCTAATAAAATGATTATTTAATTTAAAAAAAAAGATGCCAAGAGTTGAACCTAGAGGAGCCCAGGTACATAATGGTTAAACCATTAACCGAATGGTGGAGGTCTGAACCCACCCACCTCTCCAGAGAAGAAAGATGTGCTAGCTTGCTTTGTAAAGATTGTTCTTGCTGGGTGCTATAGAGTCAGTTGCAACCCAAAGTGTCCATACAATGGAACAAAACACTGCCATTCTCTCTCTCTCTCTCTCTTATATAAATATAGAGGTATTTGTATGTGTTTGTGTATACAACAAGAAAGCAAATGGACACTTTGGACCCCTACTTTAATCTTGGCAATGTATGATTGAAGACACACACAATCATTAAAGACAAAATGGATGCATAAGCAAAAGTGGTGAAGTAAGCTGATGGTGCCTGGCTATTAAAAGATATAGTGTCTGGGGTCTTAAAGGCTTGAATTAAACAAGCAGCCATATATCAGGGAAGCAACAAATCCCAAATGAAAGAAGCACGCTAGCCTGTGCGATCATGAAGGAATGTCCACGGGAATGGGTATCAGAAGTTCAAAAACAAGCAACCGCATTGACATGAGGGAGCACAGACAAAGGTGAGACCTACAGACCACCTGTAGGATAAATGGCCATTCTCATAACGGTTGTTGTTTTAGCCCATTGTTAAAACCACTGTGTCAGTCCATTTCATCGAGAGTCTTCTACCTCTCTGACCCCCTACCACAGTGGTTCTCAACCTTCCCAATGCCCTGACCCTTTAATACAATTCTTCATGATGTGGTGACCCCCAACCATAAAATTATTTTCATTGCTACTTCATGACTGTCATTTTGCTACTGTTATGAATCATAATGTAAATATATGATATGCAGGATATATTTTCATTGTTACAAATTGAACATAATCAAAGCATAATGATTAATCACAAAAACAACATGTAATTACATATTGTGAAATATTTATTTCTAATTACAAATAAATGAAATTTTGTCTCGAAGTATGGTGATGCACGGGTAACAGTCTTAATGTAACAAGAGTCAGCTGCATTGCTACATTTTGCGACAGTATGCTTAAAAAGCCAACGTCAGTGGGAAGGTGGAGATAGCTTCTTTCTCACCAGATCAGACATTCTCGGGGCAGTCTTTGCAAGAGCACGACGAAGATCATCTTCCACACGTCTACTTCTGTATTTAGACTTGATAACCAACAAGCTGGAAAACCCTGTTTCACAAAGATATGTTGTTGGAAATGGAAGAAGAAGGCACAACACAGTCTCAGACAGAACAGGAGATGACTGCAAACGCTTGATCCACAACTTTGTGACTGGCATTGTGGAGAAATCAGTTCTCGCTGCATCGCTGTTAATGAGTTCAGTGAACTCCTCTCGCACTGTCTCAGGAACATCTTCAGCTTAGACTGTGAACGGGCTTGGCCAGTGCACATGGGGTCAGGAGAACCCCTATTCCTCAATGTGACGTCTTTGCTCGTCAACACTTTAAAGAGGTCTACTGCCGCAGATAGGCCCGTGCAATGCATGGTTTGATTTCGTGATGGCTGCTTCCAGGGGTGTTGACTGTGAGCCCAAGGAAAATGAAATCCTTGGCAAGTTCATCCATTTCTTCAAATACCCCGTGTCGTGGCCCGCTGCTATGATTTTTGCTTTCTTTATGTTGAGGTGTAATCCACAATGAAGGCTGTAGTCTTTGATCTTCATCCGTTAAGTGCTTCAAATCCTCTTCACTTTCAGCACGAACTGCTGTGTCATTTCCTTATTGCTGTGTCATTTCCTTATAGCAGGTTGTTCACGCGCCTTTAACCAGTCCTGATGCCCCGTTCTTCTTCATATAGTCCAGATTCTCTGGCAAGGTCATGTGTATAATTATTGTTTATGTTCTCGAAAAAAGATGTTGGTCTTGCAAAATTCCATTCTATGATCTCCAGCTTTGTTTCAGTCACTAAAGCTATGCTTTCCAACTATCGATCCTTCCTTTTTGCTTCCAACTTTAACATTCCAATCACCAAGAATTACCAAAGTACCTTGATGGTCTGTTTTATAAATTTCAAACTGCAGAAGTTGGTAGAAGTCTTCAATTTCCTTATCGGTTTTAGTGGTTCGGATGTATATTTGAGTAACAGTTGTATTAACTTGTCTTCCTTGTGGGCATCTAGCTTTTATCTTGTCACAGACAGCATTGTGCTGCAAAACAGATCTTGAAATGTCCTTTTTGATGATTAAGTTAGTTTATTGGGCACCCTGGCCGATAAACACATGTGGGGTTAATTGAAAGGTGGCGGAATAAATGTCTTGGTGAGCCTTGCCTTTCTAGTTCTCGGGTCTCTTGCTTTGTGATGGTTGCACCAGGGTGCAACTACCTTAGCAGTTCCCTGCTTCAGCTGGCAAGGCTGACTTCCTGCAAGACATCCCCAAGGAGAAGCCACATGGACCTACCCCGATGCAGCCTTGGGTGCTGGAGCAGCCACGTGGAGACCCCTGCCAGCGCTGAGATGTTTACACACTCACTGATTCAGCTTTCCTCCTGCAGTTGGCATCATTGTGTCTGTTTTGTGAGGTGGAGGAGGACGTTGTGGACTGGTGTTGGACAAATGGGTTAATGGGTTAATGTTGGACTTGTGGACTTGGGCAGCTTTCTTAATGCACACTTAACCTTTATATAAAAATCTCTCTTATACTTGAGTTACTGTGGATTTGTTTCTCTAAAGTACCCAGACTAACCCAATGATGAATTCAACACCATTCCTCTTTAATTCCTGGCATAGTAAACCATATGATTCTCTGCTTCACCATGGCCAATACCAGTGCATTTCAGCTCACTACTACATAGGATATTGATCTTTATGCATTTGATTTCATTTTTGGTGATTTCCAATTTTCCTATATTCGTATTTTATAGATTATGCATTCTGGTTATTAACGGATATTTGCTGCTGTCTCGTGTTGATTCATACCCCATCACAACATATAGGTCTCAGAAGCTTTGCTCAAATCATATCATTAAGGTTGACTCTACTGTGAGGAAGGATTTCTTCTCCCACTGAATTAGGATGAGGACCTGCCAGCACCAGAGAAGAAATGTTCTGCGGGTATTCATAAGGGTATCAACGAATAATGCCTCAGAAGTAGGCAACTGCTTCCTTCTTCCTCGTGTGTTCTTTTTTTCTGATTTTTAAATATATATGGACAGATATATACAGCATGAAGGAATACAACAGCTAATTAGTCCACACAGAGGTCCAGTGGACTCAGCCTACCGTGTTCTTAGCTTGGAAGCTTTGCTAAAATTCGTTCACAGGGTTGATTTGACCGATACATGGAAGACTGATAGCATACTTTCAGCGACATGCAAGTCGCCACAGCATGACAAACTGACAGATGAGTGGGGTCCACAGAGCACACCCGAGGAAACTCAAAGGTGCAGCCACTGTGAGTTCGAATTGACTCAGTGACACACAATACTTGGCTTGTGTGTCCAGAATCAGTGTCTGCGCTTAAAATGAAAGTGACGAGCTCTCACAATGTGTTTGTGGTTTCCTCTAAGTCGTTTCAAGTCTAGGTCTCAGAGAAGGCGCTCTGGTGATGGAAATGATTAGGCGCTGGGCTGCCAACTTCAAGGTCAGCCATTCAAAGCCACAAGAAGGGGCCTTCTCCTACAGATTTACAGTTCTTAGAAACCTGATAGAGGATCGTGACGAGGTGGGATTGATTTTGTGGTGGCAGTGGGTTTGGTTTCTGGTTTTGGACAGCAGAGATGGAACTAATTTGTTCATGGAAAATAATTCAGTGTTTCACTGGCTGCTCCGACATGTGGGAACCAAAGATAGAAAGAAGCGCGCGCACATGCGCGCGCACACAAAATGAAAGCTTTGAGTTTTTCTTTTAAAATAATGAAGTTTTTGTGCTTTTAAAAAAATATATAGATGATGGGTTTATATAAATAATCAACCCAAACATTTTGCAACTGTATAATTTTCTTGTCGAGGATATGGGGGTTTGTTTGGTTTGGGATTTTTCTTCCTGGGAACTCAAGGTCAGAAGTATACGATGATGACTGTATTTTCAAAGATAATTGGATAACTCCAGGGTCAGAATGAAAAAAATAAATGTAGCTATAAATCCTACCTAAAAGGTTTATAAATAAAATTCATTTTTAGGAATGGGATGGACATAGACTTAGGTGGCTTGAAGCATCTCTCTCTAAATTTGAGCTGATGAATCATCAACTTTTTTGATGATTCTACTTCACTCTGATTCTCAGAGCTTTGGGGTTTAAGGCGCCCTGGTGGTTCAGTGGTTAAGTGCGAACTGGCAGGTCGGCCGTTCAAACCCACCCTCTGCTTCACGGGAGAAAGATGTGGTACTTTCCTTGAAAGCATCCAGCTTTGGAGCCCTGTTGTGTGGGTCTACTCTCCAGGGTCTCTCACTCTGAGCCAGAAGCAACTCGATGGCTGAGGGGTTGGCTGAATTCGGTTTGCACTTACAATCGGATGTATATATATTTTTAATCTACATTGTGGTCTCAAAACAAAACAAACATTCATGTTCCATTTGTACTGTTCAACCATGGAGGAATTTCCTTAATCTTGGTACAAGGTTTCTCTACTCAAGCCACCCTGAAGAACACCTGACGTGGCATGCTGACATAGCCTCAGGTAAAGCCTACTCTCCCAGGTGTTCTCTCACCCGAGAAGGCTACTGTCATCGAGAGGTGGCAACAGCCAGGGCCTCGACTCTCAGTCAGAAGGCTGGTGTTTGAACACCCCCAGAGACACCTCTAAAGGCTGGACAGGGCACCTGCTTCTGAAAGACCACCGCCTTGAAAACACTCTGGAACTGTCAGCGCTGCACACTCGGTGGTCACGAGGCAGAATCAACTGGGCAGCAACTAACAACCACAACAGAGGACTATCAACCGGCAACAGGGGGCTGGCTGCCCCGGGCCCTCCTGACTCCCTTTGGGAAATGGGAGGTCCAGCTTCCCCTTTTAGTCCCTGGAACTGGTTATGAACAAAGAGGTAGGATTTCTCCAGCCTGCCCTGCCCAGCATCCTCAGAGCCCACAACTGGGTATTATTTGTTTTCATTAAAAAAAAAAAAAAATCAGAAAGAGAGTCTTGCACTTTGGAAAAGACAGAAAGGAGAAT
>NW_022103928.1:56713407-56724902 GCF_000313985.2 Echinops telfairi
GTGGTCGCCGTATCATTAAAAAAAAAAAAAAATCAGAAAGAGAGTCTTGCACTTTGGAAAAGACAGAAAGGAGAATGTAGCCTGTCCTGGGCCAGGTGGGGAGAGACGCAGTTTCTAAGTGCCTGTGCTTGTGGGCAGAGATGCCATAGTGGGTGTGTTTCTTCCGGCTCAGCGGAAGATTCATTTAGGAACAGCCTTAATGAAGAAATTACTCTTCATGTCAACAGGCCTGAAATATAACTTTCTCTCCCAGGCACAGCTGAGAAGAGAGACGGAGACCAGAGGCTGTTGCTGCGGTGCAGAGGCAGAGAGAGCCGTGGGGCTGACAGTCCCTTCTGAGGTGACCAGCAGGCGGGCAGCCAGTGCTGCAGAGCATGGCAGAGGGAAAAGAAAACCTCTTTAGAAACATGCTTGGCAAAATCTTGGATGTAAAGGCTACTCTGAGAAAATAAATAATTACAGACTCACTGGCAGCCTAGGCGCAACTCCATGGGCTGTAGGACCATGGGGGTACGCAAGATGGCCTCTGCACATCCTGCATGAAAAAGGACTCTTGGCTTTTCCTTCCTTTCCTCGCCACCTGTGACGGAGACAGAGAGGAAATAAACTGAGGAAGGGACTGATGGGTCTTCTCCATTTAGTGTGGAAGTGTTAGGAGCTTGGATTTACTGGTTTTGTGGGAGTTTTGCTTCTTCATGGTAAAATACATATGTATGTATGTATATATCAGGAGGAGGAAGGCAGGGCTCTCTACTCCCATAAGAGTTAAAGTCTGGAAACCCATGGGGCAGTTCTCACCCTATCCTGTAAGGTCACTATGAATTGGCATTGACTTAGAGACAATGAGTTTGTGTGTGTGTACATTATATATGTATGTATGTATGTATGTATGTATAGTGTGTGTATATGTATATATAATATTGCGTGTGTGTATATGTATACACGTGTGTGTAAATATCTTTATCTATATTATCTGTATGTATACCATCTCTAACTGTAGCTCTATCATGTTAATGGCTTGGTAACAGAGCAGACGGCGCCATAGAGTTTTCTTGGCTGTGACCTGCATGAAACAGATCATCAGGCCCTTCTTCCAGCGAGAGCTGCTGGATGGGTTCAAATCTACACACCTGGAAAAAACATCAAAAACCACGAGCAACAAAACACGTCCAACTTAACAATTTCCCGTGGAATTCAGTGCCTCGGATGACAGTCATCCTGTCATGAAACCATTGTCACTATTCTTTCCCAAATGATTCCATCACCATTCACAAGAACTGAATGGCCTCTACGCAAGGCTCTCCTTCCCTGCTGTCCCAGTTCCCTCCCTGGGCTCTACTTACTGTCTTTCTTCCCCTGAAAGACTTAACCTATCAATAAGGAGCTCTGGTTCTGATGGAGAAAGATGAGGCTTTCTACTCCCATCAAGAGTTACAGTGTTGAATGGCCCTGCTTGGTGCTCCCCCTCATGAAGAGATCACTGAAGAGCATTGGTGCTATAGCAAAGTGTGGTGAAGAAACTAGATGGTGCCCAGCTATCAGAAAGAATAGTGCCTGACGTCTTAAAGGCTTATCTAAGTCTATCTGGTGTCAAAAGTACACCAGCCTGTGTGACCCAAGGACTGTAAATAATAAAATGCAAATCCGAAGGAGGGAATGATATCAGAGCTTAAACTGTGAACACTTGGCTTGCTGAAGGCTATGGAAGACAGTGGAAGCCCAAAATCCATTTGCAGTGTCTCCATTCAGATTATGCCTCTGGTGAATCCCCTCTCATTATAGCTAGGGGATGTGAATGACCCTGTTATCAGACAAAGAGCACTATAAAATGGACTAGAGTAGAATTAGTTGGCTTAAAAATCCCTTAACCTCCCTTTTGACCCATTTTAAAGTTGTTCTAATTTTTAATCTTTTCTGCTTTCTTTTCTATTGAGGTTTTTCTGTTTTACTTGGTTGTTGTTGTTTGTTATTGTTGATGATGTATGCTTTTCTGTGTATGAAATCCATGATTGACAAATCTATAGACAGTAAATGGATTAATGGTTTCTTGGGGACATAGCAAGGAAAGTTAGGGGGGAAATAGGGAGCTAATAGCAATAAATATAAAAAAGAAGAAAATGTTCTAAAATTGCAGTGATGACTTAATATGACTGAACTATTTGATTGTATGGCGTGTGAATTATATGCCAAATAAAACTGTTTAAAAAAAAAAGAATTAGGCTCAGAAACCCACAGAGGCACCTCTACTGAGTTCTATATGGTCCCTAAGAATTGGAATCAACTTAATGGCAATGAGTATATTTTATACATGTAACTTATCAAAGACTCTATATGATTGTACAGATTAAAGGAGAGGAGTGCATGTAAAGTCCTCAGACCAGTATCCACCACCTGGTACACAATCAATACAGGATAGCCACGATCATCACCATCATCACCATCATCAACTTTATGCTTGCATCACGTGGCTTGAATATGCATCCATCCCAGTACCTGTGACATTCAGATATGTATTTCTTTACACGCTTAGTTCCAGACTATAAACTGCTTGAGAACAGGGGACAATCTATATTCCAAGCACCAAGTATGATCAAGTCGTACACAACCCCATCCCCAATGTGGTTAACCCGTGTTTGTTGAATCAACACTTGGTTACATGAACAGTAGTTACATGCATCTCTTAGTTCTGTATAATTGTAGTGTAAAGAATTATCTCCAGCTATTGCCGTAGATAGATGACTGCTTTAAAAAAGTCGCCACGACCTTTAGTTGGTGTGACTGGGCATGGGTTCATGGTTGAAAGAAAGATTCCTTGGTCTGGGTGAATTGCATTCTATACTTACATTAGCTCCCATCCCAAGGCTGTGAGCAGACTCTCTTATCTGCTGAAACAAAGAAACCAGGCTTCCTTTTAATTGAGGTGTTAAAGAACCAAACTACTTTAGCATAGAGGACCCATCCTCTAACTTTTAGCAGAACCTCAAAAGAAGCCGAGTGGGGAGAAACAATTTAAGTAGACAACACACGATTCAGAAAGCGCGATTTGGGGCATTGAGCAACTACTTGGTGGGTGGCCAGGAGCTCCTGTGACCCTGCTGTGCCTCCATGGCCAAGCAGGGGCAGCACCACCCATCCCTGTTGGTCCCTGAAGCACCAGCCCAAGGCAGGGCTGCTAGAGCATCCTTTGAGCTGTCCCCCGCCCTGCACCATGTTCCCACAGATCCCACATAGCCTTAGGGAGGAATGTCATTGCTGTTGCTGGGTGCTGTCCCATTGGCTCTAAATCATAGGGACCCTGTCTATTGCGATGATGTACGACAAAACAAAACTACGTGGGGCCCTCGCCAGCCTCACAGGGAGCCCATTGCTGTAGCCACTGTGTCCGTTCCTCTCACTGAGGACCTTGCTTTTTCACCGCCCCTCGATGCACGATGGACTGGTCTCTCCTGACAATATGTCCAACATACCTAAGAGGAAGTCTCACCATTCTTAGGAGGTAATCAAAACTCCTAAATTCGGCTCAATCCGCCAAACCGCAACTAAGGCCTCTACCCCAAACCAACTGTCACTGAATTTATCACAGCTCACAGGACCCCTTTATAAGGTTTCCAAGATTATCAACCCTTATGGGAACCAAGACTCTCATCTTTCTCTGGGTGGGTTTGAACCTCAGACCTTGCAGTCAGCAGTCTAATGCATACCCAACAGCATCGCCAGGGCTCCTTTCTGAGGCTCCTGTATATTTTCATGGACGGCAGGTCACTGCGAGGAAATATCCCTCACGAGCGTCTCCGACAAAAGGCACCAGTATAGGCTTCGCATGACCACCATTCACCAATTACCTGCAAGCCAGATTGCCCTCAAAGCTCCATCAAAACCTTCCATTTGAATGAACACACACACGTTCATATTGCCCTGTGTTTGTGTCATTTCCATTGGCAAAGGAAAGGTTATCCACAAACAAGCTCAGGTTTCAGTGGCTTTCAAGGCACTGCTTGGTGAAGGAAAAGCCCAACTGAATTTCAACAAACCATTTTCCCCCAAGTTCACCCTTCTGAGTATCCTGACCCGAGCCGATTTCCAAACTAGTGTTTCCAAAATTTCAATTTCAAAGATATATATATATATATATAAAGCATAGCTCCCCCCCCCGCCCCCCGCCCCCACCAAGAAACACTTGGTAAACTATTCATGTCATGATTATGCTAAACAAAGGTGACAGCCCAAGGGGGATTGACCCAGGACAAAGGCAGAAAGGTTTGCAAATTGCTGACAAGGAAGAAAATGAAAGGAGAGAAAAAGGGCTTCTCAAGAAGCACTGTCAAAAAACAAAGGGGGGGGGGGGGGTAGGGCAAGGAAGAGAGACAGAAAGAGGAGACAGGCTCAGGGTGGAAACAAAGCCTTGTGCTAGAGACCTAGGGAAAGGCCTGCACAAAGGAGCCGCCAGCAGAGAGGAGGAGCCAAGCCCGGCAGCCGAATGAGCCAGAGGGACGATTAGAAAAAGCTGACACAAGTCACCCAAAGGGGAGCCAGGGGGAGAACTTACCCCAAGTCAAAGGCAGGCTGGCTACAGGGAAGGAGGCAATTAAACACCAGTGACAGATCCAGATAAGGACATCCCAGCCAAATGCCTCCCAAAGACACTTGAAACCCAGGACTGTTGGGGAGGTGGCTGGGCAGCAGCAAGAGACCAGGAGCAGGCGGGGCTGAATGTCAAGAGAGAAAACAGAGGATCCTAGAAGGAGGAGAAAGCTGCCAATGTTGGAGTGTGGTGGATGGACGGGTAGGAGTAAGGGGTATTGTGTGTGTGTGTGTGGGGGGGGGGGGTAGATTGTAGATACACAAAACCAAACCACTCGAACTCCCTGCTATTGATTTGGTTTGGACTCACAGTGGCCCAAAGAGCAGGGTGGGACTGCCCCTGTGGTTTTCCAAGACTGCAATTCTTTATAGGAGTAAAAGGCCTCAACTTTCTCCCATGGAGAGGCTGGTGGTTTCGAACTCCTGACCTCTGGGGTAGCAGCCCAGCATGTAGCCTCTATGCCACCAGGGGTCCTGGGAGGCTGAAAGACAACTAGAAAAGCAGGGGCCTTCCCAGCTGCACCCTGAACGTTCATCACCGTCTTCCTCCTACAGGGAAATGGTGGTTGCTAACCTCTAAGTCAGCCGCTGAAGGGACAGCTGGGCCACTGGCACCAAGGAGAGCGGGCTCATTTGCCAATAGCACTCCCCTCCCCCCATCACATCCCAACAAAAGAAGGCAGGTTGACTCCCACCTTCCATCTCTCTCTGACCAAAGCAAAACCAAACCCACTGCTCGCCAGTTGATTTCCACTCATGTGACCCTACAGGACTGCCCCGCCCCTGAGTTTCTGAGACCATCACTCTTGACAGGAGCAGAAAGCCTTGTCTTGACACTTGCAAAGAATTCCTAAGAATTCTGTAGCTTCCCCACCATGAAACAGAAATAAACTCTTAAATGTAGCCAACGTACAATCACTTTCTGAAAGAGGTGGACTGGCTGGAAAAGGATGATGGTACCAATGATGGGGTGTGTGTGTGTGTGTGTGTGTGTGTGTAGGAGGGAGATAGAGGTTAGACAACTGGCAATTGCACCAAGAGACAGGACTTAGAAGCGTAACAAGATGAAATACAAAGAAGTACAAATAGGACAAGGGACTCGTTTATCCCTGGGAGAGGGACAGGGTGGACCAGCACACAAGCTCTGTGAAGCACCAGGACGCCTCAGACAGTGGGTCAGACTAAATCTCTAGTTTTGTATGAGTTGACCCTTCAAAAACTCAGGAGACCCTGGTTTGTGCAAGTGGTGAGCCCACCCCTCTGACAAACAGAAGGTTGAAGCTTCAAGTCTACCCAGAGGCACTGTAGGAGAGAGGCCTGGCAATCTACCGCTGGAAAAACAAAAGGTGAGTCCGTGACAACCCTGTGGAGCACAGGTCTATTCTCAACACACTTGGAGACACCGTGAGTTCAAATCTAACCTGATAGCACCTGGGTTTTGTTTTTACGACTGAGCCAGTGGAAAAGTGCTGAGCTTTGAGTCAGGAGCTCCCGGTTCTAATCCTAGCCTAGGGGAAGCTCTCCAGGGCCTAGATGGAGCCTCAAGTTCTTCTGCAAAACAGGGACCCCATGACCCTAAGAACCAACCAGAGTCTCTCAGAGCCTCCAATAAGGACAGCAGTCAAACCAACTCAAGACTGATAAACACTTTAAAAAATGTTTTTTCCTGTTATTATTGCGCACAAAAAGAGGAGGTCCAAAAGACACAGGGCTATATGGATGGTGCCCAGAAGGGGATTGAAGGGCTTAGGACCATGGGGTCTAGCTCAGCAACCAGGCGTCATAGGGGATCAGACAGAACAGCAGGTTTGCAGCAAAAGAGCCCCTCAGCGTTGGATGCCAATCCGTCAGGGAGTCTTACTCAAATCCCAGCGAGTCTAGTTCATTGTCTAACCGCTGAGCGAACAAAGGGGAAGGAAGTGGACAGAATCCCGACAAAGGGGGGTGATTTACGCCGCCGGGGCGACGAGAGGGCACTTACTTCCCTTGGAGATAACGAGAAAGGCAGAAAGTCTGGGCGTGCTGGACAGGTGTTAGGTGACCGGGGGAGGGATTCCGTGGAGGTCCGGCCACAGGCCTTCACTTTTAAGTACGTGTGGGCAAAACAGGATAAAGTGGAGAACGCAGCGCCTCTCAGCAGACACACACACACACACACACACACACACACACACACCCCCCCCCCCCCCCCCCCCCCCCCCCCCCCCCCCCCCCCCTTCACAATCCTTCTTGGCACATCAAATTGCTGCCCGGGCTTTATTGGCGCCGACAAGCTTACACCACTGCTCTGAAAACACCAAGGTGCTCAAAGAGGTACGGGCTGGAGACAGGTGCTGCCTGCACCACATCTATTCAGCAGGTGCTTACGTCTGTCTGCTCTGGGCGAACTCCCAGCCCTCTCGGCGCCCGGGCCAGGTCTCGCTCCTCTTATTCTAGCTTCCCTAAGCCAACCGCCTTGTAAACACTCGCCATAAGGGCCTTGTAAACACTCGCCATAAGGCTGGCTGGATTGGAACTACCAGCCAAACTGCCTTCCTTGCCCGGGTGACGACTTATTGGGAATGCAATTTTCTCATCCATGAAATAAGGAGTGTGGGCAAAGTACGTACCTTCCGGCTCTACAAACAGAACCGCTCCACAGAATCCCATGATAACTTAATCTCTGGAAAAGACAAAAGAGCCGTCTGCCTGGAGAGTGTCACTCTGATGCATGTCATGCCAATGCCACCAAACAGGTTGAGATGGCAATTTGAAAAAAGAGAAAAACAGGAAAGACGCACTTATTTTTAATATCAGCCCTACTCCTTTGTTAGCCCGTAACAGGAGAGCAAGCTAGGTTTTTAAATATGGGGGGAAACAGCAACAACTCACACGCTCGCTACCCTGAAAGGCACTGGTTTGGAACAAATGCTAATTCTGGCATTCCCACTGCAACCTTCTCCCCTGACAGAGCTATCTGGAACCACACGGACCGAACAGAAACAAATAGAGACTATTTACAATGGCTACAGTGTAACAAAGACTCCTGGGTTGTTACCTTCCTGGGTTACTGCACAAAAGCGGCAAATGCAAGTACAGCTGGCCCCAGCAGCTGGCAAGTGGTCGGGCCCATGTGTGCAGAAGTTGTGGAACAGCTGGGGAATGCAAGATGCTTTTGAACAAGCGGCTATGCGATCCAAAATAATGCTGCCTGTTCATCCACCGTACAATGGAAGCGCCAGCCCAGCGCAGGTCCCGCGCATGCCTGCAGCTGCTCCTTTCTTCCCAGCCAGAGAGCAACAAGTAGCTACAAATGCAGCCACCGAGCAAAGAAGCAGGGACCTGGGACCTAACCCTTTCCTTGCTGTAACTTGCTGACACAAACGGTTCCTTTTCTAGTGCGGGGGCAAGCTGCATTGCATATTCAAATGAAAACCTCATATAATGCTTTCAACGGCAGCTCCTTTGGAAGGGGCTCCCGTCCTTCTCGGTTCCGTACAATCGAGCGGTGTTTAATGACACTGTAAGAGCCCCAGAGCTTGAGCCCATGACGAATGGATGTAAAGATAGCAACAAATGCAAAGGCAATGACTGGGAAATAGCAAAGGCTTTCCAAAGAGAAAGAAAGAAAACTGTGTCTCCATTCGTCTTCACTTCACTGTAAAACGTTCAAGATTTTTAACATATTGTCATTGGGCACGGGCGGTGCGCTCATTGTTCGGCCTGGCTGGCCTGCCCCTCCCCATGTCGTCTTCTCACAGCTGGCTTAGCAATTTTCCGGTCGCGTCCAGTTGACCGTATTTGAGCAAATATTTGCAAGACGTTACCTCGGCCAGCTTGGTGGCTCACCTTTAAACGGCCACTCGGGACATTTCACTAGTTGGGCTGCCAATGGCAAGGTCAGCCGTCCAAAATCTCCAGCCACACTACAGGAGAAAGACTGTGGTCCTAGAAAGATCCGTGGCCTTGGAATGTACAGGGGCGGCTGAACGCTGCCCTATAAAGCTGCTGTGTCAGAACTGAATTTAGTTTGGGTCTGAATTACTTCACCCCTCTGATGAGGGGAGGAAGGGAAGAGAGAAGGATTCCATTGCTAAGCTCCTTCACCGCCATCATTATCAGTTAACATTTATTAAGCAGCTACTCTGTTCTGGGCAAAGGAGCCCTGGTGGTTAAGTGGGCTAAGTATTGGACTGCTAACCGCAAGGTTGGCAGTTCAAACCTACCAGCTACTCCGAGTGAGAAAGATGAGGCAATCTGTTCCCAGAAAGATCTAGTTTCAGAAACCCAATATAGGGACTTTACTGTGTCATAATGGGCTCACAGGCAGGAGGTTTGGTCTAGGTTTATGTTAGGCATAGTGATGAAGCACTTGGCCGCTGACTGAAAGCTACCTGGTACGAACCCACCAGCCACTCTGCTCCGTAGAAGAAAGATGTGATAGTCTACTTGCCTAAAGATGTACAACCTTGGAAACCCTATGGAGCAGTTCTACTGTGCCCTCTAGGATCGCTAAGCGAATCAACCCAACAACAGAGGGCTGTGTGCCAGGCAGGAGCCTGGGTAACAAAAGCAATTTGCGATCAGCTGCTAAGCAAATTGTTGGCAATTAAAACCCACCCAGTGAATGTTGTCACCGCAGAAGAAAAGCAACTTGTTTACTTTGATCCTCATAGCTTGAAACCCGAAGATACTCTTATCTCTATTTTAGAAGAGGGCCAAGAAGCTCAGAGACTGAGCACTTGCCCAAGGTTAAACCGAAAACCCAAACCACTGGCATGGAGTAGATGCCTTATAAGAAGGGCAGAACTGCTCCTGTGATGTTCTGAGACTGTAACTGTTTGTTAAAAAAAAAAAAAAAGTTTAATTGGTCTGTAATTCACACATCATACAATTCAATAGTTCAACCACACATCCAGAAGAGGTGCACAATCAACATCACAATCGGCTTTGGAGCATTTTCTTCCTGTGGTGGGAGCAGAAAGCCCCATCTTTCTCCCTCAGGACAGCTGGTGGCTTTAAACAGCTAACCTTGCAATTAGCAGCCCAGCAGGTCCCCACTGTGTCACCAGGGTTCCAGGTCCAAGCTGACAGAGCTGTAAAGGTGGAGGTGGTGTTTGAACCCTTGCCATCTGACTTCAGAGTCTGGCCTTTTATCACCAAGTGTCAGAGTCTCCAGGGCAAGTGTCAATGTCACTAGGGCATTTTGAGTCACAAAGTGTCATACCAAAGTCCACATTACAGACTTGAGCTTGTTGCTGCATCAAGGTGTACAGACGGTCACCGATCCTCAAACAAAAGTTGGGGATTTTACCTCGTCAGCCAGTCATGTTGGCCACCGTTCCAAGGCAGATGTCACTTCATTGTAAACAAACAGTCAGCACAGTGGTAGGCACGCAGCTGAAATGGACTAGGAACTAAAGCTTCATATAACTGGGAAAACAAACAGGACTTCCTGCTGGGTAGAGTTCCTGTGAGATAGTGCCTAAAAGCCAAGGGCAGTCATCTCACATTCTCTGTGGGGGGTTGAGAAAAGTCTTCTTTTGTAATTCTCTTCTCATTCCTTGAGCTTTAGCTGAAAAGTTGGTTGAATTGAGGCACTGGGATAAGAAAAACCAAACCCAAACAAACCCACTCCCATCGTGTCTATTCCAACTCATATTGACCTTATAGGACAGGGTAGAACTGCCCCTGTGGGTTTCCTAGATTATAACTTGATACGGGAGTAGAAAGCCCCTTCTTGGTCCCGCATGGCAGCTAGTGGTTTCAAACTGTCGACTTTCAGTTAGAACCCCAAACAATCGGGCTAAGGAAAGATAGTGGGATCTGAGAAGCCAATCAAACCCTGCAGTTCAGCATCTGTCAAGTCCCAACCAACTTGGTTTCTACAGCACACCCTGACTCCTAAATGAGCAATCCATTCAAGAAAAACTAAATGAAACAATGAAGGGTAACCAATTTCCTCTGAAGCGCAGCTGTAGGGGGATACCGTTCACCTTGTAGACTCGGTTTCCTCATCTGTGAAATGGAAATCATGCCTCCCAGGAACGACCCTGTGGCAGTCCTTCCACAATGGGCATTTAAGATTCTCTCAGGTATTAGGCATTTAGCAAAATGCAGATCCTGCTCTTTCATGACAACAGAAAAGTGCTGAGTTTCATCCATTGGTTACTGGGTGCTGGGGTTTCTCTGAGCAGATGATCTCAATGTCTCTCCAATCACATGCCCCACTGAACCTCAGCTCCCAGCCTAGGTCAGATGTGCAGAGCGGATGCTATACATATGTGTCCTTTCAACAACACTAAGTCAGGCTCTGGGGTTTGCATAAAGCTGGTGTAACCTCAAGGGGCCTGGTGGCCTATGAGCTCAGTGTCGGGCTGCTAATCATAAGGTCGGCAGTTCGAAACCCCCAACGGCTCCATGGATGAAAGATGAGGCTTTTTACTCCTGCAAAAAGCTACAGTCTCAGACACTCACAGGGGCGGTTCCACTCTGTCCTACAGTGTGCCTATGAGTCGGCTTGACCCGCTGGCCTTGAGTTTGCCTTTGACTTTTTTTTGGCTACAACTTTAGAGATAACAGATAGCTCTCGGTGTGTTGGCCTTGCCCCTCCCTGCAGAACTTGAGTTGCAATCAACTTGTCAAACTCCCCAAGAATTAGAAATGCCTATGGATGCCACCAGCGTTTAATCCCACACCTGGCTCAGCTTGCGGAATGGACTAGAGTCCCCGCCCCTGCAGCTCACGCCCAGGAATGCTCCGACCATCCGGCGGGGCAGCGCAGCCCATGCCGGGCTCGCGGGGGGGAGGCGGGGGGCTGCTCCGGGAAGAGCAGACCACTGGGCCCGGCGGGCGGGGCTGGACGGCGCCAGGCAGCCGAGCGCAGCGCGGGGAGTTTGAACCGGCGCGGGCCCTGCGGAAGCGCTGGGCTGGGG
>NW_022103928.1:56725154-56755991 GCF_000313985.2 Echinops telfairi
GTGGGCGGGGGCAGTGGGCTGCGCCGCGCCTTTGTTACAGTCCGGGGTGGGTGGGTGGGTGGTGGACCCCGCGCGCCCCCGGGGACACCCAATCGCAGCGACTCAGGGATCGCGCCCGCTTCTGGGCTCCCAGGGACCCGCAGCCACCGGCGGGACCCGCCCAGAGCCAGAGTCAAGCGGAACCCCCCTCCAGAGCCCGAGACGGTGGCGTATCCTCATGTCCCCAAGCCCTGGCCCCGGCGCAGGGAGGCGCCTCACCTTCCCGAACTTTCCCCCTCTCTCCGGGTCTCGGGATCGCCGGTCCCCGCCGCGCGGCGGCCGGACAGCCCCGATCGCTCAGCGGCGCCGCGGCCACTCGCAGCTCCTCTGCCGCCGGGGCGATCCGGGTGCCCGCTGCTTGGGGTGATTCACGTCGCTCCTTACCTGGAGGCCCGCGCCAGTCCCCTCCCCGCCGCCGCCCTGCGCGGCGACCCAGGGACGGCGCCCTCTGCGGGCCACCAGGCGGGAGCACCCCGGGGCCGGGCGGGAGAAAGCGCCCGAACCTCAACCCTGTAAAGTGCGGGGACCCCCAAGTCTGGCGTCGCGGGTCCCCTCCCTCTCGGGCAGCTGGTAGCGCGCGGGGACCCCCCTGAGCCCGTCCTGCCACGGCGCGGCCCGCGGCCCCTGCAGAGGGGACTAGAGCTTCCCCAGTGCCCAAGACACTTACGCACGCCTGGAGTCGCCCCCTTCGCTGTCCAGCCCTCCCCTCGAGTGGGCCCCCCAAAGCGCGAGACGTCGGGCTGCGCGGCGTCCGGGAAGGGCGGTTTGAGCTGCACTTGAACGCGGCGTGTGAGCCCTGGTCTCTCCGTAGCCTAACTTGGCTTTCTGCTCTCCAAATTTAAAGGGACCGAGGGAGGGCGCCGGCCTGGCACGCCCCCGGAACCCTAGGGCGAGTTGGAAGCTTGGAAAAGGCTCCGGGTGCGGCCCCAGTCCCAGGGCTGCGGGGCTCCGTGGCCCCCGCAGCGTTGCAGGTCAGGCGCTGGGGGCTGGAGGCCGGGGCTGGCCCGTCGCTCACGCGGGCGGTGGGAGTGGCTGGAACTTAGGGACACGCTCTTTCATCCCAGTAAACACCCCGGCAGCAGGCTAGCTGCTCCCCGACACAGGGGCCTAGCGACACTTGGGAGAAGGCAAAAAAGTCCCCACGACCGCGTCCGGCCACAGAGTGCGTGGACCCACAGGCGCCCACTTCCCGATGGCCCTCACCTTCTCCGCCCGCTCCCACAGGAAAGCAGGGGGGTGGGGGGCTCACACACCTGCCCAGCCCCGGCCCGAGCCGCTGCCCCAAGTTCCTTGCGGCGACGAAGTTGGTGGGTGGCCGCTACGTGGGACTCACCCTCGCCCGGGACTTTGGAGGCGGCGGCAGGGTGCCCTGCTGGAGCTCGCTCTTGGAGAGGGCAACTGGGAGAGTCGGCCCTGGCCCAGACTCCGCGCAGCGGCCCAGCAGAGCCAAGTTGCAGGCTTGTCAATGCGGATTCGACACCTTCTTCCCCGAATGCGGACGCGCGAGTCTTGGCGCCGCGGACCAGCGCGGTGGATTAATTATAGGGGTCCCCAGCGTGGCGGCCGCTGGGCGCTCTGAGTGGCTCGGATCGCGTGCCAAGCCAGCCAGGCGGCCGCGAGTCCACCCCCTTGGCGCGCACACGCCAGGTCCTGCTTCCCAGCCGCCGCTCCCGCGAGCGCGCGCCCGGAGCTCAGGCCGCGGCTGGTGGGGCTCTTGGGGCTCACGGGCAGATTCCCCGAGGTCAGAAGGCGTCTCTTACCTTGGAGACTGGAGCGAACTCTGGGAGTTTCCAGGTGTCCTAAAGACACAAGGTGCCAACGGATGCGAACACGGTGGTTGAGAGCTCTCTGGTCACTTGTCAAGAGACCGCCTGCTTTGGCGGGTGGACAGGCCGATCCTGCTCTGAATTGTTGGCCTTGACCTAGACAACTGTGCCCCGTCTCTCACCCCTCTTGGAGCCTCTTCAACTTCAGCCGCATCAGAATCGCCCTAGAGAGATTTTAAGGATCTCTGAGTTTCTTCCTGTGTGCATCTGGGGAGGCCTGGAGCATCTGCATTTTCTAACAAGTTCCAAGGTGATGCTGAAGCAGCCTTAAAAGTGCAGAGCGTTTGGGAAAGAACTTGGTAAACTGCAAAGTAGTACTGGGGATGAGGTAGGGGTTGGTACACTTAGTGTCTTGTCTTATTTCAGTCAAATGTGTTCACATTTAATATTCCCCCATTTACTGCTTCTTCTCAGCTCGGTTCTTACCGTTTACATTTTTCCAACAGAGTATGCACCAGATTTAGATTAGACTCACACTACCACTAAGGCCCTGGATCGCACAGTGAGCGTCTACCTTCACTGGTCAGCAGGCCTGCCCTTACTTCACTGCGGACTGAGCTGTGTGCTCTGCATACACAACCACCAAGGGCTGTGGTTCTAAGCTTGAAAGACTTAAATGCTGGCAGGAGATCTAGTAGCTGGGTTGAACTGCCAACCTCCAGGCCAGTTGTTGCAGTCAGCCGTTGGAAACCACCAGCCGCTCGACAGAAGGAGGAAGACAGGGCATGTTCCTCCTTGACCCCAGGGGCACCACCACTCAACCCTGCAGAGGGTCACTCTGAGTGGGGATGGACACGCTGGTGGAGAGTTCAGTTTATGGTTTTTGGAAAGCAACCTTAACTCTCAGCCCCACACATGGGCCTAGGAAGCATGCACAGTTTAACATCTAGCAGTGTATAAACAGAATGTTGGGAATCTATCAGGAATTCCAGAAACATTGCAGAACAGGACCCCCACCGTTTGTTGGCCGCTAAGCAGAGAGCTGCCCTTACCCTCCTCTGCCCTTGTTGGCACTGATGGCCTGGTGTGTTGCCAGACGAAGCTAGTGTCCCCTGAGGTTTCCAAACATGAGCAGTAAGTGTGGTGACATGGCATTTCCTAACCCAGTTCCTTCACACATGCTGCAATATCAAAAGGACACGATTGAGCTCACTAACCTTTGCTGAAGTCAAAAGACCAGTGCCGGAGGTAAACATGTAAGGAGCATAGCTTTGGTGCAAAGTAATGTGTTCAGTGGAAGGCGGAGCTTTCTAATCGCTGAGAGGGCTAGGCTGGAAGGCCCACAGGGAGAGGGGCAGGAAGGAGATAGGACCGCGAAGCAAAGGAGGTAGACAAACAGCCCTTAGAAAACTATAGCCTTGATATCCAGGCCAAGGGTTTCCTTCCACATGAAGTACCTTTCACCAAAGACACCGAGGTGTAGTCCACAATAGTTTAAAAGGCCATATTCTTACCCCCTTAAAGGCTGCCTTGTAAATAAAGAAGATATATATTGCTACTCACCCCCACCCCCTCTTTCTCCTATCGCTTAAATTACTCTGGTCTGGGCAGAACAGAAGGACAGAAACGTGGACCAGGTGAATATGGATGAGGTTTCTAAAAAGAGAGAATGAGAGAAAGAAAGACAAATTGGGTGGACCAGGGATAGCTGTAGTTATTCTAGAAGAGAAATTCTAAAAGGCAACGTCTCAATTCTTCACCATAGGAATATATTGGCCGTGAATATCATTATAGAATTATATTTTGGATTTGAAAGATGGGCAAAATCTGAAAGAAATCATACTGTGGAAAGCATGTTTTAACAAGACATTAAAATGTGTTCCAGATTCTTCTTCAACTTTGGACAAAAAAGAAATGGGATGAGTTGGCATCAAATGGGAGGGTGTGGGGGACAACTGTGGTTCTGGAACATTCCTAGAGGCTGAACTGCTCTTTGATATTATTTATAACCCTGGCTGGGTCTCAACCCTGTAAATAAAACTAGATGGGTGTCAGTTAATTTCCCCCATTAAATACAGAGAAGACTCTTTAGTTTGATGCCCACCCCCCTCCTTTGTCCCTCTACTTTTATCATTAATAAACACCTCTGTACCGCAGTTATCTGAGTACTTAGATAGATGAAATGGAAAGTTGTAATTAAACTTAAAATATAGGTGGTGTGTTAGTCTGGGTAGACTAGAGAAACAAATTCAGGGAGACGCATGTAAATAGGGGAGAGCTTTTTATATACAAAAGCAGTTGAATATTGAGAAAACATCCCAGCCCAGTCCAGATCAAGTCCATAAATCCAATATTAGCCCACATGTCCAATACCAATCTATAAAGTCCTCTTCAGACTTATGAAACACATACAATGACACCGAATGCAAAAAGATCACAGACCAGTGGGTGGGAAGTCTTGTGGATCCAGGGGTGTTGTAAGCATCTCAGCACTGGTTTGGGTCACCACGTGCCTCCTCCAGCTCACGGCACTAGTGTAGTTCCATGCGTCCTATCAGCTACAATGTCTCACAGGGGGTAAACGGAGAGGGAGTGTGTGTACTGCCTCCAAGGAGGAAGACAGGAGTTCCCAGAATCCTCAGGAGAAGGCCATGCCCACATAGAGGCCTCATTGGTTATGACCTGATTGACAGGCTAAACTCTACCCCTTCACTCTTAATCCTTTCAAATTGACAAGCGATTATATAACGCCCACAGGGTGGGCACAGTGAAGCTGACAGAAGTTACAAATCTGCTTCCAAGTAACTACTCCAGGAGGAGACCACATGGTGACACATGCTGCTGCCCTCGGTCGCTGTCAACTTTCTCTCAGTGACTCAAACCTGAAGTAAAGGTTCAACCTTTGAGAAAAAGCTGAATGGTCCTCAGAGGGCAGTCCACTGAAACAGGCCACCATACCAACGTACCTTACAGGACAGAACTTTTTAAGACCTGACATTGTCCTCCTGGGAGAGGCCCCTGAAGAGGGAGTTAGCAACTGAGACCAATCACTTATAGCTTTCAGTGTGAAGTGTGAAAAAAGAAGGGACGAGCCCTCTGCGTAGAAAATGAAACAAACAAAACTCACTGATATTCAGTCAGTTCTGGCAGTGGCCCCATAGGGCAGAGTAGAACCGTCTGTGTGTGTCTGAGAGGGTAACTCTTTACAAGGATTTCGTCTTGCTTGGATCCACTATCAATGCTCATGGAAGCAGTAGTCAAGAGACCAAATGATGCACGGCACTGGGTACATCCGCTGCACAGGACCTCTCTGAAGTGCTGTAAAGCAAGGCTGTTACTGTGAGGACAAGGTGGGCCTGACCCAAGCCAGGGCCTTTTCAATCCCCTCATGTGCATGTGAAAGTTGGACACCGAATAAGGAAGACTGCAGAAGATTGGATTCATTTGAATGATGGTGCTGGTGAAGAATACTGAAAGTACTGTGGACTGCCAAAAGAACAAACAAATCCCTCTTGGAGGAAGGACAGCCAGAGTGCACCTTCGAAGTGAGGATGTCAAGGCTTAGTCCCATGGACTTCCTTTGGACATGTTATCAGGAGCGCCCAGTCCCTGGAAAAGGACATCAGACTTGGCAAAGTCATGGGGTAGCAATGGAAAGAAGAAAAAAAAAAGAAGGCCCCTGACCAGATGGATTGACACAGTGGCTGCAGTTATGGGCTCAAGCATGACAATGACTGAGGATGGCCCAGGACTGAGCAGTGCTTTGTTCTGGTGTACACGGGCCTCTCAGGGTCAGAACAAACCCGACGGAATCGCACAATAACACCAACTCTTTACAGGAGTAGGAAACTTCATCTTTCTCCCATGGAGAGGCTAGTGGTCTCAGGCTGCTGACCTTGGGGTAGCAACCCAACACAGAACCCATTACACCACCAGGGATCCCACAGGGCTGGTGGTGGGCGTGGGGTGAACCAAGGTCACACTTGCTGATCTGAGACCCATCATCAGGAGGGACTGACTGGTCACTGAAAGAATATGTCATGTTTGGTAACTTGGAAAACCAGAAGGGAGGGAACCCCTCAAGAAGGTGGGCCAGATTAATAGCCACAGATCAGTCATCCTAAAGGTGACACAGGACCAGCAACATGCCATTCTGCTAGAGTGAGTCAGAGCCACTTCGATGGCAGCTCACAGCAACCAGGCTGTGAAGTGGCCCACATCCATACTTTGCTTTGTTGTCTATCCTATGGCTCACCTACCCTCCTACCTCCTTCTGGTCCTCTGCCTGCATTCTACTTTGGCACCTTGGTCTACCATTCTGTCTCCCAACCCACTGCTCCGAATTCTGGATCAATGGCTTCAGCTTTCCCTGGCCACCCCCCAAGGTGACAGAGCCATTCATGATACACCTAAGTGTGCCAAAGGAGTCACGATGGGCCGCTAAACACAAAGTCACAGTTGTAACCTACCAGTGGCTCCATGGAGAAAGATGGCTCTCTCCTCCATAGTATAGTCTCTTGCCCCTACACAGGGGCAGTTCTACCCAGTCCTACCCTCATGGGGTCGCTATGAGCTGGCATCTACTCAATGGCCCTGAGTTTGGGTTTGGCCCTATGTGTCAGGCAATGGGCTCATGGGGAAGGAGGGGATGAGGACTTCTCAACTACCTCATAGCTGCTCCTGAACAAAGACCGCATTCTTGGGCTAACAGATGACGCATAGCTGTGGCTCATCCATCACTCCAGTCTCTGCTTCTGTGATCCAGGGCCGTCTTCCTGTCTCTCTCTGGTTCCTATCGTCTCACAGAGACACCAGTCCTATCAGATGAAGGACCCGCCCCTTTTCCAGTGTGACCTCATTTCTACAACCAGCCCTTCCCCCAATAAGGTCAATGCGGAGGTCTTGGGAAGGAAATGGATTTTCGGGGCACTATTCCCTGGTGACATAGTGAGTTACACATTGAGTTGTTGTCCAGAAAGTCAGCACTTCGAAACCACCAGTGGCTCCATGGGAGAAAGACAGTCTCGGAAACGCACAAGAGGGTCGTTCTCCTCTGACCTAGAGGGTTGCTGTGAGTCCGAATGGACGCAGTGGCCAAGCGTTGCCTTTGGATGATGTGAACGGTCTGCATCAGTCAGGGGACATCCCTTGTTGATGCCTGTGCAAAACTGCCCCGTCATCTTGAAAATGCCACGCTGCCAACAAGCCCATCTGGTTCTGTCTGGGAGGTTAATTTGTGTTTGCTCAAGCCGAGGAGGACCAGTTTGATCACTTCCCAGGGACCCCACAGTACCACCTTTGGGACCAGTCCACTCCGCGGCACTCATTCCAACAGCGCAGACATTGTGCAACCCAACAGCAGTCCGGGCCTGTTTGCGATGGTCCGTGAGCTCCTGGGCGAGTCTGATCTGCGCTGAAGCCCACGGGCTGCGATTTCAGCCCCTTCCCTCCGGTTCTGCTCCGGTTTGAGGTTGTTGATGGCGCTGCGGAGCAGACACCTGCACAGAGCGGAAGAACTTGGGTTTTGTTGCAACTGCGGAGAGAAGGTATTTCTCGTCATCTCACCTGCTTATTCAAAACAGCCTCGTCATCCTGCTTACCAAAGGGTGCCTAGCGATTAAAAAAAAAAGGATTTTATTATTTTAGTAGGATGAAGAAAAACGAAGTCACTCTCCTCTTTCCTCTGAACTAGAACAACACAGGAAGTAAAAGCCTAGCGGCCCAGTCAGACGTGAAAAGAGCCCTTTCCTGCTAGGGGGTTACAGACTGCTGGGGGATTACAGACTGAAGCAGGTGATGTGAGAAGAGGCTCCAGAACATTCAAGTCACCAGGCTTGCTTGGCCATGAGACCGACATACATCAGGGTGCACCCACAGGCTCACCTAGCATGACCCTATGGGGACTCTAAAAGCCATGCCTATTATTCTTGGAGCCGGTGGGCTGTGGGCAGTAGCTGGGCGGACACAATGAGGAAGTCCCGGCCAAGTTCCAGGAATAGCTTGTGACCTGGTCCTGGAAGCTACACTGAGGTCTTCAGACACACCCCTCAAGGGGGAGAAAAGAAAACCAGCAGGAAATCCGTGCTGAAGATCTAAATCTGGCCTGAATCACTGATCTGCAGAGTAGTGGCTTCTCCCAGACAGGGTAGCAGATCTTTCCTGAGAGATTAAGTCCACAGCTGCAAGCCAGCCAGTTAAATGCCCAGGCTGCCAAGGCTCCAGCCAAGACGTTGGGGATGGGGATGGGGGGGGGGGGGATCGTTTTGGCAGTGAACCTTAGAACTCATGATCAGTTAGTAATTGATGTTTCTTCGGGGGAGCGGGTTGTCTGGCCATTTATGATCCTTCTGGTCCCTCTAACGATGCCCATCCTCCACCCCTCAGGGGAACACCGTCCTTGTTTCCAAAGTTAACTGGAAGATAACATTAGTGAAGATGTTTTCCAGCTAAGAAACCACTGCCGCCCCGTTTTTAGTTGTTTTTTGTTTTGTTTGTTTTTTTACTTAATTCACAGCCATCATCTTGCTGCTGCTGTGCAGTGACTGATGGGTCTGGACCCCACACTTAAAGTTCGCAGTCCTGCATTGATCCACAGTGGCAGCGGGATTCCTTGTTTTTGCTCAGTGGGATGACTGTTCTCCTGATTCTGCTTCAAGAATGAGTCTCCATATATGAGTTCTGGGGAGCTTTGGGGTTCAACACCCCACCCCACTGTCCCGGGCAGTGGGAATGGTGAACATGCTCAGCTGAGAAAGGTTGCCGGTTCAATTCCATCCCCAGGTCTTTTGAAAGAAAGGCCTGATAGTCTACTGGGAAATGAGCCACCAGCAACCCTACAGAGTCCAGTTCCACCTGGAGGTGCCTCGGTCTCTGTGTCTGCACTGACCCCAGGGCAATGGCAGCTGGGTAGTCAGCTTCTTTCTCAGGCTGGTGGCAAGGATGGGTTGGCTGGTTCCAGGCCCCACTTTGGTGCTTGAGGATGTCCACAAGAAAGAAAAAAGAGTCACTCTGTAAACTCTTTAAGAAGAGTAAACAAATTTCTAAAATCCCAAGAACTTAAGTTTTTACGTGTCTGCTCCTAAATCAATCACCAGCAAAAAATCCTTTCCACCAGCCAGACCACTGTGGGGTAGGGGTGGGGGTTGTCTAGCTTGGACATTGTCCCCAAGGCACGTTGGATGGGTAGGGGAAGGATCTGAACAAAACTGGGCTTCTGTTACTGAAAAATGAGGGTGGGAAGATTTCAGGCAGGCCAGTGTACTATCCACCATGACAGCATATGCTTTCATGATGATGTTAGAAAGAGCCACAAAAGCTATGCAGTCATTGCTGTTCCCCAAGTGTTCGGTCTTTTTGCTTTCTGGGGACGGACGTGGTGGCGCTGCAGCCCGGGCTCCCTGTGAGGCCATGCCACCAGGTCTGACCAACGAAGTGTGTGACTTCCGCGTCATAGCTTTTCATTGTCTGTGCATGTTTCTCCAGATTGTCCCTTCTGCCACATGGACCAGTCCTGCTGCAGATCACGAACCTATCAACCCAGACCCTGAGTGAGGACAACATGGAGCAGAGTCCCAAGGCCATTGGGAGCGGACAAGTAGCCCCATAAAGGGTGAAGATCCAAAAGAGAAAGCTTTGATAGCCTGAGAGAGTTTGTCCCTGGAGGAAACTTGACTTATCCAAGAGTTGACATGAAATGTTTACTTTGTGTCGGCAGGTGATAACATAGTGTCGTTTGTTCCTCTGAATACCAGAGGTCAGGAGGCCTGTGGACTCCTTCCATCCAACCTCCCTACTGCGCCAGTCCCACTCACCCCTCCCCACCCCCAGCTGAAAAACACATCCAAGTGGATTCTAATTTACCGAGACCGCTTGGGTTACGGGGCAGAACCAGTTCGTAGACTTTTTTCTTGACTGGAGCTCTGGTGGCATAGTGCTTACACAGTGGGATGCTAACCACAAGTCCAGCAGTTCAAGACCACCAGTTGCTCTATGGGAGAACAATAAGGCTTTCTACTCCTATAGAGATTTACAGTCTTAGAAACCCAGAGGCGAAGTTCTAGTCTCTTCTGTAGGATTGCTACGAGTTGAAACCAGCTCAAGGGCAGTGAATTTGGTTTGTTTGTTTGTTTTGGTAATCTTTACACACCTTTGTTCCACTGAGTTGCTGAATGAATTTGAATGGTTATCTTTCCTATCTTCACCACCTGTGGAATTCCAGCCCCACCCTCCAAATGGCTTTGTTGCTAGGTATTTGTCCCAACTAACACTTGCTCAGCATGTTGATGCCCCACTATGCAAGAGGTACATGAGAACCAAGAATGTGCAAGCAGGGGATCATCAGGGCAAACACACACACACACACACACACACACACACACACACAAACTCCCGCCTCCACGGAGGAAATACTGGAGTTCCCAGAATCCTCAGAGAAGGCCATGCCCAAACAGAGGCCTCATTGGCTATATTTTGATTGACAGGCTAGACCTCACCCCATACACTCTTAATCCTCAAACTGACACCAGATAATATAACTACCATATAAGGGTTTGGTATAAGCTTTAACATCTAACTTATAGATACGTCTCCTCCATGTGCTTAAGTGTACCATTAGGGCTTCTGCCCCCCAATAGTTTTATCAACACATAATTTACATATCATACAAGTCAATCGTCCAATCCTATCAAGGAGAATGGTACAATCATTACCACATTGATTTCAGAGCACCCCTCTCCCCCCATGGTTGCATTGCCTTTAAAATGAGTCATGTAATCACAATCCATTCTGATGCTGCCTCCCCCTCCCCCCTTCCTTATTTACTCCTGAAATCCCCTTACCTCTCTATCATCCCCCCACCTCTGTATTCCCTATACCCCCATTATATCCGTTATTATCATTACGAATGCATTCCTCCTTCCCAGCTGGGAGACCCAGCAGAAAACAATAAAGAACAAATTTGCACTAAGGTGGTAAGGATAAATCACAATAATCTAAAGACAAAATACAAATACTGTGCGTAAGAAGGAAAAGACCCCTGTCAACGTTCAAAGAGCCAGGGCAGAAATTTCTGTCATGGAACTAGTAAGGGATCCTACCACCCAGAACCAATTCAGCTCCCGTCTATAGTGAGATCAGCTGGCCAAGGGTCGAGTTCGATCCAGCATAATCAAGATGACAATGGTCTGTGCTTGATATAGAGGCTGATCAAGACCCTGGCCTGTGGCTAGAGCTATCTGCCAGCATCTCAGTCTGACTAGACACTCTGCAGAGGGGTTTTGGGTTCACACCATCCCCCGTAGCCCTCCATAATTTGGGTGTTCATAGTTTCAGCTCTGATGATTTTCTCTTGACCATAGTAAAATTTTGTGATTGTCATCTTTGGATCACACAGACTGGTAGCTTCTTCCTTGTGGACTTAGTTGACACTTCTCTTAGATGGCTGCTTGTTTGAATACAAGCCTTTAAGGCCCTAGACACTATTCCGATTGATAGCCAGGCACCATCTGCTGTCTTCCCCACACTTTGCTGCATCACCCTTATCTTCAGTGATCATTTCACGAAGGTGAGTATGGAGTATGGACCATGAGGTAAGAACTGATTGCTCTTAAGTTGGAGCTAGGATCCGTGTGGGGGCTCCACTTTACTGTAGTAGACTGCCTCATCTTTCTCTCCTGGAGTGGCCAATGAGTTTGAACCTCTGACCTTGTGGTTTGCAGTCTAATGGTTTCCCATTCTGAAAATAAGAGTCCTGGTGGCACAGCGGTTGAAGTACTCAGGTGCCAATCAAAAGATCAGTAGTTCACACACCCGGGCTATTCCATGGGAGAGAGATAAGGCAGTTGACTTTGGTAAGGATCACACCCTTGGAAATCCTCAGGGGGCAGTTCTGCTCTGTCCGATAGGGTCTCTGAGTCATCATCAATCTGTTGGCAGTGGGTTTTCTTTTGTTTAGCGTGAATGAAGAGAAGTTGTTACAGAATATCAAGACTTAGAGAACAATGGGCTTGCTTAGCTTTTTTCTGAAGACCGTACTATAAAACACAACAAAGTTAGGAGAGGCGATTAAGATACGGCTCAAGTTTATTTTACCGTTCAAGAATTAAGGACCACACAGAACAGGCAGCACAGAATGGAGACCACCCAGGAAATAACCTCACAGATCCATGCAAATCACAGAATCAGATCCATGAGTGACTTCAGTGAGTATTGATGGTGTCAAAGTGTCAAACGTGTCTCATCTAAATCTCTCTGATGTGCCCAGGGACAACCTTCTCTTAGGCTTAGGGTAAAAGTGAATTGTCATTATGACATTACTAATTGGAGACAACCAGGTGGTCTTTCATTCAATCTAAATAACCTTTTGAACGCTTGTTAGTGGGCTGGGTTAAAGTACTTACATTCCCTGCCTTCAGAAATCTTCACACCAGAGTCATTTGATTTCAATATCAGGTAAGTGCCATGACAAAGGAGAGAGGAGACAGTGCTGTGAACAGCTGCTAGCAGGGCTCTCCCCACTGCGGGCAGGGTTAAAGAGAGCTGCCCTGCAGATAGGACACGGGAGTTGCAATCTCAAGGCTGTAAAGAGCTTCATTGTGCAAAGAAGTTAGGGAGGTCGCATGAGGAAGTTAGAAGATTATGTCAAGCTACAAGAGTGGCATGTTCCATGACTCTGTGGCAGATGTGTAACTGTTGCTAGTTGAGTAAGAAAAGGGGTCAGTCCGAAATCTGGACAATTGGAACACAAAATATGCAATGATAGCAATAGCTCAGAAACCTGTGGATTAAAGTAACTGTTCGCGGGTCCACAGTGATATAAGTCAACAAGTCAAGGAAAGGTGGCGGGGAGGATGGGGAAGAGCTGTTTCTAACTACAGAACTCCGATGAACACTTGTGGAATGAAGGATGGAAACAATCACCATTTGGCAAATACCACAATGGTTGATTATTAAGTGCAGGAAGGGTGGATTGAAGCTACAATTAGGGGGTGAATGTCTGATAGGAAAGAGGCAACTGAGACAGATTTATACTGAGCCTGGTGGATGAATGTTGGCCTCACCAGAAATGAGATGGGTCCCTATCACGTGCCTCCTGAGAGGGTGCACTGAGGACACAAACCACTTCCATGATATGCTTGCCAGGCAATAAAGCCTGGAATTGGACCCAAGGAAACCTCAGGCAAACCAGAATTGGAAATCGGGCTGCAAAACCACAGGCGAACGTTCTTTGAAACTGTCAAAGCCGTAAATGAAGGGCTGAGGCCACTGACCCGGATGGGCGCAGAAAGGAGATGAGACCCCGAGATGCAATGAAGACTCATGGTTTAAATCCTGAAGCATCTGGCACAATCCAAGGCCAGCCTGCAGATGAATGAGCTGCATTGTATCTTACTGTCCCTTTCCTGGCTTTGATCGTTGTACAAAGGGTAGCTGTAAGATGGTCACATTTGGGGAAGCTGGGTGAAAGGTCTACCAGAAATATTTCTATGAGTTTTGCAACCCTTGGCATGTCTGAAATGATTTCAAATTTAAAAAATCAAAAACTTAAAAGAAGAAGGAGGGGGCAGAGGAGGGGAGGAGGAGGAAGAGGTGGCCGGAGAGGAGGGAGAGGAGGAGGAGGAGGAAAAGAAGCCAGTGCAGCTGGAGGGTAGACATTCAGAGGAAGAGGCTGGTGCGGTAGGCAGCTGGAGTCCAGGCAGGAACTCTCGTGTGAAGATAGAGATTTGACTCTTTATCTCAACAATAAAGGAAGACATTAAAAGCTCCCAAACAGCATAGTAACCGATCAGAATTGCATTTTGCCAGCACCAGTGGGGCTGATAAGAGTGCATGTGTGGAGCCCAGGAAGAGGAAGCTGCAGGCTTGCAGAAGAGGTGGCTGTGCAAGCAAAGCCTGATCTGCGGTGGTGACAGAGAGAAGGAACACCTGGGGTGAGCTTCTGGAGGTAGGCAGGAAGTAAAATCATCAGAGTGGGCGTGGAGAACGTGGGGAAGTGGCTAGCAAGGACGATGGTCCATGTCCGGTCTGCCCCACTAGAGAAACAGAAGCTATTCACAGAAAGGACAGAGATTGAGAAGGGGGTGGTCCAGTCTTGGGATGGTTTCGGGTTGAGGTGGCTTTTGATGGATCTGAGTATATCCATCCAATTTGATGCCAGAAAAGGCAGCTAGATTTTAGGGGACTGGAGCTCAGAGGTACTGTCTGGGGTGGGGATGAAAATTGATCATAGTAGCAAATTGTCCCCAGAAATTGGGAAAGGGAGAGGAATAGGGAGAGAGAGAGATTATTTAGCTGACCAAGGTCAAAATTTTGGAATAAGTTTGGGTGGGAGCAGAGAGAAGGAGGAATGACTGCTGTGGCTGCGTCCAAATGAGTTTCACCGAGGGAGTGCTTTTGGGATGAGCTTAGACGGTTAGGTGGGAGTTTGCTGGACTAAAGCAGAGAAGCTTCAGATGATCTACCATGAACTTTTATCTAGTCTATTAATTTGGATGCAGGGCTAGCTCCAGAGCCCAGCCCAGCTATTAATAAACTGTCTACACTCTGGGCCATCCTGGGCCAGTATTAAGACCACAGTGAGTGGAAGAGAGGCAGTGAGCTTTCAGCTCTCCAATGGGCTTCCTTTGCTCAGGATCTTTGCTGAAGGGTCCAGAGCCTTCTTCCGCTGACTTCTGCACTCCCTCCCCCACCAGAGTCGCCCAAACCATCTCCACAGAGCACTGCCTCTGTTTCTAAGGTGACCATTCCTGAAAACAATACCTTTGGTTCATGGGTTTGCTCTTTGATAATAATGACGTATTGGTGATATAATCTTTGGACCACTTCCACTTCAATGAGGATTACAGTATTTTTCACCAGAACAGTGGAACCATAGCATTGTGGCAGAGATGATCAATTCAGGATGTCTTTCCTTCAAGGATCCACACTAGCATTCCAAGAAACCCTATGCCACTCAGAACTGCATCTTTCCACATGTGCCCACTGAGAGGAATGTGCACCCCCCACCCCCACTGCAGTTGGCAGAGCAGGGATAGGCCAGTGGGGGAGGATCCCACTCAGGGTTGAGTATCAGCCTCTCCAGGGATGCAAAAACATTGATCAAGGCATTCCGAGAAATGTATAGTTTGTCAGGCTTCATTCATTCCTGGTTCCCCTTCCTACCAAGTCAAACTAACTGAACTGAATCCAAACTGGAACAAATCCATTGTTTGTTTTTCAGTCCACTCCCACTCACCAAGGCACTGTCAGAAAGAGTAGACCTGCCTCCACGCGTCTCTAGGCTGTGATCAAGCGGAGAACACTCCTGAGGAGGGACTGGTGGGACCAGGCTTAACTGATTCAAGTTTCAGAGTCCCTTATAACCTTGGGCAACTTCTGTTTGAAGACTTTCTCTGACGGGAAACCATGTACTTGATAGCACTTCCAACTACGTCTACTTTTTAATGAACTTCTGTGAGTATTTTCCAGAGTACTTCTGAAAGCCCATTATCCTCCCCGTATGTTTTATCAATGATTAAAGCACAGGAGAAGCCATTTTAGCTCAACGTCCTATTAAAGCCTTTCATGAACTAGGAATGAGCAGTTGGTACATGAAATTTCAATGTCAGTACCATTCTCACTAGCATCCAAAAGCATAAAAGAAAACACAGCATAACAAAATACACACAACACCAGAACAATAAAGCCTACAGATGATTGCTCAGAGGAAGGGAGAAAACCTAAATCGTTGGAGAGAAGCATCATGTTCATTAGGATCGGAAGATATTTTGATATGAGGTCATTCAAATTGATCTGTAGAATCAATATAATCCCAACCTAAATTCTTGCATAATTGAAAGCAAGAAAAAAATGAATCATTCTAAAATTTAGGTAGTAATATTAATATGATCTCTAATCATGGAAATGATTTTTAAATAGAAGAGCAAAGGGGAAGGATTTATATGACCTAACTCCAAGATTTAGGATAAAGTGATAGGAATCAAGACACTGTGGTATTGATGTCAAAACAGACACACAGATCAAAGCTATAGAGCGGAGAGTCCAGAACCAGATCCATGAATATACAGACTGGTGTTTTCTAAAATGGGCAATATGGCTTCTTGGCAGTTGATCCAGGCAGGATGCCAAAGCAAACACCTACACTTTATCTTGGATTGTAGACTAGAGTATAAATGCTTAATTGCCAAGGGGGCACTAGGATATAGAAAATAGCTTGTTGACAAAAATATCGAGATGATTAGTAGGGGAAGTGGTTATGCATTTGGCTGCTAACCGAAAAGGTAGCAGTTCAAAGCCATCAGGTGCTCCACAGGAGAAAGAGGAGGCTTTCTACTCCCATTTTTCTATGAAGTTACATTCTGAGAAACTCCCAGCAGAAGTTCTATCCTGTCCTACAGGGTCTCCATGGTCAGAATCTATCTATCTATCTATCTATCTATCTATCTATCTATCTATCTATCTATCTATCTATTCATCTATCATCTATTTATCTATCTATCATCTATCTCTACAAATGGTGCTGGTTATGTTTTTATTTATGTTAAATATACAACAAAAGGGTTTCCCACTTGGCTGTTAACCACAAGAGTCGGAACCAGCTGCTCCACAGGAGCAAAGAGGCACAATGTTGGAAACTCTCAGAGAGAGTTCTTCTCTCTCCTGTGGGGTCACTGTGAGTTGGAATTGACTTGATGGCAGTGAGTATATAACAGAGTCTGGTATCCAGGAGATTTAAAACCTCTCAGAACTTAATAATAAGAAACATTCTAATAAAAATTAGCAAAAATATCCCAACAGGTACTTTAAACAAAAAAATACATGACGCTAATTGTCAAATAGCAAATGAGAAAAGACTCAATGCCATTCGTTTTCAGGGAAATGCAAATAAAAACCCAAAGGAGCTATTACTACTCCCCATTAGAATGCCTAGAGTTTAGAAAGACCATCAAGATTTACTATTGGCGAGAATGTGAGCGGCAGAGCTCTTCTGCCTTACTGGTGGGAAAGCCAAATTGTACAACCACCTTGGGAATCGGTTTGGTAGTCTTTATAAAGTTAAAAATACAAGCAAATGTGGTGAAGAAAGCTGATGGTGCCTGGCTATCAAAAGATATAGCATCTGAAGTCTTAAAGGCCTGAAGATAAACAAGCAGCCATCTAGCTCAGAAACAAAACCCACATGAAAGAAGCACACCAGCCTGTCCCGACTCGATCGCTGAAGACAAAGCAGGTACATAAGCGAATATGGTGAAGAAAGCTGATGGTGCCCGGCTATCAAAAGATATAGCGTCTGGGGTCTTAAAGGCTTGAAGATAAACAGGTGGCCATCTAGCTGAGAAACAACAAAGCCCACATGGAAGAAGCACACCAGCCTGTGTGACCATGAGGTGTCGAAGGGATCAGGTACAGGCATTAAAGACCAAAAAAAAAAAAATCATAGCATTGTGAATGAGGGGGAATGCAGAGTGGGGACCCAGAGGCATGTGCGGGAAATTAGACATCCCCTTACAGAAGGGCTGCTGGGGGTAGATGAGCCAGTCAGGGTGCAGTGTAGCAATGATGAAACATATCATTTCCCTCTAAATCTTGAATGCTTTGTCCCCCGCCACTATCATGATCCCAATTCTACCTTACAAATCCAGTTGGACCAGAGGATGTACACTGGTACAGATAGAAACTGGAAACACAGGGAATCCAGGACAAATGAACCCCTCAGGACCAGTGGTAAGAGTGGTGATATTGGGAAGGTGAAGGGAAGGTGAGGGAGAAAGGGGGAACAGATTACAAGGATCTATATATAACCTCCTCCCTGGGGGACAGACAGTGGAGAAGTGGGTGAAGGGAGACGTTGGATAGTGTAAGATATGACAAAATAATAATAATTTATAAATGATCAAGGGTTCATGGGGAGGGGGAAGTGGGGAGGGAGGGGAAAAATGAGCTGATACCAAAGGCTCAAGTAGAAAGCAAATGTTTTGAGAATGACGAGGGCAACAAATGTACAAAAGTGCTTGACACAATGGATGGATGTACGGATTGTGTTGAGTTGTACGAGCCCCCAATAAAATGATTTTTAAAAAATACACTTATGAGGCAGCCCAGAATTCATATCCCTAATATTTATCCGAGACAGGAAATCACATACCCATAGAAAGACATGCACAAATGTTCCGTGAAGCTGTATGCATAGCCTAAAAAATAAAACTGGAACCAACCCTAATTCTATCACTCGGTGAACGGATCAACCAACTGCAGCATATTCACACATGACAACACGGCAACGCCTTTCAGCCACCAAAAAGAAAGCACCACAGACACACGCATGTCACGGATGCCCATCAAAACGCTGTTCCTGGGAAAGAATCTTGTCGCACAAAAGAGCATGAACTGTTAGGATCCACTGACACGAAATCCTAGCCAAGAACCATCTACAGCGACGGAAGGCAGCCCCGCGGTTGTCAGGAGCTGGAGTTGGGAAGGAGACTGGGAAAGCACACCCAGTTTTCAGGGGTGTGGGGGTGTGGGAGGGGGGAAGGAGATGCTCTCTATCTTGATGATAGTGGTAGCTCCACGACTTATCCACCCGTCAGAACTCATCAAAATGTACATGGTACATAGGCTTGGTTTACTGTATTTAAAGCGTGCCCCCATCAAGCTGATTCAGAAAGCATCTCATAGAGGAAGCACTGCCCAGGTTGTGAGTGGGCTACAAGGACAAGCAGTTGTCCTCACGTCGGCTGCGACTCATGGTGACCCCAGGTGTGACGATCCAGAACTGTGCTCCACAGAAATTTCAATAGCTGTATTTTTGGAAGTAGATCTCCGGGCCTTTCTGATGAGGTGCCTCTGGGGGGATTCAAACCTCCAGCCTTTCAGTTAGTAACCAAATGAGTTGATTGAACTACTCAGAGAATCCTACACTCGATTTAGAGAGTATAAAGTCCCGCTCACTTCATAACTACTCCCGTGTTCTTCTGTGGAGTGATGCTCCCTGGACTTGCTGTGGGGCTTGGGCTGGGTTCAGACTCTGGACCTCTTGTGAATCCATTATTTGTGCTGAACCTGGGGTCTGAGTTGGGAATTTTGGATTGGCTCTCTCTTAGTTGAGGAATCCATTGTCCTTTTTTGGATTGGTCAAGCTGTATGATCTCTTAGATAAGAGACAAAAAGAAATCTCTCCTACAGAGAAACCTGCACAAGTGTGCAAAAAGGGATGAGTAAAGAATGCCTATTGTAACTGTACTTCCTAAAATATCTACCTGATGTGTCGATTTTGGTTTTCTCAATCCCGGCAACCACGTGAGTCAGAAAAAGTCACCAGTCTGACACCTGACCCAGGGATTTGGGACTTGCCAGTCTCCACAAGTATGTGAATTGTTTCTTTGAAATAAATCCCTCTCCACATACTTACATATGAGTGGGTTTCAAAAGTTTGTGGAAAAATCCCATTATCTCTCCATTCCATTTTCCCACATCCTTTCTGAAGCTCCCTTGTATATATGTTTCACGGTATTTATTTCCTCCTCTTGCTGACCCAGCCGAAAACAGTCCCTGAATCAACACTCTGTGTGCGACTTTCCATCTCTGAATCACTGTTCCAGGGAACTCAAGTTTAAAATGGGATTTGGGAGATAGCTAAGTGATTGGGTGGTGAAAAGATGGGAATTCTGCTCCATGTACTCATTCAGGGACCCAGGTTCATGGGACTGCCTTCACTGTTACCTCTCAGAACACACTCTGAGTTCAGAGAAAGAACAAGAAAGGGATGAGGGTTACGTGCATTTTCTACTCACCTGGTCTGGCTCCTACCTGACTGCAAGAAAGACAAACTTCCTGTGGACACAAGTACAGAGTGAAAGGGGATTTGGTGAAGCACAGCATATGATTTCTGCTATGGAAACGTATTAAATGTTTGGCTTGAGCAATGAAACAGGTGTGTGTGGGTGTCTGTGTGTATGTGTGAGTGTGTGTGGGTGTATTGAAATCATTAAATTCAGTGGGCGATATCTACATAAATGGACTTGCCGAGTTGTCAAGATAATATCCAGTTGACCCTGATTCATGGAGACCCCCATAGACACCTGGGTAGGCTGCCGGGCTCTGTGTCATCCCGGTGATTGGTTTCAAGTGGAACCGGCTGTGATCCAGAGTTTTCACTGACTGAATTTTGGAAGGTGGTTGCCAGACATTTCTTCCTAACCTTCCTTTGCCCAGGAGCTCCATTGGAATCTGGCCAACTTGAGTGACTGACCCTGCTGAGACCAAATGGCATCCCTGCCAGCATCCTGTAAGCCACCACAGCACAACAAGCTGACGAAAGGGTGGCAGACACAAACTGTTAACAGTCTCTATATAGGAAATGCAATGATTTTCAACGAGACTCAGAGATCATCTTTGAAAGGCAGTGCTGAATACAAAGATCTCATCTCCCACTAGTGTTGTTTGTGAAGCGAGTACAGGGACAGACTTCTTCACCCATCTGGAACCTCGTGGTGCATGTTCTACCCTGAATCGTGCCCATTCACGTCTCAGGTGTAGGAAATTGCCAGCCCACAAAGGCCGATGGCAAAACCACGTGAGATGTTCCAGAGCACAGCACAAGTCTCAGCTGTCTCTCGCTCTGATTCGTCCCACTGAGAATGTGTTTTCCTCCACCCCACTGCAGAGCGCGGCCTCTTAAGAAGTACAGTGGGCCTTTTAGGGGCTACTCGGTGTGTTTTCTGGGTGTCAGAGTCCCACCTCCCTTCAAAGAAGAAGGAGCAGGGGGATCCACAGCCTGGATGCCCACCATCCATTACTGATGCTGCCTGAGGCCAACCCAGCGCCATCTGAGGACTGACCTCTGGATCAGATTCACCCAACACAGAGAAGTCCTGTGGGCAGACAGACAGCAGCCACACCGCATGGATAGTGTAGTTCTATGCAATAAAGGAGCCTGACCACAGGAACACTTGGGGACACTGGGGAAACAGGACCTTCTGGGTAATGCAGCTTAAGTCCCTTCCCCTGTTCCACAGCTGGGTTTCTTGGCCTTGGGAGGCCTCTGTGGTGGGGGTGTTCTGTAGACAAGAGGAGCATGGAAATTCTGAGTGTGAAGCAGGTGTGTCCAGTGTGAACTATTTCTAAAAACTTAAAGCCTGCTTCTTACAATGATAGATGTAATACATACCCATTCAAAGTCTTCAAGTAGAAGAGGCCTTATTTTTAAAAAAGGAAAGGATTTTGTCTTTAAGCCCACTCATTCCGAACATATAGTAGCCTGTGTACACACACATGCATCTATCTAGGTGTGAGTACACATGGATAGATGTATGTGTGTATGGGTGTATACATACATACATACATGAATAGTAATTTAAGGGACCCTTGGTGGCAAAGTGGTTACTCACTGGGTTGTGAACCGTAATGGTCCGTAAAGCCACCAGCGACTCCTCAGAAGGACGACGGGGCAGCCTACTCCTGTGAAGAGCCACCATCAGAAACCCAGAGGGGCAGCCCCACCTTGTCCGAGAGGGTCACTGTGAGTCAGAATCAACTCATGGGCAGTGAGCTTGGTTTTGCTTGATACATGGTTTCAGGGCTTTTCATGTATGTACAAAGTATGCATTTATATATGTGAGTATATCTCATGTATGCATATAACACCATGGCAATTTCTTTAAAAATACATGTTTGTTATATATATAACAGTCTATCTTGGCATATGTTATTTCAAGGATGCAGACTTGCTTGGTTCTGTTTGGTACCTACATAGTGTTTTTCAGGGCGTGCTGTTCTTTAGAGATTATCGTTGCTGCTTGGCACGGTGGAGCCACTGTTGACTCACTGACTCCACGTGACCGAGCAGACTGTCTCACCGAGTTTTCTAGGCTGTCACCTTCAGCCAAGCGGCTTGCCAGGACTTTCCTCCTGTCCTCCCCTGGAGTCGTTGGATAGGTTTGAACCACAGGTCTTTTGGGTGACCATCTGCGCGCTGAACTGTTGAGCCACCAACCAGAAACCCCAACCCATTGCCATCCAGTCAATCCGGACTCACAGTGATCTCTTAGGACAGAGGACAACTGCCCCAGAGGGCTTCGTAGGCTGCAATCCTTACGGTAGCAGACTGCCACATCTTATTCCTGCCAAGCAGCTGGCGGGTCTCAACCCACCAACGTTTTGATTAGCAACCCGGGCTTAACGACTAAGCTACCAGGGCTCCTGAATTCATGCATTAACCAAACTTAACCCAGCCCACCTCCCCACAGCCTTTGAGCCACTTCTGACCCTAGCGGTGCTGTCTCAGAGAGCAGAACTGCCCACGGGGTCTCCCAGGCCGCAGGCTTCACAGGAGCAGACTGCCACGTCTTCTCCTAGTGGCAGGGCGGGGCGTTCCAGCTGCTGACCTTTTGTTTCGCAGCCGAGTGCTAAAGCACTGTGCCACCAGGGCTCCTTAATTTACACATCAGTCTTCTCTTACTGGACATGAACATTCTCTCCAGACTTAAAACACAAATACAGTAAACTGACAGCAAACAATCTTGGTTGCCTGTTGCACGTGGGTGCAGGTAGATGTGTAGGAGAGATTCCTAGAAGCGAAACTGCCAACTCAAGAGGTACATGCAGCAAAAGGAGTTTTGCCGTTATTTCCAAATTCTCCTTCATTAAAAAAAATTTTTTTTTCATCAGCAACATATGAAATGAACAATTTCCCTATACCCTTGCCTCCCCTGGCTCTATTAAAGTTGAATTATTTGCTAATATGAGGCAATCGCATATTTTACAAAGTGTTATTTTTGGTTTTGATTTTCATGTCTTTCCATCAGCACCCCCCCCCCGCCCCCCGCCCCGTTTTGTTTCTTTAGCAGCAACAGTGCAGCACACGGACAGAGATATCTGCGACTACAAGAAAAGGTCTTCGCCTTCAGGAACGGTGAGTATGTGGAGGTGGCCCAGGACCTAATACTTTCCATACTCCAAACATTAAAAAGTACTAGCTATCTTTCACAAGCGTTGTACAGCTCGTTGATAAATGGCCGTGTTGATGAAGAAGCTCTGATGCGGGTGTGCCCACGCCATTAGGACTGGCTGTTCTCACCCTGTCTGCGAGGACTCCAGTTGTCACGATGTCCCCAACTGCTAGAACACTGCTGGGGCTTCCTGACCAACCCGACTGTCAGGTTGGAACAGGACTGAGCCAAGCCAGGCACGTCGGACGCACACCTTCCTGAAGCAGCATTTGCTTTCCACTTTGGGGGCTGGCAGGGTGGCAGCTGTTTCAAACTGCATTAAGAAAGCGTGATGAACACTGGGCTTTCTTGTTCTCTCGGCACCTGCTCCTTTCAGAAGCCGATTGGGCGTCACAGCAGGTAGAGACTGAGCAGCTCTAGGGGAGAGAGGGGACTGCCAATCTCTGGACAGATCTGCAGCCACTCACTCCATCCCTGGGTCGTCTTCTGGAGTCCTTGTTCACTTCCTTTGATGTGGCAGGGATTGCCTGAACACCCAACTGGCACCTACCTCCAGCTGTAGAAGGACAGTGAAAACATTATCTATCAGTCCGTCTTGGAGAGCATCATGTCAGGGACCCACAGGTTGTCCTGCACGAGGGAGAGTCTCAGAAAAGCTCAGGGACAGATTCTTCTCTTTCAGATGGTCTCACTTGGGACTAGGATTGTGGTGAGATGCAGGCTCTGGAATCTGATAGGTGGAGTGTGCATCTCAGCTCATTCAGTCCGTTGTTTTGTGTCCTTGAGAAAGCTACTTAACTTCTCTGTGCCTTTGTTTGACAGATGATAATCCTCCCTAAGGAGCCCCATGATGTAGTGGTTATGCTTTAGACTGCAATCCACGATGTCAGCAGTTCAAAACCAGGCCCTCCTCAGGAGAAAGATGGGGCTTTCTACTCCCATAAACAGTTACAGTCTTGGAAATTCACAGGGGCAATTCTACCCTGTGCTATAATAATTGCTGTGAGTCTGTATTGACTAGGTGGCCATGAAGGTTTTTTATGTTTGTTTCTTTGTTTGAATCTACCTAACTCCTAGCCTATGAGCTTTCAATGGGATCTTCATGTACAAGATCCGTTCTTGGCCTGCAGTGAGTACGTCATACGTGTTAGCTGATATCATGGCATCTGGCCTGTGAGACTCTTGCCGATGCTCAGAGAGAAACTCTATCTTCTATTTCCAGTGTTCAGTGGCACTGGCCTCCTCAGTTGGTGTTGATGCTAGATGTGGGAACTGAGGAGGTCAGGGGGCGTGCTCTGCTCCCCGGGCAGAATGGGGTCAAAATGAGGAGCCAGAAAGAGCTGTCTTCAACACACAGTCTTCCCCTTTGCTTCCAAGCCCCAGATATCCGTCTCTGTTCATGAAATTGGGGGAAAGAGCCAAGAACCATAAAGCTTTCTAGGAATTACTCTCAGTGTTTTGCCATAAGACAGCTTATTTCTACTTACATTTGGGGCAAAGTTAATCCACTCCCTGAAGCAGTGAATGACAAAGCGATGATTATCATGTGTTCTGGTCAAATAGCACATCATAAATTCAAAAGAGTTACAATATCTAAAAGAGTGACTTACAGACTCCATCCTACTGAGAGGACTGGGTCACCACACCCACCAAAGGCGGAGGAGAGTTAGTGCCTCAGATATAAATGACAAATGATAAAAAAGCCGAAGTCACAAAGAAGCTATATTACTCCAGTGTAAGCAATGGCTATAGCCTGATGGTGAAAAATTCTAAAACACAACTGGCCTGATTTTTCAAAAAGTTGACAGTATAGGAAAAAAATGGAGACGAAGAAGACAACACTCAGAAGCCATGTCGGAACCTCGATTGTATCCTTGTTCAAAAAATTAAGACACAGCCAATGAAGGCATCTGGGACCCCCATGGAGATACTGAAATAGGCACTCATCCTTTCGTGGTATAATGGAATCCTTGCCAATTTTCCTGGGTATGCCGATGCCTTTGTGTTACTATGTGAGTGTTCTTATTGTTCGTGGATCTCTGATAAAGTAACTAGAGGCAAAGCTTCGCAATCTATGCAGCTTAGTATGCAATGATGAAGAGAAGAGGTCGGGGATGCAAGAGAGCGAGTGTGAGAGTGAGAACAGCAGCTGCACAAACATGGGGATCCTTCTTGAATCTATGAGGGGAACAAACAAACCAGACTTGCTCTGGGTGGAGCAGAGCTGTCATAGCACACATTTTCCCTGCTGGGTGGGCATCGAGGGACTCACTGAGTCAGTGCACCCAGTGGCATCGCCTGGGTAGGTTCTCTCTGGTCACAGTGCATTTTTTTGTAAAAGCAGTGTTACTCAAACCTCATTTTTTGTGATGACTGATTTAAGAGAACAGCGTGTGGCGATGAAATTTTGTTTTCTGCTCAGGAAAAATGCTGCAGAAACTCTTGTGATGTTGAACACAGCTTACAAAGGCAGTACTATGGGGAAAACTCAAGTGTACGAGTGGTTTTCTCATTTCAAAAAAAGGTGATATGTTGATTGATGACAAACATCATTCCGTACTTCCATCAACTTCCCAAATGGACAAAAATGTGGACTAATAGTGCATTTGGAGTTCATCCCACCATGTCAGACTGTTAATAAAGCCTTCTATTTAGAGGTTCTGAAAAGATTGTTTAACAATGTATTTTTAAAAGTGCTGATTTGTGGCAGATGGAGGACAGGTTTTGCCACCACGACAATGCACCTGCTCACACTCTTTTTTTTTTGTTTCCGTGAATGCAGAGGGATATGAAAGGATGGAGATTTGATGACATAGAAGAAGTGGGGGGAAAAATGAAGGAGGTGCTGTCAGCCATCCAAACAGATGAGTTTGAAAAATGTTTCCAAGAATGGAATCACAGATTTGACAAATATATTAAGTATTATGGTGAGTACTTTGAAGGTGATAAGATTGTTTTGTAAAAAAATTTAAATATATAACTTTGAAAAAAAATTCTGCTTTGTGGGGGGAGGTTACCCCCTCATAAGTAGAGGGCCTCTGAATGTTCACTGCGCTAGTTTTAAAAACTTTTATTTGTAGCTTCTCTGTCTGTTTGACATTTTGCAAAGTGAAAGGTAGGGGGTGTAAAAGAGAGTTGATGGATTTTGGAACTGACACAGATCTTTGATGACTTAAAACAAACAAACAAATAAACACTGTTGTAAAAATAGACACGAAGCCCCAGAGATCCAGAACCAGAACAGAACTGCCTTTTTTTTCAGGGTCTCACAACTGTTCCACCTCTTACATCTCTACCTCCATCATCCCTTTCCTATTGCTCTCTATTTAATGGAAATATTTGAGTTGCCTTTCTCTGACTGGTTTCTACTGGTTCTGGCTTTCTTGGTGTTTACTGTATATAACACAACATTGGCTAATTCCACATTTTTAAGTCACACATTTTAGAGTTACCAATTAATCTTGTAGTGAAACCACTGTCTATAATTCTTGCCAAATTTCCATGGCCACAAACAGAAAATGACTCTTTCCCAAACACAACACCTCCTCTCACTCCCCACCCCCACCCCCAGTAACCTTTAATAAGCTTTGGCTTGTATGCATGTGTCTATTCTTGTTATTTCTTATTAGTGATATCAGACACTATTTAGTTGTGACAGAAGCTTGGGCAACCAGTAAGAATAAGCTCTGATTTCTCAGCAGAAAGCATGCAGGCAAGAAGGCAATGGGTAACATATATAAGACCCTGGAAAGAAAAATAATCGCCAACCAAGAATCACATACCCAGCAACATTGTCCTTCGAAGACAGTGGTGAAAGGGCATCATATCCAGATCAATAGAAACAAAACCCAAACAAGAAATACCAAAGGAGATCTTGGGACAGAGAAGCAATAGCAGTAGACAACAACAGAGACAGACATACTCAGAAGTAGTCAACTCAGACAGAGAGGGGTGTTGTATAAGATTACAGAGTCAATTGAAGAAGAGGGTCATAACTGCAATAAATATTTATGCGCTCATGAAAGAGCCTTAAACTCCATTAAGCAGACTCTTACAGAATTGAAACAGGAAAGGAGTCTACAATAATAGCAGTAGACGTTAATACACCACTTTCAATGAAGGGCAGAACAATTAGAAAGAAACTCAACCAAGACCTAGAACTAAACAGCACAATCAACCAACCTGACAAATACACAACATGTCACTCAACAGCAGAACAATATACATATTCTTTCCAGTATGCGGGAAAGTTCTCCAGTTTAGGCCACAAAGCAAGCTTCAATATACTTCAAAGCACTGGAACAGAATAAAGCATCAGCTCATATCACAATGCTATAAAATTAGAAATCAACAATAGGAGGATCAAAGGGGGGAAAAATCAAACACATGGAAGTTGAATAGTTCCTTCAAAAGCTACTTGGTAATAGAAGAAATAAAAAGTGAAATAAATGAGAATCAAACAGGAATGAATGCGCAATACACCCAGACCTTGGAGGCATGGCAAAAAAAGTACCGAGAAGGCCATTTATCACAATAAATGCCACATTGCAAAAAGAAGAACCCAAATGAACACCTGGACCCAGCATCTTCAGCAATTAAAAAAACAGCGAAACCGTCCTACGGCAACCAGAAGAAAAGATTAAAGTTGAAATAGGTGAAACAGAAAAACATGCATCAGCAAGACAAGGACCTTCTTCTTTGAAAGGCTTAACAAAATTGACAAACCCACTGCCACTGAATCAGAACCGGGGACCCCTTTGCTGACCTTGGTGTCTTTGGCCGAGGTTCACCCAATGGCTTCATTCCTAACATGCATTGTCTCCCAAGGTGAAAGTGGCTTCTGATAGACAAGCCCATCCGCTTTCCAAAGCACTTCTTGATTGCCCACAGGCCAAGCCCCCAGGCAATGTCTCCTAGCCACACCCCGGTCCAACTGCCCCCCTACAAGCCTCACTAGCACAGGAGGGCACAGCTGTCACCTGCACGGCCTCCCAAATTGCCCTATCCAAGAAGGAAACTCCCCCCACCCCCTCAGCAAAGTCTCCCCACAACCACCGGCTTTGCTGCCCTCCAGCAAAGTCTCCACACATCGAAGTCTTATGTCTTCCTGCCACTCAGGGACATGGTGCCTTTCAGCAAAGCCTTTCCATCGCTGACAACAAAAATGTTCAACAGAAAAGCTTTCCTGAAACTGAGGCCCCAGCTGCCTTCTGCACAGCTTCCCCACTTCCACCACATCCCCCATCCTGCAAAGACTCCCCTCTGCCACCGACCGAACTGCCCATCACAAAGCCTCCCTGTCAACGATGGCACACCTGCCACCACAAAACCTAAAAATAAATAACAAAGCTTGGAATTTTGCATCCAACATTCTTCTGCAGAAAGTCCAGCTTCTTGGATTGAATACGGATGGTGAAAGGACACCACACTAACACACATCCTTCTTGATGCAAAACCTGGTGTATCCTCTTGTTCTGTTGAAAAAGGCACCTCTTGGTCTAGGTGCAGGTTCTGCATGAGCACAAGCAATGTTTCAGAATTCCCATGCTTCAGTGTCATTCATAATGTCGCATGGCCCATGCAGCCAAATGCCTTTGCATAATCAATGAAACACAGGTAAGCATCTTTCTGGTATTCTCTATTTTCAATGAAGATCTCCCTGATAACAACCAGGATCGCCCTTATTCCGTGTCTTCTGAATAGACCTTGAATTTCTGGCAATTCCTTGTTAATATTCTGCTGCAACAATTTTTGAATTATCTTCAGCACAATTTTCCTTGTATGTGATCATCATGACAGTGTTTGGTAGTATCTGCATTCTGTTGAATCATCTTTCTTTGGAGTGGGCACAAATACGGGTCTCTTTCGGTCAGTTGGGCTGGTCCACTCTTCCAAATTTCATGACACAGACAAGTAAGTGCTTCTAGGGTTGTATCTGTCTGCTGTAATCTTCCAATTGGCATTCCATCAATCCAGTGTCTTCAATGCAGCTTGGACTTCCTGCTTCAGTACTATGAGCCCTTGATCATATCCTACCTCCTGAAATGGTTGACTGCCAGCCATGTCTTTTTAGTACAATGACTCTGTATTCTTCTCATCGTCTTTTGATGCTTTCTGCTTTGTTTAATATTTTGCCTTTAGAATGCTTCAGAACTGCAACTCAAGGTAATAATTTTTCCTTATGTTTTCTCAGGTTGAGACATGCCAAGCATCTTCTTTTTTTAAATCATTTTATTGGGGGCTCATACAACTCTTATCACAATCCATACAGACATCAATTGTATAAAGCACATTTGTACATTCATTATGCTTATCATTCTCAAAATATTTGCTTTCACGTAGGCCCCTAGCATCAGCTCCTCATTTCCCCCCTCCCACCCTGCTCCCCCCTCCCTCGCATCTTCTTTTTTGGTTGTCTAACTCCATGTCTTTGTACATTTCATTAAACATAGTCTTTTGAAATCTTATGCTTAGCTCTTTTACTTCATCATGTCTTCCCTTCACGGAAGCGATTCTGTGTTCAAGAGTCAGTTTCTCTCCTGACATCCATTTTGGTCTTTTCTTTCTTTACAGTCTTTTAAAATAACCTTTGCTTTGCTCATGTAAGATGTTCTTGATGTTATCACACAACTTGTATGGTCTTTGGTCACTGGTGTTCAGTGCCTCGAATCTACTTTGAGATGATCTCTAAATTCAGATAGATGGCCAAACTCAGGTTGTGCATTGGCTCTTGTAGACTTGTTTAAATTTCCTTCAGTTTCAACTTGAATTTGCCTAGAAGCAATTGTTGGCCTGTTTCACAATTGGCCTTTGGCCTTGTTCTAATTGATGATATTGAGAGTCTCCTTCATCTTTTTCCACAGATATAATCAATTTGATTTCTGTGTATTCCATCCAATGAGGTCCACGTGTATAATTGCCTTTTACCCTGTTGAAAAAGAGTTCGGTGATAAGCCACTGGTCTTGCCAAAGTTCACCATTCAGCTCTGGCATAATTTCTATCATCACGGCCTTCTCTTCCCAATTTTCACATTTCAATCACCAGTAATTATCAATGCATGCTGAGTGCTCGTTTGATCAATTTCAGAAACTGGTAAATGTCTTCAGTTTCTTTATCTTTAGCATTAGTGGTTGGTATGTATACTTGAAAAATAATCATTTTAACTGTCATCCTTATAGCTATGTGTGTGTTAACCTTTCCCCGACAGTGCTGTACTTCAGACTAGATCTTGAAATGCCTCTTTGGATGATGAAAGGATTAAATTCTATCCCCCCCACTCTTCTCACAACATGTATTACTTTCTGTTATTTTGTTTTTAAATCTCATCCTGTGGAAATAAAGTGGTATCTCACGGTGGCTTTTTTTGTTTTTTGTATAGGAAAGAACTTTATATCAAAGAGCAATTGTATATTGAGAAAGCATCCCAGCCCAGTCCAGATCAAGTCCATAAATTTGATATTATCCCATATGTCTGATACTAGTCCATAAATTCCTTTTCAGACTCACACAGCACATGCAATGATGGTGATTGCAGGAAGATCATAGGCCGGTGGGTGGAAAGTCTTGTGGATCCAATGTCGGTGGAAGCATCTCAGTGCCGGTTCCTCCAGCTCTCAGAGTGTGACTCCTCAACAGGAAGAGGAAGCAGAGAGAGAGAGAGAGAGAGAGAGAGAAAGAGAGAGAGAGAGAGAGGCCCACTTCTTCTCATGGCAGAATCAAGAGAAAGGAAGTTCCCAGAATCCTCATGGGAAGGCCATGGCCACACAGAGGCATCAGGGACTATGACCTGGCTGACAGGTTAGACTCCACCCACTCCCTCTCAATATCCTCATGTAACTCCCACACTGCTGGTATCACCGTCTCTGGAGCCTCATTGTGGTTTTGATGTGCATCTCTTGAATGACTAATGACACTTAGTATCTTTTCATGTGCACCTTGACCATTTATATATCTTCTCTAGTAAGTTAGCTATTCAAGTCCTTTACTCATTTTTTTTAACATTTTATTAGGGGCTCATACAACTGTTATCGCAATCCATACACACATCAATTGTGTAAAGCGCATTTGTACATCATTCTCAAAACAT
>NW_022103928.1:56757009-56786591 GCF_000313985.2 Echinops telfairi
TTCTTGTGTTGAGGGAGTACTTGAGTGGAGGCCCAATGTCCTTCTGCTACCTTAATACTAAACCTAAATGTAGGCTCATTGATCTATTTCCCCATCCTCATATAAATATATTTGCATATGTACATGTCTTTATCTAGACCTCTATAAATGCCCATTGCCTCCCAGCTCTTTCCTCTATTTCCCTTGATTCTCCTCCTGTCCCACATTTTCTGTTAGGAAGTTTTGCTGTTAAGTTATAGAAGCTCATGATATATTCTTGACATTTAACCCTTATCCAATGTATGGATATATTTAATCTTTATCCAATATGTGGATATCCAATATATTAAGGAAGGGTCCTGTTGATGGTTCTGTTATAGATTTTGAGAGAACATAGTTGAATCCATAACAATTGCTAAAAGGGTATTCCCTTCTTTGTGGAGTAAGTAGTTGCTTTATTTTAAATTACTGTGTTTGCTTCTGAATACATTCTATCAAGTAGAATGCTTTGAGCTTTGCAGAATTAGACTTAAAGAGAGAAAAACAACAACAAAAAATAAAACCCATATTACTGTGTGACTAACTAAAATCAAAATACTTTGAAGTTGGAAAAATGCATGGTGTTTTTCCACAAGGGAATATTTTTTTTACAGAAAGTTTAAAATACTCTTTCAAATTTACTAACCTTGCCAGTTATCAGAATTACGGAGGGTGGAGTTGACGCAATCCGGCTAAATTTAACTAGGAAAGCAAACAGACTAGCAGACCCATCAAAAATAGACATACCTGCAGAGGACTCCTGAATTCAGTCTCAGCAGACAGCACACGAAATCTCAAAATATTCTGTCAAGGGCAGATGGAAAATTTGTTACATATTCTATTAGCATAGTGGGGTCTATCAGAACTATTAATAAAATATGAATGCACTTTATTTATACTAATTTATTTTGTTGCAAGCACAATAAACAGTCATGTACTTCTTTGATAAAATAGTTCAAGAACCCAAGCACCGGAAGTCTCATCTTCCATGTAAAGGGAGACAAGCAGGGCTCAATTGACTCTGGAGCAAGAACTCAGCAGTATTTGTTGCTTTGTGCATAAACAACTCTAATGATGGAGGGAATGCCTTCAAACTGGGCTTGGGCAACACCGTTTTCTCATCATGTCTTCTCACAAGTGACTAACATGATTAACTGCCATTCTTACTAGTTCTCATTACTCAGAATCCCGATTTCCTGATGAAGAACTTTTCCTGGCTGATTCCTCCTTACTGTTTGCTCTCACCCGAACTGGCTCTATGCTACACCATTTTGTTCTTCTTGCCTCATTTCTTTAAAAAAATTTACATTTTTATTGACATATAATTCACATACAATAGCATAAACATATAAAGAGTTTTGCAATCATCACCACAATCAATTTTAAAACATTTTTGGTACTCCTTATTATTAGCTCCTCATTTTCCCCAACCTCCGCTGTTATAATCCTAAGAAACTCTTATTCCAGTTACTGACTCTATAGATTTAACTACACTGGGTTTCATATAAAGAAAAACATTCAACTTGCCCCAACAATAAAAAAATGAAACATATAAAACCCTCAATCCAAAAGAAAGCAGAAAATGCTAAAAGCTAGAATAAAGTTAAAGGGAGTTAAAAGGGAGAACATAATAATAAGGTGTTAAATTTTAACACAATGGCATCTGCATTAATCCATTTTCCAATGCTTTCTTTCTGCTAGCAAGAGTAGTCACATCCCTGGTAAATAGTCAGAGAGTATTATTCTCAGGAGGCTTAATCCATGTGGGGACCCTGCAAGTGGACTTTGGGCCTTCACTGTCATCCATAGCCTTCTGCAAACGAGGTACTCAGAATTTAAGCTCATATACAGTGTCCACTTCCAGTCTTGGATTTTATTATTTATAATCCTTGGATCACACAGGCTGGCATGCTTCTTCTGTGTGGACTCAGCTTACACCCCACTTAGATGGCTGCTTATTTTAATATGTCTTAAGGCCTCAGACACTATTCTTTCTGAAAGCCAGCAGCCCTATGATTTCTTCACTGTATTTTGCTATAGCACCCATATCTGCAGTGAGCTCGTCGTGAGGGCAAGTATCAAGTAAGGCTATGTCATAAAGACCCAATTGTTCTTAGATTCCTTCTTATATCTATGGTTTATATATGTCTCTGCTTCATGTTAGAAACATTATAATTTTACTGGGGTGTATTATAAATCATCCACACAAGGCATATGGTATCATTACTAATTTGTCCAATGATATGGCATTTAAAGTACTGTTGAGAAAAGGAAAGTATACATGTATAAGACAGCTTTTTAGACTAAAATACATGGATTGTTGACTTGTACAGATTAAAAACTAAAGTGACTGAACACTATTTATACAAACAATGAGGTTTGGAGATAGGGCAACATTTTCAGTAAAATTCATTCGCTAAGGCAGATATATGGCTGTTGAACTAAGACATATCATAAAAAAGCAAAGAGAATAAAAATGGCAAATTCGTAATAGTCTTGCGTTGCCATTTACTGGCACCCTCACAGTAATAGATTCGAACTAACATCCAGTGACTTTATCCATAACCATGTGACAGTAGGCTTCTGCTTACTCACATGAGAGCATTTCATCCTTAGGGGAACATTGCAGTTCCTTTAATCTGATACAGGGGTGTTTGAGGGAAAGCCTGGTTTGATTAGTGGAGTTTCTAAATGGGATCCTTTTGTTGTGGCTGATGAAAGATGTTGTACACCTTGAAGGACAAAGTCTAAAATCCCAACTGTCTGTAGCATGAGGCCTGGGTTACCGATGTCTGGCTAGAAATTTGGTCCAAAGCACACAATTAGCAACACAATACAGAGTACATTCTCGTATGGGGGGAGGGTGTCTATATAGGCAATGTTAAAGTTTCCCCCCCAATTTTGCCTTGTTTCTTATTTTTCTCTTCATTCTTCAGTGTTCTATGTTGGTTCGGGGATCTGTCAAATCACGTCTCTATGATTTCATAAGCATTTCCTTCCCAGCTCTTACAGGTTGTACATTGTTTACTGAGGTCAACTTCTTCTTTTTCAAATTTAAACGTTTAAGTAAGCAAACGCCCAAATAAATGTGTAAAAGTCATCAATGAGGTAGAAAGTACACTGGCACAAGTGCGATTCTTATAAATTTTATGAGTTGTATTAAGTGGAAAAGAGTGTTGTAGAAAATTCAAACTTAATTTTAAGAAGTTAAGAAGGGGAAGGGAGCAGTGAGCAAACACCACCATAGACAGGGGACTGAAAACAAAACAAAACAAAACAAAAAGCTAAGAAGCAACCCTCTTAAATAACCAGGATCTACCCGCCATTGGTTTGTTGGTTTGTAAATGACCAGTCCTGGTGAAATCTGGCAGAAATGATCACATGAAATCCTATCTGAGCCGCAGGATTTGGCCTTTCATTTATAAAATGGCTGCATTTATAGTACTTACCTTCTACATTTGTTGTGAGGTTCAAAAAGATCATTTGTATGAATCACTTAGTATTGTGCCAGGTAAGGTCTTGTGCTCCGTTACATTCAGTGTGATTATGTGAGACATGTTTATTCCTGCTGACAGCGAAAATTGAAGACATGGAAATGCAGACCCTATTTTCTGATACTCCAGATAACTGCTCTTGCTATAGATCTAATTCTCTCTTCTCCCTTTGCCCTTCAATGGTCAAAAGCATGGTTGAGAAACTAGAAAGGAACCTCTTGCCTGATAAGGGAGCGTGTGGAAGCACAGTAAGCTTACATTGGCCTGCAGGCAGCTCAGAGGCTGCAGGGACCGTGCGTAGTGAGGACTGCTTTAGTTACTGAGGAGCTGAAGGAAAAACAATACCTCAGTAGAAAGACTTTCCTTGCAGCATCATCTCTCTGCTCTATTTAGTTTTAAAACAGTCATTTCCTTTGCAACAATAAAAGGAAGACTTTAATCCACCTTCTGCCTGCAGAATGTGTTGGGTGAAATAGGGTCATCCCTCCACTCCCACCCAAACCAATGTCTACCTGGAGCCTCAACATGTGACCTTATTTGGAAGTAGTTTCTTTGCAGAGGGACTTACTTATGGATGTGGAGATAAAATCAGCCCGGTCTAGGCTGGGTCAGAAAGCCGGTGACTGGTGTGCTTATGAGAAAAGGATAAAGCACAGAGAAAAGGGCCAAGGGAAGACGGAGGCAAAACGAGAGCGATGCTACCGCAAGCCAAGGACCGTCTGGGACCACCGGAAGTGGCAGAAGCCAAGGATTCCTTCTCTTGAGCTTTCAGAAGGAGCATGGCCCTGCCGACACCTCGACCTCAGACTTCTAGTCTCTAGAATTGTGAGACAATAGATCTCTGTTGTGTTGAAGCACTTAGTTCATGGAAGTTCACTTTTATGGAAGTCTTACGAAACAAACGCAGTCAGGAAAATGCAACTTGTACCCATTTATGGAACTGGGAGAAACGAAAAAACCTCTCCCCTTCTTTCACCTCACTTCTGTCGCCACACTTTGTTTTTCTACATGGCTCTTGCTGCAATAACACTCAGCACATTTCACTCGTGTGCTTTTTTCCTCTGCCCCACCACTGCAACATTAGCTCCCCAAGGGCAGGCATAATTTGCTCTGTTAACTTCATAGCTCTGCTGCCTAGATCCACAGCTGGCATATAGGAGATGCTCAGGAAATATTAGTTTATTTATGAATAAGTCAAAGAATGAAAGTTGGTAGGAACCCTGAGGGGTTATCTGATATATACTTTAGATTTTCTTCCAAGGGATACAACTGAGAGGAACACGAGATATTGCAAGGAGACGAATAAATGTTTGTAAAGGCAGAGAGTCGGAAGGGCCAAGGCCGTTGGGCAATGGGCAAGAACGCCTGGTGAATGCATTCAGCTGCTAGAAGACGGGCCATGTGAGGCCACCCAGAGGTGCCTCCAAAAAAGGTCTCATGATCTACGTCTGAAACATCAGTCGTTGAAAATGCTGTTGAACACAGTGCCCCTCAGAACCACAGGCTGAATCAGATATGGCGACAGCAACCAGGAAAGGGTGAGTGGCATAACCTCTCTTTACTTATCAACTAACTTGCTAGCCAACAGTTCGCATGGATGAAGATAGTATAAAACAAACAAACTACTATTTGACTCTTTTTTCCCTTCCCTCTTTGCATGAGCAATGTCCTTCTAGCAGTAACAAGCACTGAGGGACACCAGCCGTGATGGGTCAGGTGATGTGTCAGCTTGGCGGGGCCAGGAGTCCCAGTGGTCTGGCAGTTATGTAACGATGTAATCATCCTCCACTTGGTGATTGGCTGTGGTCCTCCTCCATTTTTGCACAGGGCTGATTTGGGCATAACGTGTTGGTCTTCGGAACCTGACCACGTGGACAAGTAAGGAGAAGGTGCATTGACTGCCTGGGATGAGCAAGAAGACTGAATCTGGAAAGATAGATTGGGAACTGAGTGTGAAAGGCCTTGTACATCAGGGGAGAATTTCCACGGAGCTTGAAGCAGTGGCTAAGGTCGGGGATTTAGTTAAAGCAGAGGCATAACACACAATATGTATAAAGGGATCTCTTTGGAAGCAGGGACAGAGATTAAACCCAGACTTGAAAATGAGTAGCAGTGTCAGGGAGAGGAGGCAAGGACCCAAGCAAAAGCAACTCTGTTCTGGAGCAAAACAGGCTCCACAGAGCAGGGTTTGGATTAAGAAGGGGCCAAGATGTTTCTGAGAAGCAGCCATGTGACACCGAAGACTCACATGGCAATTGGGTACCAATTATTGGAAGACAGAAGGAATGAACAAAACTTGGGATGGCAAATAGACATGTGGGCGGCTTTGGGAGCACTTAAATGGAGGCACCCTGTATTCGTTACACAGATAAATCTGGAACTCAGGAGAGAAGTGGAAGCTAAGGAACGATTCCTGTGAAGATGTCAACCAAGACGAAGACGGAGAAGATGGGACCACGCTAGTTGACCACAGAGACAAAGCCAAGGCCAGACCGCTCAGAACAGGAAAACAGACTTCCGCTTTGTGACCATACGGCGCCCCACTGTGCGGGCGCCCCACTGTGCGGTCACCATCATCGGGTCTAAACTGCTCAGACCTCTTCAGAGAAGGGCCATTTTCTGGTATTAAGTGTTAAGATTTCATTTTTCATAAAGCTGATGCAAAGTAAACCAACAATCCTAGTGTGGCCACAATCAAAGACATCGTTATAACAGGGAGAAGCATTAGGGGTCAGCCACCCAAAGTAAACATGGGACACAGGACCGATGGGCACAACATCAGACCTAGAAAACAAACAGCTTCTTGTTAATGGGCGAGAGTAAACAAACACTGAAAATGTTTGAAGAAATCCTTCCTCCCGGATGGTCGCCGGGGTCCATTTGCAGTGAGAGTCTCTCCCTGATTAGTGGGGGTGGGGCGTGGGGGAGGTGGACTATTCTTTTCTCTTTCTGTAAACTTACCTGGGTTGTTTTGTGGTTCTACAATCGTTGTCACTTTTTACCACCACTTGCTGAAAGGTTCAACGTGAGGAAGCCAGTGATTGTGTCTTCTTGCTGTTTGAGAAGGGCATTGCTGATTGGATTGCAGAATTCTTCCAAGCGAAGGCCTATACAAAGACGGGAGGAAGGGAAATGTCTGTCCAGGTAGCCGTCCCTCACCTCCTATGACTGAGGCACAGGTTGTCAGAAATTCCTGTGCCTGCTTCACCTGCTCATCTGTGGACACAGTGCAGGAATTCTCCTCTCGAGGAAGCTGCTCGGAGCACGATGCCGCCCCCACTCCCCACCCCATGTGCCATCTCAACACTCGGACAACATTAGGGCCTCTTCTCCGAGACCTGTGAATTCTCTCTGGGATCAGTCTAGCTCTGGAATTTATTTCAGGCTACAAAATAACAGGCTTATCTGCTGTTCCCTAACTGTAGGAGCCTGGCAGCCCTGTAGGTTAGGAGGTGGTCTGCTAAGGTTCCTAGTTCAAACTCACCAGCCACTCCTTGGGGAAAAGGCGAGGTGGTCTGCTCCCTTAAAGGTGTCAGCCTTGGGAATCCAGCAGAGGTTCTATGAGCAGAATCAACGCAATGACTGTGGGTCGAGGTTTTCCGTTTTCTCCACTTGTAAATGATGGGTTCTTTGGGACAGGACCTGTCATTGTCATCTTGCCAACCAGTGTCTGTCCCAAAGCTGACAACTAGAGATGTTGACTGACCAGACCCGGGGGCTTGGCCTCACAGCCTTGGTCTGACCCAATTGTCATGTCTAGAACTCCTTCTCATCCACCTGTACCGCTTCGCGTGAATACTGGTCGTCTGAGGACACGGTCTAGGAGAATCATGGACAGAGGGGCACTGGAAAGCCTCTCTGAGCCAGGGGAGGCCAGAGAGCTGGGAGGAGAAGGTAGCAGGCTTGATCTTGTGCCTGAGAACTTACCACATACAGAAAAATGAGTGAGGGGCAACCAAACCCACTTTGGATGGGCGCAAAGGGACTTTTGCTCTTTTATCTTTTCCCTTGGTGAGCTGGCGATGGGGGAGGTGAGAGTGGGAAGAGAATGCATTGAGCTAGGCTCCCCTGACCAGCAACATGCCCCGTGCGTTTCCCACGGGCTCCCTAATGATGACAGAATGAGGAGGTGGGGACTTGAGTAGCGAGCCTCTGAGAAAAAACCCAGCTGCAGTGTTTCTCAGCAGGTAGAAGAGCCACAGCTGCGACCCTTTGTTCTTTGTGAGACTGTCTTCAGAGCTTCTCCCAGCATCCCCCAATGGTGCACTGTACACAGAACACACGGCCGTGCTGCTCAGCCGCGGTGGTCTTCCCGGCACCGCTGGCGCTGTTTGAGGCTCTCAGAGGGACACTTGGGCTGACCGTGGGGGGCAGGGGAGAGCATGCCACCACTGGTCTTCCTTGGATCTCCGGAACCCTCATCTCTTCAAGAACAGCATGGTGTCCACATCCTGTACCCCAGTACATCCCTGAAACTGCTAGAGAGGGAACAAAGTCCAGAAGCTGGAGGGGGGTGGGGGGTGGGGGGGGAGAATCATGTGATACCAAGCTGCCCCTGCAAAGGAATAGGAGATCACAGGTGCGGTGACAGAAGTCAACCTGGGGATTCCCCCAGGTAATGCTTCAGTTGACTGTTGTGGTCAGGAGTCTCTCTGCTTCCTTCTGTTTGTATGTTTCCTCCCCGTATACCTGCTCGGCAAGGCAGGCCTGGTCATATGATTTCAAAGGTCACAGTCTTGAATCCCTATGGGGTGCATAGTTCGACTCTGAACCAATGCTGCAGAGACTAGCAGCAATGTTGGCCTGGGCTCTCTGTGAACAAGACAGCTGTCAGGACACTTCTCCTGGACGGCTGATGGTCATTAAACTAGACAACTAAGGGCGTGGTAGTGATCCTCTGTTCCACAAGAGGAAGACAAGGACAAAAGGAAAGAAGGCAGGGGGTGGAGTGAGGGTGCTGTGGTGGGGTGGGGGGGTCAGGGCTGCCTGGGACCGTGGTGGTCCTCAGTGTGCAGTTATTTTAGTTCTCCTGACTCATCAGTTTCCCAGACTCCCCCGCTATAACCCTGAGTCTCTCCTGATGTGGACTTGGGGTTTGGAGGCAGGACACGATGGTTTCCTGGCATCGTCTCCATCTAGAGCAGCACTTCTCAACCTTCCTAAGGCCTGGACAGGGGGAAGATGGCTTTTACCAGAGGACAACACACCCACAGAGGCAGGCTAACTAGGTCACAGGGTCAAGCATCAGTCATCATCAGGATCCAGGCCAAAGGACATGTCAGAGTCCGACAAAACCCACCGACCCTTTGTGAGCCAAATCAGGGCTGTGCTGGAAGTCGTAGAGTGGTCTTCACTACCCTGGGGAAGAGCTCCGCTCCCTGCGGCCTCGTCACCATTCCACACAACGCAGTGTTCCTACCATCGTGCTGGGTGATGCACGTGCACATGCAGTGAGTCAAGCAGCATCCCTACAAAGTCATTGCCGCCTTCCTCAATCGGAAAAGTCCACATGGGAAGCTATGGTTTCCTGGCATCGTCTCCATCTAGAGCAGCACTTCTCAACCTTCCTAATGCCGTGACCCTTTCATACAGTTCCTCCTGTTGTGGTTTGCTACTTCATCACTGTCATTTTGCGACTTTTATGAATCGGGTGACCCTGTGAAAGTCATTTGACCCCCAAAGGGGTCGTGACCCACAGGTTGAGAACCACTGCTCTGGAGCCACCTGATTGAGGAGGGGGCGCTCCCACCTCTGGTGGTGCAGCGAGTTACGAGTTAGGCTGGTAACCGACAGGTCAGCAGTTCGAAACCACAAGCCACTCTGGAGGAGAAAGGTGAGGCTTTCTGCTCCCATAAACATTCACAGCCTCAGAAACTCACAAGGGACATTTCACCATCGATCATGGTGCTAGCTGTTAGTCCAGTTGTGAGGAATTTTCTTGTCTTTACAACGAGTTGCAATCAACACCAAAGACTCCAACTGTCCTACTCAATCAAACGTCACAGAGAATTGTACTCCACCCCACCCAGGCCAGCTAAGACCAACTGGGGAACCAGGACTTCCACACCCTTCCTTGAAGGCATGGGCACCCCTCTGGGGTTGGTCCAGCAGGCTGAGTATGGCCCCTGAGAAGGACCTCCCTTCTAGAGCGTCAGTAGAGACCGCACACAGCAAGCCTGGGTTTCCACTCTACTCCTGAAGTAACGGAGCTCCTCGCCTATGGGGAGCCCATGTGGAAGGTTGTCTTGGGTCCCCGAGCCTGGCTGCAGCGCTGAAATCACTGGGAAATCTTTTAAAAACTACTGACACCAAGTTCCCTGTCTCCGACCCCATCCAGGAGTCTTAATTTGTTTAGTCTAGGATGAGGGCCAAGTGTCAGTATTTTTAAAGCAATTTTAATGTCAAATTTAAAACTTACAATACTTACCTGGCAGGGGAGATGCCATGATCACGAAGGTGGTTTTCCCAGGGTGAGGCTCGTCCATTGCACTCCGGATGTGTTGACCCCTGCGGTTTCCTCAAATGTGGGAGGCTCGACTGCATAATTTGTGGTCGTGGGGGACTGCGTTCGCACTCTCCCCTGAAAAAAAAAAAAGAGGAAAAAAAACATACACAAAGATAAAGAGAAGCATAATGATGCCCCTTGAGAAAATGGCATGGAGGCCAGGGCTGACCAACTCTGCTTCACTTGGGAGAAGAAAACCCCCATCCTACACCAGCTCAGGGCTGATTGCCACAAAACCGAGAGCAGACATGCCCCACCCTCCATCCTCCCTTTGCCCCACTCTCACACCCACTGTTCCTCCCAAGAGGTTCATTCTACTTCTCTTCTGGGTTTGATCATTGGTTTCCACGGCTACACAGAGCCATTGCATAGGCAATACTTACAGGGGCTTATTAGGGAAGCTCACAGGTTACCATAAGCCATACTCAGAAAACATTGAGGATAGCTTTGAACCCACAGCAATGCCTCTCCTAAGCCAGCAGCGAAATCTGTCTCTGGTCTTTAGCCTCCCAGCTGCGGGGCTCCTTGGCCTTTGCCTTGTTCTGTGGATCAGCATACAGGCCTGCCTCCTGGCAGCGACTCAGTGTAGCTCCTCTGCTCTGTCTCAAGGTCTTCATGCTGTTGTCTCTGCACTTGCTCCCCTGGTGGCTCTCACTTCCTGCTTCTGAGATGGCTCTCTTATCCTCAGAGGAATGGCGAGACTGAGCAATCCCCAAGTTAGAGCGCTCTACACTTCATTGCATGGGCCCATGCAATCATTTGGAGGGAGTTGTAGAGAAATAGATAGAAGAGCCATATGGAGGCACTTTCACCACTCCCCTCATCCCCATCCATCATTCAGTTTCCATAATTACCACCATTTTTCTAATCCTGTTGTATCTGTATGTTAGATACCATTCTCACTGGTTGTTGCAGCTACAAGTATTTCGAAGCAAACCCCAGCTATAGTATCATTTGGATCAAATTATTCAGTATGTATCTTTAACAGAGGACTATATAGACACACATTCAATGTGTATAGACATACACACAGCATTGGTTTGACCTGGAACAAAATAAACACTTCTTTAATCAGACCTTCGAGTAACATTCCCATGCTCAAAGGTCTCCGGCTGATTAAAAGGTCTCTTCAAATGGTTTTACGTATTTGTTTATTTATTTGACTAACGATGATTCGTTTGCTTGCACCACAATTATTTATTTGAATCAGGTTCTAAACAAGATTCATGGGTTGTATTTGGGTAAAAATGTCTCTTGAAACACTTTAAATTTGTCATAGTTCCCCGTCCTTTTATTCTTTTCCCATTTATTTGTGGCGAAAGTCAGGTCATTTGTTTCTAGAATTTTCCATCTCTTCTTGATCTTTGCTTGATTGCTTCCTAATAGCAATGACCTTTGGAAAGTTTCCCAGGTGTATCAAATAGGCAGTGGTGGTTGAGAACCTTGGTTGAATCCACTCTTCGCATGTTAGAGCTCAGAAAACAGAGGCAGAGAGATTAGTGACCTCCTCCCCCTCCTCCAGATGCTTACTGTTTGAATGCTGTTCCCCTGATTCACAGTCTCCTGCTTTCCCCCAGGGTGCTTTGACTTGGGAACATACCTGCTGCGCATTCATTCACTGCCCCATTCAGTCGTTTGTTCACCTATTTCTTCAACAAGTACTTATCATGTGCTGGATTCTGGGCGAGGCACGGGGGAACAGCAGGGGTTGGGAAAGAGCAGCGGAGTGCTGCATTAACTAGAAGGAAGCTTCCCTTGGGTCACACATATCCTTTCTGACAGCTGGACCCGACTTTCCATAGTCTGGTCCCGTGCGGTCATCTCTGCTAAGGACCCCTCCCACTGGCCGCTCTCAGCTGCCGGCACTGCCTTCAAAGGTCGGGACTCGGCATTTCCGTGAGGTGGCACCCACATGGCTGACATGTTCAGCACGCGCTGCAAGAAGCTCATCTGGACCGTATTCATTATTTTGAGACAACAAAGCCAGGTCTTCGTTCAAAAGCAGTGGTGTCCCTACTCCTAGAAGAGATGCACACAAGCTTCTCACTCAACAAGGTTCCCCTCGCTCACCATGGGCTTTCCAGCTGAGAGAGTCTGAGCAAGATGCCTGCGTGCTTTGAATTCACCCCTGCCCAGCCCCTTACGACCTTTCCCTAATAAGGCTGCCCACACTCTGAGACAGAATTAGCCACGGGTGCGACCCGTGTGCCCTGCGTGTGGAATGTACGGCCGTAAGACGGACATCTATTTATATGGTTAGTGATAATGATGTTGATCTACTCCTTAATCATTTTGCTTACATCTTACCAAAAATAAAATAAAATAAAATAAAGGCGAGAGGGTGGGGTGGTGGCGGTCCTGTGGTTTTGGCAATGGTCCTGGCTTGAAGCAAACACGACAAGCGCTTCAGCGACCAACACTGCTGTTGGAAGCTGAAGCATGTGTTTCCACTTGGCTGAGCATCATATTTGCCATTTTGAAATCAAAGTAGTTAATGAGCGAGGACTAATCTGGAGGTGGTGGTGGTGGTGGTGGTGGTAGAAGGTCTTGAATTGGGCCAGGGACCCTGGACCTAGTTCTCTTTCCTTCTGAGAGTGGTGTTTTGCTGTGTTAGAGGTGCGTGCTCTTTCTGGTTCGTCCCAAACTAAACTGAGAAAGGAATGCACTTCCGTGCACACACAGCCCAGCTCGACCATCTCAGCAGGACAGGCGTGCAGAAAACAGTGGAGTGCCACAGGTGGAAACTCGGACCGAGCGGGGGAAAAGAAAGTCCCGTGTTACTGTCAATATGTGTGAAACCAGGGGTTGTCCGAGGTGGGAATTCCTCCCTCCCTTTCCTGGGGTCCTCTCCACCCTTCCAGGCACGGACGCTCCAGTTCGTCGGGATGGAAGAAGGTGTCCTGAGCCGTGGCCGTGCCAGTGGAGGGAGGCGATGAAGCGATGGGCTTTGAGAAACTGCCCGGGGACCCCTCTCGGGGTGAGCGCAGGGAGAAGGAGGGTGAGACGAGGTTGGAGGGCAGGGAGAGAGAGAAAGCACACGGACGGGCATTACCAAGGCCCTGGAAACATCTTCAGAAGGAGATGTCGGGAAGATTTTAAAGAAACTCCATGCAACCAGCGATTCTGGACACGTGATAACTATTTTTCCATTTCTTAGACAAGTGTTTTAGGAGGACTCGGGCCAAGGAAAATCTTTTATAATTCTGAGTTAGACAGAGAATCTCTGTTCACTCGGCCAGGTGGGCGATCTCCCAGAAGGAATTAATAAAACACACACACATGGATCTGAGTGTCAGTTCACTTGAGTTCCAATCGCAGCCGGAGATTAATTGGTGGTCTACAGGTTGAGTCCACCAGGTGGTCCACTAGAGCAAGAGGGGCCGTTCGACTCCCATCAAGAGTTACAGTGTCAGAAACCCACAGGAGCAGTTCGTTCTGTTCTGTTCACTGGGGTCACTAAGCATCAGAATAAACCCTGGGGCTTTAGGAGAATCCTGTGACTCCCTTTCTCTACCTGCAAAGTGAGGGAGTGGTGCCTAGCTGCAGGAAAGAAGATGAGGCTTTCTAATCCCATAAAGAGGTACTTTCTCAAACCCACAGGGTGTTAGTCTGGGTAGACTAGAGAAACAAATCCATGGACACACACACATGTGTATAGAAAGAGATTTATATACAAGAACAATTTAACATTGAGAAAACATCCCAGATCAAGTCCCTAAGTCCAAAATTAGCCTATATGTCTGATACCAATCTATAAAGTCCTCTTCAGACTCATGAAACACATGCAATGACGCCAAATGTAGAAGATCACAGGCCAGTGGGTGGAAAGTCTTTGGATCCAGTGTCATTGGAAACATCTCAGCACTGGCAGGGGTCTCTGCATGGCTTCTCCAGCACCCAGGGCTGCATCAGGGTGGTTTCATGCATCTTGTCAGTTGCTATGTCTCCCAGAGTGTGCGCAGAGAGTCTCCCACCTCTAAGGAGGAAATACTGGAATTCCCAGAATCCTTAGGGGAAGGCTGTGCCCACACAGAAACCTCATTAGCTATGACCTGATTGACAGGCTAGACTCTACCACTACACGCTAAATCCTTCAATTGACCATTATATACATACCACACACAGGGTCAGTTCTAATTGGTCCTGTAGGGTCACCTCTGGGTCCATCTGCCAAATTCCTACTCGGGCTTCAAGTCTTGCCCTGGTGAATCCTTTGGGTAGACTTTTCTGATTCTTCCGCATGGGCTGAAACATTCCCTCCTGTGTTCTTCCATGTCCTCTGAGCAGAGCGGGCATCTCTTTGCTCCGTGTCGGAGCCCATGAGCCCATTGCGGCAGACTTGTTTACCCATGCGTTTCCCTGGGCCTGGGGCTTCCGCTGTGCACATGTCTCATTAGTTTTTACCTTGCCTGTGCCTCATAAATGTTTCTGAGCTTAAATGATGTTGGTGTTCGGTACCATTGAGTCAGTTCCAGCTTAGCGTGACCCTGCGAACAGCAGAAGGAAACCCTGTCTGCTCCTGTGTCATCGTCACAATGGTTCGTATGTTCGAGTCCAGTGTTGCAGGACCGTGCCAGTCCATCTTGTCCAGGGCCTGCCTCCGTGTTGCTGCCTTTACTTACACAGTGGGATGGCCCTCTCCAGGAACTGGGCTCTCCTGAAAACATGTCCAAAGCCTGTGAAATGAAGTCTCGTCATCCTTGCCTCCAAGGAACATCCTGGCTGTACCTCTCCCAAGACAGATTTGTTGGTTCTTTTGGCAGTCGCTGGTATTTTTCAATATTCTTTGCCAGCACCATAATGCAAATGCATCGGTTTTCCTGGGGTCTTCCTCTGTGAATGACCATCTTTCACATGCAGATGAGGCGGTTGGAAATACCATGCTTGAGTCTGGCTCAACTTAGTCCTCAAACGAACCTCCCTGCTTTTCAAAACTTTAAAGAGGTCTTGTGCAGCAGATGTGCCCAATGCAATGGGTCAGTCGATCTCTTGAAGGCTGCTTCCATAAGCCTCGATTGCGGATCCAAGCAAGACAAAATTCTTGACAAGTTCCGTCTTCTCGTTGTTTATCGTGATGTTACCCGTTGATTCCGTTATGAGGGTTTTGGTCCTCTTGATATTGCTCTGTAATCCCTATAGAAGGCTGCAGTCCTTGATCTTCATCAACAAGTGCTCCAAATCTTCCTCCCTGCCAGCAAGCAAGGTGGTGTCACCTGCACATCGCACACAGGTTGCTTGTAAACCTGCTTCCAATCCTGATGCTGCATTTTCTTCTTCGTTTAATCCTGTATCCCTAATTAGCTGCTTAGCATACAGATTGAACAATCTACACGGTGAGAGGATATCTAATGCTAATGCACACCATTTCTGATTTTAAACCAGGCAGTATACTCTTATTCTAGTCACATAACTGCCTCTCAATCTGTGTACATGTTCTGCACAAGCACAATAAAGTGTTCTGGAATTCTCATTCTTCTCAAAGCTATCTGTAGTTTGTTATGATCCACGCAGTCAAATGCCTTTGCACAGTCAATCGAACACAAGTAAGAATCTTCTGGTATTCTTTGCTTTCAGCCAAGATCCATACAACACCAGCAATGATATCCCTTGTTCCATGTTCTCTTCTGAATCCAGCCTGAACTTCTGGCAGCTCCTTGCTAATGAGCTGCTGCAAATGTTATCGGATGATTGTCAGCAAAATTGAACTTGCATGTGCTATTAATGATCTTGTTCTGTTGGGTCACCTTTCTTTGGAATGGGTACAGATATGGATCTCTTTGAGTCAAATGGCCTGGTCTTCCACACTTCCTGGCATAGACAAGCGCGCTTCCAGTGCTTCATCAGCTTGCTGAGACATTTCAGTTGGTATCCCATCAATTCCTGGAACCTTGTTTTTGGCTAATGTTCTATGCATAGCTTGGATTTCTTCCTTCAGTATCACTGGTTCTTGCTGATAGACTATCTCCTGAAATAGTGGAATGTCAACTAGTTCTTTTTGATACAAGAAGACTGTGTATTCTTTCCATCTTCTTTTGATGCTTCCTGAATTATAGTATTAGATAATCTTTCAATTTATAGGTGTTTACAAGGAAAATTTTAGATTATTAGAGCCTTGGAAGTCAATAACAACCCCTTCTAGCTAGCCTGCTGCCATTTTTTTCAATTCTTATTCATAGAGAGTGACCCTCTAGGCCAGAGTAGACCTGCTCCTTAGGAACAGTTTCTGAGTCTGTGCATCTTTACAGGAGCAGACAGCCTCATCTTTCTCCCTTGGGCACACCATTGGTGCTAAATAAATATGTTTGATGACTGAATACTTGAATGAGCACTCTCAGGAATAGCTTTGACATGAAGTGAATAACGAGCATAGCTTGATCCAATTATTGGGTTGAAACCCCAACTTTCTTAAAAAGTTTTTTTTTTGAATTTTTATTGACATATCTTACTCATTCCAATATATTCTTTCCCTTCCCATACAGTTCTGTTGTTCGATCCCATCAGATGGGGCTGTACAATCATCAATGCTATCAACTCCCCCAAACCCCAACTTTCTGAGTAGCATCTGCAGAACTGACAACTGAGGCTGAGCATGTGCAGTGACAAACTAATCTACTGTTTCAGGTGGCTGAGTAACTAAGAGCTCACACAAGGAACATGGTACTGCGACTCGGAAAAGAGGCCGGTCAGTACACCATTCATTTGGTATACTGAGAGATCAATGAGAAAGCTGTCTCCACAGCTTCATTTTCTTCTTGAGCCTTTGCTGCTTCAATGAAACCCAGAGCAGTTTCATGCCTTAATGTCAATGGCTAATCTTTCCACACAAACACCAAAAAAAAAAGAAAAGAAAAGAAAACAATCTTCCAATTGTCTATGAAGACAAATCCATTGTCGTGATTCTCTGTTTTGGTTTTCTTACTTAGTTACTTGCACCTAGCATGATGGTTTTTCTCAACTGCAAGGTGATGAGGTTTCTGACCATGAGAAAGGAGTTTTTACGACCTACAGATATGAATCTTGGAAAGCTATCCTAAACCACAGAGGAAATGCTTCAACAATGACAGATTCTCTCCCCACCCCCTTTTTTAAGGGCCTAACATAGCTTTTCGGTGATTCTTATTTCCCACTGAATGTCATTTAAGTGGAGGTTCCAGATAACCTTTTGTTGCCAGCTCTCATTCAACTCATCTCTTCCTGCCAGCACCTCGTCCTTGAAGGGGAGTCTCCAAATTTGGGGGTGGGTTTGCTATCGTCTTGCTTTGGGATGGAGACCTTGTCTGCAGCCCCTCTTTTCTTACGTTTCTTTTACTTCAAAAAGCTAGTCCTTGAAAGGAATAAACGAGTCAACCCAATGTGGGTCTTACATATTTTCCTAATTGCTTCTGTATGTCTTTCTGGAAAGTTGGGTCCTATTTTTGAGGAAAAACAGTCACAGGAGTTACTGACAGATATAGTCCATCTGGAGAAGCATATGGCGGCCACTGCGTTGTAGACATGGCAGGGGCTGGTGACTGGACTCTAGTTTTTCAGATGAGCAAACGGAGGCCTCTTAAGGGCTTGGTTGAGGAAATACCAAATCATGCCCGAATCAGGCTTATAAGTCTACTTGTCAACTACCAGTGCAGTGCAGTGGACCTGCTCATAATTCTAATCACTGGGCCCCTGAGAGGTTGTTGGCTCAAGTCCACCCGGGGACACCTCGGAAGAGAAGTCTGGTGGTCTACTATTGGGAAATCAGCCACTGGAAAACCTACAGAGAATGCTCTTTTCAAAAATCACCAACATACATCCAATCAGTCAACAATGACTTTAAAACACAGACAAGAATGTAAAGGGGAGGGAAACTAGATGGCTGGCATTGCACAACCAGAAGGTAAATAATGAGACTATTCAAGCATTATGAAGATTGTAACCAATGTCATGCAGACCATTTGTATAGGAATTACGGAATGGGTTCCTAAACTGCTGTGTAAGTCTTCACGAAAAACACAGTAAAGTATATTTAGAAGATGAAGAGAGAATGAGAGAGAGAGAGAGAGATAAAGAGAGAGAGAGACTCACCCTATGGAGCATAGCTCAGCTCTAATGCACATGAGGTTTTCTTGACTCAGAATTGGCTCCCAGACTCCACTTTTGATCACGATTCTGAAGGGAGGCATTGGTTTAGGACAATGTCAGCCTGGGGAACATTCTGCACCAAACACGCTGTGAGATAATAAATCTCTCTGATAAGCACGTGCACTGATTGGTGGCAAGAAATGGAGATGCAGCAACACAGCAATGAGGCTAGCCTTGGCAGAGCACCTGCACCAAAGAACTAACATGAATCATAAGGACCCCTCCAGCCCTGCCCCTGAATCCATCATCAATTAAAGAAAAAAAAAAAAGACTCACACTCCAAATGTTATAAATCATAGAAAAATAACTAAATAAATCAATCATAAAGTTGACAGGGAATGCTAGGAATGACAGAAACTTGGAAATAGATGCAAGGTATGGTAAACATTCCCACATTAGGCCTGAAGACATATGTTTCATGACAATAAAACCCAAATGCAGCCAGGGGCCATCCAGTCGATTCCAACTCATGGTAAAGGGTTCACAAAGGTTAGGACAGGAGGATGGACCAATCGGCCTCAAAGCTGTTCCCGGTAAGAGAGGGCATTGTTGGGAGGCATCCGCACCAGACATGGAAGGTGGGATCGATGGTAAGGACCGTCTAGAAGGTGCAGTCAGTTGGGCACACTGAACTGTTTCCTAGATGGGGCGTACTTGTCTGTGTCTCTAGATGACCTATCTCAGCTGTCCTAAGAGGTGGCCCTATCGGAAAGTGGAATAATGGACAAGTCAGTAATATCTTTCAGAATCAATAGTGCATGTAACTTCAATCCAGCTACACTCTAAAGAATGTATCCCAAAGATACTCACAAATATGACCCACATATATACCGATGGTGTATTGCAATGCCACTTAGGCAATTGTAGAATTAGCCTGTTGTGATTAGTTGCTGTCCAGGTGGCCCAGGGTGTGTCGAATAGAACTGCCCCATGGGGTTTTGCAAGGCCTTGAGAGAGAAGGCTTGTCACTCTCTGCATGCACTCAAACGGCCAACCGTTGGACTTATAGTGAAACACCACTCAGAGCCTTTCAGAAATAACCCAACTATCCATTAACCGGGGATCCTGGTGGCATAACCCTGGTTGCCGAGTGGGCTGTTAACTGCAAGGTCAGCATTTTGAAATCAGCAGCTGCTCCATGGGAGAAATGTAAGGCTCTCTGCTTCTGTAAAGATTTATAGCCACAGCAACGCAAAAGAACAGTTCTCCTCTATCCTATAGGGTTGGTACGGTCAGAATACACTCATGGCAGTGGGTGAGAGGTCAAATAAGGATATAGGAGAGAATGGTGAGGAGGCATGGAGGAGCTGATATGCAGAAGAGCAGATACTATTTATGTCTCGGGAGCAAATGCATAAGTTAATAAATGGAATAAATGATTTCCAGAAGGATACACAAAGACCCAAATCCCTGGTTACATTGAAGTGTGGGATAGAAACAACATTAGCACAACAACAACACTACCATGGAACTTCCAGATGGGGTCCTTGGATGCTGCAGTTAATGCACTCGGATCCTTGTTCATAGGAAAGCCCAGAGGTGCCTTGGAAGACAGCCTCATGGGCAATTTCCACAAACCAACCTTTGAAAATCCAGTGGAGCACAGTTCTACTCTGACACACATGGAGTTGCCATGGGCCAGGGTCTACTTGATGGCCACTGGTTTAAAAAGCCCCAAACACTTTAAATAGAGCTGATGCATTTCATTTGATGTACCTTACCTAAGTTAAGTAACTTAATGATCACATTAATTCTCTAAATGAGGCATTAATTCCCATTTCTAGGTGAAGAAATGGAGGTACAGGGAGTTTAAATAAGTCACTTGTCTATTCACAACCAAATTCGGTGCCACCAGTTGATGCCAACTCATAGCAACCTTTAGGATAAGGGAGAACTTCCCCTCTGAGTTTCTGTGACTGTAACTCTTCACAGGAGTAGAAAACCCATCTTTCTCCTGAGGAGCAGCTGGTGACTTTGAACTGCTGACTTTGAAGCCAATGTAACCACTAAGCCACTGGGGTTCTATAGCTACCCATGAGTTAAGTGAGAGAGCTGGGTTGGGACCCAGGAAGATTGATTATGGAGTCCTTGCTCTTAATTGCTACACTATGAAATTTGCTTTTCATTGTGTATTGTTTAACAGTCTAGAACTTTCTAGTATCATTCATAATTTTAATTTTTTTATTAGAACAAGAGAGAGGAATACGCCTAACATCAATGGTTGACTACTCACCCTGTCTTATCATTAGAAGAACCCTGGAGGGGGTCTGAAGAGACAGTACAGGAAGTGAGGTGGCTGCAAAAGGAGTCAGGGGGTGCCTGCAATGTTTGTTCAGGATGTACTGGAGGACCAGGGAGAGGCATACAAGGGGGTACCCCAAAAAACACCGGGGATTTTTTTTTCAAAGCTTTGTATTTACATTTTTTACAAAACAACCTGATCACCTGCAAAGTACTCTCCATTACTCTTAATGCATGTGTCAAATCTGTGGTTCCATTCTTGGAAACAGTTTTCAAACTCATCTGTTTGGACGGCTGACAGCAGCGCCCTCGGTTTTTCTTCACCGCTTCTACGTCGTCAAATCACGTCCTTTCATGTCCCTCTGCATCGGCAGACACAAAGCGAAGTGACACAGAGCAAGGTTAGTTGAGTCAGGTGTGTGGGGCAAGCGAGGCACGCTGTTTTTTGCCCCAAACTGGCGTACCAAGATGGCTGCATGAGCAGGTTCATTGCCATGGTGGTAAAACCAGTCCCCCGTCTGCCACAAATCAGGCCTTTTGGGTCACACACTGTTAAACAATCTTTTCAGAACCTCAGAATAGAAAGCTTGATTAACAATCTGACCTGAGGGAACTAACTCCACATGCATCCCCTCTCATATCACATCTGCTTTTTTTCTTGGGGGGGCGGGGTGCCCCTCATATATTGGGACCAGGGTAGGTAGGACATTACTCCTCTTTAGTCTGAATTCTTTTTTTCTGATTACCTCAACACATTTCAACTCATAGCCAACCCAAGTAGAATTGCCAAGGCTAGCATCTTTATAGCAGCAAATGTGTTAGGCAGGGTTCGCTAGAGAAATAAAACCAGGACACTTATAAGTATATATGTAATGAAGAGTGAAGGAAATCCAAGCCAAAGGGGACTACTGGCTCATGTTGATCACAACTTTCTCTCTCCTGAGACCAGAACAATTAAATGATGCCTGGCTACCAACACTGACCATCCTGACCCGGGACACAACCGCTGGTCCCAGTTCGAATGGGAGAAAAATATAGAAAACAACTCAGCTTCACAGAAAACGACCAGACCTGCTGGACTGATAGAAACTAGAGGAACTCCTGAGACTCTCAGCCCTTTCACCTGCAATGGAAGCCACTGGCCAATGAAATAAACAATCACACCTGCTCTTGCAAACAATCACCCACACGAGACCAAACTGCCCAGATGTACCAGTAGCAAAGCAGAAGAGGCCAGGAGGGCCTGGATCAGCGGTTCTCAACCTGTGGGTCACAACCCCTTTGGGGGTCGAACGGCCCTTTCACAGGGGTCACCTGATTCATAACAGTAGCCAAATGACAGTGATGAAGTAGCAATGAAAATAATTTTATGGTTGGGGGTCACCACCACATGAGGGGCTGTGTGAAAGGGTGGCGGCATGAGGAAGGCTGAGAACCGCTGGCCTGGATGGACAGAAAAGGGGTCAGCAGGGGCTGCCGGGGGTCGGGGATGGTTAGAGTGCTGAGACCCTGCAGCATTGCAGTAATCAGTGTCACGGAACAAGCTGAGTCCGATTCGTTGAGGAGTCCGATTTGCTGTATGAATGTTAATCTGAAAGCGAATTAAACATTTAAAGCATGTTGTGCCTTCCTTAGCGGATTTCAAATACTCAGGACTCCTTTGTCATGTTTTTAAGACATATCCTCCACCCCCCTCTCTCTCTCTGTCAAGTGGTGGAAGAATTTGACCTATGCGAAGCAGTGGTTCTGAGAAGTTCACCCCCAGAGAGGTTTCTGGACCTGCAGGAGTAGGACAAGTCATGAACCAGGTACAACGAGGCCCGGCTGTCAGGACTCCAGAGATGAGGATTCTCGGGCCGGGTGCCACAAACTGAACGACTTGGTCACACATACTGCTCCGTGCCAGGAACGAGGAGCCCAGATAAGGAGCATGGCTTCTCCCTGGCTGCCTGCGGTCGACGGTTTAGTGGATCACTGAGGCCTGGCGGCTTCGAACTGCTGGGCTTATGGCCTTCAGCCCTATGTGTCGTCCACATGCCACCAGGGTTCCAGGAGGAAGGGTCTGCAACCTAATCACCTAAGAACACAGTAAAAGCTACGAGAATAAAACGAGAGCGTGGCCTCGCGCTTGGGGCTTCTTTGTGAGGTGGTGCAGATGTCTTGCCCGGGCAGAGGAGGGTGGCGGCACCACATTGTGACGATACTAAATACCATGGACCGATACACTCCAAAACAGCTGTAAGGTGACCAGATCTTAACATTGGTAACGCGGGACACCATCGATAAAACTCATATCCTGGCGAAATAGCCACATGGCAGCTGAAAACCGTATCCCCTAGCTTGTCGTGCATTCTTTCCAAAAACCGGAACTTTTTTAAAACGCCGCCGCGGGACGCGGGAAAAATTGTTCAAAAGCAGGACTGTCTCGCCAAAAGCAGGACGTCTGGCCACCTTAAGTTAGCAGTGAATTTAACATTATGTGACTAGTACAGAAAAACCCCCTCCCCCCAAAACAACAAAAGGACAACCTGGGGAAGGTGAGTCAAGGCTGGGTCAGGAGCTTCCCAGGGTCACCAAGGACCCAGCCCTGTGCTTCTCCTTTCTCGGGGCAGGATGTGGCTGCGGCCCTCCAGGCTACCCAGAGGTCCAGCGTGTCTCCACCTCTGGACTGCAGGAAGAAGCCGGAAGACAGAGGCGGTACCTCCAGCCTCTCCTCTATCCTCCCCTGCATCACTGGTCAGAACACATGACGTCGTTGCAAAGGAAACTGGGAAACTCTCTCATAAGGTGCACTGCCATCCTTCACCCCATTGGATGCTAGCTTCCAGATCTTGGGCACAGTCTTTGCTCCATTCCCCGGGCTGTGCAAGGTATTTGCTGGCTTGGAGCTGGATAATGGCACGGTCTCAGAGGAAATGGACAAGGAGGACAAGCCGGAAGCATACACAAATGCCACTGAACACAGAAATGCCGAAGGCAGCCGTGTGGCGGGGCTTGTGACGCCCCTTTGTCCTATTCGTGGGCCTGTATGTTTTTAGAACCTTTAGTCTTCCTGGTTCCTTTTGACCCACTTCACACGTCCCCAATCTTGCTTTTGTTTTGTTTTTTCATGCACTCATTCAGGAAGCCTTACCCAAACAAGGCTGTGTATAAATAAATAAACACAACTTGGACCACTCTTCCTCTGGCGAAACCAGGAGAGAAGAGGAAAAGCAACGAGAGAAAAAGCAGGTAGAGGACGGGAAGGGAGTGAGGGGCAGCAGGAGGAGAGTCTTATCGCGGGGAGGGGTGTCCGTGATGCTTTTCAAGTGTGTCCATCTAGGCGGGTCACCAGGAAGTCATAAAACCTCCATTCGGATGCTCAGCATTTCCTTCCAGTCAGCTGGGAAGACATCAAACAGTTGCCAAAGAGTCGCTGTCAGCCGACATCGCCTCGATGGCAGTGAGTTTGGTTTGGGACTTTTTAAGGAGTTGCTGACAAATAAAGCCAAGGTGCTCACAGGCAGTTGCTATTACCAAAGGAAATGTGTTCCTTCTCGCTTCCCTGTGACCAGTGGCTGTGTCTGGGAGAAAAGGGTCACACTTTAGGAAGGAAGCAGATTAGATCCGTGTGAGTTGTGATAGAAAGGGTCCAGCCCATCCCAGCTCAGGCAACCATGAGGCTCCCCGTCTCGTCTCCTCCCTGATGGCGACTTGAGAGAGACCATCCCAACACGTGGTTGGTGCTCAGGAGAACTCCATAGATCAATAAGAAGTCAGCGAACAGTCTTTGCATTCAAAGAAAGTTTCAGAAAGCAGAACCGCTCACGTGACCACTACGCACGCTAGCCATTGACCTTGCTTTCCGCAGTGCCACAGCATGAAGCTCTGCAAACAGGGATCTGGTTTGGGCTCCACCACACATTGGGCACCGCGAGTTGGGACTCTTGCTCTCAGCCGGGGGTGTCCACTAGAGGGGAAGACGCCTAGGCTGTCACCGAACTGCAACCAAACAGGATACAAAGAATCATGAGAAAGCGTGAGTTGGCCTCGAGTAGGCTCTGACTCATAGCAACCTCGCTGTGTTCGCCCGGGATGACTAGAGAAACAAATTCATAGACACGCATATGTGTATAAGAAAGAACTTTATATACAAGTGCAGTTGAATCTTGAGAAAACATCCCAGCCCAGTCCAGATCAAGTCCGTAAGTCTGATATCAGCCCCTATGTCCGATACCAATCTGTAAAGTCCTCTTCAGACTCACATGCAGGATGATCACAGGCCAGTGGGTGGAAAGTCTTGTGGATGCAGTGGTGTTGTAAGCATCTCAGCACTGGCAGGGGTCTCACATGGCTCTTTCAGCTCCAGGGCTCTAACGTAGCTCCATGTGTCTTGTCCATAGGAATGTCTCGCAGGGAGAGGGTATGTGTCCCTCCTCCAGTGATCTATTTATCTCCTTTGCACCTCCAAATGAGGTCATCAAGCTGCGACCTGATTGACAGGCTAAACGCTATCCCTTCACTCTTAAATCTCAAATTTAAAACAGATGCTGTAACCACCACCCTCATATACAGAACAATGAAGCACTGAGCTGACCTTCATGGTCATGATCGTGGGTGTGGTTGAATGAGTGTGAGCACTGAGTCTTATGGGTATTTTCCAACCTGGGGTGGAGTGATGGGGCTCATTTCCCAGGATGGCATCAGACAATATTCTGTTAGGATCCAGAGAATTTTCATTGCCCATGAAAGTGGCTGCCAGGCCTTTCTTCCTGTTATTGTGATTATGCCATCAAGCCAGCACCAACCTATAAGGACCCTACGCACGACTGAAACCTGCTCATGCAGGGCAGAGCTGTCCGCATCGCAGCAGCATGCAAGGTACCGCGGGACAACAAGCTGACACATGGGCCACAGCAGAGGGAATCTGCCCCTGTACACACCTCCTGGCTTCCCTCCAGACTCTGGTGGGCCGACCCCTCCCAGGAGAGCGGCAAGCCCACCTGGGCCCTTTTGTGCAACTATCAAGAGGCACACTGTCTCCTGGCCACTGCTCCCTCTGTGCCAGGCCGCTGGATGTGGCTAGTGCAGGGTGGGCTGGATGTCAGCCCACATCCTTCATCTCAGTGGAGCATGCTTGTAGCATGTACAGCCCACACAGCCTTACGTCTACCTTGCCGTCTACCGACTTCCACACATCTCACCTGACACAGGCTGGGATGATCCCCACCCATCCTGCGCTCTCCACAGCTTATCCTGGGATGCAGGGCAGCCGGCTGTTGTTCCCAGGAACCGCTGAACTGGTCTCTGGCTCACAGGAACCCCTACGCCCAACAGAACCGAAAGAAGCTGGGTCCGGTGCCATTCCTGTGATGCACTGTGGATTGGGCTTTCGTGATTTTCCTTGGCTGGTTTCCGGATGTGGATTTCCAGGCTGTTCTGCACAGTCTTTCTTAGAGGAAACCAAAAACTCCAAGCTCGCTGTGCCAACGTGTTGACTTCGACTCACGGGAACCCTCCACGATAGGGGAGAAAGGCCCCTCCGGGGTTTTAAGACTCTCAACTCTTTACTCGAGGAGAAAGCCTCATTCTTCTCTTGTGGAGAAGCTGGGGGTTTCAAACTGCCGACCTTGAGGTTAGCAGCCCAGCTCCTAACCACTGCGCACTACCAGGGCTTCTCTTCTGGGATCTGCTCATCATCGTCGCAGCACATAGGTCTCCACTGACAGGCAGGTGGTGGCTGCTTACATTTAATCCAAGTTCAACAGCAGAGCAGGATTCGCGGGGCAAGAAAGCAAATGAACAAATGAAACTCTACTCTTGGGCTGCCTTTAGGAAGCTCTCACCTCAGCATTGTACTCAGGGAAGGCCGTGTGATACAGGTCTTTGGGGGCCTCTCTAATCAGGGTCCAAACTTAGCATGATATTAAACCACAGGTTCTGAGACGCCCAGTCAGGGAGGGAAGGGATTCATGCTCCTCACAAGTGCTGGCACTGACAAAGGGACCTCCAGTGTCTATCGGGAAACCCTATCTACCAGCACACCTTCTATGGTGTCCGCATCTGCTCTGAGGCCTTTTGTCCAGTAAACCCCCCGAGGAGTCCCATATCCAGCCTCAGCGGAGAAAGTCCAGCGAGAAACCCAAGCAGGAAGAGGGTGACAGGTGCCCTAATGGAAGGCATGGCCCAGGGGCCTCTGAAGGGCCCTTGGAAACATGGTAGAGGAAGAGGCAGTGGATCCCAGAGGATTCAGGGGCTTGGGTCGCTTCTGGCTTGGTTGTGTTGGCTCCTAGGCCTTGGAAAGCTACTTAAGGACCCCAGGCCTCACGTTGCCCCCTTAACAGCTTTCCTGTCAGGACTGATGTGTGCGGTGCCCTTGGAAGGGAGCCTGACACAGAGTAGGCTCTGGGGACATGGCTGCAGGAAGGTGGGAAGGAGGCAGTGTCCTGCAGGTTGGGTGGGTCAAGCCACACCCAGTCGCTCCTCCTGTGGAACAGTTTTTATTTGAAAAGAGCTTCCCATGAATTTGGCTTCAAAGTGAAACTTTCTGGCAATCTTTCTGATGCGGTAAGGAGCTTGTTTATCTAGTTAGAAGGGATCCACAGGCAAGATTTGCTTTAATAAACAGAGAGATTTGTAAGGATTTTGTTTTTTGGCGGGGGGAGGGCTTGGGTTTGCTTTGTTTGGGCGCAAAGTATTACTGTTACATACGCTGCAGAGAAGCAAATAATGGACCCAAGGAGTCTGATGTGAAAACTTCAGCCTCAAAGTTTCTGTTTCATGGAATGGCTTTCTGAAACCAATTTTAATTTCAAACACCACTTCACAAAAGAGCTTGAGTGGAACTCGAACACCTGCAAGCACGAGGGACAGGGTACCTGGGGTACAGAGGCAGCGTAACGAAATAGTGTCAGAGCTGTTCTCTAGAACAATGTTTCCTGCATTCTGGTCCCGACTGCCTCACTGCAGCTGTGTGCTCAAACTACTTCACCTCTCCAAGCCTCTGTCTCAAATAGTGGAAATGTCATTTAAATGATAATAGCAAAATCTTACACACAGCTTGTGATTTGCCTGGAATAGGTCAATGGGTTAAAATGCTCATCATAGGCAACCGCCATCCATTGGTAACCTTATCATAGTAGTAATACATGAAATTACGATGAAAACAAATGTAAGAAATAAAACAAAACACAGTGCTCACTCCACCTGCACCTTACAGTAGAAAAGTGTTGAGCAGACTGTGCTACACTAACAAAACCTTCTGTGTTGGTTGGTTGACTAGAGAAACGAATTCATAGATACTCCTATGTGCTTAAGGAAGAACTTTATATATAAAACAGCAATTATACATTGAGAAAACATCCCAGCCCAGTCCAGATCAAGTCCACAAGTATAATTTTAGACCATATGTCCATATGTCCAATACCAGTCCATAAATTCCTCTTCGGATTCATGCAACACATGCAATGACACTGAATGTGGGAAGATCACATGCCAGTGGGTGGAAAGTCCCGTGGATCCAGTGGCAGTAGAAGTATCTTAGCGCTGCGTGGTTTTCCTTGTGGCTCTTCCAACTCCAGGACTCGGGTTCCATCAGCACAGTTCCATGGGCTTGTCAACAGCAACGTCTCACAGGGAGATAGTGTGTCCAGCCTCCAGGGAGGATGACCGGAGTTCCCAGAATCCTCAAGAGAAGGCCATGCCCACACAGAGGCTTCATTGGCTATGGCCAGATGGACAGACTAGACTCCACCCCTTTTCAAGTTGACAGGAGATGATGTAACTGCCACACCTTCCAAACCTCAATGGCTTAGGAGACAGAGAGAAAGTAAATCATGACATATTCATGGTGCATCAGGGGTCCAGGGAGTTTTAAAAATGTGCTGGTTTTCAAATGCTTCTACCCAGAAGTGGTATGCTTTCTGCCAGTATTTTACCAGCCTGAACAAGTCCCATGGTCACGGGAAACTTCAGTGCAGTGCAGGCTTAACATTTTCCCCATTCCCAGAATAGAGGGGAACCAGATCTTGGACGGCCACAATGAGAAGCATCCATCCAAAAGCCCACATTCAGCTCCCCCTGGGACTCACCCAAGCAGTTTGTGCAGCTCAACAGGAGAGTAAGACGTCACTCTCCTATTTAGACAAAGATACAAGTCTTCACAAATGACTCTCTTAAGGCTCTTCCCATTTTTTGCTCTACATTTTCTTGTAAAAATTTTTAAAAAATCATTTTATTGGGGCTCACACAATTCTCATCACAATCCATACATCCATCCATTGTGTGTCAAGCACATTTGTACATTTGTTGCCCTCATCATTCTCAATACATCTGCTTTCTACTTGAGCCCTTGATATCAACTCCTCACTTTTCCCCCTCCCTCCCCACTACTCCCTCCCTCATTTATAAATTATTTATAAATTATTATTGTTTTGTCATCTCTTACACTGTCCAACATCTCGCTTCACCCACTGTTCTGTTGTCTATCCCCGTGGGAGAAGGTTATATGTAAATCCTTGTAATCAGTTCCCCCTTTCTACCACACCTTCCAACTACCCTCCAGGTATCGCCACTCTCACCACTGGTCCTGAAGGGTTCATCTGTCCTGGATTCCCTGTGTTTCCAATTCATGTCTGTACCACTGTACATGCTCTGGTCTAGCCAGATTTGTAAGGTAGAATTGGGATCATGATAGTGGTAGGGAGGAAGCAATTAAGAGATAGAGGAAAGTTGTATGTCTCATCGTTGCTACCCTGCACTGGCTCGTCTCCTCCCTGAGACCCTTTTCCAAGGGGATGTCCAGTTGCCTACAGACAGATCTTGGGTCCCCAATCTGCACTGCCCCTCCTTCACAATTATATGATTTTTTTGTTCTTTGATGTCTGATATCTGATCCCTTCGACACTTCGTGATCACACAGGCTGGTGTACTTATTCCATGTGGGGTTTGTTGCTTCTTGGCTAGATGGCCGCTTGTTTACCTTCAAGCATTTAAGACCCCATGAAATAGTTTATTGTGCCAGCCTGTCTGATAAACACAAGTGGAATTAACTGAAGGGCAGAGAGATAAATGGCTTGGTGAGTCTCGCCTTTCTTATCTCTCGCTCTTTGATCATCGGACCAGTGTGCGGCTGTCTTGCTTGTCCTGTGCCTCAATTTAAAGGCTACACTACCTGTGGGACACCTAGCCTGTGAACCGTGTCGCTGTAAGTTGAGGTCCTTTTAAGA
>NW_022103928.1:56786837-56892893 GCF_000313985.2 Echinops telfairi
ATTTAACAGTTCATTTCTTGTTATATATCTATCTTTATAAATAAATATATTAAATTATCAGCAATTTGGTTTTATCTCTCTAGAGAACCCTGTCTAACACACCCCAGATGCTATATCTTTTGATAGCTGGGCACCATCAGCTTTCTTCACCACCTTTACTTATTTGTCTTCAGCGATCATGTCAAGAAGGTGAGCATCATGAAATGCCAATTTCGTAGAACAGAGTGTTCTTGCATTGAGGGAATACTTGACTGGAAGCCCAATGTCCATCTGATACCTTAATAGTAAACCTACAAATATGTGGACATAGATCCATTTCTCCATCATCATATATAAATATATTTACATATGTACATGCCTCTATTTAGACCTCTATAAATGCTCTTTGCCTCCCAGTTCTTTCCTCTATTTCCTTTTACTTTCCTCTCCCCACTATCATGCTCAGCCTTCATTTGGGTTTCAGTAATTCCTCTTGGTTACATTGCCCTTGATCAATTCCTACCAGGGCTCCTACACCCTCCCTGTCACTGATTTTGAATCACTTGTTGTTTCCTTTTTTGTGGGTTTGTTAACACCACTTCCTTTCCTCCACCTCCGCTTCTCCCATTTCTCTCTGGAACCATAGGTCCGTTGTTTCCTCCTCCAGATTGTTTATCCAGCCTATCTTATCTAGATAAACCTGCAGAGATAATAAGATGCACATACAAAAAACAAGACAGGGCAAAACAAAGTGACAAAAGAAAACAAAACAAAAACCAACGACAAAAAAAAAGAAAGAAAAGCTGTAAATAGTTCAAGATCTGTTTGTTGACCATTAGGAGGGTTTTCTGCTCCAGTCTGATGGGGAGCCACACCCTGGCCCCAAAGTCTATTTTTGGTATTCCCTCGGGACTTCCTTGCTCTGTTCCCCTTGCTGTTCTGTTACATGCCCTTAGTGTTTTGCCTCGATATGGTCGGGTCAGATCAGGTGTAATTTCCACACTGTATCTCCAGTGTTGTCCCCTGTAGGGCTATGGGTCAGTGAGGGATGTCATGTCTCATAGTGGGGCCGGCCATATGGTCCTCTCTGTGCATTGGCTGCTCTGAGTGGGGATATTGTCCTTAAGGATTGGTGGACCAGGATGTGCTTCATTCTCTCTTTCTCCCGCTTTATTTGCTCCCATGTGTTCCAATCGGACATGCCCTTCTCCCTGTGCCGTAGCTTCAGTGCTGTCCTCCGAGTAAATTCTTCTGGGGGGAGGGGCGGCTGTCCAGGTAGTTGGGATTGGGGCTGGCCCCTCAGACCTCTCTACAGGTTCCTAACTTCATGTCGGTATGGTGCATTCCCATCTTGGAGCACCAGGTTGAAGTCTGGTCCCTCTTTCGCTGTGGAGATATAAACAATAACCTCCCTTTGGGTGGGTTAGTGCCCTGTTCCTCCGATACTCATTTCTCTCTCTCTCTCTTTTTTCTTTATCCTCCCTCCTTTTTAGTTGGCTAGAGATGTTTAAGTGGTTACTGGTGATGATTTACCACTGGTCTGTCAGTTTTCTGGACTGTGGCGGCTTGTTGAGAGGTGCTGAGAGGCCGGAGGCAGTGCCACTGGCATTTAAAATACCAACAGGGTCACTCAGGACACACAGAGTTCGCAAGTGCTTCTGGACAAAGATGGATAAGAAGAAGGGACAATTAGCTATTTCAAACCTGTTGAGTGAGAGCAGAATATTGACCAATCTAGTGCTTCAAAGTGAGTCCCAGAGCTTGAAAGGAACTGAACACACAGTGGACTCCAGACTGCTGGTGACCGTGAAGATGGTGTAGGACCAGGCACCCTGTTCTGCTGCGGGAACTGACTCAAAGGCAACTAACAATAACAGCCGGTAACTCTGAAGTCATAAGAATAGGCTTATGATCCATAAACAATATATTTAATTGTGCTATCAAATTCTAATTTGAGGCATTTGTTTTGTTCTATTAGAGTTCCTTATAAAAAAACACTGCAAACTTGATGTAAACAATCATTTTATTTTCATTTTTTAAAGCTTTTTAATTTTTTATGAATATATACATATTATTCCTTAGTTCAATACACCAAGCAGAATTTTACAATTGCTACTATAATCAGTTTCCGAACACTCTTTTAACAATCACTAATGTAAATTTAGGGACTCAAATAATTAATTGTCGCTCAAATTTTTACTTTTTGGAAGATTCATCTTTAAGGAACTCAATTTACGTAATTACTTATATGCAGTGAGTGTGTCAGATATATTCAAAAGCAGAGATGAAAATGCAATGAACCCTTTGCATGAAGATTTGATATGGCTCCATTACCTCATATGTCTGCATGTCTATCTAAAATATAGACTCTTCTTACATAACTACAATGCTATTGTCACAGTCAATACTTTCTGGTGTCCTCGTATAACCAGCCCATGAAAGTTTAGTAAATCTCCTAATTGTATAAGAATTTATTCTTTCACATTGGCTAATTCCAAGCAGGATCTAAACAGGATCTGGAAATTCAATTTGGTTGCTATGTTTCTTACCCTTCTTTTTAACTTCTGTGAAATATTCTTGACTTCCCATGCCCACGTCACTGAGTGATGGTATAAACTGGTCATGTGCTCCCACAGAAGGTCCCACATTCTGGACTTGTGTGTATCCTTCCTTGTGGTGTAATTTGCCACCTTCTTCGACCTCTTTTCTGACTCTGAAAGTCAACTGTTTAGACAGGATATTTCATAGTGGTGCTGGGTGGTTCACACTGCATCCCATCAGCCAACCCACAATGCCTTCTTGTCCCTTTTTGGGTGATGTTAACTACCTTGCATTATAAAATTCCCCATAAATCTTTCATGTACAGGTCACCCATCGATGACTATCCTTTGAATCAATTATTTCACAGGAGATTGCAAAAGGTTTTATTTTTTATTAAAAACAAACAAAAATGTCAGTACCTTTAGGCAAATGCATAGATACAAAATTTAGTTAGTGGATACTTGAGCCCTGGTGCCAGAGTGGGCTGTGCATTGGGCTTCTTACCTCAAGGTCAACAGTTTGAATCCATCAACTACTCTGAGGGAAAAAGATGTGACTTTCTACTCCCATAGAGCGTTACAGACAATCGCTGAAGACAAGATGGGTGTATAAGCAAATGTGGTGAAGAAAGTGATGGTGCCTGGATATTAGAAGATGTAGCATGAAGTTAAACAAGTAGCCGTCTAGCAGCGAAGCTACAAGCCCACATGGAAGAAGCACACCAGCCTGTGTGATCATGAGATGTCGATAGAATCAGGTAACAGACACCAGAAGACCCCAAAACAAGCAAAAAAACATGTTGTTGAGAACAAGGGGGGTTGGAGCAGAGACCCTAAACCCATCTGTGGACAATAGGACATCCTCTCACAGAAGGGTCACAAGGAAGGGATAAGTCAACCAAGGTGCAGTATAGCACCAATGAAACACACAATATTTCTCTGGCTCTTTGAGGCTTCCTCACCCCTCACTACCATGACCCCAGTCCTACCTTTCAGTTCTGGCTAGACCGGAGCATGTGCACAGGCACAGGTAAGTTCTCAGGACACATGGAATCCAGGTCAGATAAACCCCTCAGGAACAGAAATGAGAGTAGCAATAGCAGGAGGGTAGGGGGAAGGTGGGAAGAGTAGGGGAGGAAGGGGAAACCTATCACAATGATCTACACATCACCCCCCTCCATCACCCCCCCCCACTAAGGGCAACAAACAACAGAAATCATGGGGGAAGGGAGACAGCAGTGGGTGTAAGATATGAAAATAATTATAGTTTATAATTTATCAAGGGGTCACGAGGGTGGGAGCAGGGAGAGGGAGGGTAAAAAGAGGAGCTGATACCAAGGGCACAAACAGAAAGTAAATGCTTAGAAAATGATGATGGCAACATATATACAAATATGCTTGTTACAATTGGTGTATGGAATGTTATAAGAGGTGTAAGAGCCCCCGATAAAATGATTTTTTTAAAAAGAGAGAGAAAGAGTTACAATTTCAGAAATCTGCAAAGGTAGTTCTAATCTGTCCTAGAGGGTCTGTGAGTAGGCATCACCTTGGTGGCAGTGAGAGTAGAGAGTTTTGACGGTCTTGTTGGATGATGGTGAGGCTGGTACAGACAGGGCTGTGCTTCATTCTGCTTACACAGGGTCACTGGGAGGTGGAGCCAGCTCAATGGCCCCTCGCCATAACAACCAGAGACGTTGAGAAGAGGGAAATAGGGAGTCATTAAAGAAGGGTATTGAGTTTCTCTTCGGGAGGACAAAAACACTTGGAACTAGTGGTGATGGTTGTATAGTATGTAAATATGAGTGGGCTTCAAGAAGTTTCTGGGAAAATCCCATTTTCTTTCCATTCAATTTTTCCATGAGCTTTTCAAAGCCATCTGTTGTAATTAATGTTACCAAACTGTTCTCTGAGAACTGGTTAAAATGGTTTGTGGTACATGTTTTATCATAACAAAAACACAAACAAAAAATTCTGGTATTCCAAGAAGAAATGCCTGTTTTATATGCTTATTGGCTGACTTTCTTTTCTAAAAAGCATTTTCCTAACAATGAGTACAAGGAAGAAGATAATGTTCTAAAACAGATTGTGGTGATGATTGTACAACTCTTCTTGAAATGATTAAATTATTTCATTGTGTGATAGGTGGATGAAGTGCCAATAAAACTGTTTAAAAAAAGCAGCAATTCCTCATCACGGAAGGCTACTTGGTTGTCCTCAAGTTTAAGTCATTCAGGAATGGCAGGATTCTTTCCTTCAATTGTTCATTTTCCGAGGAAGGACGTGCCTGCACAGACTAAGTAGTGATACAACAAAGTTCACGTCCACCTGGAGCCTATACCATGACCTTCTTTGGAGATAGGGTCTTTGCTCAAACGTATTGCCATCAAATTGAGTCTGATGCATAGCAACCCTATAGGACAGGATAGAACTGCCCGTGTGGGTTTCCAAGACTATAATTGTTTATAGGAATAAAAAGCATCATCTTTCTCCCTCAGAGCAGCCAGTGATTTTGAACTGCTGATCTTGTGGTTTCTAGGAAGGCCCTCAATGAGATGAATTGACACTGGCTACAGCAGTGGCCTCAGGCATAGAAACAATTTGAGGGTGGATAGGACCGTGCAGTGTTTTGATCTGTTCAGCATAGATACAAAATGTAGTTAGTGAATACTTGAGCCCTGGTGGCCGAGTGGGCGGTGCATTGGGTTGCTTACCTCAAGATCAACAGTTTGAATCCATCAGCTGTGGGTTGGAACTGAGCCCATGGCCCCTAGCAACCTAACAGGGTCTTTGCAGATAAGATCAAATTGAGACAAGGTCCTACTGGAGTCGAAATGAGCTCCGTGGTACCCAGCAAGCCAGCATGCTAGATTAGAGTGGACTCGATTTCAGTGGCAGGGTCTTCTCATAAGGAGAGAAGGTAGGCAGCATGTGAAGATAGAGGCAGATATTGTGTTGCGCTGCTCCCCAGCCATGGAACACAAGTGTTGCTGGCAACCACCAGAAGCTCAACAAGACAAGGGATGGTTCTTCCCCAGAGCCTACAGGGAAAACAGGACCCTCAGGACACCTTGCTTTCGTCTCCAGAATGGAGAGAGAAGACATTTCTGTGCACGAAGCCGCCAGGGTGTGGTCATTCCTGGCAACCTCAGGAAATAACTAGTTGGTTTCCCTTCTTTATTTTGGTAGGGGATGCAGAGCTTCTGTCCCTCATTCTCAAATATTTCTACGTATTTGATGTCATAGCGCTCGTTTATCCTTTTATGCTTCCGTTGTCCCATCTCTGGCCAATCGGAATCTCTGCATGCTGGTTCCTACATCCTTTCATTGAGGAGGCCTCCTTGCTTTCTGTTACAAGCCATCTGAGCTTCTTTTTGAACATTTCCTGCCCTTTGCCCAGAAGTAGCCAGAAGAAGACCCTGCTTCCTTCAGTGGGTCTACTGGTCATGTCTTAAAACACAAAGTACAAGTCTCGTTATATTCATCAACCTTGAAATGGAAAAGCGCCTCTATTTTTACACCACCTTAGAGTCACACATCGACTCTACTTTATTCTGAAGATCGAGAGTAGATGCCGATGGTGTGATCCCCTCAGACCGCCTCCTTGCATTCCCAATGTGTCAATGATTTCATTCTTGGTATTTCCCTAACACAGCTGTGAGTCTGAGAACTGACCGACAGTGGGGTGTAGGCCAAGGCTCGCTCCAATCAAAGTGAGACTGTGAGGGTACCAGCTAGAGGGCACCGGTGGTCACGGAAGCAGCAAGCTTCACAGGAAAGAACAAAACCATGGGGCAACAGCAGGTCTTACCCAAAATACATGTGTGTTAGTCCAGATAAACAAGAGAAACAAATCCAGGGAGACTCATATGTATATAAGAGAGAACCTTCTATCAAAGAGCAATTGTACATTAAGAAAACATCCCAGCCCAGTCCAGATCAAGTCCATAAGTCTGATATTAGCCCATATGTCCAGTACTAGTTTGTAAATTCCTCTTCAGACTCATGCAACACATGCAATGATGCCGAGTGCAGGAAGATCACAGGCCAGTGGGTTGAAAGTCTTGTAGATCCAGTGGTGGTGGAAGCATCTCTGGCTGGTATGGGTCTCCAAGTGGCTCCTCCAGCTCAAGGGCCCTGGATCTATCAGTATAGCTCCATGTGGCTTGTCAACAGGAATGTCTCACAGGGAGTGAGTGTGTGTCCTACCTCCAGTGAGCTATTTATCCCTTTAGCACCTCCAAATGAGGTCATCAAACTGTGACCTGATTGACAGGCAAGACTTCCCCCCTTTGCAAGTTGACACCAGATTATGTAACTACCACAACGTGTTCCACCACTTGGGAATGGGTTCTCCTCTCTCTGGAAGGGTCACTCTCTGGAGAGGACAGTCTTCAGGAAAAATCTCAGGGACCTGACAAAGAGGAAGGGAGCCAGAGTGGGTTACTGGACCAGCTGAATACTCTCCTGACACCAGTGAGGGCACAGATGCTACTGACAGATCTCCTGTGTAGGCACATCCATCAGGAACCAATGGATGAGGATCTGCTGCCATTTGGAAAGACAGCTTGTGTTAGTCCAGATAGACTAGAGAAACAAATTCATAGACACTCATATATGTATAAGAAAGAGCTTTATATACAAGAGCAGCCCAGTCCAGATCAAATCCATAAGCCTGATATTAGCCTATATGTCCGATATCAATCTATAAAATTCTCTTTAGACTCACAAAACACATGAAATGCTGCCAAATGCAGGAAGATCACAGGCAGTGGGTGAAAAGTCTTGTGGATCCAGTGGTGGTGTAAGCACCTCAGTGCTGGCAGGGGTCTTCACGTGACTCCTACAGCTCCAGGGCTCTAGCATAGCTCCATGTGTCTTGTCAACAGAAATATCTCACAGGGAGTGAGTGTGTGCTCTACCTCCAGTGAGCTATTTATCTCCTTAGAGCCTCCAGATGAGGTCATCAAGCTGCAACCTGATTGACAGGCCAAACTCCACCCCTTCACTCTTAATAGTCTCAAATTGACAACACATTATGTAACTACCACACAGCTGGTCTGATGAATGAACAAGGGGTTGTTCATGCCAAGCAAAAGAAGAGCAAGGGGAGATTTGTGCAAACAATAAATGTCAATAAACCAATTGCCAATTGAGTTCTTGAATCAGTGGAAGCTTGGGCTTCAGAGAAGGAGAGTCCTTCGAGAATGTGGCTCAGACTTTGGAGATGTTGAAGGCGAGACAAAGGTTGAATTTAACCATTCAGACCCTAACTTGGCACGGCCAGTTCCCTTTCAGAGAAATGAAACATTGATTTCTTTTACCCTTCCACTTTGCATTCAGATGAAAAGAATCCCCCGGGTACTAGTGTAGATGAAGGATCCAGACTCTAGCTAAATGTATGCTAGGTGTCTGCCAAGCAATGTTGTTCAATTAGCACATCCCTCCTTTGTAAACTGTGTGGTCTAGTGCACAGCAAGTTTGAGCTGCTGCCCTTAAAGTCATTTTTCTGTGGGCAGTCACTGCTCAGTGTTTGCAAGCCATGTCCCTGGCTTAGAACCATACATGGTTAAGGATTGGGTTGATGTCTTTTCAGGGTTCAGTTCCCTAGATCTTCAGGATTTCACACGCAGTGCGAGGGAACCCAGAGTTCTGGTATCCTAAGAAGAGGATATGAGGGATAAAGAAGCCCATGGTTCACTTACATGTGGGAGAGATTGGCCGTCAGGGAGAAATCTCTGAACTCTCTCTCGGAGAGTCTGTGCAGGTGGGCTTTACAACATGCCTTGCTTCCAAATCATGTGTTCGGGCAGAGCCCTGCCACTGACAACAGACAGAAAGTTGGCAGAGAACCACCCTGAATTGCTGGCCTATTGATGTAATTTTACACCTGCCACTACGATCCATTTTCTAAGAGCACAAAAACAAGCCCGAGATGTTTCTGGGAGATAAGCACGTGCAGGGTGTGCTGACTTACAAGCAGCCTGTTTGTGATCACAGTGCCCCGGGGTTACTGCAATCCAAGAAGGAGCTGGCACCCAGAACATTCTTCATCGGTGAAGGGGGGCTCCCCTTTTGAGCGTTGGTCTGGCCATTTGGTTTCGACTCATTGTATATTTCTCTTTTTCTTCCCTTTCTGTGCTTCCCCCACCTGCCCCCACCCCTACCCCCACCCTAGAATAACCTCACAAAGTGAGGGAGGGCATTGCTGCTTAGTTTAATAGAGTTGAGTGTCAGAGTGGAAGTGATTACCAGGTTGGATAGGGTAGAAAAGAGTTCTCGGGTTGGTGTCTCTTTAGGGAGAGGGTCTCCTTCTCTTATTGTGCCTTGCCGAATATAGTATCTTTGAAGACCACTGGGTGGGTGGGGGGCAGTTGGTCTCAATTCAGCTCTGACTCATAGTGACCCCATGCATGTCAGAGAAGAATCGTGCTCCATGGGGTCTGCAATGGCTGATTTTTCCATGAGTGGGCCATCAGGGGTTTCTTCCAAAGTCCCTTTGTGTGGCCTGGAACCTCCAACCTTTCAGTCAGCTGCCAAGTACATTATGCATTTGTACCACTCAGGGAAAGGGAAACTCAGAGGGGTTTACGTCCAAACATCCCATGCATGTTCAACCGACTCTATGTTCCTTTCTACTGAATGAATAGGAACAAATGATTAGAATATTGAGAAAACAGCACTCGGGGCAATTCTATAGCCGACTTCTTTTACCTTGCTTTACCTTCATCCAAGAGGCAAGTTCTAACTTCAACAAGCCTTCACCTTCTTCCTTTCATTCGCTGTCATTGAGCTCTATTCTCAAAGCCTCCAAGGCTGTTCACGGGCCAAAGGAAACATGGAAGTAGGCAGAATCAGACTTGTTTCCACCATCCTTAGGCTGTGGGACAGATGAGGTGGGGTAAGAAGGTGGAGCCCCAGCACAAATTCAACTTCCTGCCACCCTGCTTCCTCCTGACTTCACTGAACTTGTGCTTGAGCCCTCATTTGGAGCAGGAGACAGAAACAAACCCTAGTGGCCCTTAAGCCTGTCCAACTATTTGCTTCTCAAAAAGTTCAAGGATGCACCTGATGGTAGTTTGGCTAAATGTCCCCTTTGTACTGCAACCGTGGGTGGCAGAGCCTGGGGAGAGAAGCCCAGCCACGGGCGCAGCAGGATCCCACCCTCGGGTGCCAAGACATGACCACATTTCCTCCAGCAACATTCTCGTCTTGTTGTGCTCCATCACGGTCGTTCCTTTCCACCCACCGACTCCCATTGACCTTTCCCCTGCCTCCCTGGTCCTTCTTAGTGTTGTTCCCTGAGCTTTTCACCCTCGGCTCTTGGCTCCTACTCTTTGCTCCTTTCCTTTATTTACCTGTGAGTTCTTCAGCTTGCCTCGTCTTATCTCCCGAGACACTTGGTCAAGGCTCTGAATGGACACTGAGGGAACAAGGCAGTGGGATCCTCCTGGTCCTTTCAGAACCAATGTGCTCAGAGGGACTGGGGTTAGACCCTCAGCACGAAAACAGAGGTAGAGAAGGTAACTTTTGTAGGTAACAGGTACAATAATAAGCAGATGAACTCATGAGAGATGACAGAAAACGGAACAGGAGGCAGAGGAAGCACTATTTTACGAAAGCTGATCAAGGAGGAACTTTCTAAGAAAGTGATATAGAATGTTAAACAACAGCGACGACTCACTGTCATGGAGTGGATGCTCCCTCACAGGGTCCCTGTTGGATAGGATAGGACTGCCCCTTTGAGATTCTGACACTGGAACTGTTTACGGGAGTTGAAGGCCCCATCTTTCTCCCATGGAGCCCCTGGTGGTTTTCAACTGTGGACCACATGGATCGCGGCCCAATCCACTTCCAGAACATTGGGCTTCCATTTTTAAAAGGGGGAAGCTGTGTGAAGACGTGAGGAAAGTGTGAAGGTGCTGAGAGGGGAGAGAGCATTGCGTGTTTACAGGAGGAAGGAAGTCAGCACAACTGGATCCTGGGCAGTCTGGGGATGGAGGGGATTCCATCAGAAAAGCTGCGACCTGTGGGAAAAGGGCTGGGCTTGGTTCTGCCGGAGTCAGGAAGACATTGGGGATTGGGAAGCACTGGAGCAGAGAGATAGCATCTATGTCTTCAGAAACTGCTTGTGTAGTGGAAGGATTGTCCAAGGTCAGGGAACGGTGGCCAAGAGATCGACTGGGAATTTTGCAGTCACCCAGTGACAAGGGGAGCTAATGCTCCACGTTAGAGTGGCAGGTAAGAGGTGAAGAGGGATGTGCTGGATAAGGCAAAGAGACAAAGAAGTTGACTCTCCTGTCTTCTCCTCTGCTCCTCTTGCTTTTCCTCCTCTCCTCCTCTGCCTTCTTTTGCTAATAAGCTATTTCATGGTAACCTATATTGAGGATAGAAAACTTGGGCTGGGGAGAAAGGAAACGATGTGCTGGTGTTCAAGACCACACCTAACTAATAAAATTTAGGAAAGGGACATCCTCTGGAGAAAGGAATCATCTCCACGGTGTCACTGAGCCCAAACCAGCTCATGGCTTAGCAAAGCCCACCTGGGTTTGAGTTCCAGTCAAGTTGGGCTGTGATTGGCAAGGTCCCCAGTTCAAAAATCACCAGCCACTCTGAGGAAGAAGGCGGGACTTTCTACTCCTGTAAACAGTTACATTCTCAGAAACTCACAGGGGAAGTCCTACCCTGTCCTAGAGCCGCTTTGAGGTGGCATCTACTCGATGGCAGTGAATTTGATCTTTATGTTCTGTCCCTATGACTGGCTGCCTCTAGGCAGTGTGCAAACTGCACAATTGTCAACTGTAATGACCCTGGTTTGGATTAAATTAAGTCTAATGACCCTGGTTTGGACTAAATTAAGTCTAATGACCCTAGTTTGGACTAAATTAAATCTAAATTAATGTAGTGTGGGGTGAGGGTGGGGGGCATTAACCAGATTGTTGGATATATAAATCTTAAAGTCATGGAGAAATTGAGGCTAGAGACAGACATTTAGGAGTCAGAATAGCACTCAGTATTTAAAATCATGAGATTGGATAACCGACCCAGAATGAGAATGTAGATGAAGATAAAGCATGTGGGGAGGTGAGACAGTGTTTAAAAGCAAAAGTAGCCTGACAGAGCCCCGGTTTCATCCTAAGCCTAAAACTACGTCAAATGCCCTCTTGAGTCCCCACATCCACTTTCTGACCACCAAGCTGCCCAAGGGAAGACCAAGGAGATGGGAAAGGACAGTAGCTCTGAGCAATGGTCTTGGTAACCCAGGAAGGCAGGGAGGAGCTATCTTTTTAGCAGAAAGATCCTTGAAGGAGGTACATACTCATTGAATAGACAGGAGCATAGACAAAGGTTAGGTGAGGGGGGAGTATTACATAAAAGACAAGGGTAGTCACAAGGAAGTTATGTCTCAAGATCTAGACATGCAAATAGGAGAGAGCCATGTCATTTGTCCTCCCCAATTGTGACCCGGTGGATCAACAGAAGACCCCTTTTGATGGTCTTATATCGTATAGCGTTTGACAGGGTTTGAAGAAGCTACTGTCTATGTTTATCTCACCTATTGTAAGGACCAAACCTCTACCAACTCTGTACAGAAGCATGAATTGCATCTGGCTTTTCGGATTTGGTCAGACATCATCTTAGTGGTTCGTCAATCTGTGTCTCCCATCTCTCTTTCCTCTCTGATGAATATGCCAAACGAAACTTTGTTTCCTTCTCAATATGATAATCTTGTGATGACTCTTATCCTAGGACAGGAGGCAATCATTAACCCTAAGATCCAGCACCAACTAGCCGGAAGAAGAGGAAAGTGCAGAGAGCCACAAAGAGCTGATAGTAAGATAGGAGGAAAACCTGAAAAGTAATATCCCGGACACCAAATGAAGCAAATGTTTTAAGATGCAGAGACTGAGTAAGATGGAAATGAACAATGTATTTGGCAAGATAGAGATTCTGGGAGGATCAAGGCTGGTAATAAAAAAAGGAAATTTGAGAAGAGCACACTGGTAGAGAGAATGAAAATAGACACAATCATTTTTGAGACATTTTTATAGAAAAAGAAACAAAGGAAAGGTGTAGGTGGTAGGTTCTTAACCAAAACCAAAACTAAAGTCACCACCATTCAGTTGATTCTGACTCAGAGTGACCCTGCAGGACAGGATAGAACTGCTCTTGTGAGTCCCTGAGACTGTAACTATTTTTAAGAGTAGAAAGCCCCATCTTTCTCTCAAGGATGGTGGCTGGTGGTTTTGAACTGCTAACTTTATGGTTATCAGCCCAACTCTTAACCACTAAGCAACCAGAGTTCCATAGGCTTTTAAGGACAGATACTATTTCAGTTCTTACCCAAGTGAGTGATTCAGTAGCAGTGGAGGAATGGACAAGGCAGGAGAGAGTGTGACATCTCAGACAAAGCCCTTCAGCAGTGTGGTAGTTACACAATTTCATGTCAACTTGATAAATAAGAATGAAGGGGTGGAGTCTAGCCTATCAATCAGGTCACAGCCTGGTGATAACTCCTTATGGGCAAGACCTTCTCATGGGGATTCCAGGGCTTCCACTTTTCCTTCCTGGAGGTGGGACACACTCTCTCTCTGCTTCACACTCCTGTTGACAAGCCACATGGAGCCACACTGATGTCAGCCAGATCCCTGGAGATGCGTCCACTGCCATTGGACCCACAAGACTTTTCACTATTGGCCCATGATCTTCCTGCATTTGGCAACATTGCATGTGCTGTATGAATCTGAAGAGGAATTCATAGGCTAATATTGGACTGATGGGCTAATATGGAACCTATGGTCTTGATCTGGACTGGGCTGGGATGTTTTATTGATGTATAATTACTTCTTGAGATAAAGTTCTCTCTTACATATATATGAGTGTCTCTGGATTTGTTTCTCTAGTCAACCCGCACTAATACAAGCAGGAGAGAAGAAGTTGGGTCTAGTGCATGAGTAGAGAAGGTCACCCATTCAATGGTGGGTGGTTACATAGGCAAGTCCATAGGTAGAGGGTAGAACATGGCCCAACTCTGCATTGCTTGTTTATGTTTTCTTAACAAGGCAAGAAACAAGGTTATCCGTTAGGGAGGGCTGAGCTCTAAGGGGAGAAGCCAAAGATGAAATTGTGACCTCTGAGAGTGGGGGAGTGAATGGGCTTTTGGAAGGAGAAAACATATGGTTCACTCCACTGGGAATGAAACAATCAGGATGAATGGTTTTTCCATCATTGTCAAAAAGAAGATCTATCTTGAAGTACAGTGCTGTCTGTGATAGGAATATATCTATCCTCATTCAGGGAAATCCAGTCAATACAATGATTACCCAAACTATGTATCACCAATGCTAGTGATAAAGATGAATTCCACCAATGTCTTCAGCCTGAAATGAATCAAACATGCACTCGAGATGCATGGATGATCATTGGTCATTGGAATACAAAAGTTGGCAACATCAAACATGCACTCAAGATGCATGGATGATCATTGGTCATTGGAATACAAAAGTTGGCAACGTCAAACATGCACTCAAGATGCATGGATGATCATTGGTCATTGGAATACAAAAGTTGGCAACAAAGAGGAAGGAACAATAGCTGGAACATATGGCCTCGGTAATAGAAATAAAGCTGGAGAATGCATCATAGAATTTTGCAAGACCTACGACTTTTTTCATCACATATATATTTTTTTCAACAACACAGCAGGTGACTATATGCATGGAATTCTCCAGATGGAATACACAGAGATAAAATTGACTACATCTATGGGACGAGCTGATGGAGAAATCTGATATCTGCAGCTAAAACCAGGCCAGGGACTGATGTGGAACAGACCAGCAATGGCTCATGTGCAAGTTCAGGTTGAAGCTGAAGACAATGAAAACAAAGCCCCAAGAGCCAAACGCGATCTTGTGTCTCTCCCACCTGAATTTGGAGAGCATCTCAAGAATATATTTGGTGCATTATACACGAATGACAGGAGGCCCGAGGAGCGGTGGGATCACATCAAGAACACATCACAGGCATATGGAAGAAACGACGAGGTCACAGAGCTGAACAGAACATTTCAAAGGGCAGCTCATGAAGACAAGTGAAAATATGAGAATGAAATGTGCAAAGACCTAGAGTTGCTGTTGTTAGGTGTCATTGAGTAGGTTACAACTCCTCATGACCCTGTGCACAACAGAAGGAAACACTGCCCGGTCCGGCTCCGCCCTCACCATGGTTCTTATGCTTGAGCCCATTGGACAGCCACTGTGGCAATCTTGCTGGGTGAGGGTTTTCTTCTCTTTCAAAGAACACCCATATCTTACACTGAAAGACCTCAAGAAAAAAAAAAATTCAAGCTTTAAGTTGCAATATTAAAAGATTCTACAAGCAAAACACTTAATGACAAGCAATAAAAGAAGATGGAAAGAATACAGAGTCACTGTACCAAGCAGACTGACTAGTAGTCAACATGCAATCATTGGGCAAGAACCCATGGCCCTGAGGGAAGAAGTCCAAGCTGCACTGAAAGCATTAGCTAAAACAAAGTTCCGGGAATTGATGGGCTCCCAATAGAAATGTTTCAACAAGCGGATGAAGCACTGGAAGCACTCACTCGTCTATGCCAGGAAATTTGGGAGACAGCTCCTTGGCCAATTGAGTGGAAGAGACAGATCCATATTTGTACCTATTACACTGGAAGGTGACTGAACCTAATGCTCAAATTATAGAACAATGCCAATAATATCACATGCAAGTCGATTTTGCTGCAGATCCTTCAACAATGGTCGCAGCAGTTCATTAATAGGGAGCCCTGCCAGAGGTGAAGGTCAGCCTCACAAGAGGAAGTGGAACAAGAAATAGTGTTGCTGATGTCAGCTAGATCTTGGTTCTAAGAAGAGAATACCAGAACCATGTTTACTTGTGCTTTATTAACTATTTCAAGGCTTCAACTGTGTGGACCACAACAAACTATGGACAGCCTCGAGGAATGAGAATCCCAGCACATCACACTGTGCTCACGTGGATACTGGGCACAAATCAGGAGGCAATTGTATGACCCGTACAAGGGCACGGTTTAAAATCAGGAAAGGTGTCCGTGAGGGTTGCATCCTCTCACCAGAATTACTCAATCTGTATGCTGATAAAATAATTAGAGAAGCTGTATGACATGAAGAAGTGCATGCCCTCAGGATTTGAGGAAGGCTTATTATTATCAATCTGTGATACACAGATGACACGGCCTTGCTAGCTGTGTCAAGTGAGAAAGTCTTGAAGAGCTTGCTGATCAAGGATGGCAGCCTTCAGTATGGATGACAACTCAATGTAAAGAAGACCAAAATCCTCACGACTGGGCCAATAGGCGACATCCTGATCAATGGAGATAAGATAAAAGTCAAGGATTCCATCTTGCTTTGATTCACAATCAATGCTCGTGGCAGCAGTAGTTGAGAGATCAGACAATGCATTTCATTGGGTAACTAGGGTGCAGAAAGCCTCTGAAAAGTGTTGAAAATCAAGGAGGTTACTTTGAGGACTAAGGTGTGCCTTACTCAAGCCAGAGCATTTTCAATCACCTCATATGCATGTGAAAGTTAGACACTGAATAACGAAGACTGAAGGAGAATCAGTGCATTCGAATTATGGTGCTATCGAAGACTATTCAAAGAACAATGAAATCTGTCTTGGAAGAAGTACAGCCAGAATGCTTATTAGAAGCAAGAATGGTGAGACTTCATCTCGTGTTCTTTGGACAAGTTGTCAGGAGATCAGGCCCTTGGTAAAGTAGAGGGGAAGTGACAAAGAGGATGGCCCTTCATGAGATGGATTGACATTGTGGCTGCACCGAGGGGCTCAGACATTAGAACAACTGTGAGGATGGTATAGGACCAGGCAGTGTTGTGTTTTGTTGTTCATAGGCTTTCCATGTGCTGGAACTAACTCAATGGTCCCTAACAGCAACATCTCTTTGGGAACGAGGATGGTAAGGTTTCCTTTGAGATGGGCTAGAAGAGAAAGCTCTAGTGAACTGCAGAATTTCTCCACCAAGGAGAAAGCAGAGAGATTTTTGTGTCAAGAAGAAATGATCTGAGGTCCCTGGTGTGGCCTGTCCTTTATTCAGCATTTTCCTCTGCCTGGCTCCAGGCTCCTCTCAGATAATCAGGATTCAAGCAAAGAGGCCTTTTCTTAAGGGTTCCGCAAGTCCACTCTTAAAAGCCACAGCATCCCCCTTAAGCAAGGCGGGGTGGCCAGGAGAAGCTGGGCGGTGGGGCCCAGGCATTGCTCTCCATCTGAGAAATTGTTCAAAGTCCGCTCGGCTGCCAGGGACAAAGGCGGCCTCAGCTCTCATCTAGCATTTGCTGGCCCATGGAACAAAAGCCCCATGAAATTGGCCACAGCCAGCCAGGGCTTCACAGACTGGCCGGGCAGACTCAGCAGGTGTGTCCAAAAGGATGATGATTGAGGGGCCTTGGCAGAGAGGACTGGAAAGCCAGGTCCGGAGTCCAAGGCCAAGTCACGGCTGTGAGTCTCGGACAGCCTTCCAGGAGAGTGTTCATTTGAGCTGCTCTCAGCCAGCTGTGTGTGCCCTGACTCCCAAACACTTGACTTGGATCCAGGCTGTGTCCACGGGGGGTGTGACTCTCTACTCCCCACAGAGAGCAAAGTCCCTCTGGCTGAAGGATAGGTCCTTAATGAGTCCATCGACCCAATGGTTTTGCCCACTGCAGCACTCATCAAGTAACTTGCTCTCCCCTCATGCACCCCCCCCACCCCCACCCCCGCTCCCCCAACACACACAGTCCGGTCATTCTCACTCAATTTATTCAAAGGAAACTGAAGCATCACTGGGGTAAGTCTGAAACGGGGCTCCGTCTGGATGACCCTATCTATGGCAGCAGAAACTTGATTTTATCGTTGAGGTAGATTGCCCGGTGAGGATAAACGTTTCCACAGCATGGCCTCTTGGTGATAGTGAATTTATTCTGCCAGTCAGTTTGGAAGAGCAGCACTGGCTATAATCCCTTTTTAATTGAATCCATGGTTGTTGGATAAATGTTGAACTTGATAAGGAGATACAATATTATTGAAACACAGGAGACATTCTGGGGGTTTCAGAGCATATTATGGGGTAGTGTGTGGGGGGGGGGCAGAGAAGACTGAAGGAAATCAAAGACTAAATGAAATAATTATTCCAAAGGATGAACGGGCTATGTCGAACCACAGTCTTTGCCCCCCAGAGATCAGAAGAACTGGATGGCGCCCACCTATCACTACCTGTCACTCTGATAGAAGGTCCTGAAAAAATGGAAGAAAAATATAGAACTCAACTCAAAATCATGTAAAAGACCAGGTTTAACTAGTCTAATCGAGATTAGTGGAACCCCAGAGACTATGGCCTGTAGAAACCCTTCAAACCTGTGACTGAACTTACCCCATGGGATCACCTTAAAGCCGGCCAACAGACAAGGCTATAAACAGCAGCACTCATGAGGAATGTACTTTCAAAACAATTAACCGTGGAAGACTCAAAGGGCAGAGTTTGCCCGAGACAAAGCTCAGAACACACAGGAAGCGGCAGAAAAGAAGCTTGAATGTGCACACAGGGAACCCAGAGAGGAAGCTGGGAGCGCGCTGTTACATAGGGGATTGCAACTAATGTTGTGAAACAAATAGCGTATCAATTACTGAGTGGAAAACAAATTTGAATGGAAAATGAATGTTCATCCAATCACAGTAAAAAATAATGAAAACATGTTATTGTGAATCTGTCCTGTGTAGATTTTAGCTATCCCCACTCATCTGCCCGTTTATTGTGCTTTGATTGCTTGCATATTACTGTGACTCTGGAACTGTGCTGCTCGTATGTTAACTGTCAACAGGTCATCCGTGGGGAACAGGTTCCAATGAAGTTTCCAGACCAAGACAGACTAAGAAGAAGGACCCAGTGACTACAAGTTAAGAAAAAAAAAAGGAAATAAAAGAAAAGGCCAGTGAAGATCTTATGAATACCAGCCGAGTGCTCTCTGATACAGTGTCAGGAGAAGAGACCCCCCCAGGTGGAAATATATTGAGAAATATGACTGAGGAAGAGCTTCCACCTCAAAATAGAGTTGACCTTCGTGACGTGGACGGAGTAACACGTTTGAGACCTTCATTTGCTGATGTGGCACGGATTCAAACTGAAAAGACCGCAAACAACCATCCACCATGGGAATGTAGAATGTATGAAGTATGATGTATAGGAAAATTTGAAGCTGTCAGAAACAAGATGAAACACATAAAGATGAATGTCCCAGACATTACTGACCTGAACAGACTGGTATTGGTTATTTTGAATGGAATCACCCATTGGTCTACTATGCCAAGAACGAGAAATTAAAGCAGAATGACATCACATCCATCATCCGAAAAGAATATTTCAAGGTTAGTCCTTAAATCATGGCCCTTAGTCCATCTTCAGATCTGAAACTGAACTTATCCCACGTTAGAATAACTAACTATTGGAGACCACAGGGCGGCATTGACCCAAGGTCAGAGGGTAAGGCAGGAAGAAGGAGAGGCATTGGGAACACAGGCAAGAAGCAGCAGAAGCAGTGGTTTCCGGAGGGGCGGAAACGGATGACCTGAAACCACAACCCTAAAACCACGCTCACAACCACCAAGTTGCTCTAGCTCATTATGACCTTACCTGTGAGTAGAATTGCCCCTGTGGGTTACCGAGGCTGTAGAGCTCCATGGGAGCAGAAAGTCTTGTCTTTCTTTCACAGAGCAGCTGGTGGGTTTTAGCTGTTGACCTTGCAACCTGCAGCCCAATGTGCAACCCACTACGCCACCAGCATTCTTTGAGTTGAAACAAAGTGTATCTAAATTGTTGAATAAAAATTGATGATATGTTCTGTAAATCTTCACCTAATTCACACACACACACACACACACACACACACACACACACACACACACACATTAATCCTGAAGTACAACAATGTCAGTGATAGGATAATATTCGTATACCTACGAGGGGATCAGTTAATATGACTATTCAAATTTTCACACTAGTCACTAATGCCAATGATGAAGAAACTGGAGATTTGTGCCAACTTCTGCAATCAGAAATTGATCAGACATGAAATACAGATACATTGATAATTGCTGGTGATTGGAAATCAAAAGTTGGAAATGAAGAAGGGTCGCTGGTAGTCACCGGGTCAGTCGCGGTGACAGAAATGACACTGGAGATTACACAACAGGATCATGCTGGAAATAACTCTTTTTTTAAAAAAATCATTTTATTGGGGGTTCATAAAGCTCTTATCACAATCCATCCATCTATCCATTGTGTCAAGCACATCTGTGAATTTGTTGCCATCATCATTTTAAAAACATTTTCTTTCTACATGAGCCCTTGGTATCAGCATCTCATTTTTCCCCTCTCCCTTCCCTCATGAACGCTTGATAATTTATAAATTATTATTTGGAAATAACTCTTTTCAGCAACTTAACAGGCTACTATACATGTGGGTGTTTCCGAATGGAACACACAGGAATCAAATCAACGACATATGTGAGAAAAGACAATGAAGAAGTACAATATTATCTTTCAGAACAAGGCCAGGGGCTGACAGTGAGACAGATCATCCATTACTCAATTGCAAGTTCAAGTTGAAAGTGAAGAAAATGAGACCATCTCAAGACTAGAACTTGTGCACCGAGGACAAATGACTGAAGACCAGATGAGTGGCAGCATGGGATAATGGACACCATACATGAAGACATAGAAGGTTATTAAAGAGACAGAAGAGAACATAATAGATGCCAGAAGTGATTCTGAAACTTGCTCTTCAACATAGAGAAGCTAAAATGAATGAAAGAAATAATAATATAAAGGAGCTGAAAAGAAAATGTCCCAGGGTGGTTCTAGAAGGAAAACTACGGTTTTATCATAAAATGTGCAAAAACCTGAATTTAACACCCAAAGGAAAGAACATGTTTGGCATTTTTCAAGCTGAAAGAATGGAAGAAACGCTTCCCACCTCAAGTTGCAATATTGAGGGATTCGATGGGCAAATCTTGAGTGCTGCAAGAAACAACAAAAGATGGAAAGAATGCATCTGCTGTCAATCGGTACAAATTCAATCAGTTCAGATGAGTTGGATTCACAATCAACACCCAGTGACCGAGCAGACAAGAGAGCAAAAGATGTATTTGCATCGGGCAAGTCAAAAAATCTTTTTGAAGTGTTCAAAAGCAAAGATGCCCCTTGCGTACTAAGTTGTATTTGACGAAAACCATCATATTTTCAATCTCCTCCTCTGCACGTGAAAGCGGGGCAATGAATGCGGAAGACCAGAGGAGGTTGCTGCCTTCGAATGACGGTGTTGCTGACGAACGTTGACTCCACCATGGACTGCCAGGAGAATCAACAAATCTGCCTTGGACCACATACAGCCAGGATACTCCCAAAAGGGAAGATGGAAAGATTGTATCTCACATACTTTGGCCAGGTTTTCAGGAGGAGACAGTCTCTGGAGGAGGACATCACGCCTGAGCAAAGTAGAGGGTCAGCAGAGAAGCGTGTTCCTCAGGGAGAAGAACTGACGCGGCAGCTGCAACCATGGGCTCAAACACAGCATGCACGTGAAGCTCGTGCACGACCAGGCAGTGTTTCCTCCTGTTACACTTAAGGTCTTTGTGAGCTGGAACGGATTCAATGGCCCAGAACAGCGACACATGGTAGGGGCTTCCTTAAACAAAGCATTGTGGGCAAAGATGTCATCCCAGGTTGAGACTAAGATAAGACTCATGGGTCCAGCAACTACTGACTTGAGTTCCTGAATATGTAACTGGTTGCCTGTCACTCATCTGCTGGCAGAACCCTGGTGAATGACAAAAATGGCATTCGATTTGTTCTCCAATGAGCAAGGTAAAGATGGTTCTGACTTTCAGAATGTCTTAGCTTTGGGAAAGGCAATTCTGAGCAGAAGCAATTAGTATTCTCTCTCTCTACCTTCTGGAGTTTCCAGGTGGTGTAACCAGTTAATGTCCTGCTGCTAACTAAATGGTGGCAGGCTCGAGCCCACCCAGTGGTCCCTTATAGGAAAGCCCTGGTGATCGGCTTCAAAACATTCACCCTTGAGAATCCAATAGAGCACAGCTCTGCTCCGACACACCTCGGGTTTCCAGTGGTTAGAATCCATTTGACAGCACCTGGCTCGAAGGGTTCGGGCTTCAGGAGAGGGTTGAACACGGGTGAGGAGGGAATGCTGATGGGTGAGACTTGAAGGAAGGAGAGTGGCCAAAGATATTGGCGGGAGGAGGCATGGGCATCTGAAGAATGGAGTGAATCTTCTCTCTGATGCCATACCATCGATTTCATAGGTGACAAATGTGCTCCTTCCATGGAATACGTTCCTGTGCGGGCCGTGATGTTTTCACAAGACTATAGAATAACCTCGGGAGAATTTCTAGTTCCACAATACGTCAACATTTTGCCATATGCTGCTGTCTTGAAAATCATCTAGCCACAAATATTGCCAGATGCCAACTCTGAATATAACATTTCATTTCAATGCATCGTAGAAATCTATACAAATCTACACATATTTTTTAAGAAACAAATTTTTTAAATTATAAGGTTAACTTTGATTTTCATCTTAAATGTCTGTGAAATATCTAAGTCATTCAATAAAGAATACAATGTAGTTTGGTTGGTTGGAGAGATATTTAGAAGACAGAGGTACAGAATTTGTGTTTGGAAGTCGGATGATGTAAAGAAGTACAATATGGGAATCCAGTGATAAAGAAACATAGAAACAGACAGTAGTGATGGCTGTTCGACATGAGTGCATGCCTGTTGCCAAGGCGGACATGGGAACCTGGGGACATGACAAATGCTTTGCTATAATGTTGTTTGATTACCTTTCTATTGTGGTAGCTATGTGTATCTATAGAGTGCTGTGTGTGTACATATAGTATATATACACACATTCATACATGCACGTGATACATATATATTGGTTGATAAATGTACATATACTGTGATAGCTAAATATACAAGGGGACTTCAGAATATGTGTGGAAAATGGAATTAAAAGATGATAGAATATTTTTCAGAAATTCTTTGCCCCCACATATAATATACATAGTATATAATATATATTGGTTAATATAGAGAGCAATAAATTCGAGTGTATATAGGTAGGTAGGTGGATAGAGATAGATAGATGTGGATATGTAAGCAAAGATGAGTATATATCTATGAGAGAGCTTCAATACGTTTGTAGGAAGTTTTCATTATCATTTATTTTCATTTTCTACGAACTTTTTGAAGTCCCCTCGTATACAGCACAATAAAAAATAAAGCATAGCATAATGAATATGCCTATGGCCTCACAAATCACTTTACTTTTTTAAAGTTACAAAACACCCAGGCAAAAATAGTGTCTTAGTGAGACAAACAGCTGCAATAACAAGGTATAAATAGGAATGAAGAGACTGATCGCCACAGCTGTCAGGGGTGGGTCCCTGCCTTGTGTGGGAAAGGCAAGGTCCCAGCACGGAGGATGACCAAGGTGCGGGCAGGGGCTGTCGAGGTTGGACTTTCTTAGAGGGGTCACAAGCCAAAATCTCCTAAACACATCTGCCTTCCACATTCGATGAAGACTACCACTAACAATGGCAAGCGAGAGAACATTCTAGCTCTCTCTAAAACCACGGGTTCAACCAAAGAACAGTGCCATTTTGGGGTGACACATTTCATTCAGGGATTATGCAGTTCAAATTCACAAAGAAAGAGGTCAACTTCAAGACTCCAGGTAGGGAAATGACCCAAATTTCCTGCCAAGTGGTTTAGGCACACAAAACCAAGGAGTAATTGGCAAGGCCCACTCCATTTAGATAGGTGCCCTGGTGGCATAGTGGTTACCCACTGGACAGCTAACTCCAGCTGCTCTAAGGGAGAAAGGTGTAACTTTCTACTCCCTCAAAGACTTGGAAATCCACGGGATTAGTTCTACCCTGTCCTGTTGGGCGAGTGTGAGCCAGGATTAACTTGATGGCGGTGAATTTGGATTTGGTTTTGAGCTCGTGGCAGAGTGGATTACACATTGGGCTGCTAACCCCAAGATCGGCAGTTCCAAACCACAAGCTGTTCCCCAGGAGAAAGACGAGGCTTCCTCTACTCCTCTAGAGATTTACCATCACAGAAGCGCACAGGCACAGTTCTCCTCTGTCCTGCAGGGTCCGTTCGCATCAACTAAGAGTCAGAATCCACTCGTGGCAGTGACTTGGGTTATGGGGTTTCAGTTTCTTTAGATGACCAAAGAAGAGTTAAACAAACCACCCCAAAAGAACAAAATAAAGCCCGCATGAGCAGCACACATGTAGTTTTATATTATGGATTGCTTCCCTTTCTCTTCAAAGGAAAGGAATTTCCATAAAGCGAGAGTATTTACTATATACATCTGGTATCACACACATTCAAGATTGCTGTGAAAGGATTATTTATAACTCAAGAACTACCCTCGTTTACTACATAGATTACATCACCATCCCATACTGTTAGATTGATTCGGCATTTTCCCCACTTTTATTGCATTTGCTATCAAGTCTGTGGCTCTGGCAAAAAGGCCTGATAAAGAGCCACCCAGCAGGTAATAAATTACATGCACCGCCAATCTGCTTTCAGTTTTCGGGTTCGTTCCAGCTGGGTCCACCCTTGACCGGTCCTCCCCATTCTTCCCATGAGGCAGCCTTTGCTCTTGATACAAGCGTCTTTCTCTGAGGAACGCAGTCCTGTGTTCCACTGCGACAGAGCCTGAGAAAGGAAGGGAGTCCCACGCAGACGGAAGGTGGCAAGAATTGCTCTGGACAGGACAGTGGACAGTCCTGACAGAGGGGTTTCTGCTACCCTACTGGGGGCCTAGCATTCAGTCCATCCTCTTCGGTAACAGCAACCCATCTGGAGGGAAGGAGATTGGAATGAAACCTCTCAGGGGGCGAGTTTGGTGAGATGTTTCAAAGGGCCGTGTCTTCCTTTAGTTCAGGAGTAGAGATGGCACGGGTCAGTCCTCGCTCAGCTCTTAACAGAAAGGTTGTCGATACGAACCCACTCCAAAGCCCTGTAGGAGAAAGACCTGGTGCTCTACCTCCATGAAGGCCCCAGCCACCCTGACAGGGTGCTTCTCCTCTGTTGCCTGGCATCATTGTTGGCTCAAATCAACAGAAGAGCAGAAAATCACCACAAAACCACATGACTGTTAACAACCGGGGAACCAATTGCCCCTTTTGGGGGGACTGGGGAAGGCCAGGGACAGAGCAATGTGCGACGTGTCCATTGTAGTGGAGGCTCTTGGGTGAGATGTCTCAACGTTCCAGGACCCCGATTTGACGGGCCTCGTGTCTGTCCCCTCTGACTCTGGTTCTCCAGCCTCTGCTCATATCCCATGAGCTCACCCACATTCTCCCCAAAATTCCCTCATGACCCACTGAGCTAGAGTGTCTGTAGATTGCAATCAAAGAATTCCGAAGACTCCTCCGTTCCCAAACTCAGGGATACTGCATCGGAGCTGTGTGACCTCGGTGACCCCCACCACTCCATTCTATGGTACAACTGGTCTCATATGATATGTATGGTCTGATCCGACCTGTAATTGTTCACATAAACCAGCAAATGTGACCCCTCACCCCCAAGAGAGAGGAGGCTCAAGTTTCCACTGCGTGACAGCCTCCCGGAGCCCCCTCGTGTCTTCTGCTCCTTGAGTTGTGTGTGGAATCAGTGCAGACTGCTGCTTTTCTATTCTCCCTACCCAAGGTAAAAACAAAAACAGACACTCAGCAGGAAAAGTGTCCCCTCCTTCCTGTAAAGGAAGTCCATCTTGAATCTAGGGGTTCCCATGTAAGGCTCCTCATAGTGTTGTGCGTCTCTCCCCTCCCCCACACCTCTTGTCCACTAAGTGACCAGCGGTGATTCATCTCAGAGCAGCAGGAAGCCTGGCAAATGCGGACTCTCTGCCCTTCTCTTTCATCTCCTGGCAGCTCTAGGAAGCAGCAACAACAGAGAGGAATCTGCCACTACCCCCCTCCCAAGCCCCGAACCTGGCTCAGGAAATTTTCCAGGGCCAGGCTGGTTCCACAGAAGTTATGGAAGGGCTGGCGAATGAACGCGCCCATGAAAACACAATCCCGAACCAGCGAGGCTTTGCATTGGGCATCGTCCAAGTCGGAGTCACGTCTTACCTGTGAACCCATCTCCTCTCCTTGTACCTGGCTATGCTTGGTGTAGGGAGAGGCTTCTGGCACAGACCTGGGCGGGGCCCCGTGTGCGTTTGCTACTTATGCTGAGTGGACGCTCCACAGTGAGCTCGGCAGCATCCCCTGGGAAGCCTCGAGGCCCCTCTCCTCCTTGATCCTCTCATGGCAGGCTCTCTGGAAGGGAATTCACTCAGGCTGGTCCCTAAGATCTCCATGGATGCACGAGATCTCAACTAACTCCAAGTTTCTGATGAACAAAATCATGCTTAAGGGACCCCACACTTGTCTTGTGCTGGTCAACCTATGATTTTGTACCTCTCAGCCAATCAGAAACGTTCCCGGGAAGTTCTTGCTTTTCTGTATTTATACACTATGAAAAATGCCTCACGAAATACTGCGCCATTGAAATCATACTATTCATTCACCAAAACTCTTCACTTTAATTCTCGCGAGGATTCCCAGTTGTTCTAGATTCTAGTTGACAGACAGATACCGAGACTATGTCCCAGAGATTAAGGCCGGGGAAACCCGCCCAGAGAAGGTCGGGTGTAAAACAGTCACTTTTACTGTGCTCCGTGATTATGGAATTAGAACAGAGCATAGCATGGAGGGTTGTTTGGGCCCTCTGTTGGGGCTCACGTAGAGTCTGCGAATAGCTCAAAACGGACAAGGGTTGGTGGAGGTGGTAGCGGTGGTGATGTTGTGAGCATCAGCTGAGCAGCAAGGTGTGTGGGTTGTGGTGCGTGTGTGTAGGTGTGTGTGTGTGTGTGTGTGTGTGTGTGTGTTGGTGAAAGAGCTGATCAGGGGGTCCACTTCTTCGAAGATGGCTTGCTTCATCACTTGTCTGGCACCCCAGAAAGAACAGGGCTGCTCCTCTTACGTCTTATACCCAAATCCCAAAGCTGGGCCTATCACTTTCGTCCCTTCCTTTTAGTGGAAATTGTCACAAGCCCGCCTGGATTTAAGGAAAGTGACAGTGTCTCCACTAGCTAGTGGGGGGATAGGGTGGGGTTGGGTGGGGTCCAAGAATTTGAGGGTGTACCTTAACACCGCCACAGGCTGGCATGTGATCTCACAAGGGCGCTGTTGGAAAATGCAGGATGAGGACCCTGGAGACACTCAGGGGCAGTCAGATTAAACATTCACACACAGATCCATCATCTGGGCTCCCAAAGCCAGTCTCTAAAGAATGCCCCTGGATCCCTTTGGCCTGCTGACGAGGAACTCGTGACCAGAAAGGCTTGGGATGGAAGGTCAGGTACTTCCCTGCCATGACCAGGATCACAGGCCCTGACAGAGAACACCCCTCTGCACTTTTTCATTGGTGGGGGACCCGGGTTGGGAGGGATCCAGATAAGGATGGGCCTAGGTCAAAAGGGGAAATGGATAAGCGGAGTCTTCTCACTTTCTGGTGCCTCAGCTGGGAGGACTTGGACTCTGACCTTGGACATTCAAGGCCCAGACTGGCAACCACAGTGGCCATTCCCTGCTGTGCTCATAGTCCAGCAACCTAGAGTCCCTCCAGCCAACTCCTTAGCATCTGCAGCCCATGCAGCCTTTCGTGAGGTAACAGCGGTCGAGCCCACAACTGGCACGGGGTGAGTGGGTGCCTTTCTGTACAGAAGGCAGGAACGTGCCCACAGCGGGCACACCAAGTGCTCAGGGGATTTGTGTTTCCTTCTGGTCTGACTCACGTGATAGCACGTAGATCCCTACACCAAGCACTTAGATCCATTAAGCTCCACAAACGCACACGCCAAGCCACACAGAAGAGACAGGGGTCTTGGAAGGGATAGGAGAACCGGAAGACGAGGTCCACCTTCTGAAAGCCCTGTGTTGAAGAGTGCAATCCGGAGGGTGGGCTGGAGGACCAGCCAGGCGATGGCTCTCGTGTTGGCTCCAACTCCTGGCGGCCCTACTGGAGTCGGCCCTACTGGAGTCGGGTCCTCAACAGCTGCTTTTTCAGAAGGAGAGCACCAGGACTTCCTTCTGCAGTGTTCTGTGTGGTACTCGAATCTCCAGCCGTTTGGTTAGCTGGCGAGGGCATCAAGCATTTGCATTCCTCAGGGACTCCAGTCTGGACAAAAGCTGAGGGAGATAGAAGTACTATGGAGAAATGCCCCACAGCATCCTGCAAGGGCGATACGGTTGGTCAGTCGCCCGCTCCACCCAGTGCCATCAGGAGGGTCCACACAGGTGGTGTCTGAGCTGCTTGGAGTCAGGCGAGCTTGACCGTATTTGACAGTTAGATTTTATGTCAACTTGACTCTGTGCGAACATGTCTGGGTGGGATCCAACCTGTCAATCAGGTCATAGCCTGATGATGTCTCCTTGGGGGTGTGGCCTTTTTATAAGGGAGAAACTGGGAACTTCTCCTTCCTCTCTGGCCCTTGGCTTTCCTTCCTGCTGGGACTTAGCTGGGACCCTGTGTCTGCCTCCAAGGATGACCCCATGTGGTGTGTTGAACTGGAGAGCTGTCAGCCCACTGCCATGTTTCCACTGATCTTGGATCCATGAGATTCTTGGATCCATGAGTACCCACTGGCCCATGTCTCCCTGCTTCTTGCTTCACCATTCTGTGTCATCAGCCTGCAGTTACGTGAGTCTGAAGAGGGGTGGGCTGGCATTGAACCCATGGACTTGAGTTGGACGGGTATGGGGTGACTTCTTGATATAAAATTCCTTCTGATACATAGCTGAGTGTCCCTGGTTTCGTTTCTGTAGATAACCCAGCCAAATATACCATCTGTCGGTTTTATTCCTTCTAGGGAGTACATGTGGTCTACCTTGAGGATCTGAGTGGGACTACCCTCCTGAGGCAATTCCTGGCTCTTGGCAAGTCCATTCATAAAATGAGCTGGACTCTTGTGAAAGGTCACAGGCAGCCCTTTTTCAGAGACATTTCCCATAGGCCCATGTGTGCAGCAAGAAATAAAAACACAAGAATATAAAAGGCATAGGTTGGGAATTTAGTCCAAATAAGGCCATGCATGCTAGGGAAGAAGGATAAGCCTAAATAGGATCAAAATCCTAAAGCTACCACCCTGGGCTCATCTGAAGACCTGACTAATTCTCACACAGGCTGCTGAGGTCTCTAGTCACATGATCACACACCATGCACTGTTGCATGGCTACTTTCCACTTTGATAGAAAAACAAGTATGTTGTCTAACTTTTCATTCTCAATAACCTTCCTATCTGGACTTGCTTTTAGGTCAACTCTAAGTCCTAGATATTCCTACTTACACTCTGAGCCTTCCCTCCAGCAGCCCATAACTTCCAAGTTAAATTTGCTTCTATCTTGACTTTGATTGGAGGAGCTCTGGTGGCTTAGTGGTTATGCATTGGGTTGTAAGCTGTCTGGTTGGCAGTTTGAAACCAGCAGCAGCTTCGTGGGAGAAAGACGGGGCTTTCTACTCCCGTAAACAGTTACAGTCTCAGAAACCCACAAGGGGTGACTATGAGCCAGCATTGACTATGAGCCAGCATTCTCGTTATATCACTCTTTCCTATTCCTCAATTTGTACCCTGGGATGGATTAGGTTATTGTCCTAATTGTTTCCTCTTTAACTCTAATAGAAGTATACTACGATCTCCAGTCCTCTAACCACAGGAGTTTACAGTGTGTACTACTAGAGCAGCCTTCAGTTTGGATTACAACTGACTGTAAAGAAGACCAAGATCCTCACAATTGGATCAGTAGGTACCATCATGATAAAAGGAGAAAAGATTGAAGTTGGCAAGGATTTCATCTTGCTTGGCTCTACTGCGCATGGAAGCAGCAGTCAAGAGATCAAATGATGCACTGCATTGGGTAAATCTGCTGCATAAGACCTCTTTAAAGTATTGAGAAGCGGCCAGGTTACTTTGAGGACTAAGATGCACCTGGCCCAAGCCATGGTATTTTCAATTGCCTCATATGCATTTGAAAGTTGGATATTGAATAAGGAAGACCGAAGAAGGACCCAGGCATTAGAATTGCGGTGCTGGTGAAGAATACTGAAAGTCTCATGGACTGCCAAAAGAACAAACAAATCTATCTTGGAAGAGGTATGGACATTCAAAGTGATCCATAGAAGCAAAGATGGCAAGACTTCATCCTACATCCGCTGGACATGTTATCGGAAAGACATCATGTTATCGGAAGGACATCATGTTTGACAAGCTAGATTGGCAGCAGAAAGAGAGAGGGCCCTCCGTGAGATGGGCTGACACAGTGGCGGCAACAAGGAGCTCCAGCTTAGGAAGGAGGGTGAGGATGGCGCAGGACTGGGCGGTGTTTCGTTCAGTTGTGCGTACGGTCGCTGCGGGTCAGAACTGACTCGATGGCACCGAACAGCAACAGCTACTTGAGCAGGCAAAGCAAATGTTGGACTCTCTGTTAATCCTGGGCTTGGGCATGTGACATGATTTGGCTCATGGGATGTGGGAGCCAACATCCAATGAGCACTGACTTAAAATGTGCCCTGACTCCAGAATGAAATACATGAACCCCCAAACTCAGGCTGCCTTCAGAAACAGAGCGGTCCCAACAACAAATGCTCAGCCTTGTGTGTCAGTGGATAGTAGGATGATTTGTTATGCAACATTTGCAACTCAAAGCTGATTCATCCAACACCCTTGGGGGTTGGGGGGAGGAGCCACATGTTCTAGCCTTTCTGAATTTAGGATGGCAACTGGTGGCCTCCCTTATGAAAGGCCACTTAAACCAGCATGACCACCCTCCTCTTTTCTCTCCCTTACTTACACTCACTCCTTTTACTTCAGGGGCTGACTGAAAGGCCCCACTTCTTGTGCTACCAGGTCCCATGGTTAGGGTGGACGAGTCTGATCTTCCTGTAATGTAGCTCACACAATGGACCCAGAACTAAGACCATCCTTCTCCATGTGATCTCTAGACTATGGAAGTTCTGGCGATGGGGAGAAGTGGAAGTCCAGTCGCTCACCGATATTGGCCGGAAGTTCCTTTCAGGAGGCCTGAGCTGACAGAGAAGGCTCCTCCCTCCCCTAAGGGTGAAGAGGGAAAGAAAAATGTCACAGCACTGCGACAACTTTCCCCAAAGAAGCATTCGGTCTCTTCTCCGACTTCAAATCCCTTAAGCCATTGGGCTACGGATTGCAAGGCCTTTGTTGTAAGTTCTGCAGAGCAGTTGTGCATTAGCACCAAACTGGTCACCACCCTGCCCTGCTGCCTACTCTGGGGCTTTCTACTCTACTCATCCAAGAGGAGGGGTGGGGGGCGAGGGTCATTTTCTGCCCTGCTCCCTTGAAGCTGGGCTGGCCCTGTAATTTGTCTTGATTAACTGAATGTGGGAGAAGCAATGCCTTGCCAGTGCTAGGCTCCTACTTTAAGAGCTCTGGCATCTTCCATGTTCTCTCTGGAGAAGAGCCAATCGTCATGTAAGGAGTCTGATTAGCCCACCACCATGCTGTGAGGAAGCCCCACGTAGCCACGTGTCAAGGCTACATGAAGCACTGAGGAAACAAACAGACAGAAAACAAAACAAACAACCAAGGCAGGTCAGTCGGCCCCCAGCTCTTTGAGCACCAAATGTGATGTCCCGCCCCAAACATAAGTGGCAGGGTCAAGTCATGCCCGCTGTGTCCTTTGAGTCAAAATTTCTGCATCCAAATGATCTGGGGAAAATAAATTCGTTGTTTGATGCCCCTTGGTGTGTCTTAGGCAGCAACAGAGAAATGAAGCAGCGGTCTAGCACTTTGCTCCGGAATGTGGGAATACTTCCTGTTGACTACCTGCTTTTTGTAACCTCAGCAGAAAATGAGACACACATAATCCTATTTTAGCATCCTGTTGGCATACATTTCAAAATATTCTGTGAAAATGTAGCTGCGATGTTTTGTTAATCGTTAGCAGCCTCTCTTAAAAGATACGATCATCAGGCCCTAAAAGCAAAAACCTGACAATCAGCTTCTAACATGTTGGAGCCTAGGCCAAGAGTACAAGTAGAGACCCACATACCATATGTCTAAATATTTAAAGACCATAAATCAGGCTAACAGCCTATTAAATAAAATATGTCTCCTCCAACTTTGACAGGGATTTTCTTTTCATTTATTTTCCCCTCAGTGACCTTGAAGGCCAGGTTCAAATGCAGAGTTCTCTGACTCTCGAGTTCCACAATGGAACATGGTCAGGTTGGGGGAGCTGGCTCCCGGCCTTTGTTCCAGGGTCTCTACCTATTGTATCCTCTCACCCTCAGCTCCTCTCCGTGTTGCTGGGCCCTTCCTTACACACCTGTGGGCCACGCAGCCCACACAGCCAAGCACCATCCACCTTCATTGCCAGGAACGTAATCCAGAAAGGGGAAGGTATATCCCCATAGCCATGTGGACTTCATGAGCCCAGAAGATTGGGACGCGAAACTGAACGAGGGCCAGAGAGTACCTCTCTGAGAAAGATCTAGGTTAGTGTTGATCTAAGTAAGTCCCATGAGGTAATCCCAGTAGGGTTGGCATGACTACAGGAGGAGATGGACTTTCAGAGAAGCCCACAGTTTAGAAGGGTGGTAGGAGGTGTCCAGGGTAAGAAGAAAGACAAATACAAGATGAGGCTAGAAGATCAAAGGCTAAAAGTTGACTTGAACAATTAAAACTTTGTCAGCTGATTCCCCCTCTGTGTAAATCTATCTACCTCTGTAACTGCACAGGCATGTTCTGGTCATTGCTACTTTTGTTGAAAGTTTTTATATGTTTTAGCATTTACCAGTCGTGTCTCTTTTGTTTTCGTGTGTACTTCTTAGTGTCTGTATTGATCTAGGTCCATTTGTGCTAACTTCACCCATAGTTGCGATGGCTTTTCCCCATCACCAAAATGCCTACTATCTAAAAGGGACCTTTCCTCCTCCTTTATCCATCCTGATACCCATGAAAGAACTATAATTTCTGTGTGTCTATGGACCCTGCATGATAAAAAGTCAAATATAAATAATTTACAAATACATATATATTTGACTTTTTATAATAAAGGGTCCATATAATATTTATCTTCGTGTGATTGATTTAATTCCCGATTCATCTGCTTTTCAGATATATCATAGACTCCTCATTATTCTTTAGACTTCTGTAGTATTTCTTTGTATGTGTATACCACAATTTGTATGTGTGTACCACAACTGGCGACCTGAGAACGACCTCTTTAGTGAAATGTCTGTTCATGTTTGTTGCCCATTTTCATAAATGTGGTTACTTGTCCTTTTGTTGCTGAGCTGTTGAAGTTTTCTATATATTTTAGACATTAGACTCTCATCAGCTATGTCTTTGCCAAAGCTTCCCCCCAACCCTCCATCTGTAGGTTCTCTTTTAACTCTCTTGGTAAAGTCCTGTGGTGAGTATCAGCATTTAACTTTTAGGAAGTTCCAAGTTATTTATCTTCTGCCTTTAGTGCATTTTTAGTCTTGGTCGATAGGCTAGTGGTACCCAAAATTAGGTCCCCTAGTTTTGACTCTGTGCATCTTCCAGGAGCTTTATAGTTTTCACCTTAACATTGAGGTCTTTGGTTCATTTTGAGTTAATTTTTGAGCATGATGTGAGGTAGGGATTTTGATGAATTATTATGCAATTAGATATCAAGTTTTGCTAGCACCATTTGTTAAAGAGCCTGTTTCTTCATTATTGAATGAGCTTTGATCCTTTGTTGAAGATCAGCTGCCTATAGGTGGATAGATTTACTTAATTCTACTGGTCTATGTGAGCTAGTACCAGGCTGTTTTGATTACAGTAGGTTTTGAAGTTGGCAAGTGAAAAGTCACCTATTTGGGTCTTCTTCAATATTGCATTAGCTATTTTGGGCCCCCTTTCTTTCCACATGGAGTCCTGGTGGTGTCCAGGTTACACGCTGGGCTGTTAACTGCAAGGTCAGCAGTTTGTAACTACCAGCTGCTGCACAGGAGAAATATTGGGCTTTCTTCTCCTGTAAAGAGTTACAGTCTCAGAAACTTTCACAGGCAGTTCTATCGTGTCCTGTAGGGTTGCCATGAGTTAGAATGAACTTGATGGCAGTGAGTGTTTGGTCCCTTTCCATATAAACTTGGAGAATAGTTTTTCCAATTCATTAAAGAACATTGTCTTCAGTCACCTGCTGAGTAGACACAGACAGCCATCCTGTGCCTGGCAGTGCACTTACAGTCCCTAAGTCTCCTTGCTCAATGTTTTCATGGTTTCTCCTTCCAGGGGGTGCTGGTCTCATTCTTCGTCCTTCTGTTTGCTGTCTAGGCTCTGAGGTTGTGACCTGCATCTGTTCTCAATGGTTTCTTGATCCATTGCTGTAAGAAGATGGCATGATGGGTGTTGTTAAGCCCCCATCTTCGCTCTCTCCACTTGGCAGAGCTTCAATGGTGGCTTTTCCCCCAGAAATACATGTCAGGCCTCTTTTCCCAAGATACTCCTGAGTTCCCTAGAAGTTCCAAACTCTTGGTTAACAGTGAAGAAAGTTAAGGAGATGGGGACTTCGCAATAGTGTCAAATGGGTAGATCTGTATCTCCTTCTATATCCTTGAGCCCAGGGGTGGATTACTGTGTACCTGGAAGGTGTTTCTGATAGTGCTGTTGGAAATCATTATTGTCAACTTTGGATCAGGAAACCAAAGTGAACCTTAACATGTTACACATGACTTGGGGCACAGGAATCACTGGCAACCTAAACAGAATTGACAAGAGCCAAAGAAACCTTGACAAACAGGAACAATGGGATGCAAACCTGAGATTTAATCAGCTATATAGGAATTTACGAGGAGAGACCTGAAGCATTTACAGTTTGTTGTAAGTATTTTTATAAACCACAGAACAGTTGTCCCAAAATGCTAACAGGACATTAGAATGCAACAAAAGAAGGCAAACAAATGAATCAATGCAGGTGTACACTGGACCCTATGTCAGGCAAATCACTTCTTGAGGATAATGTCCAGAGTTTTGAGTTCCTACTTTAAGAAGTGAATTCATAACAGGATCAGGGTTAGAGAGCAGTAACTCAAATGATGATGTCTCTGGAAATTCATTCATTTGAAACCTTTGAAGAAGCTCAAGTGTTTGAGTCTGAAGAGACTTAGAGGAGTCTCGTCAGCTATCTTCTCATATTTGACAGGCTACCGTGGGGAACAGGCCTTGGAGGTTCAGTGATTCTCAGCTTGCACATGGAAGACCCAGGTTCCATCCAACAGCTCATGCATAGCCACTACCTGTCTCTCCGTAGGCTGGCCGAGCAGGTTTCAATAAAGCTTTCAGACTAAAATGGACAGGAAGGAAGGCTTGGTAATCTACTCCCCACCCACCCCACCTCCCCAAGTCAGTCAATGGCAACCCTATGGACCACAAAGGCCGAATCTGCAGCCGATTATGGAGATGACCCAGGACTGGACAGCACAGCACTCCTGTGCAAGTGCCCCCCAGGAGCTGGGGTCCAACATCATGGGGGAAGGCGATAGAGTTCTTCGAAGGCAAGGAGGGTGCCTCAACAGTCAGCTCCTTAAAGATTACAACCTTGAAGATTCTATGTGGCATCCCTACTCTGTCCGACAAGGTTACTGTGAATTGGAATCAACACAAGAAAAGCCATGACTGTTGAGTGGATTTCAACCCATGGCAGCCCCATGATTGCTCCATGGATTTCCTTGATGGTAGGCCAAACGGATGCAGATCATCAGGACTGCCCCCTGCTGGTGCCCTGGATGGGTTTGAACCATCCACCTTTAGGTTAGTGGTTGAGTGCAAATGATTTGTGCTGCCTACAGCACATTTCAACTCAAAAGAGGGAAGACTTTTCCAAAATGATGCTTTAGAGTTAGCTTCCAGTGTCTGTAACTGGTCACTGAAGCTTTTGCAGAGAGAGAGAGAGAGAGAGAGAAACCAAGGAGATACAATATCTCAAGACAATGGAGAATCCTCAATGGTGGATTAAGGCAGACTGCAGTGGTCATTACATTGTACTGTGAAGGCAGCTGTCTACTGCCCCAACAGTAACCAAGAGATGACTCTGGTCCCAGAATTAGAGGACTTTTCCCCCTTTACTGTAGAAGGTTTGTAATACATCAATAACTCTGTTGCACCCAGCCTGAGGTTCTGGCTTTTCACATTGGCAACAACACTCTGTCTTTTCACTGTAATATGATCAGAATACAATTAGCTCATTTTCCATATGGTCAGGTGTGCAGAAAGCCCATGTTGCTGGATTCTGGTTCTTGGTATGTTTCAAACATCTGCATGGCTCAAGGTCTCCAAGTCACAGCTGATGAGATGTTGAGATGGCCAGGGGTTGGCTTCTTATACTCATTCCTCTATAAAACCCAGAGCCGCTATAAAAACTGGCTATTCTCTAGAAAGTATACCTCTATTATTTTTCATATACACAATGTGGCACCTGCAAAGATATGTCTGTGCTGACCTTGTAAAAGTTTAACTTGGCTTTTCTTTTCACGGCAAAGAGCACATTTGATGAGAATCAGATGGAAGTTTAAGTCATAAGTGGGGGTTTGCCAAAGTCGTTGTACTTCAGAGATGGGAAAATAACAACAACGGATGCTTGTGTCTGTCCTCAAGCTAAAACACTAATTATTGGGAACTGACTCTTTCTGAAGCAACAAAAGAACATATAAATATACATGAACTCAGAGAGCTCTTGGGTCTTCAGAGACTTATAGGGATGTATAAGAAAAATCCCCAAATGCTTAGGTTGCCTTCTGGTGTAATGGGTTATGCCTTGGGCTGCTAACCTTAAGGTCTGCAGTTCGAAGCCCCCAGCTCCTCTGCAGGAAAAAGTATGAGATGTTCTACTTCCAGGACAATCTTAGAAATCCATGGTGGTAGTTCTGATCTGTCCTGTAGCATCACTCTGAGTTGGAATAAACTTGATGGCAGCGAGTTTGGCTTGGGTTTGGTGTTTATACGCATCTTGAGGACTCAGGTGGATCATTGGGTGGTGCATGCATATGATTTGCTCAAAACTATTAAAGGAAAGGTTGATTGATTTATTGAATCCACTCAGCAGTACCAGGAAAGAAAGACCTGGTAAATTGTTGTAATAATGACAGCCAATAAATAAATAAACAGTGACAGCCAGGACAACTCTGAAGAGTGATTCAACTCTGTAACACGGGGGTGACCTGGGGTCACCATGAATTGGAATCCATCCGATGGCACTAAGTTATGGCTCAGGTTAGGCCGAGCTGAGAATTAGAGTAAATCCCACAGGTTATCAGAGGATCCGTAGGTTGTGTTCATGCTAATCCTTCTGTTTCCAGCAGGAATGACGGAGCCTGCTGCTTTCATTAGAAGATGTCAGAACATCAAGATGAGTTTTATGGCGCTGGGCCACAGGACGAATTACGACTGCATTTACTTTTCTGCCCCCAGGTTCCCTCTCTTTTTGTATTAAAAAAATACCTTTCCAATGTTGTAAAGATTGCTGACAGTTTGAGAACAGACGCAGTCCAAGGAAGCCATATTTATGGACTTACCTCATGGATGAGCTATTGGTAGGAACTAATAGGAAAAGAGTGTACTTTACCATCTCCAAAGAGCAGTCAAGAAATTACCTTCGGGGGGAAATAAAGAATTTACCCTCTGGCCTTGAAGGACATCTGTTCTTTACCTCTCCCTCCTTCATTTATTTATTTTTAAACTACTGAGCTGATGGAAGAGAGGACCATGACAGCACATACGTTTGCTATAACTAGAGGACCAACCACATGGAGGGATTAACTCAGGAGCCACAACCATGGGCGCAGATCTACCATGATCATGAAGGTAGCTCAGGAAAGGGCAACATTTTGTTCGGTGGTGTACAAGTGCAGGTTACCCAATATTCAAGGTCATCATAGGTTTGTTGATGTTTACTTACCCAGATGTAGTGAAAAATCCTCACAAGTGGACCAATAGGTAGTATCTTGATAAATGGAGGAAAGATTGAAGTCAAGGAGTTCATCTTCCTTGGATCCACAGTCAATGCTCCTGGAAGCAACAGTCAAGAGATCAAAAGACTTGTTGCATTAGATAAATTTGCTTGCCGAAGACCTCTTTAGAGTATTGAAAAGCAAGGATGTTACTTTGAGCACTAATGCATCCCTGACTCAAGGCCCGGTATTTTTAATCACCTCATATGCATATGAAAGTTGGACATTGAATAAAGATGACTGAATTGAAGAAAGATCAATACATTTGAAACATGGTATTAGCGAATAATATTAAAAGTACCAGAGACCCCCAAAAGAACAGAGAAATCTGCCTTGGAAGAAGTGAGGCCAAAATGCTTCTTAGAACCAAGGATGGCAAGACTTTATCTCACCTACTTTGGACATATTGTCAGGAGAGACCAGTCCCTGGGGAAGGACATCATGTTTGATAGCATAGAGGGGCGGCAAATAAGAAGAAGGCCCCGGACAAGGTGGATTCACACCGTGGCTGCCACAATAGGCTCAATATAAGAATAATTGTGAGGGTGGTGCGGGGCTGGGCAGCGTTTCAGTCTGTAATATGAGTCACTATGAATCAGAACCGACTCGAGGACACCTATCAACAACAACAACAACAACAACAGTGAACAATTTCACGTGGGCTTCACCACATCTTTGATTGGGGAGAGTGAAATGTCTCCTTTGAAGCAGAAACTGTTTGGTGAATCTGAGATCAGAGACAGCCGCTGGGGCTTCCCCCCAGTCCTTTCGTCTGGGCTTCCTCCGAGGTGTGTTGGGTCCACAGCGTTTAGTGAGAGCTCACTCTGTGCTCTAGGAATCTTGGTGGTGTTGTGGGCTAATTTCAAGGTCAGCAGTTCAAAACCACCAGCAAGCCTGAGGAAGAACGATGGGGCTGTCTACTCCCATAGAGTTATAGTCTTAGAAACCTAAAGGGGCAGTTCTACCCTATGGCATAGGGTCTATGAGTCGGCATTGACCCGAAGGCAGAGAGTTGTTTGTTTGTTGGGCTATTCTGTGCCATCCAGGTCTCTGGTGGTATCAGTGATTAGTGCCCTTGGCTGGTCACTGAGAAGTTGGAGGCCAGGGTGCATTTGGACGTGCCTTGGAAGAAAAGCCGGGTGATCGATTTGTGGGAAAGCGACATGTGCAGGAAGCTTGATGGCAAGCGTTTTTTGTTTACTTCTGTGCCATCGAGGTGCCACACCCAGGACTGTCCTCAGGGATCCGCACTGTCCTTTACGCTACTGACACAGAGCCCAGCTCTTCCATGCGCCCATAGGAAAGCTTGCAGTGCATTGTGGGCCTCCTAAATGGAAAAGAGAGAGTGGGGAAATTTTGGTTTTGACCTAAAGAAAAATGATGACAGTTGGACTCAGGGGAGAACCAGAAAATGTGTAATGCATACTGAGGGTCTACGTGAGGCTTACCTGCTCAAACTACAGGTAAACGCTCAGGGACGGGGCATGTGAAACCTTGTTTTTAGCTGCCATGGCATCTACCCAGAGATCTCTGTGATTCTGTGGACAGTCAGGCCAGTGTAGCCCAAATGGCTTGCATTGATTGACTTTCGGAAGGAGATCGCCAGGCCTTTCTCATGAGTCTTAGTCCAAAAGCGCTGCTGAAACCTGCTCCATTTGATAGTGACATGCGAATCTCCCCTGAGAGGTGGACAAGGGCTGTGTGGGACGTGGTTCTCAGGGATCCTGCCTGGAAGGCAAGCAGGCGACCTCTGACCACCACTGCCATCTCCACTGATGTGTCCGTGGCTGAGGTGGTAAGATTCTGCACTGGGGACAGCTTTGGTGACAGGGACAGGAACCTGGATGGAAGCAGGAGGCAGAAGCAAAGGCAAAACGGGGTTTCTAAGGGTCACTGGCTGAGTGGATTACATGTTAGGCTGTCAACCACAAGGCTGCAAGTTTGAAACTACCAGCTTCTCCTGGGGTGAAAGATGAGGCTTTCTACTTCTGGAAAGAGTTACCATCTTGGAAACCGACAGGGGCAGTTCAAACCTCTTCTACAGGGGCTCTATGAGTCAGAATCAACTCCAGGGAAGTTGAGTACGGTTTGGGTCTTAAGGTTTGCTCGGCTGCTGTTCTTCAATTGCTCTAGGATGTTTTCTTATCCTCGCTGAGCCCCGAAGCATGTTTGCAGACTCTCAAACTCCTGTATCCATGGTCTGAGGGCCCCAGTGAAAGATTCACCCCGACCGACCCACTTTCCCCAGGAACATGGAGGGAGACTGCTGAGCTTCAGCTAGGAGTTAGGGACTGACAAGTCGAACCTTTCTTCTGCTCTGCCTGTGCCCACAAAGCGACTGGAGTTGTAGAAGTCACTGAGAAAGAGCAGCTCGGGCCACGTGGCGCGAGAACTTGCACTTGATAGCTATCTTTGTGTATATTTATTGAATACAAATATTTATTGGAAACTGGGCTTGAGGTCGATCTATGACCCAAACCGAGATGATTCCCTCCTCAAGGGGTTGCCATTGTAGAGCCAGGAGGCTGATGACAAACAGGAAATATAACCAATCGGTGACTTCTGAGCCCTGCTTTGCGGGTGCGGAGTGCTATTGGAGAGGTAGGGGGCGGGCTCGGGGCTCGGAAAGAGAGGGCAGGGGCTTTGCTAGGGGATGGCATGTGGGCACGCACCCTGGGCACCCCTGGGCAGCTTCAATTTGCCATCGCTGTTTCCAACTGTGAAAGACCTTTAACTTGCCAAGTGAAAGGGAATCACCACGGACCTGCTTTCTGTAGCTTCACCTCTGAGACTGGAACAAACCCGACATCACTCGGGGTGGGCGAAGAAGCTGGCTCTCTGGGCTTCCTTTCTGGGCTCTGGAGTGGAGCAAGAGTTGTGCCTTTGGGGGAGGGCAGATTCCTCCACGGGGACTGGGGGGGGGGGAGGAGGTTCACAGGGAGGGACACCGATGCCCAGATGTGGAGGTTGCGTCTTGTGGTCTGATGAGCAGAGAGCGCAGTGCACCCCACTCTCTCTGGCTGGATGCCCTAATAAGGCTCGTCCATCTTGCCTGCTTGGGGTCTGGCTGGGAGAGGACTCCCTGTTCTCTCTGGCAGGCACCGCGAGGCTGTCGGTGTTTAGGATTTCTGAGCACCACTCAGTGTTCCAGCCAAAGACCCCATGTGACCTTCCTGGGAGGAGACAGCCGGCCGGCTTCCCATTTCAGGTCCTGGCACCAGACTATCAGCTGAGACACATGCAAGGAGCCCGGGGTTGGGGACAGGCGGGGACTTGAGCTGTATATGGGCAACTTTTCTGAAGGCGTTTCAGCTGAGTAATTGAGAAGGCCACGCAAATAAAGAACTATTGAAACGGGGATATTTGGGGATTGAAGGCATTTGTGTGGTGCTTTTGTGTTCTTCAAAACACGTAATCTTACAGCAGCTTCTGTGGCCCCTGCATACATGCTTCTCCTTGCTCCTTCGGGGGAGAAAATCGGAAGAAGCTCCCTTCCACCTGGGGCTAGGCCTTCGGCACACCGAAGCTGCGGGATGCCCTGAGAAGAGCCAGCTCAGTCCTCTCCTGTCCAGGGGGAACTGAGGCCCAGGTGAGGGCCCGCACGGCCGGCCTGCCGGCACCAGTTTCCTGATTTCTGTCCAAAGCCCAACCTCTCTCCATTTGACTTCCGGCGAGTAATGTTTGCAAGACCTTATTTGTCTCTTGCAAGTGAAAGACTGAATAGACAGGGGTTGTTTTAGTTTTAGTTTTATGGTTGTTTTGTTTTGCCTTTTGTTTTTGGTGGAGAATGGGGCTGAGATAGTATGTTTTACTATTTATTTACTAAAGAGTTGTATGGACCTATATTTCACAATTCAATAGCTCAAACAATTGTGCAATCATTACCACAATCATTTTTAGGACATTTTCTTCTTTCGTGTGCTCAGGGTCATAGTCGTCCCATTTCCCCCTCTGCCATGACCCCAGGGAATGATGAATCCTGTTAATGTCTCTCTAGATTTACCTGTCTTGGGTTTCATTGAAATAGCACAGTATAATCTGCATTGTGAGGACAAAGATTGTGGGAGAGGTGGGAAGGCAGGGCCAAGGAGAGCTTCTTCGAGTCTTAACAGGGGTGGGCGGAGAGGCAGATCTTGGAGTTTAGCTTTTGTGTGAAAGCATTCTCCAGCTGAAGCGGCATTTTTGCTAAATCACCCAGGTGTGATCCTTCACATGCATCCACATGCTGAAGACCTGGCAAAGCCTCCAGCCCAGGCAGAGAGCATGCTTTACCTGCACTTGTCCCACGCAGGTGTGTTTCTCAGAGTTGTAAGCTAGAGAGCAGGTTTAGACTCGTAGTGGCCCAGAGAGAGCACTCTGGGGACGTGGGATTCAATCCAGCTTGGTCAACTGGCTGCTTGACCTTGGACAATTCTTCACACTGGAGACCTTTTGTTTATGATCCTTGAAACAAGGGGCTAGATTGAGAGTTGTGTTTCTAAAACTCTGCTTACAGCTCAGGGGGTCACCTTGGCTTCATTCACAGCACTTCTAACTTTTGTTTGTTTGTTTTACAAACAATATAATAAAATAATATTACATACTGCAATAAAAAACACACAAAAGACCATAGTCGTTGAGTTGATTTGACTCTTAGCAACCCTCCAGTTTAGATGAGAACTGCTCCTTAGGGCTTCCTGGGCTGTGCTATGTATGGAAGCAGTTAACCCGGCCTTTCTTTCGCCAGGTGGCTGAATAGGTTCAAACTGTGACACTTTAGAAAAACCCAGTGCCAACTCGATTCTGACTCATGGTTACTCTGTAGAATTCCTGAGGCTATACATCTCTATGGTAACAGAGAGCCTCCTTTTTCTCTCATGGAGCAGATGGTGGGTTTGAGCCACCCACCTTGTGGTTAGCAGGCCAATATTTATCCAGCAGTACCACCAGGCCCGCCTATGAAGGTGAGTAGTTCAGGGCAAACCATTTGCACCATCGAAGGACACCTCAATAGGTAGATAAAATATAATGAACGTAATATGGTACCATATAATACCATACCGTACTATACAAACATCTGCAATACAGTACAATATAATACAAGACAACACAACACTATTCTACACTATACTACATTGACTTCATGGTCAGCCCAAATGTAAAATAAGATCATAATGCCTATGTTTGAAAATAATTGACTCAGGTGGTTTCTGAGGGACCTCTTGCCACTGACAATTTGTGACTCTACTCCTCATTGAGCAGCATGGAGCAGTGCTGTGAAGACCGGCGGTATAACCTTGCTTGTTTAGAAGACTAGGGGAAAATAACGAGCATCTGCAGTTAGAAAAGCACATTTTCCCTGTGAGCAAAACACCCCCACTTGGCGGACGGGTGTAGATGTAGTGAAATGCCAGTGTGTGAGAGATCCCGTCTACTAGTTCAGGGTAGGACTGCTTTCCCCAGCCAACCCCAAACTCAGCGTCCCTGGTCACTGAGACATGCTTAACCAGGTGAGGCCAGAGCTGGTGGGCAGAAACCCTGGAGAGTGACAGAAGCCTTTGTCCTTGGTCAGGTGTGGATCTAATATTTGCCTTTCGTATGGTTCATCCCCGGAGGTGCAAATAGGCACCCTGACACACTCACAGCGAGGTTGGTTGTGGAATCCATACAACAATCACCCAAGAAGGAAGTCCTGGAGCTTCATGTCTGAAAACCCGGCCATTGACAACCCTCTAGAGCAGTTCCCCCCTGACACACAGGAGGCAACTTCTGTGAAGGACCGCACCTGGGCGACATTAGATGTGCAGCTTCAGAGAGAGACTGCTTTCCCCTCAGCCCACCCTGGCTAAGAAGAGAAGATCCCTAGGGGAGCCGCCATGAAGCTTTCCCTGGGCTTGTCTTGCCCTGAGTTGGGCAACTCCACAGCAACCTTGAAGCAATATTGTTTCTGAGGAAGTCTAACACTCCAGGATACAGGGAGAAAAGAAAAAACCCTACCACTGTTGGGTTAAGTGGGGCTTGGCCAATGAGCCTTGTAAAAAGTGGGGTTACATTAGCAAGTGAAAGGATCAGAAGAGCTGATGGAGCTGGGTGGAGGAGAAGGTTATGGGGGCTCAGCAAAACCAGAGTCTCTGTCAGCCAGTAGGGGTTCAAGAGATCTGGTGTGGAGACCACCTCTGACTTCTTCTGGCCTTCCCATAGCCATGAGCCTGAGATTAGACAGGCCTCCAACCTCTATCCTTCTTTATCTACTCTGACACAAACCATTCTTCCCCCGGACACTCACCTTCGATGCTGGGGTTGATCATCCATCTCATTGCAATGACCACCCAGAACTCACAGACAACACTCAAAGTGAAGGGGGTTTATTTGGGAAGTTAGCCGGTTACCAAAAGTCAGGATCAGTAAACAGCAAGGATACAGTCTTTGGTTGACAGCAATAGATCTCAGCCAGCCACCAAGTCTCTCTTCTCTGGCCCTCAGCCTCTCAGCCACATGGTCCCTTAGCTTCTGTCTCCTTGGACGCTCACCCACGGCTCTACCTCACAGTCTCCATACTGCTTCTTTGCTCTGTCTCGTGGTCTCTTGGCTTTGACCTCTGGTCTCTGTCTGGCTCCTGTGCTCTGCTCCACCGCCTCTGGTGCCTTTGGTCTTGGTCTCTCACCACTTCACACAGAGATCTGGACTGTGCTCAATGGTGGCTCTTCTTCCAACCATTCTGGAATTCTCTCTGTGTTTCTGAGATGGCCGTCACGCACAGAGGAATGGCTTTGATAGAGGCATGGCTTGTCCTCCAGCAGATCACAGCCCCAAGGAGACAAAAGGTGGTGACTTGAGTTACACTCTCCATGAAGGTGGAGACTTGGAATACATCTCAGCTTACTTCCATGATAGAGAACGCCTTCAGAAACGGGATTCTAACCACAAGCATAGAGGCTAGAATGTATAATACATCACAAAAAGGGATTATGGTTAGCAGGGCCATATTGAGCCACTGACTACATCCCAGGGACCCAGCCTTCTCTGTTGGAAACGGACAGGGTGGCAGATGGGACTCATTCACCAATCATGTTATGTCTACAATGACATTCTTCAAGGACGTTACTCTGGAGCCTAGCTAAACTCATGGCCATCGAGTCAATTCCAACTCATAGTGACCCTGCAGAGTGGAACTGTCTCCAAGGGTTTCCACGGCTGGACGATTTTACAGAAGCAGAGTGCTCTGTCTTTCTTCCGAAGAGCCACTGGTGAGGTCAACCCTGACCTTGTGGTCAGCAGCTTAGTCCTTTAACCACCTCACTGCTATTCAACCCCTAAAGCCAAACACTGCCCTGAAGTCAATGCCGATTCATAGCAGCTGATTAGACAGTAAAACTGCCCCTGGTGGTTTTTGACACAGTAACTCTCTTTCTTTTTGTTCTGGGGGAAGGTCCTTATTCCTTAGCTCCTTGGTGATCTTTTTTCTTTTCTTTTTTATGAATCATTTAATTGAGGAGGGGGGGGGGCTCTTACAAATCTTCTAGCAATCCATCATTCAATTGTATTAAGCATACTTGTATATAGGTTGCCATCAACATTTCTAAAACATTTTCTTTCTACTTGAGTAAGCCCTTGATATCAGCTCCTCTTTCCCCCCTCCCCCATTGTGAATCCTTGATCAATTATATATTATTATTGTTATTCCGTGTCTTACACTGTCTGTTGTATTCCTTCACCCACATTTCTGTTATTCATTCCCCTGGGGGTGGGTGGGCTATATATCCAACCTTGTGATGGGTTCCTCCTTTCTCCCCCTCCCCTCTACCCCCACTCCTACCATCCCTCTATCCTCATGATATCACTACTCCCACTACTGTTCCTGAGGGTTTATCTGTCCTGAATTCAAAGGCTCTTATTTGTACCAACATGTGTACTCCAGTCTAGCTGGATTTGTAAGGTAAAACTGAGTCATGGTAGGGGGGGGGGGACTAGAAGAATGATGTCTGTTTTGTCGGTGCTATACTGCACCCTGGCTGAATCATTCCTTCCTTATAACCCTTCTGTGGGGAGATATGCAATTGTCTACAGATGGGTTTTGGGTCTCCACTCCAACCCCTCTCATTCACATCGATATAATTGTTTGTTTTGGATCTTGTGGTATCTGATACCCGATCCTGTTGACACCTCATGACCACACAGGTTGGTGTGCGTCTTCCATGTGGGATTATTTGCTTCCCTGCTAGATGTCACCCTTGACAGGAGTAGAAAGCCTCATCTTTCTCCTTCAGAGCAGCTAGTGGTTTTGAACTATAGCCTTGCAGGTTGCAGCCCAACATGTAAGAAAAATTTGCATTTTTAACTGCAAAACCAATGTGTGGGAGCAAGACCTCATTTGCACTGCAGGGCTTTGCATGGTTCTTCCCCCTCCACTCAACAAGTAGATGGTCCACTAGACACCAGGCTCTGTTCTAGAAAGCTGGGTTATGGGTGCAAGCCAAACAGACAACTGTGCCTGTGAGGGGCTGCTCGATCCTATTGTGTCATTTGTTCCTTGCTCAGGATTCCAAACTTTCAGGAGGGGACGTGCGACTTGCATGTTTCCAGGGGAAATTATAGCCACTAGAACACAGGTTATAACTTAGCCTTGGCCTCAGAGCAATTGGGTTCAGAGGCTCTGTCTCTCCACTGGGCTGGTTTTATCCTCCCATAGGCCAACTGTCTGCGGCCTTATCTGGGGCAGGGTTAGGGCACTTCCCACACACAGGGCCACTGGGAGGATTAACCGAGGAAGCCACTGGTAGTGCTTGGTGTGTTGCTTGGCACAAAGTAAATGCTCAATAAAGCATCGCTCACTCCCTTTGTCTGTAGCTGTGTTTGCCCACTGTTTGGTTTCCATAGGCACTGGGTCTGCAATGAGCTTCAGTGGGATTTGCGCCATCAGACATTTCCTCTGTCTGGTGATCCTGTGAGCAGATGCTGCTTCTGGGGGAAGAGCCCTCGACCTGGGCGGCTGACCAGCTGTCCCAGGTCAGCAGATGGCCAGGGGGCTGCCTTCACCTTCAGGCTGACACCCACCCTGAGGGCTTTGGCTTTGGGGACTTGACCGGATGTTGCCTGTTTAGGGTGAGAAGCCTCCCTACCTTCTCGATCCCCCTGTTTCAGCTCTTAGCCCATGGTGATTGTTGATATGCTGAGGTCCACTGGGGGCTCCATGTCAACACAGCTCCCGGAGGGCCTTCCTCGTTTTTTTTGAGCCGCACTTTACTGGCCATCATGGCCGTTTTGAGAGGGCGGTCGATCCTGACCATGTGTCCAAGTGAGTAAGCAGAGTCTCCTCCCCTCACTTCTTGGGAGCGTGCTTATTGTAGTTCATCTGAAACTGCTTTGCGGGTTCTCCCGGCAGCCGACTTCTCTCCATTCTCACTGCCCGTGAGTCAGTGCAGACTCATAGCGACCCCCCTGTGGGTTTCTGAGACAATAACTGTTCACGGGAGTCGAAAGCCCAGTCTTTTCCCCTATGATGCTGCTGACGGGTTTTGAACTGCAGACCCTGTGGATGGCAGTCCAACGGGTAACCGCTATGCCACCAGGGCTCCATACTTTATTCGGCCGTGGGCTCCAGTGCCCTCACTCAAGTGTATCTGTCCTGCCCTCTTTTTTCTTGGCCTGCATGAATAAGAGGCTCCTGAAAAGACAGTGTCTTGGGTCTGTAGAAACCTTAGTCCTCAGAGGGACGTGATCAAGGGCCGTGAAGACGGAGCAGGACCACTTAGCATTCTGTTAGAGAGAGGCTGCTCTCTGATAGAGAAGGGGCCACCTTGGGTCAGGACAGAGCAGACAGCGACTGACCACAGCAGCAGGCAGCCTGGTGGGTGTGTTAGAGGCCGCTGGCCACACAGGCTATGTGGTCTGAGACTGGTCGCCACTAAGGGCTGTGGTGAGGGTCAGGTGAGGCAAGAATGGGGACCCTCTGCCCGCTGCTGCCCCCTTAGATCTGACTAGACAGAACCTCTGAGACAGAGCAGAACTGCCCCACAGGGTTTCTGAGATGGTACAATCTTTACAGGAGCAGAAAACCTCATCTTTCTCCTACAAAATGACTGTTGACTTAGAACCATCGACCTTGCTGTTAGCAGCCTAATTCTTAACCTGCTGTGCCACCACCGTCCTTAAAAGTGAGGAACCTCCAGTCCTTCCCGATGCCTTGCAAATCCTCTGGGACAGGCTAGACGTGTGCTGGGGGGCTGGCGGGGCGGCGGAGGCTATGTCTTCATGGGGGCAGAAAGCCTCATCTTTTGGCCAAGGAGCAGCTCCTGGGCTTTAACCACTAACCAGGCAGCTCCCATTACCCACTCTGCTCAGGATGTGGAGGAACTCTATAAATGTAAGACCATGCACTAGTTTCCCCTCATGCAAGCCACACATCACAAGAGCCTGTCCAGTGTTTGCCCTCCATGCATGTCTGATCTCACCAATTGCCACTGCGCCTTCAGGACAGCCTCTCAGCACGCCATGAGCCCACGCGGGATGCCAGCAGTATACATAGCAACACAGCCTTTGGACCCAAACTTCTCAGCTTAGGAAGCAGCTTTAGGCCTCTACAAAGCCTCTCCCCACCTTCGTCCACAAAGCCTAGCGTAAGAAGTGCTCGAGAGGTGTCTATTCCTCCATGAAGGGTGGCATCTAAGAAGGAGGAACTGGCCCTGCCTCCCGAAGATGCGTGCATGTGGTGTCACTGAAGGGCACTGTTTCTGAAAACCATTGCTCCGTGATCTAAATTTAGACTTCCCTTCTGTCAGGAGACATGGTACAGGTTTGAATGTATTCCTCGAGGCTCAACTTGCATTCACAGGCATTCAGAAGCATTGCCAGTAGCCAAGTCTGGGGCAACTTTCAGCTCTGAGTCTTTGGGAAGGCTCTGGTTGAGCACCTCAGCCCTGCTGGCTGCCCGGTCCCCCATCCCTGATGATTCTACAGCCCAGTCTTAGACTCCCTACCACACATCCTTTGCAGCCTCGCTCCCCTCCTGGCCATTAGCAGCCTCTAGTCCAGGCCACCTCAAAGACTACTGAAGACATTCATATTGGCCCACTAGTACTTCTCTCTGGACATGGGAAACATCGTGGTACCCACTGACAACACCTGGCCCGCAAGACTGGCGATGAAAGCCAAATGGATATTATATTAGAATAATGTACCTGAACTTCAACTTGTTCCTGCTCATTTGAATGATACATTGAAGACTCCAAAGCCCGATGTAGAAACCAGCCTGCCTGAATGATTAGGTTAATTGCTCTAATCCTGCATTTCCCATTTGCAGTGGGGAGCTCATTTCATTCGCTGTGTCAGAAGGGGCACCAGATTAATCTGGACGGGAGGGTAACATGAATACAGAGATGATAAATGCTGGGGCGGGGGTGGGAGGCAATGAGAAAATAGCACATTCCCACGTGCCACGTGGATGCAGTGCACGTATGATTAGGACAGACAAGAAACCAGCTTCTCACACTGGTTCTCCGTCGGCCAAGTGCAACTTCTTAATATGGCTTTTCTACCCATGTCGCTTAACTGCCACCAAATATTGGGTGGGACCCTGTGAAGTGTGTGTGTGTGTGTGTGTGTGTGTGTGTGTGTGTGTGTAAAACCCCAAGAGAAGGGATGAGTCAGGTTTAGTTTCCACTCCCCTGTCTGTAAGGATGAGCCACCGCGGAAGCAGGCACAGAGAGAACTCCCCGGGCCCTCCAGGAAGAAGACCGGCCGGTGCAGCCAGGTTGAGATGGCTGTCTGAAGTGGTGGGGTTGACACCACAGGCACTAGAGGCGGCAGCATGGAGACCCTGGGACAGAGCAAGGGCCCAAGTTGAGAGGACAGCTCAAGGCAGCAAGACCATGAGGCAGAGCAGAGGGGTCGTGTGGACACTAGGAAACCGGGAGGGAGAGCAGCCAGTGGGCTTCCTGACCCCTGGACGCAGAGGCAGAGGCCAGAGGGGCCATGTGGCTGAGAAGCTGGGGACTAAAGAGAAACTTGGCTGCTGACTGAAAAAGGGCATTGCTGTGGGCAAAAGACTGTATCCTTCATCCGATCCTGAACTTGGCTTGTGGTAACCTGTCCATTTCCATAGTTAACCCCCTGCATCGTGAGTATTGTCTGGGCGTTCATTAAATTCACGACAGTGACATGAATCCGTGAATCCAACACAGAAGGAGAGGGCTGTGGGAGGAAGGGCCGGGTCAGCACAGGGCACACAAGGATGGAGGGGGTGGCCTGTCTGACCCCTGCCTTGTGGAGATCAGCCTTGGGTTTGTGTGGAGATGGATTCTTCTCCATGGGTAGCCAAAGGAGACCAGATACACACACCCTCGCCCTCCCCTCCGCACCCAGGCTATTTTCCCAGCCACCACATGGCCTCAAGAGCAGTGGTTCTCAACTTCCTCTGGGCCTCGGAGTGGAGCGATTCATTGCATCATTGTACCCCCGGGCCGGGGTGTGGGAAAAGGCAGGCCAAGTCCTTCACTCAATAAAGCAAGTCTTTGGTACTTAAACTGTGAAACAGTTCTTGCCTCTCGATTCTGGGCTGTTCTGATACATGGTTTCAACCCCCAGGCACTAGTGGAAGTTACATTCCGGTCATTCTCTGCTCTAGCCTAGCCTGGCAGCTTCTGCTTTTATATTTTTGGATTCTCTGAGGCCCCATGTAAGAAATCCCATTTCCCTGATGGAAAGACTAGATAGAGAGACCATGAGAGCAGTGGTTCTCAACCCGGGGGTAGTGACCTCTTTGGGGGTCAAACGACCTTTTCACAGGGCTGCCCGATTCATAACAGTAGCAAAATGACAGTCATGAAGTAGCAATGAAAATAATGTTATGGTTGGGGGTCACCACCACATGAGGAACTGTGTGAAAGGGTGGCAGCATGAGGAAGGCTGAGAACCACTGCCCTAGAGGCTGCATGTTACTATGATGCTGAAAAGGTTTCAGGGGAGCTTCCACACTGAGGTGAGCATGGAAGAATGACTGCGATCTGCTTCAGAAGCCAGCCAACAAAAGCCCGATGGGTCACAGTGGTCCAGCCCACAACTCATCTTGAGCGCGGTGAGGGGCCGGGCAGCATGCTTTTCCACTGGCCTGAGTTGGAACTTATCCAAAGCAGCTGATAACAACAGGGACCTGGGTAGATTTAAGTAAAAGCTAAAAGCATGTTTTCCTTTTAAGTCCCTGACCTTCCTTCTTCTTTTCATTTGTCTCCCCCATCCCACTTCTCATGCCCCCTACCCCAACTTTTATTTGAGTAGTAGTAGTTGACTCTTCTTTAGAAACTACTTTTAGGTAAATGGTAAATCTGGGTCAAAGTTCTTGTTTGTGTTTGTTTTCTCACCGTTATATGGTTGAGTAGAAAGCATAGTGCTCTAAAACATCAGATTTTACTTATGCTAACTAAGTTGGACGTTTCCCTGTGTTTGAGTGAACATGAGGGAATTTTAGATTCTATGGAATCAGTCCTGGTTCAAACCATTCTTCTTTTCTTTTAGTGGTTCCCATGCTCTGGAACTGGACGGAATGACACAGCAGCTGCCCGTGGGCTCAGGGATCAAGATCGAGAGGATGGCTGGCATAGGCCCAGGCGTGTTTAACTCTGTTGCTCAGGGGTCCCTCGGAGGCACCAACAACGATCATTCCCCACCCCACCCCACATTTTCAAGTATTGCTTCTTACATTGTTTCAAGAGAAAGCACAAATGGAATGGATGGCAGATCGAAAATCAAGTAGTACAAGGCTTTGGTCTTTCCATTTCCAAACACAAGAATCGTTCAAGGGATTCAAGTAGATGCTCTTGAGGCAAAAACATCTCTCCAAGGAAGAACCTCTCGGGTAAAAACTCTAAATAGAAGGAGGAGTGATTTCCCTGGAGCCTTAAAGCCCAGGATAAGGGAAATTGAGAAACATCAAGGTGGGATTGAAAATAGAGTCCATGATGATGCTCATGAAGAGATTAACCAGCTGCCATGTTGACTCTAATTCATAGTGACCCCATGGGTGTCCGAGGAGAACTCTGCTCTCTAGGAGTTTTGATGGTTGACTTACTGGTTGCCAGCACACCCCTCCCTTCTTTGCTCAGACAGCTTTCATGTTATGGTAATAGTCTTTTTTTTTTTTTTTCTTTAGAAGAATGAGTACAAGACTACTCCTGAGCAGTGGGAGATTAAAGATGCCCCAAACATTCAACTCTTCCAAGAGGCTAATTCGCTCCCTTTCCTTCCGTCCCTCCCTTGACTATGTTCCCTCAGGACCCTGAGTTCTGTGGCTCACTGCCACATCCCAAAGAACCTGAACCCACCATCCTTGGTGGTCATTGGGTAGGGTACATATACTGGGACCATTCTGAGGAAATGTCTCACTTGGTGGTGGGTGCTCTTCAGCCCCAGAGCACAAGGTCAAGCAGAGGCGAGCCAAATGCAGGGTTCAGAGCCAGGAGTCCCAAATGTCCAAAAGTTCACCATAGGTCTTCTCCCTTCTGTCAAAGCTGTCAAGAAATAGAGGCCTGTTTCTCCAGGTGAGGTAATGTGTGTTAGACCCATATAATGGTACAGTATATATACCCTATCCAACGAAAACATAGGATGGTGTCTTAAGTCACACTCTCTACTGAGATAATAGTCAAAGATGCCTCCATGGAAACAAAGGGTGTGGTTGCTTTTCTACATTCTACTAAAGTTAAGGTCTTAATCCCACTTAGAGAATGCTCTTCTAAATGAGATCCTAGCCATCGGTTTATAGAGACCAGAATTAGAGTACATCCCAGCAGGAATAGTAATTGACTATCACCCCTGTGTGGCTTTGAACTTCTAACCATCTGTCTCGCCCAGGAACTCCATGCAGAGATTAGAAAATCTGAGAAGGACTGTGCCTCAAGTACTCTGTTCCTTTGAAAGATTAATTGACTAAGTGCCAAGCATTCTCTTTTAAAAAAATAATTTTATTGGGAGCTCATACAACTCTTATTACAATCCACTCATCCATCCATGGTGTCAAGCACATTTGTACCTTTGTTACCATCATCATTCTCAAAACATTTTCTTTCTACTTGAGCCCTTGGTATCAGCTTCTCATTTTCCCCTCCCTCTCCCACCCTCCCTCTTCATGAACCCTTGATAATTTATAAACTATTATTATTTCTCATGTCTTCCTTCACCCACTTTTCTGTTGTCCACCCTCCTGGGAGGGGGTTATATGTAGATCATTGTGATCAATTCCCCCTTTCTCCCCCCACCTTCCCCTTCCCTCCTGGTATGGCTCAGCATTCTTATAAGAGATTCTTATAAGAGATTTGAATATTAACTAATTTCATCCCTGCAGTTCTCATAGGATGAAAACTATCATTATGCTTATTTTGAAAAGATTTAAAGAGTAGGAGTGAATGCCTTGCTCAGGGTTACAAACTACCAAATGGCAGATCAAGGATTTAACCCCCTGGAGTTTGAATCCAGAGGTAGTACTCTTAATCATGATGCCGATACTACCTCTCCAAAATTTCAGGAAGTGCTGGGAGGTGGGGTGGGGGTGGGGGGGGTGTAACGCTGAAGGAGTCCTGGGGTTTACTTCTTAAAGGAACATCCTGGGAAGCACTGAAACCTCACAGGGGTTGGGCCTTTGTCTGGGATCTAGGCAGATGGGGCTAAGGAGAGACTTGTAGAGAACCCCATGAGTCTTCTTCACTATCCTCTCTCAGAGTGACTATCCCTGCCCCCACAGCTCTTAATGAAACTCAGGGCAGTGCAAAGGGGACAGGAACCCACACAAAAGCAACCAGGTGCAAGGTTCAGAACAGGAGGATGGACCCTTGCATGCACCTGATTCAAGGACTGCATATTCCCTCAATGCCTTGGCAGCACTAAGAGACTCTGCTAAAATTTAGACATGTGCCCAGGGGAACCATGGGCAAGGGGGGGGGGGGAGAATCACCTGACTTGAACCTTTAATTCTCTGCAAAATAGGCTTTTTGTGTGAAAATTCAATTAAACCAATGATCGATGCTAGAACTAGAAATCTGCTTCCCATCATGTATATGCAGTGCTTCTACTTTCATACTTTCAACCCAAACTAGTCTAATCCCCCACCAATCACTGACAACTCCATCACAGGGATCCTAATCTCTCATGTATATTTTATCATCAACAGTATTGATGTGTCATGGATCTAGAATAAAAAGCACCTATTCTAAATACACAACCCAGGACATTTTGACAAACACATACACCCTGGTCACTACTACGCTGGTGCCCCCGGGTGTTGCAAGCAAATCATCCGTTTGACTGCTAACAGGATGATTGGGGGCTCCAGTCCACCCAGTGGTACCTCAAAGGAAAGCCTGTCAAAGAAATCTAGTGATGTCCGAACAATCAACTATGAGAAACCCTAGGGAGAGCAGTTCTGATCTCCAGCACACACGAGTCACCATGGGTTGGAAGCGATTCAACTGCAACTGGTCGGTTAGCCATTACCACAAACAACACATCACGCACTTCCATCACACCCCGAAATTCCCTCAGCGGTCCCTTCGCAGTTGACTCCCCAACCAACACGGGCCTTTGGCAACCAGGTCTCTGCTTTCCGCCACTACAGATTTGCTTCGCCTTGTCAAGCCTTTTCATAAAAGGGGAGTCCTATGTCATGTTTTAAGACATCATAAGATGAATCGGAAAGCCAGAGAGGCCTCACCTGATAGGACAAGGATCAGTGAGGTGGCACTTCTCTGGTTCTATCTCAGTTGGAGGCAGCCCATCTTGCAGTCCCACCATCTTACTCGTCCTTATCTTGGGTCCTTTCTGGGGCTCCGTTTCTCTGTGGCACTCAGCACTCCGTACCATTTCCCTTCCTCTCATGCTTGGAACAATATTTCCTTTTTTGGCCATATCAGCCAATTGGGAAAAGTAAACAAGGAACGAAGCCCCCGGAAAAGCATCTTTACTGAACGGTTTGCTAGTCTCTGGGGAGAACCAGGCAGAAAACGTGCCTGCTCGATTCTTACTGACATCCCAGATAATGTAAACTCCCCATTTCCTCTGCAGCTGGCGCAGGAAATGTGCTCTGTGACACAGGAGGGAAGCTTCAGTTTCTCGTTACTTAACAGTTGGACCCCCCTTCGCTCTTCTGGCTCCCAATGCTATCTTTAGGGAAAGCCTTGTCTAGGGTTTGGTTTGTTCTGTTCATCCCGTTCACCTCCAGATGTAAGAGAGTGTGAGAGCGCGCAAAGGTCTCATCTTTTAATCATTTCCTCTTCTCAATAAACCTGTCTGGGCCTTCATCCGTGCGCAGAACTTTTTTTTTTTTAATGACCGGGTGGACAGAAAAGGGCTTTTGGAGTCCAGCTATCGTTTGACATAGTGTTGTTATTCTTCCCAGGAAAAACACTGCCACCGAGGAGCACTGATGTAACTGAATACGGCTGCAGGGGAGAGGAAATGCAAGCCGGGACACTGAAAGCCTGAGAACACTTCCCTGGCTCTGGTTCTCTGGAACCTGCCAGAGCAGGCAGGGAGCAGGGCCTCCACCCTCCGTGGCATCTACCAGAAGCAGAAACCGAACTCACTACCGCCGAGCTCATGCTGACGCACAGCGACCCCCTGTGCGTTTCCAAGACCATAACTGTTTATGGGAGTAGAAAGCCCAGAGGTGCTGGTGGTTTCAAACTGCCAACCATGAGGACTGCAGTCCAACCCGTAACCACTAGGCCACCAGGGCCCCTTCCATGGTGTATAGCTTAGACCATAGGTTCTCAAAAGTCAGTCCGTGGATCAGTGGGATTAGCATGACATATTACTTACTGATGGGTGAGCCCTGGTGACGCAGTGGTTCACAGAAGCGGGGCCCTCATTTGTGAGTCCAGCTCCCCTTCCCACCTCACTCTCCTCTGGTAACTACTAATAAACTCCGGTCTCTCTGTACTTGTACTCCAGATCATTTTAATGAGTGGAATCACATCATATTTGTGCATGTGTGCTCAATTTCAGCATAATCTTTTCAAGAATCACACATGTTGCAGCAAGTATCAGGAGTTCCTGTCTCTTGGAGGATGAGTAATGCGCCATGTGTGCACGGACCGCGTTCACTGATCTGTTCTTCTGTGATAAACATGTAGCTTTCCACCTTTCACTTCCTGTGCTGGTTGCCACGGGCAACCCTGAGGGCATGTGCGTGTACTCTTGCTCTCGATATGTGCTTTGCCTGTATGTCCCTTCCCTTCAGTACTGGTTTTCCAGTTCTGTTTGTAAACCTTTATAACCATTTTGGACTTTAATTTTAAAATCTTCCTAGTAATTCTTTTCCACTGGATGTGCAGCTATCACTTGAAATTTACTATAGCCATCGTACTACTTTTTATACGGTCAATTCTCTGATGATAAGCTCCTAGTTTTTCCCAGCTCTACTTTGAAATTCCAACTCCAACCATCCTTGAATCCGTTTATCTGACCATCTTTTCATTGTCTCTTATTCCTCCCCTGCCATTTCTTCCTCTCCTTCTTTTCCTGAACACCACAGCAGCTCCTATGCCTTAGGAAAAAACCTTTAACCTTGAGACCTAATTAACTATATGACAATGAGCCTCTTACTACTTTCTAGTTAATAGTCAGATTTCCCCTAATATAATCACACTACTAATCTTGGGACCACTCTTTCTTGTGCTCTTGAGTCAGTGTAGAACAGAACACGACACTGGCCGGTCCAGTACCGGTCTCACGGTTGTGTCTGTGTTGGAGACCGTTGCTGCAGCCAGCGTGTCCAGCTCATTAAGAATCCTCTTCTTTTTTGTTGACCTTCAAACATGATGTCCTTCTCCAGGGACTAGTCCCTCTTGTTACTCTATCCAAAGTCTGTGAGATAAGTACTGATAATTTCCTTTCAAAGGAGCATGTGTTAGTCTGGGTAGATTAGAGAAACAAATTCATAAACACACATTTGTGTATAAAAAAGAGCTTTATATAAAGAGTAAGTGGACATTAAGAAACCATCCCAGCCCAGTCCAGATCAAGTCCAAAAGTCCAACACTAGCCTATATGTCCGATACCAATATATAAAATCCTCTTCAGACTCATGAAACACATGCAATGACAGAATGCAGGAAGATCACAGGACAGTGGGTGGGAAGTCTTGTGGATCCAGTGGCATTGTAAGCATCTCAGTGCTGGCAGGGGTCTATCTCCATGTGGCTCTTCCAGCTCCCAGGGCTCTGGCTGCATCAGGGTAGGTCATGACTTCTCCTCAGGGATGTCTCACAGGGAGTGAGTCTGTCTCCTTCCTCCTGGGAGCTATTTATCTACTTAGTGGCTCCAAATGTGGTCATCAAGCTGCAACCTGACTGACAGACTAAACTCCACCCCTTCAGTCTTTTTTCCCATTTATTTATTTATTTATTTATTAACTATTTTATTGGGGGCTCGTACAAATCTCATCACAATCCATCCATCCATCCAGTGTCAAGCACGCATGTACATTTGCTGCCCTCATCATTCTCAAAACATTTGCCCTTCACCTCAGCCCTTAATATCAGTTGCTCATTTTCCCCCTCCCTGCTCACCCCACTCCCTCATGAACCCTTCATAATTCACAACTTATTATAGTTTTGTCATAAGTTACACTGTCCGACTTTCCCCCCGCCCTTTTCTCTGCTGTCCCTCCCCCAGGGAGGAGGCAATACCTAGATTCTTGTAATTGGTTCCCCCTTTCCACCTCACACTCCCTTCACCCTCCAGGCCTCGCCCCTCTTGCCGCTGGTCCTGAAGGAGTCATCTGTCCTGGATTCCCTGTGCTTCCAGTTGCTATCTGTACCAATGTACATCCTCTGGTCTATCTAGATTTGCAAGGTAGAATTGGGATCATGATAGTGAGGGGGAGGAAGCATTTAATAACTAGAGGAAAGTTATATGTTTCATCGTTGCTACCCTGCACCCTGATTGGCTCATCTCCTCCCCACAACCCTTCAGCGAGGGCCACCCCTTCACTCTTAAGACTCAAATTGACAACTGATTATATAACTACCACAGAGCACTCAGGCTGTATTTCTTCCAAGACAGATTTGTTTATTCTTCTGAGAGTTTGTAGTATATTCATATCTTCTCCTTTATCCTCAGACATCTCACTCTGCCTCTTGCTTTTTCTTTTGCTCCCATCCCATCAGTTAGAGCTGGATGGGATATCCCCAGCCTCCCTCGGCCCTGCAGGCCCAGAAGAGCAAAAAAGCAGGCTTTCAGAGGACAGGGAGTAACGTCCATTAGAATAACAAGCTACAATGAGCTGAGCTTTTTTAACGGCAGTTGCAACCCTCCGAAGTTTCTCTGAGGGAGAAAGATGGGGCTTTCTGCTCCTGCAGAGTCACCGGCTAGGAAATCCACAGTTCACCCCGGCCTGCAGGGGTCGCTATGAATCAGAATTGGCTCGATGGTAATGGGTAACTGGTGGCTTTGGCTCAGAGTCTCCCCTGAGGCTACAATCAAGATGCCACCAGGGCTGCACTCATCAGAAGACTTGGATGGGCTGGAGGACTTATTTTTATGGTGCTTGCTCACATGACTGGCATAAGGCCCTTTTCATGTGTTATAAAAGTGGAGATTATCGGGGGTGGAGAGATTTTGTCCCCCTTGGGGATGTCTGAGTGTTTTCCAGCCCTGGAGACTGGCATTTCCCAGAGCAAGTGATCTGAAGGAGAGAAGGAAAAGGTTGTCATGCTTTGGGCACCTTTTCCCCCAAAGTCATACACTATTTCTTTCATCACATTTTATGAACTAGGAATGAGTGACTAACTCCAGCCCACTCTCGAGGGGAGGAAAACGAGACCCCACACTTGGCTGGGAGGAATGTCAAAGAATTTGTTGATCTATTTTAAAACCAGCACACCTGGCCAAGAACTGCACATGCTTGGGCCCCTCTCCAGACCTCCTAAATCAGACACTCTGGGGTTTATTCACAGTAATCTGTTTTCCCGGGTCCACAGGGCGATTCTGATGCAGACCGAAGGCAGGGGGCCACGGGGTTGGACTGAAAAATGCCAAGCTCAGCTCGCTTACGGTCGCTGAGGAAAAGCTTTGCCAACCAGGCTGCCTTCTAAAAGCTGGTGTTTCTTGAATTTAAAGAAATGTATAGGTTTTCCTCCCAAGTTAGTCCACAGCAAAGGTCAAATAGACAGATGAGAGCCCTTCCCAACGTTCCTCTTTTCCCTGGACCTGAGAATACGCTGCTGACCAAGGAGCCGGGGCATGTGTGACTACGATTCTGAAGGCAACGGAGTTGGTCTGAATCCCCTGGCTGGGCCCAATCCAATCCCAGTGGCCCTCGAGGGAGCTAGGAAGGCAAACATCAGAGTCAGGAGGAGATGGGAGGACGGAAGCAGACACAGAGATTTGAAGATGTTACCAGGAATCATGCCGGTGCTACTGGGCCACCTCTGAGACCCTGCACAGGTTTGCTACGCATTGGAATCAACTCGGTGGCAATCGGTGGGGAGATATCACACTGCTGACTTCAGAGACAGAGAAAGGACCAGCGGCCAATGAATGGCAGCCATCCTAGGAGCTGGAAGAGGCAAGCCAAGGGATTCCTTAGAAGCGAACGCAACTCGGCCAGCACCACGATTCCAGCCCAGAGAGATGTCTGTGGTTCTGATGTCCGCCCGCCAGAGCTGTAGGACAATACACTGGTGCTGTTATCCTGCCACAAAATATCGGGGTCATTTGCTTACAGTGGAGCTGTGAACACTGGAGAAGGGGTTCTTGTCTGAGTCTTTCTCCAGGGATCCCGGAGAGGAAGAAAGATGGTGGAAGCCTAGCAGTTTCCTCCAGGAGGGGAGCCAGCTGGCCCTTTCATCTCATACACCTGCAGACAGCAAACGGCCCTAGGATGCCCGACCCCGGGGCGGTGATTTTGAGTTCATGTTGAAAGCAGTTAAAATGACACAAAACGGAAACTTCCCATGCTTGGTTCTGCAGCCAGAGGACAGGGGCCCTGGTGGCACAGCGGTAAAGCACTCTGCTGCTAACCCCCAAAGTTAGCTCTACCAGCTGTGCCGAGGGAGAAAGATGGGGCAGTCTACTTCTGTGAGCATTGTTGTTGTTGCTGTGTACCAACTCATCGCAAGCCTTGGGCAGAGTAAATTCCAACTCATAGCAACCCTAGGACAGAGTACATTCCAAAGCTGAGCATCTATCTCCACTGGAGTGGGTTGCCACATCTTTCTTCGGCGGAAGGGTTTTAAGTTATGGGCTAACTGCTCTCATCACGGTGTCCCCAGGGCACCGTCCATAAATAAGACAGCCTTGGAAACCCTGCAGGGCAGTTCTGCGCGATCTTGTAGGGAGGCTCTCTCTGAGCTGCCATTGCCTCAGTGACAGTGGGTTAGGGAGGCGGCTGGTGGCTCATACATTGTACAGCACATCCCCAGAACCTCCCCACCCCTGCAAGAGCGGCACTGGACCACAAACGCCACAGTCTTTGCCCAACTTGAATCAACTTTTATAAACATCTTGTTGGCCGCTTAGCGGTACAATTGTCTTGTTACCTGCAGAAGAGAAATGCTCTAGGATGACATGTAAGGTCATTAAAATTGCACGCAACTGAGACTTCCCTCTCTTAGGTCTACAGCCAGATGGCTACAGGCTGACGTGGTGGGCTCCTTTCGTTGCAGGGTTGATGAACTAGATTTTGAAGCACCGTGCTCCTGGGGCACCCAAGGTATCTGAGGTGCCATAGGGACCAGTATCCCCAGCTAGAGCAAGTCTGTGTCTGTGAGTGGAGGGGGAGTTCACACGCAGTACAGCCACTTCCCCTCCTGCTTACCTGTTCTTTCTGAAGAAAATTCCCAAGGCTTTCCAAGAAAAGAAAAAGGGGTTTCGAATCCTAACGCCAGAGGGAGGGCATCTATCCCACTTCTCCTTATCCCCCACCATAATCGCCCGGATGGCATTTGGGCCAAGGTTCCTTTTCACTTACGACGAGGCTAACTCAAGACCTCCACACGGAAACCGCTGCCATGTGTCAATTCGGATGCAACCCCACCCAACAGAGCAGAACTGCCCCACGGGGTTTCCAAGAACACAATCCTTCCTGAGCTCCCCCGCACCGTGCCTCCTCGGCGGTCCTAAGACCAAGGCTGGGAGCAATGGGTCATTGGAACTCGGGGCAGGGTTGGCATACAGAGTTCCCGGGTTCTCCAAGATTCTTTCAAACCTCGATCGGAAAGTGGCTCTGGAAGACGTACTCAGTTTGACGAAGGATCCTCATAGGAGCAACTGGTTTGTATTTTTATTCTAATAAACAAGGTATTTCATCCAGCATATATATATATATAACAGCATATGTAAATGCTGTTAAATAGGATGATATATATAAGCTTTTAAAAGTTCATGGGAAAATTCCAGTATCATCTATTTATTGATTGAGTAATAGATATAGACATAGACTTCAAAAAGTTTGGGAGAAAATGGAATTAAAAAGTAATGGCATTTTCCCATGAACTTTTTGACACATGTATGTATGTATTTAACCCCCCCCCCCAACACACACACATTAACTTTACAGAACACATGGTACCCATGATGTCTGTTGGAGTAAAGTTTTATAGATTCTGACCAAAACAATAAAGTTCATATTAAGAAGGGAGGGCGTTTGGTATTTTCTTCCAACCATACAATTCTGAACTGCTAAGAGGCCTCTAAAAAGGCCCAGAGCCCCACTGTTGCAGCTGAGGCTGGCGGAGTGAAGCAGGAGACATGCATCTGGTCGGTGAAATGACTAAACTTCTTATAAGGAGTGTGAAATGTTTGGAATGAGTTGAGATCCCACACCCGGCCCCTCACAATAATGAGGCTTTTATCAGATATGCTCTTGTGTCACAACCATTTTGGTGGTGTAATACGTTGCACATTGGGCCACTAATCATAAGGTAAGTGGTTCAAACGCATCAGCTGCTCCATGGGAGAAAAGATGAGGCTTACTACTTCCCTAAAGATTACAACCTCAGAAACCCACGGGAACAGTTCCACCCTGTCCTATAGGGTCACTAGGAGTTGCAATTGACTCAATGGCTGTGAACTTGGATTCATTATTTGGTATCCTGCATTTGCTACATATAAATTCCCCAAGTGAAGCCAAATTCCTGGGAAAAGAAAGCACGCTTTGGATGTCAACCTAGCTTGACAACCATCGGCCAAAACCCAAGCCAACCCCCTTGCCATCTAGTTGTTTCCAACTCACGGCGACCGTGCTTGTCATGGAATTTTCTGGACTGTGATCTACGGATGCTGGCTGCCAGGCCTCTTCTACGCAGTGCAGCCAGGTGGGTCCATAGAGCCAATGTTGAAGTGAGTAGCCTGGTGCAAACCCTGAACCCTGCCCCAAGATACGCTGGGAGAATCAACACTTGTTAAGAATACATGCTCAGTCTCTGAGGTCCTGCCCTTGTTCTTTTGTGGACCAGAGCCCGTCTCTCTGCTTGGGAAGCTGGCCTGGCCCACACAGCCTTTCGGCTATCAGTTCCCTCATGAAGCAGCTGAAGGTTTGCGAATAAGAAGAACCTTGTTTCTTACGGGCTTCACAGGCCCATGATTACATAATCATGAAAAGGATCAGCATCAAGGGCCTCTGCGTTTGCAGGGAAGAAGGGGAACCAAATTGAACACGACAGTAAGTAATAGCAGAGAAACCAAGCCATATTGAACCGCAGCCCTTATTTCCATTTAAATCACCAGGGCATCTGTGGCCATTTGTAAATGGCAAATGCAAGCCTCATTTTGAGCTCGCACTGAGCGAAGCAGGGGCAGACACACAGAACCAAAGCAGTTCCCACGGAGCAGGTCTGACACACAGACCCCCATGTGTCCGAGCCGAGCTTTGCCATCCAACCAACCCTGGCGGGAAGAAGGGTCCTCAAAAGACTCTGGAAACTTTAGTGAAATAACTTAGTAATAATTTCCCCCCCTATGCTCCCCCCCCCGCCCCCCACCATTTCTGCAAGATCCACAAACCTCTGGAGAAGGGATTCAGGAGCCAAAACAATCTTTGAGAAGCCGGGAAAGAGGAGCGAGAGGGAGCAAAGCACACTGGAAGGAGCCGAGACCTCTCAAACGGAACCTGGTGCTTTTGCGTCAACAGTCCTGAGGGAACAACTCGCAGGACTCTGGATTTCGGCACATTAGGAAAAGGGCGTTGGAAATCCAGTTGGCCTGGGTTCAAAGCTTGGCCATGCCCAGTGTCAACTCTGTAGCATTACAGTGTTTTATTGGAATCTATTCCTTCACCCATTCATGGGAATAAAAATATCTCCCTGTCATGGTGTCTGTGAACCTCAAGTGCTATCACATGCATATGCACACACTAGGCACCCCATAAATTATAGCTGTTTTGATTATCATGCCATGGCTTAGTTCTCATACCGTGCACTTAAGTTGAACATCAAAAAATTCCAGGGAGGAAAAGGACCTTTGTCAGAGATTGTTGACATGGGTGGGTAGGGGACACACAGGCATTCCAATGTCCAAACAGGAGCACTATGAAGCTGTCCTTCACCAGAGGTCATGCCTCCCTGTTGTTGCTTCTAGAGCCCACCCATTTTAACTCCAAAGAGCCCTGGTGATGCATTGACTTAAGCGCAGATTGCAACCTGCAAGGTCAGATGTTTGGAACCATCAGCTATTCCTCGGGAGAAAGATGAGGCTTTCTACTCCCATAAAGAGTTACCGTCTCAGAAAACCATGGGGGCAGTTCTGCCCTGCCATACAGGTTAATTATGAGTCAGCCTTGACTGGAAGGGGGTGGGGTGGGGCTTAATTTGGCATATGGTTAGAACCAATGGGTCCCTTGCATTGAAAATAAATCCAGGAAGAAGTACACCATGCAGCAGACCACGTACAAAGCACTTCTGGGGCCAGGAAAATAGACCAACTGCCTTTTGTCAGTGCCTAAAAGGTGTACCAGGAGCCCTGGCGGCACAGCAGGGTTGGCGTTGGACTCTTAACCACAAGCTTGGCTGTTCAAATCTACCGGTTACTCCATGGGAGGAAGATGAGGCTGCTTGCTCCCACAGTGAAATCCTAAGGAACAACTCTCCCATCGAATCACTGTGAGTTAGAATTGTGGGTTCGGTTTGTCTGATTTTTTTTAGGTTTAAGGGCTGGATAGGTGCCCAGTGGTGCTCCTTGTTAATGCACTTGGCTGCTAACCAGAATGCTGGACTTCATATAGCGACACTTCAGAGGAAAGGCCCGGGGATGGACTAAGAGATCAGCCAGTGAGAACCAGGCAGCACAGTCCTGCTCTGGTACAGGTGGGGTTGCCGCCTGTGGGTGAGAGGCCATCACTGCTCTGAGCTGCCCATCTACCCCATTGCCTCAGGAAGCCGCACCATGACTGCAGGGGGTCGTTACTATGTAGCTCCATTTTACAGATAAAAAATCAAAATCCAACAAACCCGAGGCCCAGAAAGCGTGAACATTTGCTCAGGGTCATATATTAATTAGCCAACAGAACAACAATAGCAACAGCAACAGGAAACCAAAGGCACTGCCGGTGAGTTGACTCCAGTCACAGTGACCCTGGAGGACAGGGTCCAGCTCCCCCTGCGGCTTTCCCAGGCTGTAACTCTTTAGGTCGGGAGTAGAAAGCCTGGACTTCCTTTCAAACTCCTGACCTGGCAGTTTGACGACACCCAATGTGTCCCAGTGTGTCCAAGTCTCTGTGAGCACCAAGCTCTTCCCGGTACTCTCCCGCTGTGACTTCCCTCAGAGGCTGTCTCTACCTTTGGTGAAGTTGCAATTGGAAAGCAACTCACTGCAGGTCTCGGTCCTTCCCTCCTTACTGCATTTCGATGGCACCACACCGCCACTTTTTTTCTTTCCCCCCCCTGCCACCTAAAAGCCCCAAATTTGTCTGGCTTGCATGTAATCATGATTTCCTTTCAGAGTATATGAATTAGGTGTTTTGGGTTTTCTCCAGTGGAGCAGCTGGTAGGTTCGAACTGCCCACCTTTTAGTTACCAGCTGAGTGCTGAATAGTTTGGGCACCAAGGCTATCACCCCAGTGGGTGTGAAGTGGTATCACACTGTGGTTTTGATTTACATCTCTTCAATGTCTGAACCCTGGTGGTTTAGTGGTTACACATTGGGCTGCTAACTAACTACGAGGTCAGCAGTTCGAAACCCCATGCACTCCTCGGGAGAAAGATGGAGCTACGCACTCCCATAAAGAGTTACAGCCTCGGAAACTCACAGGGGCAGCTCTATCCTGCCCTACAGAATCCCTATGAGTCTGCATCAACTCGATGCAGTGAGTTTGGTTCTCGAAGATAAGTAACCCTGGTGGTATTGTTGGGTAAGCATTGGGTTGCCAACCTCAAGGCCAGTGGTTCAAATCCACCAGTCCCTCTACTAGGGAAAGAGGAGGCTGTCTGCTCCAGGAAAGCTTTCCGGTCTCTGAAATCCTACGTGAGGTCACTATGGGTCTCAATCAAATTCAGTGGAAATAGGTTTGACTTGGGGTTCGGGCTTGTTAATATTTTATCACACGCTTTGAAAATGGTACCATTCTTTTGCTCAGAATTGAAATGTCTAGGAATTTATCGAAGAAGAATTAAGTAATGTCTGTAAAGCAGTTTGTGAAGAAGTTCATCAAATAATTATTTATAACAGTAAAGTTTGGAGACAGCCGAGGACTGTAACACTCTGATATTGTTTGAGAAAGATTAGATTCATGTTAAACAGCACAGGTACTGCTGAAGGAGGATCAGCATGTGTCAATTTTGGGATAAAAATACATATTTAGTATTTTAATATACATAGAATGAAGTATCAAATCATTTACTTTTGAACATATTATCATTTATTACCTTTTGATGCTTGGCTTGTGAGTGAGTGAGTGATTGGGTGTGTGTGAGTGTGTGTGTGTGTGTGTTTTAATGCTCTTTTGGGTTTCCTAAATTTTCTGTTTGAACATTTTTATGGGGGATTAGAAACAAATTTCAATGTAGTAGGAAACTTAGAAATGAGTGCGCTCTGTGTCTTATGCAACATGCACTATTTTGTGGCCAATATTGGTTGAACAATTGTTCATCTGTCCTCAGAAAATGGCATTCTTCTCGGTAGAGCAATTGGGAAGCTGGCGGGCCGGTCAACAGCTGGGAAGCACTGGCTTCCCTGTAGGAGGAAGACGAGGTTTTCTGCTCCCAGAAACCGAGGGGTCAGTCATTCTCTGTTGTCTGGGGTCACTATGACTCAGAATCAACTCACTGGCAGCCAGTTGAGCTCAGCTGTCTTCAGAATGGATCAGGACCCTGTTCGTCTTTCAGACATTCTTAATACACTACTCATCTCCCTTTTGATGGAAGCTGAGGGCTAAGATGTGATGACCTGGTGCGAGGGTATCCACTGGACCCTCGGAGCCTCCGCAGAAGAAAATTCAAGAGACAGTGCTGAGTGCGTCCTTCCGTGGACAATCCTCATTTGCCGAGTGAATGAGAGAAGCGTATGTGTCTGTTAATATGCTTAGCAGAAGAAAATATAGAGAACATGATGTGTCTAGCTCTAAGACAAAAGACCAAGGACCTCTGTCTGTTTTGTTCTTAAATAGCTGAACGATCGCCGCAGGAATGGAAACCACGTAAGTGTTAGACAGGGAATGTGAAGTGTAACACTAGCCTGAGCAGACAAAGTAAGAACCCGAAGAGGGTGAGCAGGTCGTGCTCTGGATTCCAGCTCAAGGCATGCTGCATGTAGAGCACCACGCCCTGCTTCAGGATGCCATTTAAAGAAAGCAGAACTGTTGTAAAGCCTCAGTACCAGAGACCAAACCAAATCCCTCTGAAGAGAGTTCATGGGGATTCATAAGACTGACCCTCTAAAACAGAGCTGCTCCCTGGAGTTTCTGAAGCTGTAAACTTTTACAGGATCAAGTAACCTCCTCTTTCTTACAGGGACTGACTGATGGGGCCTAACTGCTAGCCTTGTGGGAACAACGGACCCTGCAGTCAAGAGGACTCCTTTCTGAGGCACACAAGGGATGCTACAAGAATTCACATGATATTCCATACGATCTGGCAGTTCCCCTGCTGGTATATCTCCTAAAGAAGTAAGACTCATAGCATGAACAGACATATGATCCCCTGTGTGCAGCGTAGCGCTGTGGACAAGGCCACGAGGGTGAAACAAGTTCAATGCTCCCCCGTAGATGGATGGATACAGAAACCCTGCTCCAGTCACACAATGGAACACTGCATCGCTGGAAAACAGTGACAAGACCATGACACACCTCGAGGCCTGGATGGACCCAGAGAACATTATACTGAGTGACGTCACACAAGGATGAATATTATATGAGGCCATTGTTGTAAGAGGAAAAATAAAACCCAAACATGATGAAGACTTTCATCCCCACGGGGACCACCTTTGGAGACTGCCAAGGAGAGACAGAGGACAAGGGAAGGAAGAGAAAGCAATGGACTGGGGTCGGCAATGCGCGGCTCATGAGCTGTTTGTGGCTCTTGCAGTATGTACGGGTACCTCTGAAGTAAACTTGAGAACGAAAATAAAACTATCACCCTTCATTCATAGGATGTTTTTCAAATCATGGTAATTTCATTTGTTTATATTTCTGGCTCTCAAATAATTTTTAACTTGTTGGGAGGCACAGGACTGGCTCTTCCGTCTTAAAAGTTTGCCGACCCATTGGCTAGATTGTTGATGGGTGCTAACTTGGGTGAGATGGACGTGAGTCGCCCATAAGAGGGAGCAGAGAAACCCAAGAGTGGGTGAAGGGCAAACTATCGAGCCGGTGGATTGGTGGTTTAAACTGCTGGCTATCAAGTTGATCTGAAATGTAATCCCTCACATAACTTACAGTAACGAAACTCTAATGGAACTGTCAAATTGTGTGATAGGTGAATTACAGGCCAATAACACTGTTAAGAATAAAGCAACATAAAATAATTGCGCTAAGTAAGTAAATGAAACAATCCACGTGATATTAAGTTCAGGTTACAAGGAGCCCTGGTGGAACAGCTACCAAGCACTCAGTTGCTAAGGGAAGCTCAGCAGGTTGCACCCAGCAATCACTCCTCCAGAAGGATGCGCCTCTCTGCTGCTGGAAAGACTGACAGCCTCAGACGCCCTGGGAAGGAGTTCTGCTCTGTTCTGCAGGGTTGCTGTGAACCGGAACCAACACGATGACAGCAGGGCTTGTCGTGTTTTGTACGTGTTTGTTTCTAAGTTCGGGTTCGGCTAGAAAAAGGAAAAGGAGGCTCTCTTCTGGGCTCCCCAGGTCCTGAGCTGGGTCTGTACCAGCCCCAGGGTAGGAGCCTTGGTGGGCAGGGCCTTGGTGGGCAGGGCCTTGGTGGGCGAGGCTTGGGACGGCCAGGGGGCGTGGCTTGACCGCTGCTCCAGGGCTGCTTCACTGCCAGAGACAAGCCGCCAGGAAAGAGGGAGCATCGCTTTCCAATGGAGCCATGCAAAGGAATTTCTGTGTTAAGGAAGCAGAAACGCTGGGTTTACCGTGGCCCCTGCAGGGTGTGTGCTGACAAGGGCGGCGGAAGTCACGCTGGAGACCTGGGGTGGTTAGGTGAGTCGCCAGGAGGCTCCTGGGCCCAACGCAGGTGACTCACCTTCTCTAAAGCAAATATGCTCCCGGTTGATCATTGAGTAACTGAGGCCTAGGGTCCTCTTCCTGGAGGACATGTGACTTGCTTTATCAACAGCTTCCCTGACTGACGACGAGGAGAAGGATCAGTAGCCACTTCTCATGACCTGAGTCGGCACAGGCACCTCCCTCAATCTACTGTAGCTAGTGGGATCTTCATGAGGGTCGGGGAGGGGGAGATTGGGCGATGAAGTCAGTGTGGCATCATCATTAAAAAGCAATTGAGGTGCCTACTTGTGTGTCCGGGCTGCCCTGCTTGCCTGGCGAGCAGATTCAGGTCCCAGGGAAATGGCTGAGCACGTGGGCTTAGTCTCAGTCAGTGTAGGGACATGACCTGGCAGGGCTAGGACCACGTGGAGGGAGGCTCAATCACACAGGTGAGGTAGACTTCTGTTTGCTGTTGTTTTAACATTTGAGATTTTGAGAATCCCCACCAGCGAGTCTTGACATCCGTTCTAATTCTTTTTTAATGTTGCATTATAAGATTGTTTACCTTGATGACTGAATTTTTCCCTCCCTCTCTCCCTTTGACACTTTGCTCCCCAGGTGAGTCCCTTACCTGTCTCAGCCCACATGCCTACTCTTCTTCCCGGACCAATCTTGTGCCAAGGTTGTGAGTTCAGACAAGTCATTTTAATCCTCGTGTTCATAATCTCTACAATAGGGGAAATGAAAATAAAGTGTTTACTGTAACGGTTGTAAAACGATACAGGTAACACAGCATCTGCCAATACGTGGTATATCATTTATCAACATTCAATCACATTGAGCAGGATGTGTGTCCTTCATTTGTCACTGGCAACTAACTGCCCCACAATTATAAACCAAAGCCCATGACTTCCCCAACGGTGGTTTCTCCTCTTCCTCTCATGCTCACCACTAACATTGGCTTCTGGGCATTTGCTTCTTCTTGTGACCTCCGATGAGGGAGGTGATACGATATTTGTCCTCTGTCCGAGGTTCATCCATGTTGTAGTGTGTATCAGGCCGTCGTTTCTCTTTAGAGCTGAGCAGTATTCTCTTTGTGCTTGTACCACATCGAGTGTATCCATCCATCGGCTGGCAGACATTTATCTCCGCCCTTGGGCTATTGTGAAGGGCGCTGCCACGAACACTGTGCACTGATGTCTGTCCCCACGCTGCTTGAAAATCTCTGTGGTACCAGGAGTGCACTCACCAATCACTACAGTTCTGTGTTCAACTCCCTGAGGCAACTCCAAACTGGTTTATTATTTTTCTAAAAGTCAGAGCAGAAATTTCTTTCTTAGGACAATCGAGAAATGTTTGAACATAGAGCAAATTCAGGTTGGGGCAAGAGAGAGGTCAAGTGACCAAATACCATATCATACCATGGTTCTATTCAGCCTAATCAAGTTTACACTAATCTCGGTCTGACAGTAAAGCTGTTAGGGACTTCTCCTCACCTGTGGTGAGAGGGGAGCTGCCAGGGGCCCAATCTGACCAGACACTCTGAAGATGCATTTTGGGTTCCCACAGTCCCCCATAGCCTTCTGCAAATTGGGTGTTCACAATCTAAGCTCTGATACTTTCCCCTTAACAAACTGCTTTCTATAGCATTTATTTTACAGCCTTATCTGGAAGGGATAACTGTTCTAATGTCTCCATATGCTGGCCAACATTTATTATTTATTTATTTAAACTTAACCATCCTTCTGGGATTGAAGTGGTATTTCATTGTGATTTCTCGATTTGGCTCTCTCTAGTGACAAATGAAGTAAAGAGCAGTAAATCAAACAATCACAATGAAGTACCACTTCACTCCCAAAAGGATGGTTAAGATTACCAAAAAAAAAAAAAGGAAAATAACAGAATGACTAATGAAAATGTTACACGTTGGACTGCTAACTGCAAGGTTGGCCGTTCGAAACCACCAGCTGCTCCTCAGGAGAAAGATGAGGCTTTCTATTCCCATCACGAGTTACAGCCTCAGAAACTCACAGGGACAGTGCTATGTTGTCCTATAGGGCTGGCTGCCATGAGATGGAATTGACTCTTGGCAGTGAGTTTGTGTGACTAATGAAACCCTGGGGATGCTCAGCTCATCACAGAAAGGCCGACAGTTCCAACTCACAGTAATCTGCTTGGCAGGAGAAATGTGACCGTCTGCTTCCGTAACGATGACAAGGGTGGAAATGTGGGAGGTGGAGGAGGGGCTTCTGCAGGGTCCCTCTGGATCATAATCAACTTGGCAGCAATAGGCTGAGATGGCTTCCCTTCCTGAGCAACTGGTGCTTGCTGGCCATTTGGATGTCTTCCGTGTGTGGGGGTGGGGGTGGGGGGGGTTACATTGTAGAAGTTTTAGATATAGTGTGTCTATTAAATTCCTGTTGGATATAGGGTTCCTGAAAATTGTTTCTTCACCTGTAGTTTGTCTTTTCATGTTGTCTTTTACTTTAGTTGTTATATTTTATGATCTATTATCAAAATTAGACCCCACTTATAGCTTCAATCCTATATTTCTTCTAAGAATTGTATAGCTTTAGCTTTTCACTTTGGCTTTTCACTTTGAAGTTGTTTTTTATGTGTGTGTGTGTGTGTGTGTCGTGTGACCTGTGGGTAAATGTCTGGGGTGATGGTGGTGAATAGATCCCATTTCATAGGATTTTGTAAAGTTAAGTGAGATAAGGCACTGAAGACTCTTAACATAAGTTCTGGAATGTAGACCAAACCCCAAACCAATCTCCCTGCTATTGAGTTAATTCCACCACCCAGCAACCCTGTCAACCCACGGCTACTGAGTCCATTCGGGTATAGGACAGCATAGAACCGCCCCTGTGGGCTTCTGAAGCTTTAAATCTGTACAGGAGGAAATAGCCTCCTTTCTTACCTCCACCTGGTTGTGGGTTCGAACTACTGACCTTGTGTTTATTAACCCAATGCATAACCCACAACAACACGAAGTCTCCTTGAAATGTAGAGAGGAGCTCAATAAACTGTGCCTTCCCCGTTTAGTCATTCTGTGGCAAAAGATGGTGTGCTTCCCCTGCAGACCTAGAGATGGATCGTGCCTTCTGAAGGATTCATCACTTAAAGAGAGATTGTAGGTCAATATTCCCAAAGCCAAGGAGAGCCGCATCCTTAAAGACAGAAGATGACCCATCAGATCATTTCTGGACACTGGCTGATATTGCCTAAAGCATTTCCAGGACAGCTAGACCTCAGGGATGGGGATCACCCAGCCCTCAGGCCAGCTCATTAACACCAGCTAGCACACCACCTGCCTCACTAAAGAGAAGCGGTTCCAGCCATCACTTCAGGGGGTGAGTGAAATATTGATGTTATATATATCCCAATGGCACTTGGCAGAAAAAAGGTTCCCTACCCCTGATAGGGTCTGGCTTGCGATGGGCTCCTAGTTATTAAAAAGTGCAAACTAAGAACAATCATGGTTTCCAGAGAGGAAGACATGTGTGCTGCTGAAAAGGAGCCAGAGTTGGGCTGAGTTTGGAAATAACCCGTGAGTACGTCCAGTTGGAACAGAGCCACATCAGCTCTGGGGTTTGCCAGGCATGGGTAGGAAATGCAAGCCTGAGACCATGTGGACCCACCAAGGCTGTTGTATGCAGCATGGAACACATGAGGTCTCTCTCTGAGGGACTTGGGGTGACAAGATATGCTACGTACATTATAACGACCCCCTCTGCCCTTCCACATTCAGAGAAATAACTGTTGAAGCTCTCAATGGATATTTTGTGGTTAGAAAATAAAAACAACTATTTCTTGTCTCATATGTATTTATACCAGTTAAGTTGCATATGTGTTAGACTGCTAAATGTAAGCTCAGCAGTTCAAAACCACCAGCCACTCTGAGGGAACGAGCCGAGGCTTTCTATGCCTATAAAGAGTTACAGTCTTGGAAACCCCAGGGGAAGTTCTACTGTGTCCCATAGGAGTCTCTCTGAGTCACAACCAATCCGATGGCAGTCAGTGTGGCAGAGACATGTTTAAACACATTTTGTTTGGAATAAATCCCCATGCCATGTGTAAACCAAAATGCTAGCGTAAAAACTTCTGAGAACCTACGCTTGTAGTCCTTTTAAACATTGAGAAATTGCTAGTCCAGGGAGGCATTCTGGACAAGTGGAACCGGTGAGATGGTTGCACCGAGTATGGCTTTGGAAACTTCCGTCCATTTTCAACTCAATAAAGAACAATCCCGTTGATGCCAGATTGACATCTGTCACACTCACCTTTTCACTTGGGTCGGGAGAAAAGACTTGTAGGGTGTGACATGTTCTTACGACAATATTTCTACCAGGGAAATCCCTGGCCTGAGAAACCTCCCTGGTGCATTAGAATCCCGCTCTCATTCTCCATCTGAGAGAGCCAGGGGTGTCTCTGAGTCAGACCCTTAAGCCAACTTTGAACCACTTGAGTTTCACATCTCTCCAGTCCCTCATGTCAGGAAACAGCTTCTGTGGCCAGAATGAGGACCAGTCCCCAAGATGTCCAGAGGACCCCTGGGTGGTACAACTACTCAAATACTCAGCTGCCAACCAAGAGGTGGAGCATTTGAACACACGCAGTGGCTCCGTGGCAGAAAGACCTTGTGCTCTGTTTCTGTAAAGATTAGAGCCAAGGGAAAAATGGACAAAAGATTACGGTGCATCAAGAAAAGTTGATGGGGCCATTCTCCTTGGTCATGAGTAAGAATGGACTGGCTTGAAGGCAGGTGGAACCTAACAACAAAGACCGTGTCCCTCGATTCTGTTAATATGTTACTTCCACTGGCAAAGGGTCATCTCAGACATGGCCAGATTAAGGATCTTGAGGCAGGAAGATTGCTGGGGGGCTCCCGAAGGAATTGCTTTGGGGATCCCTCTGTTCTCTGGCGGCAGTGGTTGGAGGGACAGGAGACACAGGAAGGCAAGTCAGAGGGAAGCTGCTTTGATGGCTTCAGAGACAGAAATGGAATCCAAAAAAAGTTGCAATGATTTTTTTCAAACATATGTATTAAAAAATTTTTTTAAACAAAGCAACCTTATCACCTTCAATGTACTCTCCATTACACTTAATTTATTTGTCAAATCTGCAATTCTATTCCTGGAAACATTTTTCAAACTCATCTCTTTGGTTGGCTGACAGCACCTCCCTCATTTTTTTCTTCACCTCTTCTACATCGTTAAATCGTTGACTTTTCATGCCCCTCTTCATTCTCGGAAACAAAAAGAAATTGCACAGAGCAAGGTCAGGTGAGTCAGATGCGTGGGGCAAGAGAGGCACGCTATTTTTTGCCAAAACACCATTGCACTGAGATGGCTGCATGAGCATGTGGATTGTTGTGGTGGCAAAACCAGTCCACTGTCTGCCACAAATCAGACCTTTTTTTGGTCATACACTGTTACTCAATCTTACTCAATGTTCAGAACCTCTACATAGAAAGCTTGATTAATATCTTGACCAGGTGGAATGAACTCCAAACGCACTATGAGTCAACATTTTCGTCCATTTGGGAAGTTGACAGATGTCCATAATGAGATTTGTCATCAATTGGCATTTCACTTTTGTTGAAATGAGAAAATCACTTGTACACTTGATGGTTTTTTTCCCCAGAGCACTGTCCTTGTAAGCTAGGTTCAACATCACAAGTTTCTGCGGCATTTTTCCTGAGTGGGAAACAAAATTTCACAGCTGCACACGGTTTTCTTAAATCAGCCATGACAAAAAACAAGGTTCAAGTGAAACTGCTTTTTAAGGAAAAGTTCACTGTGACCAGAGAGAACCTTCCCAGGCGATGCCACTGAATGCACTAACTCAGAGAGAGTTGCGGGATGCTTGCCTAGGGAAAATTGCATGCTATGAAAGCTCTGCTCCACCCAGTGCAATCCGTTTTTCGGGGGGTACCCCCTATTATATTATATGGAATTGACTCAATGGCAGTGAGATTTTTAGAAGGTAGAAAAGACAAGAAAGGGTGTTTCCCCTGAGACTCCTAGGCAGGGACATAGACCTACTCATCCCTTCCTTTCAGCCCATTGAGATCCATGTCAGACTTCCAGCCCTAGAACTTTGATGTAATCAATTAGTATCTTTTTTAAGCCACTATTTTTGTGTTCACTTATTGCGGCAGGAATCAGAAACCAAGCCACATCCCAAATGACATACTTTTCCATTAAAGTTGCTTTTGTTATGGATTATGGATGTATTAGCTATAGAAAAACAAAATCTCATGCGGTTGTTTTAAAAATTCTGTTTGAATATTTTCCACATTGGGTCTCACACCCTTATTTTCCTCTCAAGGGTCTCAGAAGATGGTAAACTTCTGATTCCTGGTGGGCCCATCGATAGTAAGAGGGAATCAGAAACTCTCCCCAGAAAGCTTCTCCTTCATTCCAGACCTGAGAGATGTGGTGGTCTCCCAAGCAGAGGACCTGCCAACTGGGATGAGAAGCAGTAACCATGGGAACAATGCCACAAAAAGCACGATGTAAATCTCTGAAATAACTTTTTTTTTTTTTTAAATGAAATGTCAACATTGAATTAGCATGAGGACCAGAGTTTCTGGGTGGTTGGTTCTAACTCTGGCAATCGGGATTTGGAGGGAAGAGTCTCTAGTTGTAATGGCCTCCAGATGTTTTTCTGGTCCCAACTGAACATTCTTCATCCTTTACGGTTAACATTTATGTCAGCAGCAGAGTTTTCTTAGAACAGCTCCAAATGGATGGTCATGACCACTGGTCAGCAGATCAACCCTCAATTAAAAAGTTCAATCTTGGGGTCACCTCACGTGCTCCAGTGCCCCGCCTTTAGTGAATAAATGTCTGGTGGGGCAGCATCCAGAATTTTCCGTTTGTATAACAATGGACACGACGATGTGATCTGATGACAACCAGTCGCTGAATGCATGTAGGAAATACAATGTCCTATTTGAACAATGGCTGGCATCACAGTTCATATTCAGAAGAATGAAAACAAGGATGTTTTGCTGCTGAAACAGATGGCAGCCGTCTCGGGTTAATAGAGGCAAATGGATTTATTGCACAATCTAATGGACTTTTACATCCGAGAACATCAGGTGCTTTGCTCACTTCCATTAGGGGACATGGAAGCAGTTAGTTGAGTTCTGAAAAGCACTCTTTAGAAAAATCCAGATGAAAAAGGACAACTAGTACTTTCCAGAACCATCATTTTATGTCCCTCTACTAACTCAATGAGTTTAGACTGTACACTTGATAGAAGGTGACTGGGCAAAATCTAAGCATGCAGGGGTTCATGTTCATGGTTGTTTGAACCCACCAGCCTACTCCACCAGAGAACGGGGTGGCAGTGGCTTCCATAAAGATACACAACCTTGGAGACCCTATGGGGCAGTGGTACTTGGTTCTACAGGATGCTGTAAGTTGGAATCAACTAGACAGCAATGGTTTATGCAGGATCAGCCCTGAGATATGAGTGTAGCATAGCCTAAAAAAAAGGTATATTAATCACATTCATGCCTCAATTTCATTCCTCTTTGGAGAAGAGGAAGACCGTTTACATTTCTAGACACCTTTCCTGAGAATCGCTATCCAGGTTCCATCTTCAATACATAAGCACAGAATAGCAAACAGCATGTGAAGGTTGCTATTCATTCTTGCCCATGGGTTAGGCCACCATAGCATGATCAGGTGGAATCAATTACTTTGAAAAGATGCTTGAAGGGTGCATTTTTGCTTGTCTGTCTATCAATGGTTTCATGTGGAATTCGCTCTGCAGTTCTCATGAACTGTTCTTATCAGGGCTTAGAGTCATTAGCATGACTTGGGTCACTGGTGAGGTTAACGCATCAGGGCATACGGTTTCATGGGTAATTAGGGGCCTGGATTATAGCCCTCTCACACACTTAGCTACTGATTTATTTGTAGCTACTGAAAAAAAAATAACTGAATTTCTTTGAGCCTTTGTATTTTTATTTTTTATAAAATGGTAACACATCCGTTGACCCTGTGCTAAGTCTCTCATCACTCCTCTTTGCCTCCCACTCGCACACCACATTAAGAATTCCACTTGCAGAGGGAAAAAAATATGTCCTTTGCTAAAAGGGTGAGGATAAAGGAATGATATTACCACAGACTCTAAAATGGTGTTTGAACAAATATCTCACCAAGGAAGATATGCCGTCTTCTCCAGTCTTACAATCATTGTCTGCCATCAATAGAAGTTATGACTGGAGGGGAGGCAGAAACACGGGGTTGAGTCCTGTCCAGAGTGATTGGTAGAAGAAGGGGGAGTAATGGGGAGCAGATGTCAAGGAGTACAAGAAGGAGGAAATGTTTTAGAAATGATTGCGTGAGAGAGAGAGAGAGAGAGAGAGAGAGAGAGAGAGAGAGAGAGAGATGCTTTCTCTTTGCCAGCCAAAGTCCTAGGCTTTCCTCCCTAGTCAGTATGAAATCGTTCACTGGTTCTAGATGATGTGATATGATGTAATGTGCTGTGATAGAAGGTGGTCATGGGGAAGAAGTTCCTGTCCTCAAATAGCTCGTTATTGTATCCATTGTGTAAAATAACTGTAATGACAACTACAGTAATGGCAACACAGATTGGTCTCATTCATTAAATCTTGATTATGTGACTGACATTCAGAATAGCATTGAGTCTATAGAACAACCCCTGAACAAGCACCTTTAATAAGTAGGTATCCCCATTTTATAGAGGGGACTTGAATCCTGAGACCTTTGTCTTTTGGGTAAAGCATTATCTTCTCTTACTTAAAAAAAATGCACACATTTATTCTTTTAACTGAGATTGATTGAGCACTTACTATGTTCCCGGCTGTGTTTTAGTCTCTAAGGCCGGGGCGGGGAACTGCTAGGCTTTGGGCCATATAGGACCTGCTAAATCATCAATAGCAGCTAAAATGACATGCCTCACCAAAGAGAAGCTGCCCTAGCCGTCACATTAGGGGTGAGTTAATTCAATGTTTGACCAGTATAGCCTGAGAACAATGTTATAAATATCCAAATGGCCCTTGGCAGAAAAAAGATTTCTCACACTTGCTGTAAATAATCTTCAGAAGGATGTGATGAACTCAACACACCCCTTTCTTAGAACCAAGATTTCTAAGAAAATGATGGAATGTAAGTATCAAACTTTATTGAGCTGATACTTCTGTTCTACGGGACAGTAATATGACTCTACTCTCCTATGTTATAGGATTTCGGTAAAGTCTGAAGGGGAAGGTAGGGTGTAAAAAAACAGTGGGGGAATTTCCAGGTCTAGAAATTTACTCTGATTGTTTTTAGCTGCCCGCCCCGCAGTTAACCCAAGAGTTGTAGTGACCCCAAAATCAGCTCAATGAAAGAAACACTGCCATCCCCATAAGCAATGACAAATGTGACCATTGTGATTCACTGGGTTTTCCCAGGCTGATTTTTTGTAAGAAGTTGGTCAGGCCTTTCTTCCTGGACTGTCTTAGTCTGGAAGTTCCCCTAAAACCTGTTCAGTATCATAACAATGTACAAAGTATGATAGGTAGGCTTATTGTCTCAACCTGGCCAATAAGAGCATGTGGGATTAATCAGGTTGCAGTATGATTGGAGGGGTAGACATAAATGGCTTGGCAAGGCCCGCACCTCTCTCTCTTGCTTTGTGGTGATTGGACTAGTGTGTGGCTGCTTTAGCTAGTTCTCTGCCTCAACTTGTGAACTACACTACCTGTGGGACGGCCAACCCATGGATTGTGTTGCTAGAGCTTGAGGTTCCTTTGAAACCCACTTCACCATGATGCTGGTGTATATATTGCTTGAGCTTGAGGCTGGTGGACTCTGTCATCTTGCATTGCTTGACTTTGATATCCCATCTGGCCCTGATTTGCTAAGCTCCTGAGCTGCTGACTGTAGGTTACCTGCCTATGTGCATACTCTGCCTGCATTGCCTGAGGGAAGACTCAGCTGCCTGCTTCCTTGACCTTGGACCCAATAGCCCTCATGAGTTGAAGGACTTCCAGTATATTTACTGTTTCATGGAAGTGAGTTGAACTGAGCCCTTTGTACTGCTATGTGGACTAATTAGCTGTTATATTCCTTCATGCTGTATAAAATCTATCATCTATCTATCTACTGTGTTTCCCCAAAAGTAAGACATCCTTCCAAAATAAGACCTACTTAGAGTTTTGCCTCTCACTGAAATATAAGGCATCCCCCCAAAATAAGACCTCCCCGAAAATAAGGCCCCCCAAAGCTACCATAACTCTGGACTCTGGACCGTAGTGGCGGGCACGCCACGCAGCTCACCATTGGCTGCAGCGCAGCTGGAGCAGAGAGGAAGTACGAGGTCTCTTTTAATAAAACAATAAATAATAAATGTGTACTGTATTTTTCTTCATGGAAAAATAAGATATCCCCTGAAAATAAGACCTAGCGCATCTTTGGGAGCAAAAATTAATATAAGACACTGTTGGGGAAACAGGGTATCTATCTATCTATCTATCTATCTATCTATCTATCTATCTATCTATCTATCTATCATCAGTGTCCTGGTTTTGTTTCTCTAAGGAATCCTGGCTAACACACATGGTTTCCCTGACAGAATAGTGCAGATTGCATGTGAGGTATCTGGCTGGGAATTGAAGGTGGTCCTCACAAGTGGAAGGTGAGAATTCTATTACTGAACTCTTACTGCCCAGAAGGAAACTCACTCAGGACCTTGTAGTCCTCTACCTCCATTTGAAAGGGTCTTTGAGGTCTTTGGCAGAAGAAAGACAGGGCTTTCTACTCCTATAAAGAGTTAGAGTCTCAAAAACTCAGAGGGGCAGTTTTACCCTGTCTTATACGGTCACTATGAGTCAGTATTGACTCAATGGCAGTGAGTTTTGTTTTATGTTTCTGGTCAAGGTCTTTGAGTGCAGTCCTTAAACCAACTCTCTATTTGACAGAAGATCCCCTCCTATTAAGTGGGCAGAGCACATCTGGTTGCTCTTTTTTCACTGGTTAAGAACTCACCACTTCAGGAAAGAGCCCCTCCTGAGTGCTTTCCTAACACTCTCATCAGGAATCAGCCTCCACATCACTTTCACTCACTGGCCCCGATCTGTCCTCTGATGTTGGGCCAAATGAATCTAAGCCTCCTCCACAGGAATGCCTTTTAAGTCTCTAAAATCAGCGACCTTGTCTGCACGGAGACTTTCTTTGCTGGCTATTTCAGCTTCCTATTATGTATTACAATTTCCAAATCCTTCCTATTTCAGCAAGAGCGAGAGAAAACTGGAAATTAATGGGCTGGGGGGATTCACAGGCTACTGAAAGGAGTGATTATTAATAAGCATGCCCTCTAAGCGACAAGAGGCTGGGAAGGAGGGGCTGGGGAAATCTCCTTTGGTCATTAGAACACAGGGCAAAAAATCCTCAGAATTGAAGAGTTCTCTGAAGTTGGGTTCACCTGATTGACATTAGGGCCCCTCAAACAGCACTCTGGATACCCAGACTTGTCTCCACAAGGCCAAGTGGCAGTGGCAGTGGCAGTGGCAGTGGCAGATAGAGGGTCAGTGAAGCAAATCTAATTGCTCTGAGAGCACACTTTCTCTTAGCAGGTTGTGCAGCCACCCCTGGGGTGAGGTTTATATACAGAGAGGAAAAGGATGGGCAGGCAGAGGAAGGGTTCCAGTTTATAGATTATTTAACATTTGAAACTCTCTTGGAAACAACAGGAATTACCATAAATCCCAACTTTTCAACCCTCATTAATTACTTTTTTCCTTTTTAACAACTGAAGTTGAGAAAAGGCCACCCAAGTTACCAAACAACACTCAATTAACCCAGCAATACTGTGATGCCACCACTCCTTTTGGTATTATTATTCCTTGAGCCTTTTATTGTCGTTTTGGTAAAAGGTGATAGAGAACATTAATCTTCCATTCAACAATTTACATGCATTTTGTTTCCTGATGCTGGTGGCAGTCCTCTCAACGTAACATTTCTCCCACAAGGGGCTCCCAGTGTCTCAGGTCTCCTTCCGGCCCCTTCCTGTCTCATGAGCTTTATGTTTGAGCAAGTATAAAGCGAGGTAGAAATTTGAACAGGCCCATAGCAAAAGAAGAATTTGAACAGGTTTAAAAAAAAATGTCCACCAATAGTCACTAAAAAGTCCAGGCCCAAATGGCTTCACTGGAGAATCCCACTACATATTCAGAGAAAAGCTGACACCAATCCTACTCAAATTGTTCCAGAACATACAGCAGGATCTAATACTCCTCCCCAAATTTATTCTACAAAGCAAGGATAATTCTGATACCAAAATCAAGCAAAGGCATCATTACCCAAAAAATTATAGCTAAATATCCCTCATGAGCATAGATGAGAAATTCTCAACAAGATTTTGGACAATAGAATCCAATATAATATTTTTAAAAATACATTATGACCAGGTAGGAGTTGTTTTGGGTCTGCAAGGATGGTTCAGCATTAGAAAAACAATCAACACAATCTGCTATATAAATAAACCAAAGGAAAAGAACCACATGCTCATATCGATTGATGAATAAAAGATGTTTAATAAAATTCAACATCCATTCTTCAAAACAAAACAAAAGCAAACTCTTCTCAAAATAGGAAGGAAAAGAAATTTCTCAGCATATTTAAGGGCAAAGACACAAAACCAATGGTGTGGCAGTTACATAAACTGTCAATTTGCGCAGGGGTGGAGGCTAGCCTGTCAATCAGGTTATAGCCAATGAAGCCTCTCTGTGGGCGTGACCTTTTCCTGAGGATTCTGGGAAATTCTGTCTTCTTCCCTGGAGGTAGGACACACTGTCTACAAGACATTCCTCATGACAAGCCAGATGGAGTTATGCTGATGGAGCCAGAGCCCTGGAGCAGGAGGAGCCACATGGAGACCCACAACAGTGCTGAGACGCTTCCACTGCCACTGGATCCACAAGACTTTCCACCCACTGACCCGTGAACTTCATGCATTTGGCATCATTGCATGTGCTGTGTGAGTCTGAAGAGGAATTTCTAGACTAGTGTTGGACATATGGGCTAATATCGGACTTATGGACTTGATCGGGATGGGGGCTGAGATGTTTTCTCAATATACAATTGCTCTTTCATATAAAGCTCTTTCTTATACACATATGAGTGTCTATGAATAAGTTTCTCTAGTCAACCTGGACTAACACAAATGGCTAACAGTATTCTCCTTGGAGAGAGACTAGACTTGAAGCCTGAAACATGCAAACAGGAGCTAGATACGAATGACTTTTCCACTGCTCTTATTAAATATTGTATTGGAAGTGCTAATCAGAGCAATAAGGCAAGAAAGGGAAATATAGACACCAACATCGTTAAGCAAGAAGTAAAACTACCTTTATTTGCAGATGACATACATAGGAAATAACAGACTCAACATGAAAGCTATTGGAATTAATATAAGAATTCAGCAAAATGATAGGGTGCAAGAGCCAGAGCCATACACAAAAATCAGTCGCATTTCTCCACACTAACAAAGAGAATTCGGAGGTGGTGGTGGTGGGGGGGCGGATCAGGAAAACAATACCATTTACAATAACTAATCACTGTCACTCACAACGGTTTTCACATGTGGCCTTTACCATGCTTCCATGGATAGCATCTTCCACAGGTAAGGGAGCAGACCCTGGGAAGAGTTTGGTGGGGTGGGAAGTTTCATGACTGAAAATTGTAGAGCCCAAGCAGTATCGCATTAATTCTTGTGATTTGCAATCATGACGTTTTAGGAAGAGGATTCCAGGTGGTGCAATGCTTAGGTGCTCAGCTTACTGACAGATCAGCAGTTTGAATCCATCAGCCACTGTGGGATAAAGATGTGACAGTCTCTCTCTGTGAAGACATGAGTCTAGGCAACCCTATGGAATAGTTCAGCTATCCTGTAGAGTCCTTAAGAGTTGGAATCAACTTGGCTGCATGCAGCAACATGTTCTATAATGCTACCATAGGCCGGATATGAATACTGGGCAAGGGAAATACAAGATGACGTTCCTATTAGACTTTGCTCACAATGTTATGTGTGTTTCTGTTTGAGGACAGCTTATTGGATGTATACTGTAGATTAATGATTGCTTAGCTCATAGTCAAGGAGTCCTTGTACCTTGGTGTGTAAAGCACTGGGCTGCTAACCTCAAGGAGAGCAGTTTGAAACTGTGTGGCTCTGCATGAGAAAATGAGGCTTTCTACTCTAGTAGTGATTTATAGTCTTAGGAACCCACATGGGACCAGTCTTCCTGTTCTATAGGGTCACTACGGGTCAGAATGGACTGCGTGGCAGTGTGAGAGAGCTCAGCATCAGGAGCATTATAACTCAATCCAGAAGGAAGCTTATCTAACATAGGTGTTCTCCAGAGGGCACATGGTAGCCTTCTTGGACTCAGGAAAACGAGACACACTTCAGGATGCTCCAGAGGGCCACTTTCAACCGGGACGTTACCAACAGAAACTGCACAGATATGAAAAAATGTGGCCCAAAGCCACATGTGAATAATGTGACAGCCGAACAAAAAGACCTGCTTAACCTCGACTGGGGACATGTGTGTTGGGTGACTCGCAGTTGTCACCACTCTGACAGGGAGCATTGAACCATCTGGAGCGTTGATTCGGGTTATAAATAAATGTTGGGAAGTAGTCAACTTTGCAAATACAGAATCTGTGACTAATGAGGAACAACTGTACCAGGCTCGGTCCAGTACTGTACAATCTTCAGGAGATGATTCACGGAAATGAGAAGAGTTATATTCCTGTAAGCACATGTGAATTCCAGACCAAAGGGGAACTATTAATGAGATGGATTCAATCTACTGATCGAACAGCTCAAAAGCAAGTAAAACTTAATCTGCTCTTATTTTTTGGTTAAAAGTGCTGTGGTGGTGGCTATTTTACTTTACTAATCATGTTAGATTTGCATATGTTCATTTGTATATATAAAATCATTTGGTACCTGAAAAGCAAGATAAATAGCCCTTCAGAAACAGTAACAGGAGTAATGATTCCCCGAGGGTATGGGAACAGAGGGGAAGCAGAGAGTGGGAAACTAATAGCATTGATGACTATACAACCCCATGCGATGGGATTGAAAAACAGGATTGTAGGTGAATGGATATATTGGATTGTGTAGGATATGACAAGGAAAAAAGGGTTCCTGGGGGTGGAGGAGGGGATATCAAGGAGTTTAAGAAGAAAGAAAACGTTTTGGAACCGAGTGTGGTAGCACTTGTTCAATGTTACTTGATGTGATTGAACTATGGAATGTTATGATATCTGTAAGAGCTCCCAATAAAATGATTTTAAAAGGGGGTGGGGTGGCCTGGTGGCATAGTGGTTATGCACTTTGCTGTTAACTGAAAGCCACTCTTGGTTTAAAACTGCTAGCCACTCTTTGGGAGACAAATGAGGTTTTCTACATTAAAAAATCATTTTATTGGGAACTCATACATTCCTCATCACAAGCCATCCATTCATCCATTGTGTCATGCACATTTGTACATATGTTGCCATCGTCATTTTCAAAACAATCTCTTTCCACTTGAGCCCTTGGTATCAGCTCCTCATTTTTCCTCTCTCTCCCTCCCTCCCTCATAAATCCTTGATAACTTATAAATTATTATTTTTTCATGTCTTACACTGACCAAGGTTGAGGTTTTTTACGTACAGTGCCGTAAACCGACAGGGACCATTCTACCTTGCCCCTGAGGATCATTATGAGTCAGAATTGACTCAATGGCAGTGAGTTTATTGGAGGCATGCGTATTTTTTCTATTTTAATTTTTTTTATTAGATTGTGTCCGCCCAAAACATGTGTTGTAAATTTGAACTTCTATGCCTGTGGTTATAATCCCATTTAGAAATGGATTATCTTTGGTATGTAAATGAAATGGGATTCCTGTAGGGTGTGTTTCACATCAATCTCTTCAAGAGATAAAGGAGATTAGAAGCAAACCAGTAAGCACAGATGGATGATGCCAAGACACACAGGGATCCGCGTAAAGAGAATGCCTTCCCTAGAGCTGTCACTCGGAATGGAGATTTCCAGCTTCTGAAACTGTGAGAAAACATATTTCTGTTTGCAAAAGCCATCCACTTGGGATTAAAAAAAGAAAAAAGCCACTACCATGATGCCATTGGGCTAGAGTCTCTAACTTCCCCATTGGGTTTCTGAAACTGTAATCTTAACAAAAACAGATTGCCTCATTTCCCTGTTGGGAAGCAGTGGATGGATTCAAACCATGGACCTTTCAGTTAGCAGCGTAGGGCATAACCCACTGCATAACCAGAGTGCCTTCTGTTCAGCATAAGATAACTCGGATCCTTCTTAAAAAGTAAAATGTAAGAAAATTAGTCTATCATGATTTGAAAATCTTAGCAAAGACCAGCTTGTAAATGATGGTCATTTTCCGTGATCAGTGACCCTTTGGCATGGAGCGTTTGCACCATTACACTTGGCTCTCTGGACCATAGGTTTTCCTTCCTTCCTTATCTAAGCAATCTTCAGCAGTCTGTTATAAGTAAAGCACACAGCACACTTTTACTAAAGAAAATGTTTGGTGGCCAAAGAATAATAACACAGAGATGAAAAACAGGCCTTTCCCTGGGACTTGGAGCCTGGAATGACAGTTCCACAGATCTGGCTAACTTCAAACTGGTCTCTTAATTAAAGAGAAAACTTTAATGAGACCTCATCCAATTCTTTGGAGACTTAAGATAAGTTCTTGTTGACTGTACTGGAATCTATTTCTTTGGGGGTAACTGGAAATGTTCTTTTCACTTTTATGCAAGATATGTGTTAGTCTTGGCTCCAGTCGAATACTCTTTATCCAAGATCCTCAAAGAACACTTCTGAGATTAGTTCATTTTGGATAAACAGAACTTCCTTGCTTCTACTCACAGTGGTTTAAACTGAGTCTTGGGGGAACTATCCCTTTTCTCAAGAATGTATGCGATATAGGAGGGCAAGTTGTTACTCTGCTCAGTGTCTGTTGCTTTCTGATTGACGTACCTCCATTTCATGTGGAAAGAGAAAGAATGTTAATAGCCACAATGCCTCCTGCTATTTAAATAGGGGTATCATGTATACCTCTTGTGGAGCCCGGGTGGCACAGTGGTTATGCACTGAGCTATGATCCGGAAGGTCAGCAGAATGAAACCCCCAGCAGTTCCAAGGGAGAAAAATGAGGTTTTCTACTCCTGTAAAAAGCTACAGTCTCAGAAACCCACAGGGTTCTATAGGGCCACTATGAGTCTGCATCCATTCAATGACAGCGAGTTGGTTGAGTATATACCTCTTAGGGAGGCAGCTGAGCAGCTGCTAGGTCTAGTGACTTTATCAGATCATCCACTAGCTCATACATTCATCTACCCAGCCATCTATCTGTTCATTCATTACCTGTCTGCCCACCTAGCCATACAAACAACCATTCGTTATCCGTCCAGCCATCTATCCAAATTCATCCACCTAACTATCTACTCATCTATTCATTAATTAATTTATCTATCAATCAAACCATTGAACCACCCATCTATCTTTCATCTATCCTTTAATTCGGCACTGAATAATAGGTAAGCACTCCACATCTGGAATGGGTTGAATCTTAGCACTGTCTCTTATCACCTGTGTGATCTTGGGAACATTCAAATCCTCTGGTCCTTCAGGTTCCTTGTCTGTATAATGGAAATCATGATAGTACGTATTTTACAGATTTTTTTTTGGTGAAGATTAAGTGAGTTAATATCTCATAAATGCTTGGGAAAATTCCTGGCACATAACTTGCACTATTCAAATGGTTGCTAATATCATTATATTTATGTTCTGCTGAACAACTCAGGCCCAGCAAGGATAAGACCTTCAAGGCCAGGGCCAAAATAATTAAATCAGGCAAAGCATCTGCTTCTCCTGTTTGTTTTCTTTTTCTAGGAGGAGAAATACCAGGGAAGAGGTATCATCAGAGGGAGGGAGGGGACACAACTTTCAAAAGGCTAACTTATTTGGGCTGAATTTTGGTATAAGTGGAGAGTCAAACTCTGATTTTTTTTTTTAAGTTTGTGCTCTTCTTCAGTATTCAATGATTTCCAACGTCTCAAAAAGCAAGTCGAGAAAAGCACATTTACTTATGTGCCTGTTTGATCAAGTAGCACACACAGGCCTCTGCGCAAAGATGGCATTTTACTCCTGTCTGTCCCCAAATGCCATACACCCAGCCCGAGAATCCTTGGGATGCCTGAGCAGCAGGAATAGATTAGAATGTTTGGAAGGCAACAACCCAGAGGCTGTCACAGCCTGTTCTTAGGAAAGGGGAAACCTATTGTGGGCATTGCATGGAGTAGTTCCAGGGGATGCTATTAAATCACGAGTCCTGTGAGCAGGGACGTGCATTAGACACCCGTACAAGAGACCTCTGCTTCTCTAAGGGCCCCGCCCCCAGGACGTACAGCTAAGCACTGAACAAACAGTAGAATCAAGGGAAGATAAACAAGGGATATGTGTAGAAGGGAAGTAAGAAATCAATGTAGATACTTGGGTTCCAACCAGGTAGATCTATCTTACTATTTCTAGGACAAGAAGAGGAATTAAAGGTCCAGTGAATCATTAATCAAAGAATTCCTGGGTCTTACTTCTCTGGGGTCCAGCTGTGGGAGATGACAAGATTCCCCAAAGCAAAATGGCTACGCGGTGTGCAGAAGGGTTCCCATGGCCACCTGTACTCAGACAGAGCAGACAGAAAGTGAGAGAGTGCTTGGGCCTAAGGAGCCTCACCAGTGGCCACCTCCTTGGGAACGGAGCCCTGAGGCCACACAGAATTTCTCAGGAAGTACTGGTGGTGACTGATGATGACTTAGGATGGACTTCCATGGCAGTCTTTCCCCATTCCCAATACCGGGGCTCATCAGGAGTCAACCTCCCCTGGAAGGAATGGAGGTGATGTGGACTTGACAGAGATACATTTTCCTCCAAACGAGGCTCAAGCTAACCGTCCCCCTTCTCTAGGAGGGACTTTTTGCCCTGGCTGCAAACAATTGCTTCCTTGCAGTGAACAAAGAACACACAGCCCGTTGACACGAACGGGTTACCCTAAAATGGTTGGAGAGAGCCCTTTCTTTCGGACTCCAGAAGGGTCTGTGAAGTACCTTCGGAAATACCCAGAGTCCTGGGACCACATTCCACAATGACCAGCTCATCCCATCCATCCACCCCAAGCTTCAAAGCAAGGAACACATGATCTCGGTCTTCTGTGGGACCAAGTTCAATTTCCCTGGGTGGCAGAACCGCATCTCCAAGAAGTGGGGCTTTACCAAGTCCAGGGCTGGTGGGTTTGAAGACATGGTGGCTGAGAAGTGCCAATTCCCTGATTGTCGTGCTGTCAGAGACGTCTCCTACTATGGAGACCTGGTGGCTCAGTTACGAGTTGGGCTGACATCTAAAAGGTCAGCAGTTCAAAACCACCAGCCGCTTTACAGGGGAAAGACGGGGCTGTCTACTCCCATACAGAGTCCTCAGAGGAGCAGTTCCACCCTGTGCTATCGAGTTGCTATGAGTTGCCCTCAATTCAGTGGGAGCTGAGTTTAAGTTTTGAGACCATAGCTTTTTGGAGAAGTGGCAGGCCTGCCGTCATGAAAGCCTTCGTAGCAACGTCCTTCCTGACCTGTACCCACCAATAAATGGAATGTTCTCTTTTAAAAGGGTGGGGGTGGGCTCAAACTATATATGAACTCTGTTCTAGAAAAATGTTACATTTCTTTCATACCCAAGTTTCTGAATACAGACCAGTGCTTACTGGGGAATAAGAATGATGCGGATCATGGCGGAGATGGGATTGCTAACATTCCTTATTATGTGCCTGCTTTTCTAATGTTCTGCCTTGAGACCATTCAGACTCATCGTGGTGTTGTGGGCTATGCATTGTGCTGCTGACCACAAGTGCAGCAGTTCAAACCTACCAGTTGCTCCTTGGGAGAAAGATGAGGTTTTCTGCTCCTGTAAAGATTTACAGCCTTAGAAACTCAAAGGGGACAGTTCTACTCTGTCCTATAGTGTCATGATGAGTCAGAATTGGCTCGATAACTGAGTTTGGTTTTGAGTTTTCTAAGCCAACTTCCACCCAGCTGTCTGTCGTGGTCTGGTGGCTTACACGGTGGTATGAGGCTGGACATGATGCTGGTATTTCAAACCCCAGCAGAGTCACTTACGCGGGACAGATTTCAGTAGAGATTTCAGGTGGATTTGGCAGAGATCTGCTTCTCAAAGTTAGCTGATAAAGACACCATGGATTGCAACAGAGGATCGTCCCATGTAGTGCTGGATGGGAGTCTCCAGGGCTGGAAGGTATTCAAAACACAGCTGCTGCTGCACTGCACTGGGCAAACTATGATCATGCTTATGACTATGGGGAAGGACCAGGCAATGCTTCTTCCTGATGTACCTGGATCCTTCCAGAGAAAGTTGGACCCAACTTGCCGGCAAATGACAACCACCGCATCTCTGCTCAACATTTCCAGGTGTTACCTAACAACAGATGGGTACTATGAAATCTCCATGGTTAAAGAACACAGAGGCACAGAGAGGTTAAGTAACTTGCTCCAGGTCACCAAAGAGGATGCGGGATTTGAACGCAGGTAATTTCAATGACCTTTAGCAACACACTTCACTATTTGGTCAGAAATGGGTCAGGCATATTTTCCCTTTTTCGTAAACCAAGGTCTTCTCGGGGGAGTTTGCTATCCCTTCTTGCTTTGTTCTTCACACGTGTGATCCGGATCTTTTCTCCACTTCCTCTTTGTCGCGCCAATGCGCCTCGGTTGCCTCTGCCCCTCCTTGGAGTGGCTGCGGCCCAGGGTTTGACTCTTTCTCTGTTTCTCAGTGGCCTTCGGCTTTAGTTTCCAAATCTGCGCGGGACTAGACAGAGGTCAGTAGGTGATGTGCACAGTGACAGTATCTTTATGGTTCCTAGTCTGACATTGAACTTAGCCATTTCTCTGAACCAGAAGCAGCTCACTCTCATGTTCTCAGCCAGCTCAGCTGCCACACTGTACACACATGCTCAGATGGCCCTTCCCCTGGGAAATCAGCTACTCCGCATTATGGATACTAGCCTGTTGTGGGGCCCTGTTATCTGTCCGTCTAAATTAAGGCAAAGAAAAGACAAAAACACAAAGACCCAAAAGTCATTTTTCTCCCAGAAAGATACTGACTTTCTTTGAAGCTTTTCATTCCATCCTGCCTAGCTGCTGATAACAGTGAGTCATGGCTTCAGCCCTGACTTTTACTGGCTGGACATTAGGGTATATAAGCATGTAAACATCTTGCCAAGAAAACGTGCATTTGGGGAATGAACTAGGTTGTTTCTTTTATTTTTAAATGTTCAGTTATGAGACAGAATCTGTTGGACCTCAAGTAAGCTGTGGTCCTGAATAGGAAATGGGGGTGCAGAGACCCATTTGCCTTCGGGTCAGGACCTCCTGGGAACTGGGTGGCTCAGCTCTGGGACTCTGTTTTCATTGACATGACTTTAAATGGTGTTATTTTAAATCCAAGGACTGTCATATTTAAGCATATTCATATCTGGGTCAGGTCACATCATCATTCCCGTTGACTTTCTTTAGCATTTTATTTAATTGACTGACAATTACCACTTCCTCTTCACGCTAATTTCTCAAGGTTCAGTGTATCTCTCTGTCCCTGCCTTCGAGTTGATTTGGACTCATTCTGACCCATAACAATCCTAGTAGGGCTGTCCCCTGTGCATTGACAAGGCTGTAACTCTTTGGGGGAGTAGACAGTCCTGTTTTTCTCTTGAAAGGCAGCTGGTGGTTTTGAACTGCTGACCTTCCAGTTAGCAGTTCAATAGGTAACCACTACACCGCCAGTGTACTTAACAAATGGCTACCACCTTTTTTCTCTTCACCCATCTGTCCCTAATCATGTACCACTGAGTTGATTCTGGCTCGCGGCAACTCATGTGTGTCAGAATAGAATTATGCTCCACGATTATTGCACACACGTGCGTCTGTATGTGTGGGTGGTTAAAATTATTCATAGAATTTTCAGTGGCTGATTTAAGAAAAAAAAGTTGTGTTGTGAGTTTGATGACAGTTTAGAGAGCACATTGGTTTTCCATTCAGCAATTCCTGTGCATTTAGCTTGGCGATTGCCATCCCCACAGTGAAACGACACTCTTGCTACTTCCTTCCCGGGCTCGCTATTTCTGTTCATCCTTCTTTCCTATCTCCTCCGGCCTGCTGACCTTTGCGGTTACGGTTGAATGACGTCAAGTTGGTTCCCACTCATACGCAGTCCTGTGCAATACAAGGAAACACCGCGAGGTCCTGTGCCATGCCCACGGTGGTGCATAGGTTTGATCATGCCACCCCTTGGACCTGATGTGGTTGATGGTTCTAAGGAATGGTCCCTCCATATTTTTACTATTTCGTATAGGCCCGCCTATTGTTCCGTTAAAAGTTGAGCCATGGGGGTGAGTTGCATTCCAGACTTGAAGGATAACTACAGTCCCAAATCTTAGGGGTGCCACCAGTCTCTATCAGACTAGTCAGCTTATATCTTTAAAATTTAATGTAAAGTGATTGTGAGTCTGTGTCACACTTTTCTCCCGCTCTCTTCAGTCTCTCCTCTTGGGAACCCTCTCAGAGTGGAGCCGATGGCTGAAATCTTTGGAGGTGAATCACCAGAACTTTCTCAATAGGGTGCCTCTGGGTAGAATTGAACAGCTTATTTTTGGATGGCAGCTATGATAACCATTATACCACCAATGCCTTGAACTGCTAATCTTTTGGTTAGCATCTGAACAGATAAACTGTTTGCAGCCAACACCCAAGGATTCCATTTTCCCACTTAGTTCCCTACAATCTGTCATTATGTACACCCCATTGTTAAAAGTGTCCTAGAAATCAGCAAAAAACAGTGCTTTGGACAAATTAAAGGACTGACTGAGATAAAAAGAATGGCAATATACAAGCCACCTCTCCTCTCCTTCAGACTTCCCCTAATCCCTTGATTTCTTAGACCCTCTGGCCATTTCTTCTGCTGGTAGCCGTCCAGCCTCTCGGGAGCAATCTCAAGCTTGGCTCCTGTCCCTAAACTTTATTCTTTACATATTAATTGTCAAGGCCCTGGGGTTTTCCTGCAAGTTCTCAGAGGCTTCAAGGGTGGGGCTAGGAGTAGATTGCGATGGGTAAAGGGTTAGACATTTGAAAGTGGACTAACTCTCCATGATAGGAGGGTACTAACTGGAGAAGTGGGTGGGCATGCTGGACTGGACACAGATCTGATGAGACCATTTTCCTTTTTAATCTGCTTTACTTTTCTGAATAAAGCCTCCTTTGAACATAAGGTCCTAATTTTTAAAAAGGAATTATAAAAGGCATGAGAATCCCTGGTGTGGGCCTCAAATGCCGAGCCTGGAAGTTTGAGCTCGAGATTGTCGGCCAGCGGGAAGCAGTGGGGCTCGTGGGAGAACCGTGTTTCTTACAATCATTCGATGGCGCTGTGTGCATCGTTGTTGCTGTCAGGTGCCGTCAAGTCTGTTCCGACCCATAGCAACTGGAATGTACAACAGAACCAAGCCCTCCTCATCCCTTCAGGGTCATCATTACAGCCACCGTGCCAATGCATCCTTCTGAGCGCCGCCGCCGTCTTCTCTTTTCACCAACTTTCTATTTTACCAAGTCCTTTCTCAGAGACCGGTCTCTTCTGATGATAATATGTCCAGGGTACCCGAGACCAAGACTTGCCACTCTTGTTTCGAAAAACCATCTGGCTGAACCTCTCCCAAGAAAGGTGTGTTCCTCTGGTGGTCCATCTATTCCATTTCCTCACGAACACCATAATTCAAACGGATCCGTCCTCCCCTCGTCTTCCTTGCCCACTCTCCACCTTTCACACGCATCAGAGGCCACTGAAAGCACCAGGGCTTGAGTCAGATGCACCTACTCTTCAAAGGGACGTGTGGCTATGGCGTGTTCTATAGAGACCATTTGCAGCAGATTCTCGATGCCAAATGGTATTTGATTTCTTATCACTCCTGCTTACCTTGAATCGGGGATCCAAGCAAAGTGCAATCCTTGACAACTTCGATCTTTCCTTCATTCATTTCGATGCTGTTTATTGGTTCAGTTTTGAAGATTGTCATCCATATTGAAGACGGGTTGCTTGGATCTTTTTCAGAAAGAGCTTCGAGACCTCCTAGCTGTCAGCCAGTGTGCTTGTGTCATCTACACCCGGCAGGTTGCTAGTGAGCCTTCCTCCATTCCTGATGCTACATTCTTCTTCAGGCAGCCCATCTCCTCAAATGAGTTTCCCAGCATACAGACTGAATAAGTATGGCGAAAGGACACAGTCCTGACACACACCTTTCTTGATTTTCAACCATGCAGTATTCCTTGGTTCTTGCCTCCTGATCTGTGTACAGATTCCACATGAGCACAATGAAGGGTTCTGGAATTCCCATTCTTCTCGAGTTTGTCCATAGTTTGTTATGATCCACACAGCCAAATGCCTTTGCATAGTCAATCAAACGCAAGCAAACAGCTTTCTGGTTTTCTTTGCTTGCCGTAAAGATTCATCTGGCACCATCATATCCCTCATTCCATATTCTCCTTTGAATCCAGCTTGAATTTCTGGCAGCTCCCTATTGGTTTACTGCAGAAGCCATTTAAAAATTACTTTTTACTTGCCTATAATTTTACTTGCATATAATACTAAGGATAGTGCCCAATAATTTTCACACTCTGTTGGGTTGCCTTTTTGCTATCCATGTTTTCCGTGGCTAATCACTCAGAAGTAGGCCACCCATTCCTTTCTGGTTCAGTGTGGAAGTTCCACTGAAACCTGTCCACCTGTCCACCATGGGTGACCCTGCTGGTATTTGAAACACCAGTGGCATCATTTCCCTTACCAACACAACACATAAGCCTTCGCTGTAAGAATGCCAAACAGAAAGATGAGTGTTGGGTGGTTGTAGTAGTTACATAATTTTCCTGTCAACTTGAAGATATAAACGTATAGGGGGAGAGTGTAGCTTGTCAATCAGGTTCCTGATGGTGCCTCCTGGTGGGCGTGGCCATCTCCTAAGGAGGATCCTGGGAACTTCCTCTCTCTCTATGCCCTCACCTCCTTGCTATCAAGTCACTCGGAGAGCTGCCAGAGCCACTGTCATTGGATCCATGGGGCTTTGCATCCACCAGCTTGGTGAGTCTGAGAAGGGATTTATGGACTAGTATCAGACTTGTGGACTAGTATTGGACTTAAGGAGTTGATCTGGACTAGGCTGGGATATTTTATTGATGCACAATTATTCCTTAATACAAAGCTCTTTCTTACAGATACGTGAGTCTCTCTGGATTTGTTTCTCTAGTGAACCCAGCCTAACCAATGCTGTACATTCTTTAGGCAGAGAAAGCCCATAAAAAGACTGATTTTTCTTTTAAAAATGCTTTTTCTATCCATCCTTTGTGTCTGTTCCCTTGGCCGGCATCTTAACAGGGCCAGCGTGGTGTCCTTTCTGAATCATAGTGTGGCCTCTCTAGTCTGCCTCTAGATTCTTCCCTTCTTTCCAATTTCAGTGCCCCAATCACCGATTTTGTCCCTTCACTGCACACACCAAATCCTTCAGTGGTTTCCCCTTGGTTGTAGGATGGCACCCCAAACTCCTTTGCTTCACACTCAAGGCTCCACTGTGTGACAAACTCTTTCCTTCTCTGCCTCTCTCTTTCTTTCTGTGTATAAGCCTTTAATTGACTTTAAAAAACAGTTTCATTGACATAAAGTTGACTTGTCATACAATTAAACGGTTTAAATATGTTTAAGAGAGCTGTGCGTTCATCACCACAGTCAGTTTTAGAAGACTCTGTCTTTCTGAACCTACCAGCCCCGAGTCTATTACCTAAGGGGCCTGGGGAGGGTGGTGGTTCAGCACACAGCTGCTACCTGAAAGCTCAGCGGTTTGAATCCACCCGTTGTTTCTGCAGGAGAAAGGCCTGCTGGTCTGCTTTCATTACTATGAGCAATCTAGGAAACCTGATAGGCTGCTTGAGGCTCCTCCGAATGGGCTGCTAGGAGTGAGAATGGACGTGAGAGGGCGTAGTAACAATGAGCCACCTGTCTGCAGCCGGTGGAATGATCTGACAGGACCCAGCACTCCAAGACAGAGCACACTGATTCTCTCTGAGCATTGCATGCCATTTCCAGATCCTGGGATGCACCCCCGCCCCCGCCCCCAACATACTCACATCACAAACACTCATCACACATACTCACCACACACAGACACTCATCACACACACACCCATCACACACACACTTATCACACACACACACACACAGTTTACTCTATTAGTAGATTTAGAAATGTCACAAGCTCTTTCTGTCTGTCCCTGCACCCCGAGATTAGGGCAATGACACAACGTGCTTCAAGATTGCGGGGTTTCTTGACTGAGCATCTAGAGACAGAGGGGACTTCCTTTCACTCCAAGGGGCTCAGATGTGGGGTGTCAGGATTCAGAAGAAGGGGCCTGAGTCACCCCATCCTCCCACCCCCAATCTGAGGAAGGCAGCGAGGACACCTAGACCATGCCTGTATCACGGTCACTTCCCATACATTTGATTTCTAGCCCCACTTATCCTGTGCTATGGATGATATGAAAAGCAATGATGAGATCAGGTATGGTGAATAAGCTGAGCTTTGATATGACTACTGTTGCCTCCAGAGTCCCTAGATCAGGGGTCTTCAAACTACGGCCTGCGGGCCACATGCGGCCCGCTGAGGACATTTATCCGGCCCGCCAGGTGTTTTAGCCCTGTTTGTTTTTTCACTTCAACATAACCTATGTGCAGTGTGAATAGGAATTTGTTCATAGTTTGTTTTTTAAACTATAGTCTGGCCCTCCAACGGGTCTGAGGGACAGTGAACTGGCCCCGTTTAAAAAGTTTGAGGACCCCTGTGGCCTAGATGTAGCACGTGGTGAATGTGCTTGGCTACTAACCCTCTGGGTGGCTTGAGCCCATCCCAAAGCTCCTCAGAAGAAAGGCCTGGCCACCTTTTTCTGAGAACTCGGCCATTGAGCTGTTCCCTGAGGTGTGCAGTTTCTACTATGACGTGTATGTGGTCACCCAGTTAGACTCCCCTGGACAGCCACTGGGCCACTTTTTGATGTTTGACCGTCACTTCCACTGTCATATGATAGAGAAGGTCAAGGAAGTATGGGGAGATCAAATGTGAAAGGTCAGCTAGGTGAACAGCTCCTCCCATAGTACAGGAGTCTCATATTTTGTTTTGTTTTGTTCCAGGGTGCTTATAAATAAATCCTCAGCTCTCAGTTTTATATTCCAACCTCCTCTATGGGGGCCTTTGCAGGCATGGGAGGGACAACACCCCTGTCCCTAAATCAGTGCTTCTCAATCTGTGGGTCATGACTCCTTTGGGGGTTGAATGACCCTTTTATAGGGGGTCGCCTGATTCATAACAGTAGCAAAATTACAGTTATGAAGTGGCAACGAAAATAATTTTATGGTTGGCAGGGTCACTACAACATGAACTGTATGAAAGGGGCGTGGCATTAGGAAGATTGAGAACCACTGCCCTAAATCTAGCTACCGAACACCTCTCCGAGCTGAGACAGCCTCTCAGCTGGGAGCGGGTGAATATCAAATGACACTGATGTTAGGTGCCATCAAGACAGTTTCAACTCATACCGGCTTTACGTACGACAGAATGAAATATGACCCCGGTCCTGCAGGCTCACAATTGTACTCCTGTTTGAGCCCATTGTTGCAGCCACTGTGTCAATCGACCTCGTTGAGAGTTTTCCTCCTTTCCCCTTCCCCTCCTGCTTTATTAAGTATGATGTCTGTGTTAGGCCGGGTTGACTAGAGAAACAAATCCAGGGAGACTCCTATATGTATAAGAGAGAGCTTTATATCAAAGAGCAATTGTATACTGAGAAAACATCCCAGCCCAAGTCTATAAGTCAGATCAAGTCTATAAGTCCGACATAGCCCATATGTCTGAGACTAGCCCATAAATTCCTCTTCAGACTCAAGCAACACATGCAAAGACATGGAATGCAGGAAGATCACAGGCTGCTGGGTGAAAAGTCTTGTGGATCCAGTGGCAGTGGAAGCATCTCAGACTGGTGTGATGCTCCTCAAGCTCTCTGAACGTGGCTCCTTGTGACTTGTCAACAGGAAGGAGAAGCAGAGAGAGAGTGTGTATGGTCTGCTTCAAGATCGAAAGAGAGGAAGTTCCCAGAATCCTCATGAGAAGGCCACACCCACAAGGAGGCATCATCAGGCTGTGAGGTGACAGATAGGTTAACCTCCTCCCCTACACTCTATGTATCACGTTGACATGAAGTTACATAACTTGGGACTGGTCTCTCCTGATAACATGGCCAAAGTATGTGAGACACAGGCTCACCATCTTTGCCTCTAGAGAACGTTCTGTGTGTACTCCTTTCAAGACAGATGTTTGCTCTTTTGCCAGTTCATGGTGTTTTCAATACTCCTCCCCAGCATCATAAAAATGTCTAACAATACCTGGCTCAGAGCAACCGCTCGCAGTTCGTCAAGAATAAGAAAGCAGAAGTTAGAAAGTCAAAGAGAAGCGAGAAAGAAGGTGGTCCAGATAAATGGGACCCGAACAGCATCAGCCTCGGATGAAGTTAGTGTCAAATGGTCATCTCGCGGCCCTGGGGTGGGTTTGGGACCCACGTGGTAGCTCAGGGTTGTCATACGAGGGGACAAATTGGCTGAGTGTCAACAACCTTAGCAAAATATAATTTGTCATAAAGTCAGCACACACCAGGCTGCAGCCCCTCAACTGTGGACACAGCTGCAGCCAATGAATGACACTGGCTGGCCGGCAGGCAAGATCCCCTGCAGGCTCCGGGGAGAGGGCAGGGCTCGCTGGGACAGATTTATTATGAAACCCTCATTCTCAGCGAGGTGGGGAGTGTGGCCCCCTGCTTCATTAAAGCAGATAGACCGGAGGCAGTGTGGCATGGATTTCCAAGAATCTGTGGAAAGAAGACTTTAACCATAAAAAGAGAAAGTTATGATAGCTCACCTTCTCAAAGGCACATTTTAGAAGCATTTTGTCCTCAATGTTCCCTTGCAGGACTGGATCATAGATTTCTTTCATGTCCCCCAATTGTAATGGATGAGCTATTTTTCTTTCTTTCTTTTTTGTTTTACACGGTTTGAGTTGCAAAGGTTTTACTTAGCATCCTCAGTGCAGGGCATATCCTATCAAGGTAGCGAGGCCTGAACGTTTCTGTGAGTCTGGGGCTGTCTCTTGCAGCCCTGAGCCTGGCTTTGGGCTTGCTGGTGACCTTAGCCACCCATCCTGCGGCATCAGGAACGTGGAAAGCCCTGGGAAGAGACAGGCTCCACAGATCTGCTCATTAGGGCAGAGACACATTTGTTTCTCACCAAGCAGGCCTGATCCCCAGAGTTTTCTTGTAAAGCCAGACCTTTTATTGGGGTTCCCTCCTATTTTATAGGGCAGTGAGTCATCATCTCTGTGCGTGGCTTGCCTGCCAGGCACCATTCATCCACACCCAGGGCCACATCACATTCTTGGGGTGAAGGTGTGCTTGCTGTTGGCCAATCGCTCATGCCTCCCTTGATTCCAGTGGGCCGAGGGAAAGCACCCAGGAGTTCCAGCCCTGAAGCTGCTCCTTGGAGGATTTTCCTCTCAGCCATTTTCAGCGAAAGGATAGCGCTCACTTGGTTTTAGCATCACAGCGGGAAGCGTGCGGCTGGGATCCCAGAGAACTTTAAAGGGAATTTGGTGAGTTCTAACATTCCTGAGGGAAGGAAGCATTCTGCTTTGAAGTTTCGGGACATAACAATGCTTCCTACGAAGCAGACTCCGATGCAAGGGTTTGAGCCAACTGGCAGAAGCCCCAAGCCAGGCAGAAACTCTGTGCCTGCGTCAGGAGGCCCGGTGTTTGGGATCATAAACCCCAGACTGGAACTCGCTGCCATCGAGTCAATTCTGACTCATAGGCACAGCATGTGTATCATAGCACCTATGTAATAACGCCTGTGTAATAACTGTGTTTCCCAGAGTGGGCAATGCCTCCCCCTCAGGGGTACTGGGACCATCCAGGGGGCTGCCAAAGCAGATGCCTACACTTTATCCTGGATTGTGGACTACAGGAAAACATTGCCCCTGCCAGGGGGCACTGACTTTTTGGTGTGTTTTGTTGTTAAGAGACTGTAGGCAAAATACATTTGGGAAACTATGCTCTCTGGGGTTTCCAAAACTGTGGAGTTTTCCAGGAGTAGACAGCCTCATCTTTCTCTTGCAGAGTGGCCGGTGGATTTGAACTGCCAACTTTGTGGTTAGCAGCCCAATGCCCAGCCCTCAGGGCTACCTGTTACATCTTTATCTGCTGCCTGCCTTGATGGGGCAACTCTAGGAGTTGCACTGATGCCAAGGAAGCATAGAAAGTGTGGTCGTTACTTAATCTGTTGTCAATTTGGGACTTACGAGTGAAGGGGTTGAGTTTAGCCTGTCAATCAGGTCACAGCTTGATGACCTCATTTGGAGGCACTGAGGAGATAAATAGCTCATTGGAGGCGGGACACATGCACGCCTGCAAGACATTCCTGTTGAGAAGACACATAGAGTTAAGCTAGAGCCCTGGAGCTGAAAGAATCACATGGAGACCCCTGCCAGCACTGAGATGCTTCTACCGCCACTGGATCCATAAGACTTTCCACCCACTGGCCTGTGATCTTCCTACATGTGTCATTGTGGCACGACTGTGTGAGTCTAATGAGGAATTTATGGACTAGTATTGGACAGATGGGCTAACATCAGACTTATGGACTTGATCTGGACTGGGATGGGATGTTTTCTTAATGTACAATTACTCTTTTATATAAAGCTCTTTCTTATACACCCATGAGTGCCTAAGAATTTGTTTCTCTAGTCAACCCAGACTAACACAGAAAGTAAAATAATAATAAAGTTTGGGAGAAAATAATTCCATAGAGCAAAAACCTAGAGGAATCCTAAAGGCGAAAGAACTGAGCTTCTCAAGTTCAAGTTTACCCAGAAGTGCCCTGCTGGACATCTGGAAGATTAACCATCGATGAGTTCATGGAGCACAGGTTTACTCTCACCTATAAGTGATCCCCCTGAGGCAGGGCTGATTCAATAAATCTAGAAGACTGGGAGTCTCAGATCATTTTTTTTCCTGAACAGAAGATTGGCAGGAAAGGAGGGTAAGCTACTAGCTTGGTCCACTTGCCAGGCAGTGGGCACTGGAGTCCTCTGGGCTCCTGTGGCAGTTACATCATCTCCTGTCAACTCGAACAGGGGGTGGGGTCTATTCTGTCCATCTCGTTATAGCCAATGATGCCTCTGGGTGGGCATGACCTTTCCTGAGGATTCTGGGAACTCCTGTCTTCCACCCTGGAGGCAGAACACACGCTCTCTCTGCTTCACCTTCCTGTTGACAAGCCACATGGAGCCACACTGATGGCAGTCAGAGCCCTGGAGATGCGTCCACTGCCATTGGATCGACAGGACTTTCCACCCACCGGCTGGTGATCTTCCTGCAATTCGGAATCATTGCATGTGCTGTGTGAGTCTGAAGAGGACTTCATGAGCTAATATTGGGCCTGTGGGCTAATATCAAACTTATGGACTTGATCTGGACTGGGCTGGAATGTTTTATTGATTCATAATTACTTACTGATATACAGTTTTGTCATATAAGATATATGAGTGTCTCTGCATTTGTTTCTCTAGTCAATCTAGACTAACACAGCTCCCATGGCTGTCCTGGGTTGTCTTGGCAATTCAGGACAAACTTCTGGTCCAGCAAGTTGCCGTGGGATGTGACCGAATTAGAGCAGCATGTGCCTCTCTCCCCTCTGCCCACCACCATAGGTGGAGCTGGGATTTGGGGATGGAGGGAGAAGGGGGCTAAGTTATTCCACTTGGGAATACAAAGGGTAAAATGTAAAAAGAAAAAAAAAGACTTCTTTAAACCAGGTTCTGTGGAGTGGATTCACTGTGATCCCCTGGGTGTCAGTGGATCCCTGTCCCATAAGGTTGTCAATGCCTGGTATGTTTATAAGTAGATCTCTAAGCCTTTCTGCCATGGCACCCCTTGATGGTCCTAAACAGCTAACCTCTGGTTATCAGCCCCTCCCCCCCATATGTGTGTGTGTGTGTGTGTGTGTGTGTGTGTGTTTCTCCAAACTCACTGCCATCAAATTGATGCCAACTCACAACTCGCGATGGCCTTTCAAAGTCCGATGACCTGGCCTATCTCCCCAGGTGCCTCTGTGCGGGTTTGAACTTCTGACCTACTGAGTAGCACAGAGCTGAATCTTTGGTGCCTCCTGGAGGCTCTGAGACACTCTTTCACTGGGGGACAAACAAAGCAGGCCCGTGCCCCAGATCCTCCCACAGCAAGCCATTTGTCAGGGGAAAGGGCTCCTCTGAGGGGTACCTGGGTTGCTGAGGGGGGCTCTGTGGCAACTGTGATGCTTTCCATCAGAGAAATCAGTGTTGGAAAGACTTGGAGATGGAATCTAGGTGCCCTCTGTGGGTTCCCCCCAATGTGGTGCACATAGAAAGCTCTCCTTCTGCAGTGACAGTGGAAACATGGAGGGTTTCTGCCTCAGGCTGTGAGCTGCAGACCAGGGACTCCTGCCCTGCTCTTAGCCCAACCCAGGAGCCTCACCAGGGCCAGTGGGAGCTCTCCCAGACCCTTTTCAAAAAGGATCTAGATCACTCTGGATCCCCTACTCCTACTCTGCCCCAAGAAAGGGCTTAGAAGAGCACCCAGGAGAGCTAACAGGGAAAAGATGAGATTTTTCTATTCCCATAAGGATTTAATCTTGGAAACCCACAGGGGGAGTTCTATTCTGTCCCATAGGGTCTCACTGTGAGTCAGAATCCACTCGATGGCAGTGAGTGGCGTGAAGGGAGCTGAAAGGAAAGTGCTTACTGACCCTGTGGGATGCAGGCACATGAGTAGACAGGTGAGGCTGTAAGGGTGCATTTAGTGGAGAGTCATGGGAAGGAGAGGTATCCAGGGCTAAGAAATGGTGGACAGTTGAGGAAGACAGGTGAGCATCCCAAGAGAGAAAGAGACCAACTGAGTATTGTTAGGACGGGACCCAGAAAACTTTGTCCTGAACATCAGCCTCAATTTTTAGGCAAGTAGGTAGAGCATATGGTCGGGGAATGTGTTAGGCAGGGTTCTCTAGAGAAACAAAACCAGGACACTTATGATGAGATAGATTGGTTTATACAGCGAGAAAGAATATAACAGCTAATTAGTCCACACAGCAGTACAGAGGTCCCAGTTCAACTCATTCCCATGAAACAATTAATATACTGGAAGTCCTTCAACTCACTTGGGCTACCGGGTCCAAGATCAAGGATGCAGACAACAGGAGTCCTCCGTCAGGCAGGAAAAGCAGAGTCTGCCCACAGGCAGCCAACAGCAGGGTGGGTAGCAACAGTAACTTAGCGGGAACTTAGCAAAGCAGGCCCTAATCGAATATCACACGCAAGCAATGCAAGGTGAAAAGACCCATCAGTTTCAAGCTCAAGCGATACACACAGCAGCAGAATGGTGAAGCAGGTCTCAAAGGAGCCTCGCTCTGGAAACACGATCCATGGGTTGGTTTGGCCCACAGGTGGTATATATAGCTCACAGGTTAAGGCAGAGAGCTAGCTAAAGGAGCAGCATGCTGGTCAGATCACTAGAGAGCAAGAGAGGGGGGCAGGCCCTGCCGAGCCATTTTCCTCTTTGCCCTTCAATCAAACTTTGACCTGATGAATCCCACAGGTTCCTATTGGCCAGGTTGTCACAATAAACCTAAGTATCATAGGGAGGGTGAGCTGAGATGGGGTAGGCAGTAGAGGGGAACATCTCTGGGGGACTGTACTGAGCTTGTGCTGGGTAGGCTCACCCGGGGCAGACTTTCATCATGAGTGGTGTATTGTGGATACATTTCCTAGACCAAGGAGGTAGGGTGGTGTAGTGGGTATGTATTGGGCAGTTAATCCCAAGGAAAGCAGTTCTTTTTTTTTTTTCTTTTTTTTATTTTAACATTTTATTAGGGGCGCATACAACTGTTATCGCAATCCATACACACATCAATTGTGTAAAGCGCATTTGTACATCGTTTCTCAAAACATTTTCTCTCCACTCAAACCCCCGACATTAGGTCCTCATTTTTCCCCTCCCTCCCCGCTCCCCCCTCCCTCATGAGCCCTTGATAGTTTATAAATGGGTATTTTGTCATATCTTGCCCTGTCCGACGTCTCCCTTCACCCACTTTTCGGTTGTCTGTCCCCCAGGGAGGAGGTCACACACAGTTCCATGTAATCAGTTCCCTCTTTCCTACCCATTCTCCCTTTACCCTCCCTGTTTTGCCACTCACACCACTGGTCCTATAGGGCTCATCCATCCTGGATTCCCTGTATTTCCAGTTCCTATCTGTACCAGTGTACCTCCTCTGGTCTAGCCAGACTTGCAAGATTGAATTTGAGTCATGGTAGTGGGAGCGGGGAGGAAACATTTAGGAACTAGAGGAAGATTGTATTTCTCATCATTGTTACATCGCACCCTGACTGGCTCGTCTCCTCCCCGAGACCCCTCTGCAAGGGGATCTCCAGTGGCCTACTAATGGGCTTTGGATCTCCACTCCACACTCCCCCCATCATTCACTATGGTAAGATTTTTTGTTCTGATGATGCCTTACACCTGATCCCTTCGACACCTCGTGGTTGCATAGGCTGGTGTGCTTCTTCCATGTGGGCTTTGTTGCTTCTGAGCTTGATGGCCGCTTGATTACCTTCAAGCCTTTAAGACCATAGACGCTATTCTTTTTGATAGCGGGGCACCATCAGCGGAAAGCAGTTCTAAACCATCAGTCACCCCTTAGGAGAAAGAGAAGGCTTCCTACTCCTGTATAGTTACAGTGTCAGAAAGCCACAGAGCAGTTCTACCGTGTCCTCTTGGCTCGCTGTGTTTCCTAATTGACTCTAACGGCAGTGCGTTTGGTTTTGCGGTTTGGGCTCCGTCATGGAGTCCATGAGACACCTGCGTAGATTGCTCAGGTCAGAGAGGAGGCTGAGTAAGAACATTCTAACATGGTTTCAATGTTCTGCTTAAGGAGCTCTATGCCACTCAGCTCCCACATCAGGCTACAACCTTCTCTTCGCCAACGCTGACAATCCAACCCCTCTTCAATTCATGTGTATCGCTCTTTGCCCTGACACACCCTAAACTCCAAGTCCATTGCTATTCAGTTCATTCTGACTCATGAAGCCGTCCTAGAGGATCGAGTAGAAATTCCTCAAGGGGGTTCCGAGGAAGCAGACAGCCACATCGTTTTCCTGCCCAGTGCGTGCTGAGTTCAAACGACAAACCTTTCAGTCAGCAGCTGAGCACATAACTGTTGTGCCACCAAGGTTCCTTGTCCCGAGCTTGTTGAGGGCTGGCAGGTCGGTTCCCATCCTGACTGCTGAGGAGCGTTCTGGCTGCACTTATTTCAAGACAGATTTGTTTGTCCTTCAGGCAGTCCCTCAAATCAAGCAAAACCCCCAAACTCACTGGCATTGAGTCAATGCCGACTCCTCACAGCGAGCCTATAGGACAGGGTAGAACTGCCCCCTGTAAGTTTCCAAGACTGTACTCTGGATGGGTTGGAAAAGCCTCATCTTTGTCCTGCGGAGTGGCGGGTGATTTCACACTGCTGACCTTGCAGTGAGCAGTCCAGCGAGTAGCCACTAGGTAGCCAGGACTCCTCTGGCAGTCCATGGTATATTCAATATTCTTCACCAGCACCAGAATTAAAGGTCTTGATTATTCTTCAGTCTTTCTTGTTCATCGTCCGGCTTTCAAATGCACATGAGACAGTTGAGAAAAATAAGCATGGCTTGATGCACCTTCCTCCCTCTTTGCTTGTAACACGTGCACGAGGTCTTTCACCGCAGAGTCGTCCGAGTCAGTGTGTCCTCTGATATCTCGAGTGCTGCTTCCACGGCACAGATTGTGAATCCAAGTAAAATGCCGTCTTGGCTACCATCAGTATCTGAAGATGCCCATGGGTCCAGGTGGGGGGATTTGTATTTTCCTGACGTTGAGCGGGGCACGATCCGTTCTTAATGTTGTTTATTTGATCTTCATCGGTAAGTGCTTCGAGTCACCTTTACTTTCAGCCAGCAAGGTTGGCTCACCTGCGGCTTGTTAATGATCTTCTTCTAAGCCCGAGGCTGCGTCCTGCTTCCTGTCAGCCAGTTTCCCAGGCCAGTTGCTCGGCACAGCACGTGGAAGTGAAAGGCTATAGCTCGTCTGTGCACCTTTCCTGCTTCCAAACCGCAGACTAGCTCCTTGTTCAGTTTGCATGACTGCCTCTTGGTCTGTGCACAGGATCCCTATGAGCGCAATGAAGGGTTGTGGAAGATTCTCACACTTCTCCATGTTACCCACAATTTGTTAGGAGGCACACAGTCGAATACCTTTGCATAGTCAATAAAACACAGGTAAACATCTTTCTGGTGTTCTCTGCTTTCAGCCAAGAGGCCTTCATCTTACAGATTCCCCCAACCATGCCCACCCCCTCCTTTTTTTTAAAACATGAATTCTCCTATGGGGCCACCTGGAATTGTTATATATGTACCCTTTCATATCAGACTCAGCTGCTTAAATTGCCCTTCTTCTAAGGGCACAACCTGCCTGCAGGGTGACAGAAATAAGCACAGGCATCAAAATCAGGCAAAAGAAGAATGACTGTTTTTCTATGTTCATCTTGGTGTTTTATTGAAAAGTTCCATCCAAAGATTCTTCACTAATGTGCTTTGCTCCCCTGGCCCCTGACTGCGGATCGGAGCCGGCCTCTCTGAAGCTAGCTGTTCTCGTGTGGATTTTTGTCTGATAGAGATGCAAATGATGTCTCTCTGGCAGAAACGATAACCCCAGAGGTTTGGGAGATAGCGGGACATAAGCGAATTTACTAGCTGAGTTCGCTGTCACACTCCACATTCTCTCTTCCATGGCTGTAAATCCTCAGGACTTCAAATGCACTTTGAACTCATGCTTCATCTGCTTGTTCCCTCAATAATGAGAGGAATAAATCTTGAACACATGTTTCTTCTGTCATTTCATGCCTTCACTTTGCAACTTTGGGGAAGTTAGACTTTCACAGGGGGAGAAGCGGTCTCACAGAAAGATCCCCATCGTCTTACCGGTCAGCGCCGTTAAACTGGACTGCCTCAGAAGCGCACCCGTGGGCTGTGTCCCCCCAGCATGTCCTTTGTAAGTGTCCAGAGTGGGTCCCTCGTAGAACTTGGTCTCTGCTGACTCTCTGCTTCTCTGTGTTGCGAGTTGTCAGTTCTGATTCGTTGTGCCTGCCTTTGTTTCTGGCTCCAGGGCTAGGTGGCTTGACACAGTGGCTACACCGGTGGGCTCCAACATCGGGACAATTGTGAGGATGAAGCGTTTCCTTCTGTTGTACCTAGGTCGCCAGGAGTTGGAACCAACTCAATGACATCTACGAAGGACAGCATGCTGCCCTTCAGGAGCCCTGCTAGTGCAGTGGGTGCGCACTGGACTGTAACCCTGCTAGTGCAGTGGGTACGCACTGGACTGTAACCCTGCTAGTGCAGTGGGTACGCACTGGACTGTAACCCTGCTAGTGCAGTGGGTGCGCACTGGACTGTAACCCTGATAGTGCAGTGGGTGCGCACTGGACTGTAACCCTGCTAGTGCAGTGGGTGCGCACTGGACTGTAACCCTGCTAGTGCAGTGGGTGCGCACTGGACT
>NW_022103928.1:56892993-56919701 GCF_000313985.2 Echinops telfairi
CTGTAACCCTGCTAGTGCAGTGGGTGCGCACTGGACTGTAACCCTGCTAGTGCAGTGGGTGCGCACTGGACTGTAACCCTGCTAGTGCAGTGGGTACGTAGTTTGAAACCACCATTTTCTTGGAGGGAGAATGATGAGGCTTTCTACTCCCATAAAGAATTAAAGTCTAGGCAACTGGACATCCCTTTTCAGAGGGTTCGCAGGGAAAGACGAGCCAGTCAGGGTGCAGTGTAGCAACGATGAAACATACAACATCCTCTAGTTCCTAAATGTTTCCTCCCTACTACCCCCCATCATGATCCCAATTCTACTTTATAAATCCGACTAGACCAGAGGATGTACACTGGTACAGATAGGGACTGGAAACACAGGGAATCCAGGACAGATGATCCCTTCAGGACCAGTGGTGAGAGTGGCGGATACCAGGAGGGTGGAGGGAAGGTAGGGTGGAAAGGGGGAACCGATTACAAGGATCTACATATAATCCCCTCCCTGGGGAATGGACAACAGAAAAGTGGGTGAAGGGTGATGTGAAATATGATAAAATAATAATTTATAAGTTATCAATGGTTCATGAGGGAGGGGGCATCAGGGTGGGAGGGAAAAAATGAGGAGCTGATACCAAGGGCTCAAGTAGAAAGCAAATGTTTTGAGAATGATGAGAGCAACAAATGCACAAATGTGCTTGACACAATGGATGTATATATGGATTGTGATAAGAGTTGTAAGAGCCCCCCATAAAATCATAAAAAAAAAAAAAGAATTACAGTCTAGGACGCCCAGAGGCATAGTTCCACCGTGTCCTGTAGGGTCACTGTGAGTCAGAACGGACTCAGCAGAGCGATGAAGCAGTTCTACTCTGTCTCAATGGGTCACTAGGTGTCAGAATGGACTGGACAACACCAGGTGTTGCCATCTCTTTTGAGAAGTGTCAGATCCTCCGTGAGAGTGACCAGAAAGAGCAGGACTCTGGCCACCTCAACTCAGCCTTCCAGCCCTCAGACCTGTGAGGCAGCTAATTAGAAAGCCACCTGCTCTGCGGGGTTTCGTTTTTTCACTATGGTAGCCCCTAGGCACCTCAAGAAACAGCAATCACCCCCTATACAACAGCAGCTCCTATAGAATTCCCCCAATCCCTGAGTACCTTAAAAACCTTTGGGTTGATACTCATCCACATTCATTTGTGGGTATGTTTTGGATACCTGCACATTTTCTGAAACTTTGGCCCACTGTCACGTGTGTTAACTCACACTGTGCTCCAGCTGCGATCGTTACATACTGAACAAGCCACCCACACCTTCCTTTCACCCTGGGCCCTGCAAACTGTCTATCCGACCTGACATGCCTGTGTGTACGCGGGTCTGTTAGCTCCCCTGCTGCAGGCATGTAATGATCCTCCCTGAGCTGAGCTCCTGTGTGCTGCTTGAGGGGGGCCTGCCCTCTTCTTGCCAAAGCGCCATTCAAGCAGCAGGCAAATGATAACTTTTACTGACTCATATATACATACGATATTTATTTATCCGCTGACTCTTATCAACCGGATAGGACAGGGTAGGTTTGGCAAGGCTGTCATCTTTATGAAAGCAGAGAGCTACGCTCCCGGCCAAGCGGCTGGTGAGTTCCAACTGCCAACCCTTTGATTATTGGTGGGGCACTTTACTCTGCCACCAAGGCCTCAAAGAGGGGAGGCACTTCAGACGAGTTGGCAGAAAAATTCGATTCATTTCATTTTCTCCTTCGGCAGGGCCCAACTTCCAAGGGGGTTCTGGTCCCGCCACGCCGCTGTCCGTCAGTCCTGACATCAGGCACGAAGCTCGCTTTCCTCTGAGCATGAAGAGCCGCTCTACAGAGGCGCTGTGCCAGCTGTGGCCGTAACTCCACGTGTGGGAGGTTCTGGGTCCCCGGGGTGATCCCTGGGATGGGGGTGGCGTTTCTAGTCAGAAACTTGTCTGTTTTATTCACCTGTTTTCAGGGGGCATCTCTCTGCTTCCTGAAACTGCCTATCAACCTTAGCAGATTGGTCAGTGTTTGGGTTCATGTTTCCAAGCAACTGAAGCCCAGGAGTTAGTTTAGAAAACGAAATCTATAGCTCAGTGCTTTGCAGAGTAAGTCATAAAACTGAACATCTGCAACGGTCATCTGAGAAGGATAATGCCAGCAAATGATATGTTGTAACTTTGTAGATAATCTACATGGCTAACACTATTATGCACAAAACATAAAATGATCGTGTGAGTTGTCCCAGTTGGATTATGCTGTAAGTACATACACATTTCTGAACTTATACAAATCGTTATGTTGTGCTTAGATGAGACAATACCAGGCAAAAGAGTCTTGATGGAGCAGTGTGCTGCCGGTCACAAGGTCACACGTTCAAACTCACCAGCCTGGAGGGAGCACGAAGAGACTGTCCCCGTGAAGACGTACAGTCTCAGAAACCCTGGGGAGCAATTCTGTCCTGCCCCTGGAGTCACTCTGAGTTGGAATTAATTAAGCGGCAGCAGGTTTTGTTTGGTTTGGTTGTTTACAAGGGACAAAGGAGCACTGGTGTGGTGTAGTGGGTTAAGTCTTGGGCTGTTGTTAACTACAAGGCCAATAGTTCAAACTCACTAGCCTCACCAAGGGAGAAAGGAGAGACTGTCTGCTCTCAAAACAAGTGACAGTCTCAGAAACCCTAAGGAGCAGTTCTAGTCTGCTCTGCGGCTGCTGGGAGTTATAATGGACTTGACTGAAGGAGGTTTTGTTAGGGTTATACCAGGAATTATAATGGCAAAGAAAGACCACTGTACATGCAAGGTAACGAAATGCACCTTCTGATTTCCAGGAGATAAACAGAGTTGCTTTGCCTTGTACTGGCAGGTGGTTTCTGAAGATGCAAGGCTGTATCCCGAGGGACACCATTTGAGGGGGTATAGTATGTTGGAGGTCCGAGGGACTTCAATTTGCCTGGGGGTAGAGCATGTTGGAGGTCTCAGGGACTTCAATTTGCCTGGGGGTAGGTTCTAAAATAGCGAATCTGAAGGGGAAAAGGAATGTGCTAATGTCTGCCAACTTTGGCCAGTTCTGATACAATCATTTTAATGGTAAACTTTATGTGTTCATACTTGAGTAAAGAAAATATCATTTTAACAAAAGTTTTGCTGCCCCATGTCTGGTAATATATTAATGTAAAACTAGAATTTAGTTCCCTTCCCATTAAAATAACTATTGCTCTTGGCCTGTTTAGTCTGTTCACATAAAACAAAATGTAGCAAAATGATTATTCTCCACACTTATTGTGAGTCCCCTATTCAGTGACGGTCCTATATCTTAAAAATAAGTCTCTGTGTTTTCTGCTGATTTTTTGGTATATTGATTATTTTTTTAAAAAGAGTTTTTTGTGTCTGAAAGAGCCACACTTTCTTACAAATGTATTACTTTCTTCTGTGTGCATTTTAAAATATTTGCTTTCATTTTGATGAGTAGTCAAACTAAAAGCATATTTTGTCTCAAGTATGTTTGCTCTTTTGAAATTTTCCCATTAAAACTTTTTGTTTTGTATTAAAACTGCAAATTAAAATCCCGGTCAACCAGCTAATGAGAAACAAAGAAGGAAGGAAGTCACTGTTGATGTCAGCTGGATTGGGGCTGAAAACAGGGAATAGGAGAAATATGTTTGCTTACCCATTTTGTTAACAATGCAAAGGCACTTCTGTGAAAATAATAATAATTTATGAATTATCAAGGGTTTGTGAAGGAGGGGGTGGCGGGGAGGGAGAGGGGAAAATGAGGAGCTGATACCAAGGGCTCAAGTAGAAATAAAATGTTTTGAAAATGGTGATGGCAACAAATGTACAAATGTGCTTGACACAATGGATGTATATATGGATTGTGTTAAGAGTTGTATGAGCCCCCAACAAAATGATTTTTTTTTAAAATATAGGTAAGATACCCGTAGATTGACTCAGAGGCGGTCATTCTACTAGAACAAGAGGGTACATCTTGGTTTGAAATTAGAGAAAGGATGTTTCGGGGTTGTATCCTTTCCCCATGTTAGTCAACCTGTGCGCTGCGCAAACAACCCGAGAAGCTGGCCGGCAGGAAGGACCGTGACTTTGGGATTAGGGGAAGACTTGTTATAACCTGCCATATGCAGATGATAAGACCTTGTGAAGAGAATTTGAAGCTCTTATTATGAACATCAAACACTACAGCCTGCAGTGTAGATTACACCTTGACCTGGAGAAAATACAAGTCCTCACACTATAGTACTGAGATAAAGAGGTGTAGAGGCCGCAGCTGACCTCCCCTGACTGGAGCAGAAGAATTGCCATCAGCTTCTATCAGCCTTTGGCTAATATCTAGGGTGAAATGGTTAGACAAGGCTTAACCTTCTTTATCAATTGTGAAACCAATCATCACTCTCACAGTACTCTACACTTCCTCCCCTTCCCCCAATTTAATCATTTATTTTAATGGCTTCACGAGACTCACAGTCCATATGAGATATATTAAGGAAGTTAACAGATTACGACTCTGGACCAGAAATACTCAGGACACAGTTCTTCCAGTCAAAACAGCCTATTCCCTACTGTGACCACATATAGACCTCTCTTTGACCCTATGCCCTTGACCTGGCCTCTGCCTTACAAAGCAATTTTAGCTCTGTTGATAAATGCTCAAAGGACAGTCCACTCTGCCATAAACCTCAGCCTAAAGGTGCTCGGCTCTATAGCTCACATAGATCAGCAAATTTAGGTTGCCGAGTAAGTGCTTGGAGGCACTCCACTCTAGGAACAAATTTCCTGCCCAAAGGCACTCACTCAGCTTTACTTGCTCCATTGACTAGGACGCCCATCGCTCTATCTCATCCTCTGGCTCTGGGTTATTCTGTACTCCTCTGACACGGCTCTGGGGTCACAATATTCTGTCCCTGGATCAAAGAGGTTCAGTGTGTAGGTATCTGGTGTCCAACGGACAGGCTTCACTCCTGGCTCTTCTTTCTTCATTCAATTCTCCCCTTTTGTTTTTGGGATGACTCATTTTATGCCCAGCAGGATGGCAAAACTGGCAAATGCCCTCATTAGAGTTATGGCTATACAGTCACAATAAATTGGGTTAATTACTCACAATTGAATCCTATGATCTATCAGGATCTGCCTCCACTTTTGTTTACTCAGACACCTCAGGAATAGAGGAAATAGGCCAATCTACAGGGTACCACTCAGTCATGTGCTGGGAGTTACAAAGACTATGGCTAGAATGGCCTTATCAAGTGAACTCTGCACCGCAGGACCAAGAAGCAATATCATGAAACACTGAAGTTGTCAAGAATTTCATTTTACTTGGATTCATTATCAACCCCCAGGGAAGCAGCCGTCAAAGGAGTCAAACTATGTCTTGTGTTGGTCACAGCTGCTGCACAAGACCTTTTTATTTTATCGTTTTTATTCATCGTCTTGTTGGGGCCTCATACAGATCTTATGCCAATCCCTAATTCAATTGTATCGAGCACACTTGTACGGATGTTGCCATCATCATTTCCCAAATATTTTGTTGCTACTTGAGCCCTTGGTGTCAGCTCCTCTTTTTTCTCCTCCCTCCCCACAAGACATCTTTAACGTGACCACAAGCAAAGATGTCACTTTGAAGACGCAGGTCTGCCTAACCCTGGTGGGGTTTGGTTTTGTTTTGAGCCCCTACCCATGGACATGGACAGGGAGCAAGGAAGACCAAAGGAGAGTTGATGCATCGGAATGCTACTCGAAATGACAGGTACGTCTGAGGTTTGGCGTTTACTGTGACGCCTCTTAGGTAATTGTCAAGTCCAACCGGGGACTGAGTCAGGATTTCCAGGACTCTTTACTCTAAAGGCAGGTGACTTTTAATAACAGATTGTTGACTTAAGAACCAAAGGGGCAAGAATTAATTAAGAAAATGGAATGAACCGATGAGAAAAAAATGTGTTTGTGGTTTGTGCTTTTCCTAGAAGACTATGGAAATGATTCAAATGTTGTATCTTCTGGTGTTTTTGTGCTCTGTTGCCATGCCATGTTTGACAAGATAAACACTTAACTGATGAGATTATGTTTTTGCAACTGAAGTCAAGCATTTAAATCCATTTCCTGGACAGCTCAGAATGCAGGTGTTCTTTACTTTGCATGAGAATGTAGTTACTGTCAGAAGTTTAATAAGAACCTGACCTCGTTTTATGGGGTTTTTGCCAAGATATAATTAGATGAAATAATTATGTAACCCAGGCCATGTCTGGAATGGCATCTTTAAAAATAAATGGTATTTAATCAGCTATGTCTCTGATGGAGGCATAGAGGCTCACAAAGTCTCGTTAGGGATCTGTGTGGTATCTTGTGTTAGTTTCTTGATGCTGCCATATCAACACACCACAAAACAGATGGCCTAAAGCAACAGAAATGCATTGTCTCATATTCTGGAGGCTGGAAACCCCAATCCAGGGTGTAGGCAGGCTCATGCTCTAGGGGAAGAGCCTTTCATGTGTTTCCCAGTTTCTGTTAGTTCCAGGGGCCCTGGGCTTGCAGCTGCACCTCAACTTCATCTTCACTTGGCCATCTTCCTGTTGTGTCTCTCTGTCTCCTCTCCACTTTTATAAGGACAGCACTCATATTGGAGTGGGACTGTATGAGGATGGGTTGGTTGTCTAGAGAAACAAGCCAGTGACCCTTATTTATGTACAAAAAAGAACTTTATATAAGAAGCAACTGCACATCAAGAGGGCACTTTAGCATACTGCCACTCAAGTCCATAGGTCCAGTACCAGCCAGACCTTCTCTTCAGACTCATGCACCTACAGGCCAATGATACCACACAGGCTGGTGAGTGTGGAGTCAGGTGGATCCATGGTTAGTAGAAACATGACAAGGTGCTGGCGGGCCCTTATGGGGCCACCCCTGACAAACAGACACAGATCCCACTGAAGTCCCAGCAAGGAGGCAGGCAACGTGGCAGAGAGGAATCATCTCTGTTCAATCTTGTCTTATACAAAAGGCCACTTCCTAAGAAGGTGTCATCCAGCTATCACTTGATTGACAGGTGGAACTCTGCCCCTAGCCAGGCGTGTCTAGTTGACATAATATCTAACTACTACTCCAGTATGACCTCATGTCAACTTAACTGATTGACAAAGTCACCTTCACATGTCCCAGGGGTTCAGACTCTGACCTGTTATTCTTAGAACACACAATCCACTCCACACCTGGGCTCTAGCCTTGGGGATCCCAGCCCGGGAAGAGAGTTGCCTTCTGGGGACCAGGAAACTTCACAGAGTCACAGACCTTCAAAAACCAAATGAAACTCACTGCTGGAGAGGGAGAAATGCATCCTGGTTCACTTCTGCATGTAAAACCTATGGAGACAAATTTCAAGTATTTGGATTTTTTCCTTGAAATAGGAATGTCAATAGGAGAAGAAGAAAGATAAACAGAGGAAGCATCTCTGGCATGATCAAGATAATTTAGAATGCAACCCTAGGTTCTTGACGAAGTGAGTAGATTACGTTAATTCTTTGGCAGTAGTAGCTACTCGGCACTCTAGGAATGTACGATATTTACTGACCAAATCCGACAAGGCTTTTGCCTGCTGAGCTGAACATGCAGAACAGGTGGGCTCATTTGCCACTATGAGGCAGGACACAAACTCTCTACAGTTCTGTGCCAACTTTTATGTTTTTGCCTTATAAAGAAGCAAATGATTCCCACCTAGAATGCAGGGTTACACGTTGGGCTGTGATCAGAATGATCAGCAGTTCGAAACCCTTCTTTGGGAGAAAGACAGGGCTCTCGCTCCCTTAAACTGTTAAAGTCTCGGAAACCCTCAGGGGCGTCGCTATGAGTCGGCATTGACTGGAAGGCAGGGAGTTTGGTTTGAGAGGAAAAGATAACCCCCCCGCATGTTGAATTCTATTGTCTTGAAGGATGTTAGCCACTTTTGTATCCAACCTTCCAACCAAATCAAGTGAGTTCTGACTGAGAACAATCCTATTCCAAAGATCCATCTTATTCCAAGGCTCTTTCTTCAGTGGTTACAAATACTCAATTTCTCAAATATTTTTTCAACTTGCAGTGAATTTGGTTTTGTTTTTTTAGTATCTTACTGGTTCCCTCATCAAAGAGTTAAATAAACCTCTGACACATCTGGATTCTAAACTTTTGAAAATTATACTTGCAGTCAGTTGCAGCAGCCTTCTCTTCTTCCATGGGGAAGACAGTTTTAGAAAACCTCATCTCTGCCACAATCTACCAAAGATTGTAGGTATCCCTTATCAGCTCAGAGAGCGCTTGGGTGGATGTGCCTTGCTCCAATTTCAAAACTGGTGTTTCAGACATAGCATGCTCGAGATGCTGGAACGTCAAGGAAACTGAGGCAGGTAGAGAATCAGTGACCAGGGTAGAGATGGAATAGTATTGTGATTTACTGTCTGACCATGCATGGACATCATGCATCTTCCTGTCCTGTATCTTTTTGTGTTTAACGTGTGTCTGCAGCTTAGATTATAAATCCCCAAAGCTATAGGGACCATCTGTACGTATGGAGGTTTCTGCCCCCTTTTTGCCTCCAACATCTCTGATGCTTCCCCCGAGGTGAAGGGTGAGCTGCACGTGCTTTTTGATGAGGATGAAACAAAAGAAGAAATGTTTCTGGAAGCAGACAATCTGGAAATTTCCAGAGAAAGCTGTTCTGAGGTCAGGGGGGTGACAATTCCTCTGTTTGAAACTACTTTAAAGAAATCTCCCTCCCTGGGGAGGCGGTGGGATGGTTCCCAACACCTCTGCCTTGAAGCTCTTCCCAGATGCCTCCCTGAGGCTCTACATGGGGAGGTATTAGCAGCGTCACTACCTATGAAGATCTTTGCTTGGAGCAACAGTTTCTGTTACTGTTGGCAGACACAGCTAGGGAATGGCCAAGAGAGGATGCGACATAAATTCAACAGTTTAATTCTGAAAACCCCGTGGTTTCAAGGCCGGTGATTCTTGTTAGAGCTTTGTTTTTCCTTGTTGGCCATAACAACTGGACTTCCAGGGGATGACTTCTTCTTTCAGATCAAGGGCATTTTCAGAGCCAAATTTTAAGGTCTTTCCAGATTATTAAAAAAAAATTTTTTTTAAGACAAAAATCAGAACAATCAAAGGAGAAGGGACTTAGCTTTGGGCAGCAGCCAGGGCCATGACTCAAGAGACAACGCTTATTACACTTCCTGACAAAGCGATGCTATTTGTGAAAAATAAAAAATCTAGTTTATTATGTCGAAAAAACATTCTAATACTTGTAGGGCCCCTCTAATCACACACACACACACACACACACACACACACAGAAACACACCAGTTGCCATCAAGCAAGACACCCACCGTGGTGACCTTGGTGTGTCTGTGTAGAACTGTACTGAAGTTTTGCCAGTAGACAACCAGTTTTTTTCTTCTAAGTTGTTTAGGGGTAGATTTGAACCTCCAAACTTTCCATTAGCAGCTGAGCATGTTGACCATGTGAAAAACAAACCCACGGCTGTCTAATCTATTCTGACCCAGAGCAACCCCACAGAATGAAATTTTCCATACAGTTTCTGAGGCCGTAAGCTTCATGGAAGCAGATGGTCTCCTCTTTCTCCCTCGGACCAGCTGGGGCTTTTAACTGCTGACCTTGGCAGCTGAGTGCTTAATGGTGCACCCCTTTCCCCACCAGAGCTTCTTTTGTAAAAGCTGAGACCCCCCAACCCTTCCTAGCCCAAACCAAACCCATGACCATTGAGTTGATTCTGATTTATAGAGGCCGTATAGTTTAGAACTTCCCTACGGGCTGTCCAGCAGGAACCCTGGTGACATGGTAGTTACATGTTGGGCTGCTAACTGCAAGGCCCATAGTTCGAAACCACCAGCTGCTCCAGGGGAGAACGATGGGACTTCTTACTCCGGTAAGCAGTTATGGTCTCGGAAACTGACAGGGGCACTTCTACTCAGTCATCTAGAGTTGCTATGAGTTGGCATCGCCTCAATGGCAGCTCAGGGTTGTTGTTTTTTTAAACAGGGTGTCTAAGGTTATAATCTTTACGCAAGCTGACTGCTTCCTAATCTTTATGGAAAAGACTCCACATCTCTCTCCTGTGGAGCGGCTAGTGGGTTCGAACTGCTGACCAATTGGATATTCATCCTCTGCTTTCATAAGCATTCACCACACCAGATCCCACTTCCAGCTAGTTGATTCTGATCCACATGGATCCTTGATAGGATTTTTGAGACTGTAAATGTTTGTGGGAGCAGACAGCATCATCTCTCTCTCTGGGAGTGGCTGGTAGTATTGAACCTCTGAGCTGGTAGTTAGTAGACACACGTCTAACCCTTGGATCCACTAGGGTTCCTTTACACTGCGTGGAGATATAGAGAGATAAAGAAACCCAAGAAAACCAAGCTCATAGTCACAGAATTGATGTTGACTCAACTTCTGTCCTCTAGGGTCGCTGTAGGGCTGCTAGGAAATCAATAGATGGGTTAAAAAGACCTCATATTTGTGAAAGAAGTGCTGGGTGGTGCTGTAGGTTAGGCATTGGGCTGTAGTTCAAATCCACTGGCTGCTTTGAGGTGACAGAAGAGGCTGCCTGCTCTTGAACGATTTACAGTCTCAGAAGCCCTGGATAGCATCCATATGGGCTGGAATTGACTTGGCAGCGGTGGATCTGGTTTTGCAGGAGTGGAGGTTATACACACTCCAAAAAAATCTTCACTGATTAAACAGTTTTTATGTGTACAATTAAGTGACACAGATTGAGATGTAGTCGATTGCTATGGCCCTTCTAGCCATAATTTCTTAGGTGACGTATTATAATTCTGGACTCTTTCCCTATGGCTATAATCCCATCTTGGAGCGTGTTCTCTGCTACGCTAATGGACAGGATTAAGGTGAGAATAAGTCTTCATCTCAGCAGAAGGTATAGATCAAGCCACGCCCTTGGCTGCCTGGGCGCATGCTTTTCTCTGCTGAAAGACAAAAGCCACACGTCAAAGCCAGTCCTCTGTGCATAAGAGCCTTCTTGGACACTGGGAACACTCCCAGGACCATCAGAAAGGCATGTCCCAGATCTCTGTCTGAAGTAGGGGAGGCCAAGACCGAGGCACCAGCGTCTCTGACATGGAGACTATGGAACAGAGCCAAGGACCCAGGCGGAGACCAGAGGTCAAGGTAAGGAAACTATGAGACAGACATGCTACAGGCCTGTGAGGCAGAGAATCAGGTGGGTTTCCTGGTCCACAGAGGTACTGGCCACGGGACCACATGGCGGAGAGGCTGAGGACCAGAGAAACGTGGCTGGTAGCTGAGGAGTGGAGTTGCTGCGGACCAAAGACTGTATCCATACTGTTTTCTGATACTGGTTTTTGGTAACCTGTTAACTCCCCCAGTAAACCGCTTAATTGTGTGTGTTATTTGTGAGTTCTGTGTGGCCGTTACAATGAATTCTCAAGCCCAGGATAGAAGTTGAGTAGAGTGGGCGCCAGAGTAGGTAAGAGAGGAAGGAACAAGGAGACACAGCTGACTCTTGTGTCATGGCAATGGGAAGCAAGAGAAAGCCAGATCTGTCCCCTCCACAGGGTTGACTGCATGGATTCACTTGTTTCTGCTGTACGTCCTTATTATTTCGTGCAGGCCACATCTTTATGCAGGCCACATCGTAAAGCATTTGCCCCTTTGCAGCTGCTCTACCTGGGGCACCATGTTTTTTGGGTGCCATTGTCAATACCTTTTCCGAACAGTTCCCCAGCGTTTATGTACACGCCATGCCTCCTAAGTAAAAACCCCGCCTTCCCGCACCCCTCCCGCCCTTGAAGCCGTGAGTAAGCTTTGATTTCAATGTACGTCCTTATTATTTCGTGCAGGCCACATCTTCATGCAGGCCACATCGTAAAGCATTTGTCCCTTTGCAGCTGCTCTACCTGGGCACCATGTTTTTTGGGTTCCTTCCCCCTTTAACACGTGGGGGTTAGAGTAATGATGCAGTCTAGCAGTTCGGTTGCTTTCCAAGGAGAATTTGGAGCCCAAGTGAGAAATGCAGGCATACGAGTATCTTGACCTTGGCCTCCTTGGCCAAGCCTTGTGATATCATGAAGAGAGCATTGGGTGGAGAGTGAGGAGTCTGGTTTACTCAAGATCTGGCCTTCGGGGCTCTCGGAGAAATTAACATTGGAGCCTCAGTTTCTTCACTGGTTAGCTAGGACAATGACATCAATATCTCATCAATGATGTGAAGCTGAATTCAAATAGGATGATCCTACTCGCTAATATTTTTTGTGAGCTTACTGGCTGTCAGCCTTTATGTTAAGGACTGGACACACATTTATCATTTAATCCTTACAACCACCCTCTGATGCAGGAACTGGCTCTACCTCCTACAGATAGGTAAAGTGAGCCACAGAGTGGTTAAGTGACTCGCTCAAGGCTTCACAGCTAATTCCTAATGGGACCAGTAATCAAACCAAGGCCACCTGGCTTCGGCATGAGCCTCTCAGTAACTAGCCCTACTCCTTCCCCTGATAGGAGCCCTGGTGGCCTAGTGGTGACTTGTTGGGCTTAAACTGGAAGATCAGCAGTTTCACACTACCATCTGCTCTGTGGGAGAAAAATAAGACTTTTTCCTCCGGTAAAGAGTGAGAGTCTTGGAAGCCCACAGGGCAGTTCTACCTTGCCCTACAGGGTCTCTATGAGCTGGAATTGACTCAATGGCAGTGAGTTATTTTCCCTACCCAGATAATGCCTGGCTGAAGCATAGTAGGTATTCAAGCTATAGTAATTGGATTTACATGATTCAAGTACCAACATAGCGTTTCTATAGTGCAGAGTCTTTGGCAGCTCAAAGCCATTGTAATATCTTTGCTATTATCATTGATCAAAGGGCACAATCTCAGTAGAAGCACACAGCACTAGCCGAATGCCATGCTGACACAACTAGACTGGTGTGACTCTGCCAATGAGGAACTGCCCTTTGGGCATCAGACATTGCGCATTTCTGTGGCCTAATCACTTCTCTAGTCCTTCTCTCAAAATCACACTTTTAATTACCAGATTCTTCTGAGCGAAGGGATCATCAAACATTCACACCTTCGCAAGCATTCCCGTGGCTGTTATCCACCTGTTATCTTGCTTCCATGTGGAATGCCCGGGCTCAGTTCCCCACCAACGCCCTATATTTGTGGCCACCACCCGCCTGCCAGCGAAGGCTTGTACCTTGCTCTGGTACCAAACGGGTTTCTGCAGAGCTTCCAGATTAGAATGGACCAGGAAGAAAGGTCTGGAGATAGATTTCTGAAAATCAGCCAAAGAAAGCCATGAGGGTTAGACCCCAAGCAGCCATGGAACTTGTGTGGGACCAGGCAGTGCTTCATTCTGCTCCTTCTGGGGTTGCCCTGAGAAAGAGGACTGAGCTCCATGCTCGGGCCAGTGGAGCAATCCAGGGGAGAGGATACAGACAGTTAGGAGGCAGGACACACATGAGATTGATGGAGGAAATCAGACCATTGGTGACCAGGAGAGATGCCAGTCTCTGAAAAGACCTACAGAGAAGAATGAGTTGTACGGGGTTGATGAACACTGGGTTTCCATTACTGGGAGATGGAGAAATAAAGCATTTCTATTTATATCCCCAAGGCCAGGGGGATTTCATTAATCCTGCAGATTTGGGGATATCTACCTGAATTGATTGACACTAGTTTCTGGGGTTCCTGTTCTCATGCATGGGTTCATTCCTGTGTTTGTGTTTAAACATGTCTCTGCAACCAGTGGATGACTGTGGATAAGGTTCTGTTATTTTTTTTTTTTAAGCAATGCTAGTCTTGCTGGGGTGCCTTCCAGAATAAAGGGTCCGATCCAATCATTGACCTCTGAAGGCGCTGCTGCTGAGCTAGTTATAGTCAAGCCCGAGAGATTAGGCTTTCTTAGATAGGCTTTCTTAGAGGAGGATCCCAGGGGCTTATTAGGAAGAAATTTTAGGAATATTGAAAACTGCATTGGTGAGAAAAAGATGAGGAAAGTTGCACTCAGAATGGCTTACCATCATGACAATGCACCTGCTCCTTCTCGGAGACGATGATCGTGGACTCCTGCTCCAGTCCCAGTATTTCCCCTCTAGACTTCTTTCTGTTGGCCCGAACTCAGATTTAAAACCATCGTGATTTGGGGCCCTTGAGGACGCATTGGACATGGTGTACATTGAAGAGCACAGCGTTCTTCCAGGGACAGTGAGAGCGATGCACACACTGCCCTCAGTTGGTAGACCCAGAAGGAGGCTATATCTAGAAACAATAGCTTCGCATTTTGACTCTTTGTTTTTAATTAAAGTATCTATGAATTTGTAGCCACAAATCCTGTCTTACCTGAAGGGTCATATGAAGCAGAATTTTAAGCCTTGATGAAGACCTCGCCAGATTTACATTTTTAAAGGTTCACTGTGGCCAACCGAGGAACAAGAGATGGGAGAGGATGGAAGGCGCAGCCCCGGAGAGGCTATGCTAGTAATCCAAGTGAGAAATAATGAAGAGATAAATGATTGCCTTGCTGTTGGGAGTAGATATGACAGGGCAATGGTCAGAAGGAAATTGATAGCCAACATTTCTAGAAATGGATGAAAGACTGATGCAGAAATGGGAGGGGAAGGGAGGAGCTGAATGTAATCTTAAGTTCCTGATGTTCTCAGATTCTCAAGTTCCGTGAGAAGAGAAAAAACAGATGTGTAGAGAAAAGATACCTATTTCTTTGATGGTCAAGGAGGAAGTTATGAGAAACCAAAGCAGAAAAGACCTTGAGCTGCATTGGAATAGGCGAGCTGAATCAAAATATCCACAGGAGAGAAACCTGGGTGTAAGGCTAAATCATATGTTTGCATCTATATTAATTATTTAGAGGGGCCTGGTGGCATAGTGGGTTATGAATTGGGCTGCCAACTGTATGGTTAGCAGTTCAAAACCACCAGCTGCCCCGAAGGAGAATGATGAGGCTTTCTACTCCCATAAAGAGATCCAGTCTCAGAAACTATCAGTAGGTGCAGTCTGTCCTACAGGGTCACTCTGGGTTGGAATCCACTCAATGTCAGTGAGAGAGAGTACAAGTTCACTCAACACCAAGGAAAATAAAATTATTAAGGCATCGTTAGATTACTGTCCATTCTTTACTATTAACCCTTTAAGAAGGAGCCTTGATGGTAGGGGAAATTTTTTTTTTAAGTCACAGTAAAGAACCTATGCCATTAAGTAATTCTTTTACTTGGAATTCCCTTTCTCTGGACCTTTGGGTTTGCCAACTTTTGCCTCCTTTGAGACCAAGTTACTTCCTTAGAAACTATTAGTCACCAAGGCTTCCTTGAAACACTCACACAGAGGAATAAGTACCTGACGCAGGATACCCAAGCAGAATGCCCCAGGCAGCTGATACTCAGTAATTGGCTCAGGAATAAGTCTGCATCCAAAGCCGGCCAATCAAAACCTTCCATTTGGTTGCTTCATGGATGTTGGAAGAGAAAAACTCTCTTCTGCTGGGCTTGCTACGTGACTGGCTGTCATCTAGTTTCCTCCAATGAGGCCGTGGAGTAAACTCTACCTCTTGAGTCTCCAGTTATGTTAGGCCATTTAGATCTTTCCTTCAATTTTCTTAACCAAGTTTGACTTGTTTTCAACATAAGGAAGAGGGCCCTCACTAACACAGGAGCTTCCCTAGTGTCGCCATACAAAGATTACGGCCCTCTCATTCATGCCCAGACTGCTTTTCTGAACTACAAGCCACCATCCATATAGGTCACTCTGCACTTGTCTCTGTATGCACAATTCAGTGTTTTCCTTTCCGTACGATGTTCACCGACTTGTGCGATCATCGCCCTTCTCCAATTTCAGAGCACTTTCAGCATCCCCCAAAGCAACCCCAAACCTGTTAGCAGTCACTCTTCACTTCCCCTTTGCCCCGTCTCAGCTCCGGGTAACCCCTCATGTGCTTCGTGTCTTTATGGATTTGCCTACTATGGACATTTCAAATGAGTGGAATCCTGTCACGTGTAGCATTTTATGCCTGGCGTCATTTCCTTAACAAGCTATTTCCAGGGCTAATTTATGTTGGAGCACACATCACCGCTCCATCCCCTTTGTATGGTTACACCCCACTGTATCCATTCATCAGTTGATGACACATTTGGGTCGTTTTCACTTTGGGGCTATAATCAATAATGCTGCTGTGAACATTCATATCCAAATGTTCGTGTGGATGTGTGTTTTCAGTTCCCGAGGGTGTGTACCTAGGAGTGGAATGGCTGGGTTCTACGGTAACTCTACCTTGAATTTTTTGAGGCTGTTGTTCAAAGTGACTGTACCATTTGACACGCCTACCAGCAATGGATGAGAGTTCCTGTTTCTCCAACAGTCCAACCAACACACAACATGATCTTTCTTTTCTATGATGCCATTCTACTGCTTTTGCTGTTAGGTGCTCCAACCCATAGCAACCCTGTGCACAACAGAAGGAAATACTGCACGGTCCTGCGCCACCCTCACCATCGTTCCTATGCCTGAGCCTATTGATGCAGCCACCATGTCCATGTCCGCCCATCTCGCTGAAGGCTGTCCTCTTTTTAGCTGCCCTTCCACTTTACCAAACAGGACGACATCCTTCTCCCAGCATCCTAGTGAGGATGAAGTGGCATCTCAGTGCGGCTTTGATTTGCTTTTCTCTGGTGCTGAGCATCTTTTCATATGTCTATTAGCCATTTGCAAATCTTCTTTGGAGGAATTTCTTTTTAAATTACCTGACTGTTTTTTAATTGGCTTGTCTTTTTGTCCTGGTCTTATTTTTGCATTATTATGGTGAAACAATGCATGACCAAACTTTTGCCAGCTCAACCACTTCTACATTTCTAATTCAATGACCCTGATGAAACTCTTCATGTGCTGCAACCATTATCCCTTTTCTTTCCCAAGTTATCCTACCAGCATTGACAAATGCAATCCCCCTGCAAGAACTCCTCCTTTCCCTTACATGTCTTCTGTAAGAATGCATTGACATACTATGCATATTGCTAATAAAATAAAATAATGACAAACAAAACAAACAAAGCTATCAGGCTTAAGGGCAAAATTCAGAACAACATTTTCTATTTTATTTTATTGTTCTGGGGGAAAAAAACCACAGTAAACCTTTTATTTGATTGTTCTGGAAAAAAATGTAACTGATGTCTTTGGGCTGGGTAGTTTGTCTTTTTATTATTGAATTGTAAGAGTTCCTAACATAGTCTGGATATGTTTCTTATTAGAGATATGAGACTCAAATATGTTCCCTCATTCTGTAGGTTGTCTTTTTTACCTGCTTGTTGGTATTTCTTAAAGCACAGAAGCCTTTAATTTTGATAATATCCAATTTATGAGCGAGTTTGGGAAATGCAGCAGAGCAAAGCAAGACTTGCAGCCAGAAGAGCTGCCATGAAGCCAGGCTTGTCGACAAGTTAGCTTTTTGACTTTGGTGAAATTTCTTATCCTGCCTGAGTTTCATGTCTCATTCACAAAAATGAGCACAGTAAAATCAATCTCATAGAAACATGTGAGGACTATATAGATCATTTCTGTGAACAGGTCTAACTCAGTACTAAGTCTTAAATTAAAAAAAACAAAAAACAACAAAACCCAGTTGATTCTGACTTCTAGTGACCGTTTCTTCATGGGAACAGACATCTCATGTTTCTTCCATGAAGCAGCTGGTGACTTTGACTGTCAACCTTGTGGTCTGCAACCCAACACTGACCCCACTGCATCACCAGTGTGCTTTGCCATTGCTAGACGCCCTCAACTCAGTTACAACTCAGAGCAACCCTGAGGACAACCAAACAAAACATGACCAGTCCGGTGCCATAGACATAATTGCTGTTAAGTTTGAGCCCATTATTGCAGCCACTGTGCCAACCATCTCATCGAGGCCAGGTCTTTTAGGAGGCTTATGCAAACGATCAAAGGAATCTCAAGGAGGCCAGGGGATTTTTTGTGTTTACCCCAAAGTACCAAATAGTACCCCAAGTACCAAGGAATTGTGCCTTGATAACTATTTGCTGGTGTAATTAAATAGATAAAAGCCAAAAGCCAAACTCACTGTCATTGAGTCGATGCCGACTCCTGGTGACCGGGCTCCTGAGACTGCACAGTTTATGGAAGTAGAAAGCCCAGTCTTTCTCCCGCAGAGCTGCCGGTGGTTTTGAACTGCCGACTATGCGAATTGCAGACCAACATGTAACCACTCTACCACCAGCGTTCCTGTCAATTAAATAAAGAGCACACATCAAATCTTTGAACATTTTCATTGGTATATGTCTTCAGTCCATAGAACTAGGGAAAGGTTATAAGTGAAAATTACCTTCAGTGCAAATGATGAAAGATTTCTTTGTTGACCTTTCTCATACTGATTCAGCAGCCCCACAAATATTGAAACCATTACTGCAAAATTTTCTTGGACAATGGGACAATGCTCAATAGACCGTTAAATACGGCCCCTGATTTATTTTACTGACCTTTCTTGTAATTTTTGATGTAGGTCATATTCTCAAGAAGAGAGGTTCAAAAGTCCCACTGGATCTTCTGTCACATTAAAGCAAGCTCCATAAAGAGTCACTACAAATTAATGTTGAAGGCTTACTAATTTGCACTTTAAAATGTCTTGCGTCTATGGAGAAGACTCAAAGTGTCACACGGGCTTTGCCTGTTGTAGCATGAACAGGACCAAGACACGCAACATAGCAAAATGACAGACAGAGGTGACGACAAAGGCAGATGGACAGTGGTGGATAGGGAAAAAAAGACAGAAAAATCGGGTGGGAAGAGCATAGAAATAAGCCAGATAGGTAAAATGACAAGCAGAAAAACAGACAGAAAGCCAGGGGGAAAGAGAGAGAAAAGAGGCAGAATAAAAGAGGCTCCCACAGGGAGACACCCTCTTGTAAGGCACAGGTTTAGGAGACAAACAACCTGGGTTCGAATTCGGATTCTGTCACTTATTAACTATGTGACCTTATGAAGCCAACATGACCTCCCATGGTACTCAAAGCTGCCCTGCATGGGGGAGAACCTGGCTCTTGGGGAGCAAGTATTGTGGGCTTCCAGCTGTGTGAAGCCCCCCTGCTTTCTGTTCTGAAGCTTACTCTTACCTTCCAACATATAATTCACTGAGCCTCCACTGACACGCACCATCACCATGTGCCATGAGTTTGGCATACAAAGGTAGGAGTGCTGAGATTAAGAAGGGTCTCCAGGAATCACACAGTGATTTTCCAGAGGCTGAGAGAGGACAGAGAAGACAGCAGGAGAGACTAAGGATCCTTGGCTAAGTTTTAGCGCCGAAAGATGTAGTTGACGTGCATAATGATGTCCCCACATTACCTTACATGTGCTCCTTCTTTGAGCATCTTTCATAATCAAAGCATTATGACAGATGAGGGATTATACAGATGAATACGTGTGCAAGTTCTCAAACAAACAAACTCATTGTCAGCGAGCTGATGTTGACTCATAGGGACCCTATAGGACAGGGTAGAACTGCCCCTGTAGGTTTCCCGAGACTGTAACTCTACCCGAGTGGAAAGCCAGTGTAGCTGATTTGGAACTGCTGTATTAGTCTGGGTACTTTGGAGAAACAAATCCAGAGCAACTCATGTATAAGAGAGAGTTTTATGCAAAGAAAATGTGCATCATGAAAACATCCCAACCCAATGCTGCCCAAGCCCACAAGTCCAACATTAACCCATTAACCCAACACCAGTCCACAAAGTCCTCCACCTCACAAAACAGAGGCAATGATGCCGACTGCAGGAGGAAAGCTGAGTCAGTGAACGTGTAAGCATCTCAGCACTGGCAGGGGTCTCCACATGGCTGCTCCAGCGCCCAGGGCTGCATCGGGATAGATCCATGCGGCTTCTCCTTGGGGATGTCTTGTAGGAAATCCATCTTGCAAGCTGAAGCAGGGAACTGCTAAGGCAGCTGCACCCGGATGCAACCATCACAAAACAAGAGACCCGAGAACTAGAAAGGCGAGGCTTCACCACCCATTTATGCCTCCGCCTTTCAACCAGCACCACATGTGATTATTGGCCAGGCTGGCATAATTAACTAACTCAACTGCTGACCCAGTGGTCTCATTACTATGCCACCAGGGCCCATTGGAGGGCTTCTACCCGAGAGAGTTTAAACAAGTAAAGTTTTGATCATCAAGGATGGGGTTGTCTAACTGGGATGTACCCAGGGTGTCTAACTGCTTCAATATGTGGTACTAAGGTTGTAGAACATGCTTGCCTGTGTCCACAGAGTTCTTGCCAATTGAATTGTTTTTGCTCAACAAAATATGCAAACCCACTGCTCTTTCTGCAGATAATGCCACTACATATCAAATAACTGCTCCTCATTGCCCAATCTCTTCCAGTTAATGGCACTACCATCCTCTGGGGGTCCAAACAGGTAAGTGCCCAGCTACCAACTGAAAGGCCACTAAGGGGCTCCATGGAAGAAATGGCTATTGTGCTGCCTCTGTGCAGATTGCTGCCTAGAGAATCCTACGTGGCAGTTCTACTCTGTCACATAGCATTGCTCGAGTTAGAATTGATTCCATGGCCCCTGGCCACCACTACCCTCATGCTCGGACACCTTCAGACAGCAGGTGGGAGCCATCTTCTAACCTTCCCTCTGTCTCCCCACTGATATCCTAGGCAGGACTTTCTAACACCATCTCTTTCAGAGCAGTTGGTAGCGGTAATTGGATACCATTGGGTTATTTTCATTTTAGGGTCATGGAAATTGTTATCTGTATGGCTCAATTGTCCATTGGCCTAATTATATTTCCACGCATCTTAAATATTCTCCACTCTCTTTTCCTTTGCACAGGGAGACACCAATGGTTACTCCTTAGATGTCTGCTCATGGACTACTAAGACTCAATCACAGCTTACTAAAATAGGACCTAGAAAATAGTCTTTGTGAACTATGTTCTGCCAGTTGACCTTGGGGCCCCAAATCAACCCATTCTTTAAGTCTGCCCCCATCATCATTTTAATGAAGCGCTTCTTGATTTGTCTTTGTCCCCACATTAGTCTCTGGGCCTTCCTGCCTTGGTCCCCTGAGCCTGCTCAGGGGATCCATCAACACCTGCAGGCTTGTTTTCTCTTCCTGGGTGTATTAGATCCTTGAGGCCAGAGACGCTGCTTAGGGCATCTTCTAACCTATAGTGTGGTTAGCTGCTGTTGCGTCCACCCTGACCAATGACAAGTTCATATGCAACAGAAAGAAACCTCGCCCAGTCTTGTACCATCTTCACGATAGACGCTATGCTCAGATTCACTGTTTCTATCTCTGTGCGTGTTGAGCCCCTTCCAGTCTAGTGGGCTCATCCTCCAGCACCAGACTGAACGGCTCTTTATTGAGCTGTGACCCACAGGGTTTGTATAGTTACATGTTGGGCTGTTAACTGCAAGGTCAGCAGTTCAACACTCCAGCAGCTCTGAGGGAGGAAGATGGGGGCTTTCTACTCCCCTAAACAGTTACAGTTTCAGAAACTCACAAGGCCAGTCCTACTCTGTCCTCTAGGGTCACGATGAGTTGTCATTGACTTTAGTGGCAGTGTGTTTGGTGTGGAATTTTCAGAAGTAAAGCCATCAGACCTTTCTGGTGTGTTTTCATCTAGAAGCTCTGCAGAGAGCTGTCCACCCTGGGTGACCCTGCTGGCAATGGAAATACTAGTACACAACCCGGTCATCATGGCCCCACGCAAGCCGTGGCTTCTCCTACTGAATGCGGAGTTCATGGATTTGAAGGGAATGCTCGCCTGAGAAAATGGAGCAAAAGAGCATTTCTACCACGAGTGGATTTGAAGATGTGTGGTGCATCTGTTGGTCTATACTGTATTGGGACACTGCTTAGATATGTATTTTTTCTTATTTTAAAAGTAATGCATATTACAAGGACTTTAGAAATGGGCTGCCCTGCCCCAGCGGAGCATGCGTTTGCTCAACGGCCCCGCTATCCACTCCCAGTCACACATTCAGCAGGCACGCTGCCCACATTCCTGGCAGACCTGCATCAGACTCCATGGCAGCCCCACCCCTGAGAGCCTGCGGGGCCAAACATGAGCCCATAAATAGAAGAATGGATAAAGAGACCAAGTGGCTTCCAAAGATGGCATTAAGGTCTAATGGAGTATTTCCACGGACTTTTTGAAGCTCCTTTGCTTTGTGACTTAGCTGCCTGACAGAATGCTGCAGGGCAATGAAAATGAAGGATGGGAAACCATATTCGCCGGCATGGAGGGATCTCACAGACCAACGTCGAACAGCCAAAAGCAAACAAACAAAAGGCTAGGCACAAAATGGTACGGTTTTATTGATGTCAAGTACAAAACACAGCCAAATTAGTGTAGCCGGGAGAGTCATTGCCCTGTATGTGGGATGGGGCCGGGAGGGCCTGGCTGGCTTGACAGCTTGGCTCATGTTCTGCCTCTTTGTTGGATGCTGGTGACCCTGGTGCTCCATTTGTGAGCATTCTCTATGTTATGTACTTACGATACACGTCTATCTATGGGATAGTCCAATGAAGCCCCTTTAAAAATACAAAGAATACGCGTCTATGAAATGCTGTTAAGAGTTTAAGGCAACAGAGGCAAGTGTTGTTATAGACACGATTCTGCAATAGTTGACACCGACAAGGAGATGTCTGGGAAGACACCGGGGCTCACCAGGCCAGAGAGGGCAAGTGGGGGTCAGCCCACAGAGGTGTGTCTGCATAGACTTGACAGAGGATGTCCGGATACATCCTTCGGACATGTTATCAGGAGACACCAGGCTCTGGAGCAGGACCTCATGTCTGGTAATGTAGAGGAACAGTGATAAAGAGGAAGGCCCTCCACAAGATGGATTGACAAAGGAGCTGTGCCAATGGGCTCAAACGTAGGAACCATTGTAAAGATGGCACGGGACCAGACACTTTTCCTCTGTTGTACATACAGTTGCCATGGGTCAGAACCGACTGGATGGCACCCAAGAGCAACAGCATATTTACTTCTGGTGCAAATATAGCCATGAATGTGGTGGGGCATGCAAGGGGCAGAGTTAAGGAAACGTCTCAGACATAAACACCTGAAGTGGGATCAGGACCATAGTCCGTGGGGACACCAAGATCAATTGGCATTAACCTAGTTCACAAAGAAAAAGTTCTCTATCCTAGTCTGATGAGTAGCCCCTGGGGTCTTACAAGTTCCTGAGCAGCCATCTCAGGTACAACCATTGGTTGCTCCCTGCCTGGAGGAGGAAAGAAGGGTGATGGCATTCAATAGGCACGTGGCAGTTAGTCCAAAGGAATGAATGGACTACCTAAACATTGGTCTCCATAACCCTGAGACCAGAAAACCCTAGATGGTGCCTGGCTACCACACCCAACAGCTCTGAAGAAGGTCCTGGATAGAGTGGGAGAAGAAATGTGAAGCAAAACCCCAAACCATAAAATGGGCCAGGCTTACTAGTCAGATGGAGACAAAACTATAACCTAGCCCTTCACATTGGAATAATCAGCCATTTGAGATCCACAGGGCTGCAGTCACCCAAGGGCAAAGTTCAGAGGGATGGGAACAGGAGACACGGGGAAGGGGTAGGATAAATGATGGTCCATTGAGGAGATTTCACCGGAGCAGTTGAATCAGAAGGTGTATGCATTGTGGAATGTAAAATGATCTGCTCAGCATACCTTCACCGAAAGTCTTTTAAAAATGGGAATAAAGATCACTTGGGTTCACCATAATCGTGATGATGATTTCACTTACTCTCTTCCAGGCCTGCCTCTCTATTTTTGAACCCCAGTGGAGCTGCATCTGGAAAGTCACAGGGCTGGGCTCCCCCCACAGTGGTGGGGGGCCTGCCCACGATGTGCATACTTTTATTATTATTATTTGTTGGTATTTAAGACATACATCATATCATTCCATATTTCAATCACATCAAACAGAATGGTACAAGTGCTACTGTCATCAGTTTCTAAACATCCTTTTTCTACATGGACTCCTTGCATCATCTCCCTTTTACCCACCCCCACTGTACCCCATTCCCCCCAAGTCCCTTATTCTACTTGTCTGTGCTAGTCTGAGTAAACTAGGGAAACAAATCCACAGAAGCTCAGATATGTATAAGAGAGAGTTTTATATAAAGGGTAAGTGTACATTAAGAAAGCATCCCAACCCAGTGCTTTCCAAGCCCATAAGTCCAACATTAGCCCAGATGTCTGACACCGATCTACAAAGTCCTCCTCCATCTCACAAAACACATGCAATGACACTGACTGCAGGAGGAAAGTCAAGTCAGTGAGCGTGTAAGCATTTCAGTGCTGGAACGGGTCTCCACACGGGTGCTCCAGCACCCAGGGCTGCATCAGGGTAGGTCCATGTGGCTTCTCCTCAGGGATGTCTTGCAGGAAGTGAGCCTTGCCGGCTGAAGTAGGGAACTGGCTAAGGCGCGGCACCGTGGTCCAACCATCAGAAAGCAAGAGACCCGAGAACTAGAAAGGCAAGGCTCACTGAGCCATTTATCTCTCCACCTTCAATTAATTCCACACGTGTTTATCGGCCAGGTTGGCACAATAAACCTTAACTATCTCACTGTCCTAAGTTCATCAGTCCTGGATTTCATGTACTGAAAAACAGAGAAGCATATAACACAGCTTCAAGAGGGTGACCTCCATTGCCATGACACCTCTGAGATAAGCTCTAATAGAACAAACAAAAACCAGACAAAACAATACAAACCAAAAAGACAGAAAATTTTGGAAACCAAATTATAGGGGAGATCTACTAACAAAGTTTTAATCGTTCAGGTCAGATTTATGCCTTTGATCTTCTATAATTCTCTCTCCCAAGCACTCTGTTTAGTGACCACTTTCCTCCCATTCCTCAATTTTAGCTAGGGGGCTTCTCCGGAGGCTTATTCCTATGTAGTTTCACCAATGAATCCTGGGCTCCCACCATTATCTATTGCCTTCTGGACACCGAGTCCTCACAATTTAGACTCTGATACCGATCCCTCATTTGACTTTGGATGATACAGATTCCAGTCTGTTGGTGACTAATGATGGTGTGCTTCTTCCATGTGGACTTAGTTGACATCTCACTTAGATGGCTGCTTGTTTGGAGATAAACCTTTAAAACTCCAGATGCTATTTTATCTGACAGCTGGGCACCATCTAAACTCTTCTGCACAGTTTGCTATGCCCCCGTATCTTCCGTGCTCAACTCCTGTGGGCGAGTACATGATGTGCTTACTTTACAGAGGACACTCCATTGTTGGTGTCTTTCATGGACACTGTGGGATATTATGAGAGACACAGTTCAAAGTCAAATTTTACTGAGGTCCAGGACACCACACAGAGCTATGACCTGGAATGTCTCCACCACAGAGGGAGTCCCCAGTGCCACTCAAGTTGTCCTCCCCAAAGGCCAGGTCTCAGAAGCACACTGAGATGATCACAGTCCACAGAAGAATATCTTTCCATGCCACTGCCCATTTCCTTGAAGGCAGAGCCCACCCTGGTTTGTCTGCTCCTGTGTTCCAGAGTTTCAGTACTCCAGGTGGCACACACAAGCCAAACCAAGCAAACCGCAACAACAAAAAGCCAAGTGCTATCTGGTTGATTCTGACTCTTGGTGACACCACATCTGTCAGAGTCAAACTGAGCTCCATGGGGATTTGAGTGGTTGTGACCTTTCAGAAGTAGATCACCAGGCCTTCCTTCCGAGGTACCCGTGCGTAGAGTTCCCCCAGAGACTCTGTTCCTCCAGAGACTTGTACATAGCACATGCCCACTTCCCTCTGACTCACAGTGGAGAACGAGGCTCTGTGTGGATTCCAGTTGCTCTCATCTTACTGAAGCAGATTGCTGGCTCTTTCTCTCCTGGCCTCGCTGCGTTGGTTTGAACGGCCACTCCCATAACAGGCCCTGCAAGAAGTCATTTGTATGTGAACCCATGGATGTTTGTTCTACCAAAGAGCCACCTGGTCATCAATGATCAATTATCAAATACTTGACTTAGCTCATCTTTTATGATCGCATCTTGAAGAAGCCGTTTCCTCCTTGAAGAGTGATGTCTCCCGTCAGTGAAAACTGCTCTCAGCTGTAAACCTGACTTTGAACTTGGAGATGCTGGGTTTAGTCTATGATGAAGAAGCTCCCAATTGGGAGCAGCTCTGTGAGTTCATCAGGGCCACTGTCTTCTTCTGCATTTCTGCTCCACCATCCTCGGCAAGTGACTTTCCAGTGCCACTGTGGAATCTCAAACACCGCAACAGAACGCCCCTGCAGGAAGCGGACACGGCCCCAGCCCCAGCAAGGCCAGGTGACGCTCACTAATGACAGCATGTCAGGCTTAGCTAAATCCTTCCAAGTGTCCATTAGTTCTTGCCTACTGATGGGATCTAAAAACAACCAATCAGAAAACCCTTTGATGGACCGACTGTTACCACTCTGCCGGTAATGCGTAGCTCAGAACTTCGATGCTGTGAATTCCATTGGACAGCTTATCCGTAAGGAAATTGAGAGCCACGCCACATCGCCTCCATTGTTTCTGGCAGTGCCCAGCTAGGTGCCCCTGCCAAGGTGCCAAGAAAGGGTACCTGACAGCACTCCACAGTGAAGGAAGTCAACTGGAAGGAATGGAGCATGCCACATCTTGTTGCCCCC